>NC_091733.1:5602576-6222076 GCF_030179895.1 Drosophila kikkawai | reverse complement strand
GTCGATCTAGCCATGTCCGTCTGTCCGTCTGTCCGTCCGTCTGTCCGTTTCTACGCAAACTAGTCCCTCAGTTTTAAAGCTATCTGAATGAAACTGCATAGAGTCTTTTATATACTTTTATATGTCGGAACGATACATTTTTAGAAAAAAAATTATAACTTTGCTGTTTTTCAATATTTTTGCACCATTTTTTAGATATGGCCATTTTATATTATTTCTGAATTTTGGTAAAAATTTTATGAAAATCGGACGACTATATGATATAGCTTCCATAGGAACGATCGGGAAATTAATAGGAAAAAAATTATAGCTTCGTTGTTTTTCAACGTATTTGTATCTACTCTGATATATAGGCTTTTTTTATTGTTCTAGAATTTTGGTATAAATTTCATAAAAATCGGACAACTATATCATATAGCTGCCATATAAACCGATCGGTAGATGTAGAGAAAATGTAAAGCTGGGAATGCAAAACTGTAACTGTCAAACTGTAAACATAATAAGTATAGATAAAATGTAATGAAATAATATCTGCAAGGGTATACAAACTTCGGCGTGCCGAAGTTAGCTTCCTTTCTTGTTATTTCTGAAATTAACATTTTTATGCTAGGAGGATTTCGTTTTCTAATAATTTGTACCACATTTCTACTTGATGCTTTGTGATGGATGCACCGGCGAAATCTTATATTTTGGGAACTAAGGGTCATTGTGGATACTATTCATGTGGACGGTGTACACAAAAAGGTCAAATGCTTAAGCATCGTCTTATTTTTCCACCAGACCCTACCGATTTACCTAGAACTAATTCTTCTTTTAGAAACAGATCTCAGCCAGAACATCACTTAAAAGCCTCTCCATTGGAATTGTTAAATATTGATATACAGGCCTGCTCCGGTAATCGAAAACGGCAAGATTTTTTCGTTTTCGTTTTTGAAAACGAGAAATTGGTGCTCCGGTAATCGAAAACGAAAGATTTTTTCGATTTGAAAAACGGGCACCTTTTTCTGGCCGGAATGAAAAGTAAATGGCTTTTTTTATATGAAATCAGATCTTATTTACAAAAGGGAAAAAATAGTTTACTCGGTGGTCTATTGATGTTTATTCCACACCACCACAAGATCATTCTGGCAGGTGGTTATTTTATAAAAAATTTATTTCTGACCCCTCCTCAGATTTGACAACAAAATTTTTGCCTTGTTCAACCAGTTTTCTCGTTTTGGCGATAGGCCGATAAGTTCACCGCAAAAAGTTATCGCCAAGGTTGCCATATTGTTGGTGGAACGAAACAGCCAGTTAAAAATACTTATAAAATATAAATGAATACATTAATAACTTTAAAGGACCGCCAAAATAGTTGTTTATAATTAATGCTATTTAATTTTACTACTTAAATAGTCCAAATTAACCAAATAATTATTTGAGACCACCGGAAACTGTGAAAAGTGTGGCAGCATCTTAGGTGCCTGGATTTGCTTAATTCTACAATTTTTTGCCTTTTTCTGGCTTAGAAAAAGGGCAATTGTAAATATAATAGGCAGTACTTTACGTTGTTTGCTTATTACCAACAACACAAGTTAGCTGCTTGAGCAGTGAGAAACGATGAGAAAACGAAACATCCGATAGCAGAAATTTGCCGAAAACCGGAGCAGCTAAAAACGAAAACGGTTCGTTTTCGCCCAAAACGAAATCGAAAAAATTTTACGATTACCGGAGCAGGCCTGATAGTTTCACAATGCTCCCTAGATTATATGCACGTTATATGTTTAGGCGTGATGCGGACATTGTTGAATGCATGGGTAAAAAAAAAGGGTGTCGATATAAAATAACTAGACAGATGGAAGGCAACAGAGCTAAGACAATTTGTATTATATACTGGACCTTTTATATTACAAAAAGTTCTTACTGCAGAAAGATATGCACACTTTTTAAAATTGTCGTTAGCCTTAAGAATTCTTTTAGATAAATGTGACTGTAAGGTCAATAACACTTGTGCTGAAAATCTTGTTGTGCTCGATACACCAATGTTATGTGATTTGTCCTTTGTAACGTATAATTTTCATTCATTGTTACATATACATGAAGACGCTAAGCTTTTTGGATATTTAGAAGATATCAGCGCATTTAAATTTGATAATTATTTACATAAAATTAAACGTTCGGTTAGGAAAAGGGATAGAGCAGCTATACAAATATATAAAAGACACGTTGAAAATAGTTATAATTTAGAGAAAGAAGTAGATTATGATTTAGATACTAGGTTTGGGAAAACTAAAAAGGGAAAAATTTTAAATGTGCACGTGAAAGGTGTCCTTTTGTCAGTGGAAGACCCAGATAATTTTTGTTTGGCAGGAAATAAAATTCTAAAGATAACTGAAATAAAAAATAATAATAATAAGCCAGTTTTTTTTTTGAATGACAGTAAATAACTTGACGCCAGCTTTCATCTACCAATTGAGTCAAGCAATTTTAATATATATTGTGCGACTAATTTAATATTTGATGGAAAAATTGAGTTTTCAGTAAATGAAATAATAAAAAAAATAATATGCTTACATAATTCAGCGGACGGCAGTAATTTTCTTATACCCCTTGTTCATAATGGCCGATAATTATTATTCCTCTGAAAACTTCCAATATACACAAATGAACTGTTCAACATCATTTTTTTTTTTATTATTATTTTTTTTTTTTGGGAAAAAAAATAATGAAATTTTATTTGACTAGTGCACCGTTACCTAAATATTTGGCAACTAAACTTAATTCGAAGATAATTCTATGTTTACAATGCTTAGTTATGGAGGAGTATTAAGTTAAGTTATGTTTACATAATTTGAAATGATTTTCATGTTTTGTCTGATATATTATGTCAAGACCCTATCGGGGAGGTCTTGAGGGTGGTGACGTTTAAGTCTTCTCCTGACTCGTGTTCTGTGTTCAGAGGTGGCTAATCTTCTAGCCAGACTATTAGGGTGATTGTTTAGTTTTTCCATGTACTTAGTTGAAATAGTGTGTAGTTTGTCTCCAAGCTTGGGCACTTTCAGGTCTCGTTCAATGTCTCTAGTCCTCATGTACCAAGGAGCCCCAGAGATCCTCCTTAATGTTTTTGCTTGAAAAATCCGAATCTTGTTCAAATGACATCTTGCAGCAATTCCATAAACTTGAAGGCCATAAAACAGGGAGGGGGCTAGTATTGACTTATATATGACCTTGGAGTAAAGCGATAGTTTGTTGCGGGGTGCCAGGAGCCATGCCATCCGGGAAACCTTAGCCTTAAAAGCATGCTGAATGTTCGCAACATGCCTGCCGAATGTAAGTTTACGGTCCTAGGTAACGCCAAGGCATTTATAGGCTCTATGGTGGCCAATGACTCTACCATTAAGACTGACCCCAGGACAGCTAGCTGCACGGTTGGTGAAAGTCACATTCGCACATTTGTCCGCATTGATGCGTACATTCCAGTTCATAGCCCATTCTTGGTAGGTATCCAGATACTCCTGTAAACCAAAGGAAGCAGCCAAAATACTTTTACTTTTCACTAGCACAGCAGTGTCATCAGCGTACGTAGCTATTAGTAAATCTTCTTCCGCGACTTCAGTTACTGGTGAGTGACTAGGCATGTCCCAAGCAAAGACCGAATACAGAGTAGGACCTAGAACACTTCCTTGCGGAACTCCAGATTCAATTGTCTTGACTCTTGATTTATACCCATCAGCCGATACATGGAATGTGCGATCATGCAGAAAACTTTTTACAACCAGGTACAGTTGAGGCGGGAAGAGTAGCTTTCCTTTGTGCAGCAGCCCAGGGTGCCAGACTCTGTCAAATGCCTGTTGAATATCCAGGAAGGCAGCTACAGCATACTCCTCCTTCTCCAAGGCTTCCAAGGCAAAGTTAACCACTCTATACAGTTGCTCAGGAGTACCGTGCTGCAGGCGGAAACCAAATTGAAATTTTGGGATCGCACTGGAAACTTCCTCGCAAGAGAGCAGCCTGTTTAGAACAAGCCTCTCCATAATTTTACCCAGAGATGGGAGAAGGCTGATAGGCCTGTATGAATCTACTTCTGACGGCGGTTTGAGGCTTGAGAACCATGGTTATGCTGGCCGATTTCCAAACTTTCTGAAAGTATCCAACTTCTAAAATGCCGTTGAAAACAGACACAAGGAATTGCAGGGCTTCATCAGGTAATAAACGAATGATTCTATTGTCAAGAAGATCCTCACCGGAGGTTTTTTTGGGAGACAACTTGGCTACCAGAACTTTCACTTCTTCCAAAGAGACAGCGCTAGCAGGAAGGCACATTTGAAACGGCGACTCCAAATACTCTTCCACTTGAAGACACAAACTATCAGGGGCATAATCAAAGGGCTTAAAACGCTGCTCAAGGTTATCAGCAAACACTTCAGCTTTTTCAAAGCTAGTGCGACACCAGCCCCCAGCCTGATTTCTGATTGCTGACTTTGGAGAGGACTGAGTTTTGAACCGTTTCGTGACACGCCAAAGCGAGTAATTTGCACTCATATCAGGACCCAGGTCTTCCAAAAAGTTGTTTATTTGAGTCTGTTTTCTACGAGCAAGAACCTTATGCAAGTGGTTGGCAAGTCTTCTGTGGATCTGTTGTATACGAGGATCTCCTGTTCTAGCATATTCACTACGAACTCTTCGTTTAAGTCTAAGCAGCGCTAAAATTCTGGGAGGGAGTTGGGGAGGTCTAGGGCCCACTACTCCATGTCGATTTCTGGGGGCAGCAAGCTGAGCAGCCTCAGATAATTTCGTCATAAAAAGACTGATTGCATTATCAATATCCACCTCCTCCAGAATTTCTAAATTTACATCGCTTAGCTGTTCAAGATGGGATTTAAAAATGTTGGTTCAACATCATGTAAGTAGAACAATATTAAATATATGTATATATTATTAACAAAAATTCTTTTTTTTTTAGCACAAAATGACTCCAAATTTTATTAGAAATTTAACGAGAAAATAAAATATTGAAGGCTGAAGTGGTTGAGCTGAAGCAATCAATAACGAAATTGGCAGAGGAAGTAATAACGGTGAAATTAGAAAATAGAAAACTGCACAGCTCCAGGGCGCAGCAAACACTTGATCTGCCAGATTTTAGAGAGCTTCCATTCAGTGACATTAATGAAGTTGCCAATTTCGATAATGAAATTAAACAAGAAATTAAAATAAAAATTGCAACAATTTGTAAGTATTGTGTACGTGAATCAATTTTTATTTGTTTATAAAAAACCTAATTTTCAGAAAGGATTTATTGGAAAAACTGGTGGAGAAGGTCCAACTCAATTTTTAAGAGCAGCTATTAGAAAGGTTTTCTCGGACGAATTGGCTACAAATTATAGCTGGAAGGGCCCCAGCACAAAGCCAAGCGCTGAAAAGTGCTTCCTTGTATCCATAATTAAAAGTAAGAAAATATTTTTATAATATTTTTGAACGAAAATAATATTTTCCTTTTTTTAGATATTTGCCACATAAAATATAATTGCACGGACAAGGACATGAACATGGTGTTCCAAAAATTTTTTGTACATGCCAAAGACCGTGTTAGCAAAAGGAAGGGCGTGACTTAAATTACTTCGCGTTTGTTAAAATTTAACTATTATTAGTTTACTACATAAATATTACATTACTACTATCATTATATTATTTGTTAAATTTCACTACTTAAAATTAATTATCTATTAATTCGATATCTATATATATAAAAATGGAGACAAAAAATGTTACTAATGGCATCACAAGAGAACGGCTGGGCCGATTTGGATCAAATTTTTTTCAGTTGTTTGTAATTGTCAGAAGAAGGTAAGAAGGTAAGAAAATTTTGGGAAGACCTTCCGGAAAAGTCGCTAGCGGCTCAACAGATGGACACACTGTTGTATGTAAAATTCTGAAACACCCTACAAAGATCATAGCTGCGTTGAAATTGTGTATCAATGAACTCGGTAAAAAAATATTTAAACAAAAAAATCGAGCTAACGAAGCAATTGGAAGTAATGCCTGCTGTTAGACGATCAAGACTTGGACGGCGTTCACGCAATGCAATAAGTATTCAGAATTCCCGTTATAGTCGGACGCAAGAGGAACGTACAGAAATAAATGCATCGATACGTGCCCAAATGGCACAGCTTCTCGCTCCACAAAGATCACCTCAAGCCCGACATAATAATAGAGAAAGACGAGCCGCAAATGAAAACTTGAATCGCGCTGCATTCGCATACAATCCTGAAACATCCTACAAGGATCTTACCTGCGTTGTTATTGGTTCATTGTCTAGGATTGCAATGCACTGAAGTTTCGGTTGGAAACCCTCGGCTTATGCTGTGCAGGTGGCAAAATTAAATTGCCCGTTTTGGCTCATCCACCAGGGCCATTGTATTCGCTACTATATAGAAATTCAGCCCAATCAAACAGTTTCCTAAATCTTGCACAAAAATATAACGGATGCTTTCCAATTACGTCATTTGGAGTCGAGGTTTTTCATCAATCAGGCTACAATCCAAGTTATAAGGTAATGGCGTCTCTTTATTATCAAAATTAACAACTCACATTTTTTAAAATTGCATTCCAACATTCAGATTCATGGGCAAATTCAACACCGAGCGGGCGCTTTGTTATCACCACAAAACAAAGATCTTAAATTCCTTCAGATCTATTTCATTGGTGATTCGGCAGTTGAACTAAATCACCGCTGTGCAATTTTTACTGAAACTTAACGTGAAATTATCGAACAATTGCAAAATCTTCTCTATGTGCATAATGAATTGGTCAGATTGTTCAAAACTGCATTGGATATAATGCATTATGACGAACACAAAATCATTATCAGCGCTGACAAAAGACCCACTGGTAGCCATGCAAGACAATTTAACGCTCCCACTATCAATGAACACGCAGTGGTGATTGTTGGCGAGAATGTGGAATAACGCGATATTGTTTTTAACCGTCGGGATAATGGCCAAGTGCAGCGAGTTTATGAGACTCATCGGTCACATGATGCTCTTCAATATCCGTTAATGTTCTGTCGTGGAGAAGGTGGGTATCACTTCAACATAAAGATGGTCAATCCAACGACAGGTTTGTTTACAAGTCATCACTTCTTTTTGATTCTACAACTGAGTTTGAATTCAAATTCTAGGAGAAGAAACGAATAAGAACGTCAACTCTATGAATTTTGATGCGTATCGATTGATGATTCGACTAGATGTTGACAATCATCTGTTAAGATACCACCGTTTGTTTCAACAGTACTGTGTCTCAATTTCATTCGTTTTAATCAGTCGAAGTTGCGGTCAGACGAGTACATTCACTTGCGTGACGCCATCGCTACTGAAGGACACGCGAACAACATCGGTTGTTTGACCAATCTCCCAGCAACTTATGTTGGAAGTCCGCGCCATATGCAAGGGCAAATTTAAAGGAGAGGTAGTTCTTATCCCACGAATTCCTATTATTCCAACAGATCTTCCATTCCAATTCAAGACGATTCAGTTCCCAGTTCGATTGGCATTTGCGATGACCATCAATAAATCGCAAGGCCAATCGTTGGAAGTCTGCAGGATAAATCTAGAATATCCATATTTTTCACATGGCCAGCTATACGTAGCCTGTTCGCGTGTGGGAAAGCCGTCATCATTATTTATTTTTACACCGGATAACAAAACAAAAAATATTGTTTATCAGATCGCTCTCCACAGATTTCAAGTCAAAAAAATTTGTCAATCCAACGACAGGTTTGTTTAAAAGTCATCACTTCTTTTTGATTCTCAACTAATTTTGAATTCAAATTTTAGCCTAAAATTTTTAGGAGAAGATAGGAATAAGGTCAGCTCTATGAATTTTTATGCGTATCGATTGATGATGTTTCAACAGTACTGTTTCGACATGTACGTCAAAGTAGAAACGGAACGTCTCAATTTAATTTGTTTTAATCAGTCGAAGTTGGGGCGAGATAAAGTTCGCCGGGTCCGCTAGTGTAAATATATATATTAATAAGTGAATTTACTACTATCTGATATTAATTGTTAAATATTTATAATTATTACTATACCAACTTACCTATTGCTTAAAATTAATTATCTAATAATTCGATATGTAAATATATATATTAATAATTGAATTTACTACTGTCTTGATATTGATTGTTAAATATTTATATTTATATAACTAACTTACTGCTCAAACTTAATTACCTTATAATTGTCATGTGTAAATATATATATAAATAACTAGCGGACCCGGCGAACTTTATCTCGCCCCAACTTCGACTGATTAAAACAAATTAAATTGAGACGTTCCGTTTCTACTTTGACGTACATGTCGACGCAGTACTGTTGAAACAAACGGCGGTATCTTAACAGATGATTGTCAACATCTAGTCAAATCATCAATCGATACGCATAAAAATTCAAAAAATTCCTTCTTATTCGTTTCTTCTCCTAGAATTTGAATTCAAACTTAGTTGTAGAATCAAAGAGAAGTGATGACTTGTAAACAAACCTGTCGTTGGATAGACCATCTTTATGTTGAAGTGATACCCATCTTCTCCACGACAGAACATTAACGGATATTGAAGAGCATCATGTGACCGATGAGTCTCATAAACTCACTGCACTTGGCCATTATCCCGACGGTTAAAAACAATATCGCGTTATTCCACATTCTCGCCAACAATCACCACTGCGTGTTCATTGGTGGTGGGAGCATTAAATTGTCTTGCATGGCTACCAGTGGGTCTTTTTTGTCAGCGCTGATAATGATTTTTGTGTTCGTAATAATGCATTATATTCAATGCAGTTCATTCTCATGGAGAAGATTTTGCAATTGTTCGATAATTTCACGTTTAGTTGCAGTAAAAATTGCACAGCGGTGATTTAGTTCAACTGCAGAATCACCAATGAAATAGATCTGAAGGAATTTAAGATCTTTGTTTTGTGGTGATAACAAAGCGCCCGCTCGGTGGTGAATTTGCCCATGAATCTGAATGTTGGAATGCAATTTCGAAAAAATGTGAGTTGTTCATTTTGATAATAAAGAGACGCCATTATCTTATAACTTGGATTGTAGCCTGATTGATAAAAAACCTCGACTCCAAATGACGTAATTGGAAAGCATCCGTTATATTTTTGTGCAAGCTTTAGGAAACTGTTTGATTGGGCTGAATTTCCATTGAGTAGCGAATACAATGGTTTTGGTGGATGAGCCAAAACAGGCAATTTAATTTTGCCACCTGCACAGCATAAGCCGAGGGTTTCCAACCGAAACTTCAGTGCATTGCAATGCTGACATACGACAGACAATGAACCAATAACAACGCAGCTATGATCTTTGTAGGGTGTTTCAGAATTGTATGCGAATGCAGCGCGATTCTAGTTTTCATTCGCGGTTCGTCTTCCTCTTTTATTTTGTCGGGCTTGAGGTGGTCTTTGTGCAGCGCAAAGCTTTGCGATCTGGGCACGTATCGATGCATTTATTTCTGTACGTTCCTCTTGCGTCCGACTATTACGGGAATTCTGAATACTTATTGCATTGCGTGAACGCCGTCCAAGTCTTGATCGTCTAAAAGCAGTCATTACTTCCAATTGGTAATGCTTCGTTAGCTCGATTTTTTTGTTTAAATATTTTTTTACCGAGTTCATTGATACACAATTTCAACGCAGCTATGATCTTTGTAGGGTGTTTCAGAATTTTACATACAACCGTGTGTCCATCTGTTGAGCCGCTAGCGACCTTTCCGGAAGGACTTCCCAAAATTTTCTTATTTAATAACCTTCTTCTGGCAATTACAAACAACTGAAAAAAATTTGAGCCAAATCGGCCCAGCCGTTCTTTTGTGATGCCATTAGTAACATTTTTTGTCTCCATTTTTATATATATAGATAAATAAAACAATAAAAATTTTCTATTCAAATATGACTCAAAGAAGTGTCCTAATTAATATAAATGCGACTCAAAAATGATTCCCTTATTACTACAATGATGAGTTGCAAACGTTCAAATTTCGATTCTAATATGACTCGAAGAAGAGTCCCTAATTCGTATTAATGGGACTCAAAAATGATTCCCTTATTGCTACAAATATGACTTGCAAACGATCAAATTTCGATTCAAATATGACTCGAAAAAGAGTCCGCTCTTGGCAGAGGGAGGAGTCGAAAACGACTCTTCCAGAAGAGTCGCGGCTAGGCACAGTGGATCCAATCTAAAATCTAGCGGAATAAAAGTCTATTTTTTAAATATAAATATTGCGTTTAGTTTTGATTTTATTTAATTGGCTACACTCTGCAAAGCTCAAAAAAGCTTTTGAATGAGTTTTTTAGTGCATCTCTGATCGGCTGCGAGCTTTGAAACTTAACTGATTTGCGGCACGTGTCTACACAAAGATTTGAGGTTATTTGTAATTCGTTTTAAATTATCAAAACAAGTGATAAATTTGAGTATATTGATACAAATAACTTTTGTTTCCCTTAAAATAAGGTATGTACTAAATACAAATTGTATGTTAGTGGCCCGTCTTTTCATGTGTAGCTTAAAAATGTGTTATTCGTAAGTTGACTTAGCAAGAATTGTTTTTGAGCGTTTTACTGTCTTCATTGGACTTAAGTTAACGTTATTCAATCGTATTCAAGCTAATTTTAGTATTTATGTAAAGTATGAGTTCTTGTGATGTGAGAATGTCCAAAATGATGACCAACTACGTCCAACTCTTTATCTTATTGCACTTTTTAGGTGAAATGTCAGTCCCGAAGCGCGTTCTGTTTTGCATGTGGCTTGGCGAAAATGTCGCATCAAGGAAATTGTTGGTGCTAAATGAATATGTATTTGGCACAATTTTGAAGAACATAAACTTATCTGACAACGAAATTAAAGAAATTAATAAAAAATTGGATAATTTTGTAAGAAGGCTTGCAGCGAAATGGAAGGATTGCCATTACAACAATAAGTTTTTTGAGAAAAAAAATCAGAAATGGCTTGATATGCCGCTCATTTTATATCATACCACGTCAACATCAGATATTGGTAGGCCTAAAAAGGATTTTGGTGATTTGTGCCCTAAGGCGCAGATCAAACAAGTGTCTACTCTTATTAAACAAGCAACTTGTGAACAATTGATGGTGGCTATAAGCTCCAATTTGTATAAATCTGGAATGCGAACGGCTTCAAAAATTGTTTCCACACTTAATACAGATGAGAGTGCTGGACAACAAATAAAGAAGTCATTGGACACACCAGTGAAATTACCTGTTCCCTTCTCACCTGATGAAGCGCTTGCACTGTATGTAGATGTTGGGCACACAAAACATACATACATACCAGCTAACGCGAATAAGTGCCAAGGAGAGGAATGCAGATATATTCCCCAACTACCACCAACTGATCCACTAATAACATCATTGTCTAAAATGTCAACAAATTCTGTTTGATAAAGTTGTTGCTGGTCTTCTAATAAATTTCCCACATTTAAATAATGATTCTGAATCTTCAGATTCCGAATAATAGTAGCGAATAATATTTAGAAAACAAACTCATTAGTTAAAATGCAAAAACAAAACACTTAAAAATTAAAAAAAAAATGTGAACATTTATATTGCTGAATATTTTTTTTTTTAACATTTGTATGGGAGCTATGAGCTATGTAAATACAAAGTTTCATTAAAATATCTATTAATTTACTAAAGTTAGTAATTTAATTCTGCTAGCAGAGCTATTGGGCCCACTGTGCTAGGGGTCCATTTTCTCCCGAAGGCAGCGTATTTATGATCAGAAAATGAGCGCATATATGCTCATTTTAATCAGAAAGGGGAGTCGAAAATGACTCGAATAAGATCAGAATTTTCATAAAATGCTTGCTGGGATTAATTTGACCAGAGTTTATATATGTATTGTTCATCCAGTTAGTTTTTATTTTTTATTTTTAACAAAATTAGTCGATTCTTAATGATCCAATTGCAAACTGCAAGGGTATACAAACTTCGGTGTACCGAAGTTTGCTTCCTTTCTTGTTTCAGTTTAAGAAACAAGTTAAATGAAATTCTCATTGGAATACCATTTTGAGTTTCGACCTGTAATGAACTGGCTAATATGCTTTTCAATTACAATTACTCCACCAAGCGAGAAAGCACAGTCGAATATTTAACTTAAAGATGATCGGGCACCATCATTTCTTAAATGAATTTAAAGAAGCGCGTCCGAAAACTAGTACTCTGACGACGAAAATCCGCTGTAACACGTGTTATGGCGGAATCGCTATTTAAGCCTAGTACTCTGACGAGAAAAATCCTCTGTCTAAATTAAGTGTGACCAAAAAAATTAAGGAAAAGCCTGAAACGCCACTAAAATGAACCTTTTATGGCGTTTAAGGATTTTCCTTAATTTGTTTGGTCACACTGGACAGCTGTTTGTAAACAAATATTCAAAAAAAATATTAAAAATATTAATAAATATGGCATTAAAATGTCCTTTGTGGGTTAAATTCCATATTATGGCAGCCCCTATCAATGCCACTTTTTTCCTTCAACTTTCCCTCCATTAGGGGTGTCTAAATAAATCAATTGAATTATTTAGACAGCGCGATATCAGCTGTTTACTATCTTGATCTGGCAACGCCATTCACTTTTCGCAGGCTTCATTTTCGTCGTCAGAGTACCGGAAAAAACGACGAGGCTAAAAGTTCTACTTCTTCCTTTTTCGACACCGTTTTTTTATATGGAGTTTTGCTAAAAAAAAAAATTGTTTTTCTTCAAAATATCTCCAAAATTATTTTACAAACTGTGCGTGATGTGAAGGGAATTTTTTTTCTTTAAGCCTAGTACTCTGACGAGAAAAACCCGCTCAGGGTTTGCATTTACTACTCCAGAGCAGCAAAATTCATAAAAATATTGCTATGCTATTGCTACCGCTCTCGCTTTGACGAGAGCCGTAGCAGAGCCGTAGCAGAAGATCGGCAAATGCTTTGCTATAGCTATAGCGTAGTTTTTTCACTTCAAAAACTACGCTATAGCTATAGCAAAAAAACTCAAAAGCAGTGCTCTGCGTAGCCGTAGCCGTAGCAAAAAATTGAGAGCGAGATGAGAGCAGAGCAAAAGGAGTTTCGTCATATGCTACCTGTTGTCGCTGCAGCAGAAAACAAAAACAAAACACAGGAGGACAGAAAGAGAGAGAAACAGGGGCATGCGACAGCAGGTAGCATATGACGAAACTCCTTTTGCTCTTCTCTCATCTCGCTCTCAATCTTTTGCTACGGTTACGGCTACGCAGAGCACTGCTATTTATTTTTTGCTATAGCTATAGCCGTAGTTTTTGAACAGAAAAAACTACGCTATAGCTATAGCAAAGCATTTGCCGATCTTCTGCTACGGCTCTGCTACGGCTCTCGTCAAAGCGAGAGCGGTAGCAATAGCAAAACGAAATACTACGGGAGTAGCGTAGTTTTTCAAACGCTGAACCCGCTGTCTAAATTAGACAGCGGAATCGCTGTTTATTTCGCTACCGAGCTAGTGTGACCAAAAAAAATTAAGGAAACTCCTGAAATGCCATGAAAATGTACTTTTTATGGCGTTTAAGGATTTTCTTTGGTCACACTGGACAGCTGTTTGTAAACAAATATTCAAAAAAATATTAAAAATATTAATAAATATGGCATTAAAATGTCCTTTGTGGGTTAAATTCCATATTATGGGCTTCCCCTTGACAGCCCCTATCAATGCCACCTTTTTCCTTCAACTTTCCCTCCATTAGGGGTGTCTAAATAAATCAAATGAATTATTTAGACAGCGCGATATCAGCTGTTTACTATCTTGATCTGGCAACGCCATTCAATTTTCGCAGGCTTCATTTTCGTCGTCAGAGTACCGAAAAAAACGACGTGTCTAAAAGTTCTTCTTCTTTTTTTTTCGACACCGTTTTTTTATATGGAGTTTGGCCGCTGTCTAAATTTATACAGCGGTTTTTTCTCGTCAGAGTACTAGGCTTTATCTCCGCGACTCTTTTATGAGCTGAATTTTACAACACTACCTGTAAAAATTTCACAACACTGCCGAAGAATTACTGACTAGCACACGCAATTTAAATTTCCACCATATAAGTAAAAATAAAAATAAACAAGAAGGGAAGCTAACTTCGGCACGCCGAAATTTGTATACCCTTGCAGATTGCAATTGGATCATTAAGAATCTAGCCATTTTGGTTAAATAATTAAAAAAAAAAATAAAAGAAAATATATAAAAGTTGTATATTTATTAATAGCATAGAAAACACACACAAAACAGAGTTTCATAACATTTTACCTATATTTATTGTGTTTACAGTTTGACAGTTACAGTTTTACAGTTTTCTACATTTACCGATCGCTTTTATGGCAGGTATATGATATAGTTGTCCGATTTTCATAATATTTACACCGAAAATTCAGAAATAATACCAATAGCTCATATCTGAAGGGGGTCTTCTCATTGAGCAACTTTTTTTTCGACTTTTTTTGCATTTATTTACAGCTTGGGTTGTGAATCTGCCCCTAAAAGGATTTTTAGAAATTTGAAATACTTTAGAAGATGGCAAGGTCTTCGCAAAATGAGCTATTTTCAAACTTCAAACGCGTTATTCATTTCAAACGCTCCGGAGACCCGGAATCGTGGCCGCCGTGCGACACCTTTTTTTTCTACCACCAACTTTGAAGTCTCATTACTTTTTGAACAGCCCTCGTATCGAGGCAAACAAAATTTTCTTATATACTTTGAACCTTTTGTAATACAATCAATAAAAAAAGTTTTCAATTATTCTTTGCTTTTTCAAATAAGAATTTTTTTTAAAAAGGTTCCAAAAAACGGGTTTTGAATAGGAAGACCCCCTTAAAGTAGATGAAAATACGTTGAAAAACAATGAAGTTATAATTTTTTCTATTAATTTCTGGATCGTTCCTATGGCAGCTATAAGATATTGTCGTCCGATTTTCACAAAATTATGAACCGAAAATCTTTAGCCATATCTCAAAAATCATTTAAAAATGTTGAAAAACAGCCAAGTTATA
Organism: Drosophila kikkawai; assembly: GCF_030179895.1. Taxonomy (NCBI): domain Eukaryota; kingdom Metazoa; phylum Arthropoda; class Insecta; order Diptera; family Drosophilidae; genus Drosophila; species Drosophila kikkawai. The sequence continues at coordinate 6,207,033 of NC_091733.1, read as the reverse complement.
ATATTTTTCAAAAAATTTGTTATGACCCTATCATGGTCCTGCGCGTGCAGCCATCGGCTTGGGCCATGCCTCGGCTAGCTCCCTCTCAGGCATCGGTTCTTGGCCCGGCCCACTGACACACGTAACAGATATAATTTATTTTTGAACATCCCGCCCTAGACGGAGACGAGACATTGCACAACACTAACACTTGCACAAGTTCGAAACTGGACGAAACATTTCTTAACGACACATATCTTCTAAACGGTCAGACTCCTTTGAGACTCCGAGATGTTGTGGAGCTCACCTGCCTTGCCCTCCCGTCCTTTGCAGGCTGCTGGCAGAAATTATATATGCAGCTGCCCCTTTCATGACTCCACACAATCACCTCACGCCATCGATTCCTTCCTCCTTCCCAGAAAAAAAACTACTCCATGTTCATATTCAAACCTTACTTTTTAATTATAATCATTAATTTTACATTAAAATATAATCGAGCAGTTTGGTCTCTGCTGAACCACCTAACTCCTTTTTTTTTCTTTTTCTCTGTTTGTAATTGTTTTCCGCAATAAGAATAATAATATTAATTCCCCGACATCAACAAAATCCTCGACCTACCCGTTTGAGCGCTCATAAGGGGGGACGAAATTTCGAGGGGAAGCCGATACACAAACCACAGAATATCAAATTAGAAATTCACAAGAAAAAAAAATGAGTTAGGGCACAATCAGAAAATCTAACAAAAAAAATGAATAAAATATGTATATAAAGTAAATGAGGAACAACTATGACCAAACAAATAATTATATAAATAAATAACTAAATAAATGACTAAATAAATAAATAAATAAATAAATAAATAAATAATAAAAATTAAAACGATAAATATATAAACAAGGAGATTAAATAGACTAACAAAAAAATAAATATAAAACAAAATAATAAAAAAAAATCGGACTGAAGCCTTTGGTGGCTCCCGTTGCCGCCTCGTTGCAGGCGTGTCGGTCTTCAATTCCGATGTACAGTGGCGGGTAAAAATTATGGCCTTACGTGCGGTTCGGGTGGTCAGCACAGACAAAAAGGATCGACAATTTGGCGCAGTCAAAATAAACAATTATGCGGCACCAGGATGTTATGTGGCCATACCGCCAGTTCCAAAAATATTCGGCCTCCACGACCACTATTTCCGCTAGCATATATCAAAAAATATGCGGAGTTTGAAAAATTAGGCTCCCGTATATAAAAAGATTCGCCAGGCCTGGATCTTGGCCTGGCGTTGCTCCTTTGGAACCTGGTCCTGGTCGGCTTCTATTTAAAAAAAAAAATAAATTCCTTCTTCCTATACCTGCCTGGTCCCTGACCACTCACCTCGAGGGTTCGCCGATCTGGCTTCCCAGGTTCCTACTTCCAGATGCCTCCCATTTTCCTCTGCTCTCTTCTGTCTTTTCACTTTTTATTTTATTAAAAAAAATATTTCGGCGCCCGATTTTTAATTAATTTTTGGTTTTAAACACCAACACGACGAGGAGCCCTCGTCGCACCACGGTCTCGCGCTCGAATTGCTTCTACACTCCGGATTCAAACCAACGGAGGCAGCGACAACCGACAACACGCCATTCGAACTCCGTTAGGTTTTTCGAGTTCTCCTTTATCGGGTTAATGAACCCCTTTCCCTAAACGGCTTAAGTTGGCAGTCCTCTCACCAACCTATCGATATCTTCGCGATTACCGACAAGGCGGACACAACACCACACTGACATTGGTCGACGTAAACAAAGAAACAATGGCAGTGAAAAATGTCCGTATTTCAGATGCCAATAAAGGAAAGCAATGAAGTACAGGATTAGCGCAGGACCTTACTTCGTTCAGCGCCCAACGCGGGAGACCGCCCACGACCCTGAGACATTTCGTTCAACCGGCAGTTCCGACTGAGTACATTCCGTCCTCGTCAACGCCTCTGCCTCTCCGCGAGCCTACCTACTTGTTTACAAATCCGGACCGCTTCAGCTAAGTACCTAAACGCAACACCTAACAAAAAAGAACATCACTAGTAATAAATTAACGAATATTATCCAACCTCATAAATACCTACATACTAAAAATAAATAAATAAATAAGTAACCTAAAACACCAAACCTGATAAACTAAACAAATACTGACGGACATCCAATCATTTATTCATTTGTTTATCCCTTCTCTTACAGGTGGAATGGGAAAGGGTTACCCGGCGTGAAGTAATGTGTGTGGACTATACAAAATCTGACCGCTTCCTATGTACATATGTGTAGACACGTAAGGCAACAATACTAACAACAAACAACACATATTTGGCACAGTCGACTATACAAAACATCACTAGCAATGACGTTTGATAGTCAAGTTGCCAAATACAAAACAAAAACATAACTAACCATCCTCTCTTCTTCCCACAGGTGCAAATGGACACGTACAAATTGGAATCGATGCAACTCTCTCACACATCGGAGCAGAGGTCACCGTCCTTCGCCCGGACGCAGCGCAAGGTCACCGAATATCGGGCCCTGGGTCGCCGGACGTTGTCGTGTCTCACCACCCGGGAAAAAGGAGGAAACAGCTACATTTTTTTTTTTAAGCTAATATTTTACCCCTTTGTATTATTTGGCCCTACATAAAACCCCCCTTTTAAATCTAACTTCTCTGCTCTCACTTCTTTTGTCTTAGTCCGTTGTTTATGTCCGATGTCAATGCCAACGTTTCGCAAACTGATCCTTTCTATCTGGTCAGTGTCGAACTTGGCCTTCTCCTTGCCCGGTCGCTATATGTCCTTGCATCTTAGCTAGACATAGTCGCCGGCTTTACTTCCTCGTTTCAATCCGATATTTATCCTAACTTCCATTACTAACTAAATTAAGGCTATATCACAGATTAATATCACAATTTTGGGACTTTTGTCAGTCAGCTTGCGCAAATCAATTTATTTGGCTTAGCCGCATAATTGATGACTTCAAGTCTGCTTCTAGAAGCCCCGTTTGAGGACATTAATCCGCAACCTTTCTTTTCTTTCTAGCTTCGTTGTTTATAGAATCCGAGACCTCTGATCCTATAAACCACGAAGATTTGCATGTCCTTTTGTGGAAGACTTAGTGCTGCTTAAATTGGGCGCCATTTCTGTTATGACCCTATCATGGTCCTGCGCGTGCAGCCATCGGCTTGGGCCATGCCTCGGCTAGCTCCCTCTCAGGCATCGGTTCTTGGCCCGGCCCACTGACACACGTAACAGATATAATTTATTTTTGAACATCCCGCCCTAGACGGAGACGAGACATTGCACAACACTAACACTTGCACAAGTTCGAAACTGGACGAAACATTTCTTAACGACACATATCTTCTAAACGGTCAGACTCCTTTGAGACTCCGAGATGTTGTGGAGCTCACCTGCCTTGCCCTCCCGTCCTTTGCAGGCTGCTGGCAGAAATTATATATGCAGCTGCCCCTTTCATGACTCCACACAATCACCTCACGCCATCGATTCCTTCCTCCTTCCCAGAAAAAAAACTACTCCATGTTCATATTCAAACCTTACTTTTTAATTATAATCATTAATTTTACATTAAAATATAATCGAGCAGTTTGGTCTCTGCTGAACCACCTAACTCCTTTTTTTTCTTTTTCTCTGTTTGTAATTGTTTTCCGCAATAAGAATAATAATATTAATTCCCCGACATCAACAAAATCCTCGACCTACCCGTTTGAGCGCTCATAAGGGGGGACGAAATTTCGAGGGGAAGCCGATACACAAACCACAGAATATCAAATTAGAAATTCACAAGAAAAAAAAATGAGTTAGGGCACAATCAGAAAATCTAACAAAAAAAATGAATAAAATATGTATATAAAGTAAATGAGGAACAACTATGACCAAACAAATAATTATATAAATAAATAACTAAATAAATGACTAAATAAATAAATAAATAAATAAATAAATAAATAAATAATAAAAATTAAAACGATAAATATATAAACAAGGAGATTAAATAGACTAACAAAAAAATAAATATAAAACAAAATAATAAAAAAAAATCGGACTGAAGCCTTTGGTGGCTCCCGTTGCCGCCTCGTTGCAGGCGTGTCGGTCTTCAATTCCGATGTACAGTGGCGGGTAAAAATTATGGCCTTACGTGCGGTTCGGGTGGTCAGCACAGACAAAAAGGATCGACAATTTGGCGCAGTCAAAATAAACAATTATGCGGCACCAGGATGTTATGTGGCCATACCGCCAGTTCCAAAAATATTCGGCCTCCACGACCACTATTTCCGCCAGCATATATCAAAAAATATGCGGAGTTTGAAAAATTAGGCTCCCGTATATAAAAAGATTCGCCAGGCCTGGATCTTGGCCTGGCGTTGCTCCTTTGGAACCTGGTCCTGGTCGGCTTCTATATATAAAAAAAAATAAATTCCTTCTTCCTATACCTGCCTGGTCCCTGACCACTCACCTCGAGGGTTCGCCGATCTGGCTTCCCAGGTTCCTACTTCCAGATGCCTCCCATTTTCCTCTGCTCTCTTCTGTCTTTTCACTTTTTATTTTATTAAAAAAAATATTTCGGCGCCCGATTTTTAATTAATTTTTGGTTTTAAACACCAACACGACGAGGAGCCCTCGTCGCACCACGGTCTCGCGCTCGAATTGCTTCTACACTCCGGATTCAAACCAACGGAGGCAGCGACAACCGACAACACGCCATTCGAACTCCGTTAGGTTTTTCGAGTTCTCCTTTATCGGGTTAATGAACCCCTTTCCCTAAACGGCTTAAGTTGGCAGTCCTCTCACCAACCTATCGATATCTTCGCGATTACCGACAAGGCGGACACAACAAATTTATCGAACATTTGTATGACAGCTATAAGATATAGTCGTCCGATCCGGCCCGTTCGGTCTGAAATTATAATACCCTGCAAGGGTATAAAAATAATGATCACAGGGCAGGCACCATAAAATGAATAAAAGCCACCTTAAATAAAATTTTGTAGGGTTAATTATTATATTTTTTAAAATTTTCCTTTATGGCAAGATTTCCTAATTTCGCTTAGTTTTTTTCTAAAATTCGTTGTTTTGCTGGTTAACTTTTCGTGAAACCACAATAAACGCGTGCTCATACATATAATTCCCAACTGGTAGTAAGATCAAGTCTTTTTTGGAATATCAAAAGTGTTAGCTTTTTGGCCGCCTTTGTTAATAAACGATACTAATGTTGCTTTTATTGTAATACAACGACAACAATAATGTTATCTATTATATAAAAATAAGTTGGGTTTTTTGCCCGGATCCTATAACTCCAGAACGCACCAACCGATTTCCACGGTTTTGCATTCGTTGGAAAGGTCTCGGAATTTGTGATTTTTGCAGTAAAGAAAATTTAGGAAAAATTGCAACAGAAAAGCGGGAAAGTCATTTATGTATAAAGCGCCAACACTGACACATAGCATGCCATAATTCTCTACTCAGTTTATTTTATAAGACAAACCGAAATTGTGTTCAATTTTGAGAAAAATAAGTTATTCGTTTCCTATCAGTGCAATTGGAAACCAGCTTTTGTCTTTAAGGTGGTAAGTTGAACTGTGTAAATTCTGTGGACTTGAGGTTAAATTAACCACTCTGCCTATAGTCCTTGATCAAGACTAACCCAAAATTCCCCGGATAGTTCAACAACGCTATGATCCAAGTATTTCTGAAGTAAGTCGACACTACCATCGAATCGCTGCAGAATTACTATCCAATCGGGAGCAGCGGTGGGAATATTCTCAGCTATTGCCGGCCTGTCTTCGTCCACGATTTTAACTAATTTAATATTGGACACTTTCGAATGGTTTAGTAAAACTAATGGTGCATCTGAAATTGGGAATTTATAGCATTTGAGGCAAGCTTAGGACACTAAGCTTTTACGGAATTAACCTCATATATTGCAGCGGTTTTTTCAAGAAGAATTGCAACAGAAAAGATGGTAAGTTGAACTGTGTAAATTATGTGGATTTGATGTTAAATTAACCACTCTTGCTATATTCCAAAATGCCTAGAGCACGACGTTTGAACATCGGTCTACGCACAAGGCATGCACAGAAACAGAACTTAAGCCAGGAAAGACGAAATGTAGTAAGGGAAAATGCCCGATTGAGACAACGCGTGAGCACACGAAGATCAACTGGTATGCAGCATCTTGGCGGATTCCAACCGAAGTTGGAGGCTCTCAACAGCAGCCTCCCTCGACATAGCCCTCGAGCTCAGGACAAATTTCAAGAATCCGGAGATCGAGTGCTAGAAAAGATTCCATATCCGAATGTGTCTCGGGAGAGGGGTCCCAAGAAGTTGTCCTCTCAGAGCCCCAGTTCCCTACCAGGGTGTCAGGCCCGGACTACCGGCCGAATAAGGCGGATAATCAGCCTGCCTTGAAAAAACCCCTTATGGCAATACCACCAACGAGACCGTTTCATCTTTCAAAATAAATGTTCCTGAGGAATTATTTGAGAAACTATGCTATGTCCAAATCTGAAAAAAGGATGTGATTGTCAAGGAATTCGAAGCAAAGAAAGAAAAAAAAAAGGACAGTTGGAATTACTCTTCCTAGGCCCGATTTGACCTTCTACGTCTTCCAATTCCGTCCCAAAAAACTAACAAACTTCCTTGGTATCTCCTATCAAAATGCTAGACTTTCGCAGTAAGCTTCCTAAATTGTACTATAATAGTGTCACATTTGCTTCCCAAGTGTTGTGTTTATAGGAACCTGGTTAAAGCCGGAGATTCTGAGCTCCGAAGTTATTTAAGCTGTGTTCACAGTATACCGGCTAGATCGGCCTATCAGACATGTTCCTACATTCCTCCATTGTCGGAACTTCCTATTTATTGAAACCATCTTTCCGCTATTCAGTTGGTCTCTAAAATAATTTCGGATATGGACCACTTAGTAGTTCTTGGTGATTTTAACATCCCAGGGGCTATTTGGTCCCTAGATAATTCTATTAAGGGGGGGGGGAAAGGTATTTAATTTTTTTTTTCGTAAATTTTTTTTATTTTTTATTTTTTTAAGTTTAACATCTTAAGAATATTGTGTCCAAGTTTTACATCGATCAGAGTAAAATTGACGAAGTTATGCGGAGTTGAACGAAGGTCGGTTGGTGTTAAAAGCATGAGAATCACAAAGTTTAAAGCGCTCTCCTGAAAAATTCAATTTTTCAAATCGGTGTACACGATTACAGAAAAACTACCGGACCGATCTATTTGAAATTTGGCACACACATTCTTTAACTAATTCATCAGGTATTCACGTCGGCCTTTTTTTAATTTTTATATATTTTTAAATTAAGAAATAACGTTTTTTTTTTTAGTCAAAAATCGGGTTTTTGACTTTCAAATTTCCTAAAAAATCACAAAAAAAACTAAAAAAAAAAAAACGCTTCCTGAATACCTCGGGACACTTATCCATTAACGAATGAGGTATAATTTTTTTAGATCGGATGATCCTGTGGACTGTTAGGATGTACACCGCAAAACAACTTTTTTTGGAGGCGACTCGGGAGATTCCCTATAACTTCTCTACCTCTTAATATTTTTCAATACAAAATTTATCAAAAATTATTCAAATGTTGTGTTATTATATGGTATTTAATTCATTAAGCTAACTTTAGCCGTTCCGCCACAATAGTTTTTTGAAAAGTGGCCTTTTTTGCACCGAATTAACCTTACCCCCCCCCTTAACCACAACACATCACAAAAAATTTGGTTTACCAAAGAGTACTTCAATTAAACGATAATTTGCCGAAGGTGGCGTAGCGGAGTTCGCCGGGATAACTAGTTATTAATATTTATTAACTGTTCACGCAAAAAAGGCGATTAACCTCAAATGCCCTCTTTCTATGGACTTCCTGTCCGTTCTCCAAAGCTAGGATTAAGTTTCTTTGTATTTTAGTACCGATTTACATACGACCAAATAAAGATCCCGACGTACGTCGCATTAAAACCCTTTTTTTTCGGCATAGCATTAAAAAAATGTATTAACGTTGATCAACCAACTTAATGGCTATAAACTTTTGTTATGAATATGAAAAAAATAACATGACCATTAAGAGAAATGGAACAAATTAACAAATTTTTAATGACAAGTGAACAATACTAGTTACTGCTTTAAGACTCGAGAAATATGTCTTCCTCTTGTCCAGAGATCGGCGGGATGTCTACGTTTGAGTCTTCTTCTCATTGACGTGTTGGCCAATGAAGCCGCTAGGCTTCAATTCAAGAAAAATTACCCTAAATTAAAAATATTAACCTTCAGTTTTAGAAAAGTTGGACCCACATTTAGGGCAAATCGCCCTAAAAAAAGAACATTTTTCTACATTTAAGAAAAATCGCTCTAGATTTTTGAAAGTTTCTTTCTTTTTTTAGGGCAAATTTTTCTCAAGTCTAAGGCGACTTACCTTTGTAGCCATTTTTATGCCAAATTTCTAAATTTAAATTAGGTCGATTTTGGCTAAAAAAAATGAATGAGTGTATATAAATTTGTTCACTTTTGCAACAAGGGTGTATGTATAACACTATAAAAAACCTCACTGAAATATGTTACATAGTTTGCGAGTTAATAATTTATTCCAAAAAATCGGGCAAATTCCCCATAGTGCATTGCCATCCTGATCATCGACTAGGATGGCTGCCTTCCCTTGCCGGTCGGTGAATAACCTCATTCCTTCAGGCAGCACATCCATACCATCGCTGCCGAGATACTCGACCACAGTTCGCTAACCATTAATGTCTAGCTTGCAACCTCGCTAGCATCGTGCCGTATATTCGGGAGCATATACATAAGGCTCCGAGGGTTGCCCTCTATGCCGGCAATTGCGGCAGTCCTGTTGTTGCCTGCTCTGGTGGCATCCGTGCGTGTTCTGTCTGCTCTCCTTGTGGTCGAAACCTATGGCAGGCATAGGTGCGGACCTGCGATCGGCATCTAAACGAGAACAACTTGATGTAGACACAAGCTTCACAGTGACATCGTCTGATACTGACCAGGGTTATGTCGCCAAGTCGGCGGACAGCTTAGGCTCCGTCGCCGCCATCTCGTCGTCGAAGTTGTTGGGGTGGAGCTCCTTCATTAACTCCTCCGTGACGATTGCAGGGTCAACGTCGTACACCACAATTTTCGGCTTCTCGGCGGCGTTCTGTGCCACATTAAGCCCCACTTCGGAAAATTTCCACCTTTTGGAACTCTGCTACCTTCGTGTATGCTCACCATTAACCGGACCTTCTCGGCTATCGGTGGCAGGTGCGGCGGTGGCAGCTGCGGAATTCGATGGCTTGGAATCTTCCAGCGACGAAAACTTCTCCTCTGAAATCCCGTAGGACTCGGCACCAGCAGCTTTTTCCATTCCAAAGTTTCATTCAGATAGCTTAAAACTGGAGGACTAGTTTTTGTGGAAACGGATAGACGGACTGTTGACTCTTTCAGTGCGTTGCAAACTTCTGACTAAAATTAAAATGCCCTGCAAGGGTATACAAATGCAAAAGAAACTTTACGTTTGTGAATAACTGTAATCGTACTTGGCCATGTCCCGAGCGACATCAAAACATTACTTGTAATTACTGAGTCCAAAGTAGTTGCAAAGGATTATTATTTCTGGAGTACAAACATTTATTTATTGGACAAAGAGAAAAGTATAATAGCTTTTGAGAAAAAAGCAGGGATTGCAAATAAGAGTTATGAGTAAAATAAAAGTTATTACCAAAAAATTGAGCTGGAAAGATGAAATATTTAGGTATACCATAATTTTTGAAGGAGTTCTCAAAAATAAAATAAACTTTTATAACCAATTTTTATTTTTTAATTGCGCTTTAACTCTTATTTTTAAATATTAATAAAAAAGTTGTAGAATAATTATTATTTTTCAATTTGTATATAAAAGTTGAGTTATAACAATTATTTGCAATTTTTAAAATAATAATTGAAAATTAAAATTATTCTCCAATTTTTATTTTTAAAAATTGAAAATAATAGTTACGTGTCAATTTTTATTTTAAAAATTGAAAATAAAAATTGAATCGTAATAACTTTTCAACGGAGCGGTATATCTTAAAGATTGGCATATATAATTAATGTACACTTCAATACCTTTCGTTTGATGTATGTATATATTGATACTCTCCGAAGTCGCTAGACCCAAATGCGAACATAATGGAGTATTGGGAGAGTAAAAAATACACTTATCCATGCCTTTAGGCTCTGGCTAAGGTTGTTCATTGTGTTCCATTTACCATTTACGGATGAGGAAAAAATAACTACACTCTCTAAAATTTTTTTTTTAAATGTTAAATTGACCGGAGCTGTTTCCAAGGTATTTTAGTATCCTTGTTTGTTTGTGGAATGTAAATACATTACGTATACGCATATTTTTATGCACATGCAATAACCACAATATATACATCAAACGAAAGGTATTAAAGCGTAGATTAATTATATATATAAATCTTTAAGATATACCGCTCCGTTGGAAAGTTATTGCGATTCAATTTTTATTTTCAATTTTTAAAATAAAAATTGGAGAATAATTATTATTTTCAATTTTTAAAATAAAAATTGGAGAATAATTTTAATTTTCAATTATTATTTTAAAAATTGAAAATAACTGTTATAACTCAACTTTTATATACAAATTGAAAAATAATAATTATTCTACAACTTTTTTATAAAACTTGAATAATAAGAATTAATTTCCTATTTTTTCTATATAATTGTAAAATAACTCTTATTTCATAATTTGTATTATAAAAATTATAACTGTTACGATCCCTGGAAAAAAGCAAAGCGTTAAATTTATAGTTTTAAAGAAACGTTAAATTCGCAAACTTTGTTAGTGTATAAAAATAGTAAATATTCAAAATGTTTTTTAGTTGAAATGGCTATGAATGTCCGAAACGACAGCATGGACTTGCTCTTATACATTGAAAATATATGTATCGTTCAGTCAGCTCATCCTAAATAATAAATTATTATTTTCATGGTATAATGGAGGGAATGATATAATGCGTTTGGCCAGTCGGTAGTCACCCAATACAAACAACATTTCATGGTTTGCGTCTGCGGGATCCATAGCCGTATGTAAGCCACAAACAGTCAACGTTTGTCATAATGGGTTTATTGATCATCATTGCAAGTAAGACTCGATGTGGGAATCGGGATGGCCTTTGAATTCAATTGTCCCGTCTGTATAAGTCATATGGATGCTTTGCAGAAATACATTTCGTCTTTTAAACTCTGAATTTTCATTTTTTACCTTATTCTTTAATTTATAAGCATGTATGTATAATTGCAGACTTACCGAAATCAATGTACCAGAAGAATCAAACTTTAATAATCCCTTGGTATATCCATGGAGTTTCAAGTCTTTACTACATAGTGTACAGCTTAATTGGCATCGACACTACAAGGAATAACCATCGACAACGAACCTTTAACAATATCAAGAAATATTGTTATTCCAATGGCTTTACAGAGACCTTTTTATTCGTTTGTTTTCTTAGCCCTTATGTTCTGTTTTGTTGTATAAAATGTATTTACAAACTAATTTCAAACTGTAAATGGAAACTACCGAGCTACGTTGACTGAAGATGATGGACCTTATCGGGATATCATCTATCCAGAGCATCCGCGGCACCCACAGTGGACGCACTCGACAATGCGACCCTCCTCCAGCTTCGATTTCGGCACGCGACAGATGCAATTGGTGCCGAAATTGGTGTCCCTCGTTTGAATGCAGCGCAGACAGCAAAGGTTCTCGTATCCAGACTTCTTCCACTTGGCAATAAGGTTGCCATCGGCGATCTTTTCCTTTAGGCAATAGTCGTACAGTTCCCGGCTAATTGCCTTCCGGCGATAGAACAAATCGTATATGTAGCGCGTCTTCTGGTGGTGGATCTTGAAAATTGGCCATAATGATTCCGTGATACGCTTGCCCTCGTGCGGCTCAGTCTCAGCTGTTAAATGAATAAAGAATTCAATGTTTCAACAATGTTCTCTATACGGCAAAAAAAAAAAGGCGGCACTTACCCTCCCGCATTTTTTGCTCAAGTTCCTCCAAAGTGGGCTCTATGAGCTCCCAGCCATCTGGCGGGGGCTTGCGACTGCGACGCACCTTTGGCATATTAAAAATGTCAAGCAAATACCTTTAGTTTAGCTTTATTAATTTGATTTTGTTGAAAATATTAAGTTCTATGAAAATATGAACAGCTGTGGCTGACACTCTAGAGCTGGCACTAAAATCGATTCTATAATCGACTAGTCGATTTGTTCATGTATGCGATACATCGATATACACTTGCAAAACCTATTTCATCGAAAAAGTTGCATGACTTCTGTGAGCTCGTGAAACAGGTAAAACTTTTCATTTACTTCACCCAATTATAATTTGTGCTCTTTTAGGAAACCGGAATTTCCGGACTTTGGGATTCCGGATTCTAATGGCTCCTTTAAGGGGTTATGTACAGTTGTGATAGTCGAAGAAATCGATTTTTTTTATTGCATATTCTTAAAGTATATACTGTTGAGAATACTCTCACAAAAATGCACAACGATCGGAGCATTAGAACCGAAGTTGTAGCTATTTATAGCGCACTACCTGCACATGGTCCGGAACAAACGTGAAATTTTAAACGCGATTATCTCAGAATCTTGTTTTTTCGAAATTACCTTTCCCGTGAACACGATTACTAAAAAACTATTAATCCGATCGACACCAAATTTTGACCACTTATTTATTATCTCAAAAACTAGTCCGTGAACGAAGGATTTTCAATTTTTTTGAAAACTTCCTTTTTTTAAAGCATAAAAACCGAAAATTTTACCCCTTAAAAAGGACAATTTTTGTTAAAATCGTCGCCATTTTTTTTTTATCAAAATTTTTACAAATCCTTCGTTCACGGACTAGACAATTCAATATACTAACGACATTTTTTTAAATTTTTTATTTCTGATGAACCGTTCTCGGGATATGATGTCCACCGCAAGTCACTATCGGAAAAAGAGGGTATTTGAATTCGGCCATAACTTTTTTATTAGTTAATATTTTTTTATAAAAAAATTTTTATAAGTACCCAGAAAGATGTACTAAACAACGCCGGTAAAACATTTTTAATAAATATTCTTTATGGTGTAAAAAAAAAATCTACAAAACTTCATATTTTTTCGCGGTACAACTGTATATAACCCCTTAAAAATCAATTTTAATTCATTTAAACGTCATATGTATTTCCGATGCTATACAAATGTGAAAAACACCACTCAGTTATTCAGGGGATTCCCTATTCTACTGAATTTCTGAAAATAACAGCAATATATGTATATATGTATACGTATGCATGTATTCATCCGTATAGGGACCCTTCAGTTCCATTCCTCAACGATTCCCCTACGATTCCTCACGGAACCGAAATAGATCCCTGACGAATCGTCAGGGAACGTTCATACAAAACTTCGAGGAATTTCCATACAAAAGGTGATCCCAGCCACGAATTCGAAATTCGCCAAGAATCCGCCACGAATCGCCAGGGAAAGTCACCGGGAATTTCGAAAGATAATCGTGCACGATTCGTCAAGGAATCGCTGGGGGAATCGTCGACGAATCTTGCGGGAATCGCTTGGGGAATCGTCGAGGAATCCCAGATGAAAACCTATAGAAAATTCCTGAAAAATCCCCCCTTCCTATAAAAATCCGATGTAATTTAATTCTTATTTATTTATGGATTGCATATTTTTATTTATCTTCACTTTTTTGGTAGCATTACATTTTTCTGCAAAATTAAACATGTACATATATATACATATGTGCGTGTCACGGGCCTCCTTTGTCGGCTGCTGTGTCCTTTAAGAAACTTGTTTTATCTGTAAATTAAATACATAAGTACATACATATTTTTGAATCAAATTGTAAATTGCAGTACATACCAACTTAAACTGGATAAAAAAAACTTTGTAATTCCGTACTGAATCCCATTCACACCGTCTAGGTTGAAGTCGCATCCATTTTAATCGTCAATTCCGCAATTAAAATTAATAATTGAATGCAAATAAGATCCACTTACCTTATAATATTTCATTTTTACGCAACTAATACGCAAAACACTTCTGAATGCAACAGCAGTCAACTCAAAATGCAAAGAGAATTAGAAGACAAAACCGAACACCGAAAATTCTCGCGCGTGTCAGGGTATAGCCGACAAGGCAATGCCTTGCAATTAGATTCACAAAGGGCCAATAATCAAACATGAACATTTCGGCCATGTCTAAAGCACATTTTCTTACGTGCTTATATCCCACACGATTTTATTCGTAAAAATTAATTAAATATAATCTTAAATATTTTTAAATAACTCTACTTATTTTAAAAAGGTCATTCTCACGTCGGTGCAATACTCTTTGTTTTTGACACCAATTTTCTTTCCTCCCTTCCTTCCATCTCCATCTCTCTCTAATTTACGAATTCTCGCAACCGCTACTCCGAACGTAGATCGAAAACAATAACAAATATAAAGAACGAACTTCGTGAAGCCCTCGGCAGTAGCCGAACGTAGGTAGAATTTGTTTCGGCTATTTTGTTTCGAACTTCACTGAACGAGGCCCATGTAATTTGTTTTTGTTTTTCGAACATACCGCGAGGAATTGGACGGGCGAGGAATTCTGGAACTGAAGGGGAACGACCCAAAAAAGTCACCCACATCCCAGTCGCAAGACCATTGTGCCATTAATTTGTTTAAACTATTGGGCCTCTCATTTAGATTACCAAAACGTTGATGTATACGAACTCTGTACCCACACTGGCCTTTCAGTCATTTAACCAAATTCCCTGAGCGTCTAAAAGTATGCATCATATAAAAATTAAAATAAATTAAAAACAATTTGAAATATACATCTATAAAATAAATATAAAAAAAAATTATATGAATAACCTAAAAAAAATATTTGCAAATGCTTATAAAAGTCACAAATACCAAAATAGGGAGAACTGATTCTGATCCACCGGAATCCTGGGTTCAATCATATCCATAATTTAAAATTTATAAAAGAGAGTGAGAGGCAAACAGTGGAGAGGAGTCTTTCTCAAATTATGAATCTCGTCATACACAATAATGTGCAGAAAATACAAATCGAGGAGCTTAGAAGAGCAAACCCAGTTCTGCTACTTCATTTGCCAGAGGCAAGTGGAATATTTTGATTAATTATAACCATTTGTATGGAAAAGAGAGAAGGACATAGTTATAGTTTAAATAAGGGAGCTATAGGCGATCAAGGATAACTTTCGCCTGCCCAACACCCCGTTTTGTGGATTATATGAGATGACATTGGATTCCGATTGCCACCTTAGTCGATAGGTTCACCAAAGAAGTACAAAGGATTTGACTTGGATACAAAGGCAGCTAACTTCGGCACGCCGAAGCTTGAAAACCCTTGCAGATTGCAATTGGATCATTAAGAATCGAGCCATTCTGGTTAAATAATTAAAAAAACATTTAAAAGTTGTATATTTATATATAGCATAAAGAAATGCTGAAAACACACACAAAACAAAGTTTCATAACATTTGACCTATACTTATTGTGTTTACAGTTTGACAGTTACAGTTTTACAGTTTCTCTACATTTACCGATCTCTTCTATGGTAGCTATATTATATAGTTGTCCGATTTTTATGAAATGTATACCAAAATTCAGAAATAATACCAAAAGCTTAATATCTCAAAGTAGATGAAATACGTCGAAAAACACAAAGTTATAATTTTTTCTATTAATTTCCCTATCGTTCCTATGGCAGCTATAAGATATAGTCGTCCGATTTTCATAAAATTAAAACCGAAAATCTGAAATAATATTATTTAGCCATATCTTAAAAATCATGCAAAAATATTGAAAAACAGCCAAGTTATAATTTTTTTTTTCTAAAAATTTATCGAACATTTGTATGGCAGCTATATGATATAGTCGTCCGATCCCGTTCCGACATATATAGCAATAAGAGTATATAGAAGACTATATGCATAGTTTCATTCAGATAGCTTTAAGACTGAGGGACTAGTTTGCGTAGAAACGGACAGACGGACGGACGGACATGGCTAGATCGACTCGGCTGTTGATGCTGATCAAGAATATATATACTTTATAGGGTCGGAAAGGTCTCCTTCACTGCGTTGCAAACTTCTGACTAAAATTAGAATATCCTGCGAGGGTATACAAATAAAATGATAACAAAACATGAATGTACAAACGTGTGTAAATTATTTTACATTTCATTTTGCAACCTACCTCGTTTTGGTTATTTGTTATTATGTACAAATGTACATACCTAAAAACCAAACAATAAACACCGAAGGCCTTAATAAAAAATGAAATACTTTTCTTTTATTATTCATAGTTTTTGTTGTTGGCTTAATATGGCAACTTGCACACTGCGAACGGCTTAATCATGTACAAATCGTTCTTATTTTGAGTGTGTTTGTTTATCTTTTGTTTGTTGAACATTTACAGTAAAAAAAAAAACTAAAAGTAAATTAAAATACAAATCGTAGATAACCTAAAACCTAATTGTAAATAAAGTGTCATTAAAAGGTTTTTATTTACTCTGGGGGTTAGGAAACCTACATTAAGGCGTCTGTCTATGAAATATGTTAACTGATGTTTTAAATTAGCATTTAAGGTAAGCCCTAAAATATTTAAGATGAAGTAAGTAAATGAATTGTTTTTTATTAATTTCCCAGTGAAGATATTGGTAAACTAAAGTCCGCAATGCTGCAATAAATTTCACAAGCCTTTTCGTTAGACCTGCATACATACAAATGAATATGAACATATGCATGTAAGTCGTTCGAAATTCAATGGAGCGGCTTAAGAGTATGTATGTATGGTAAAAAGGAGACTTGCTAGGAGCTCCAGCCACGAGAATGGGTCTCGAAGAGTGTTTCTAGCTTGCATAGTCTAAATCTAATGATGTTTAGGAAGAATACATATACATTCTTGGTTACAACACCCCTGAACCGTATGTACAAATGTACAAAAATACGTTAAATATTAATTTGTAATACTGGATTCAATGCAATTTTGGTAAATATTCCAGACTTAAGACTTGGACACCTTAACATAAATTATATATCTAGAGATTCCCATAATCACACCGCCTAGTTTTGTGTTAGTACTTTTGGATTGATATATAGACGAGGCAAACAAAAAAAAGCTATACTTTTAAAGAGTTATATGTAGTTCCGGGACAGGCTCTGGACCAACGATGAGTGTACTTTCTGGTTTTGCTGCTGAGCCGCTTAGTTGTTCTTTTTCTTGGGCTTCTTCGGGTTGCGGGAGCGTGACTTGGCCTTGCAGAGCGGACAGATGGGCGCGTTGCGGTGGATCTGCTGATGACAAGACAGACAGGACTTCATAGGTGGTGGCTGCTGGCGGAGATTCACGTTGAAGTCAGAGCGGAACGACGGATGGTGGCCGATGCCGATCGACGGCGATTGTTGGAGTCTGTTAGTCGGCGGCGGCGGGGGTGGTGGAGCTGAAAAGTCACCCTTTCCCAAGCGCACTGCGGAAGCACCAGTACTGCCCGCTCCCGGCGGCGCTGGTGGCATAAAAGCATGCCCCGGCTGACCAGCTCCTCCTCCACCGCCGCCGCCAACTGAGCCAGCTCCGCTGCCAGCGCTACCGCCACCCGCTCCTCCCGAACCAACGGAGGATGGCAAGGCCGTGACCGTGGCCTCTGGCATCAAGGGGTGCCTGGCATGGGGCCTGGCCAGCGATGTGGGTTGGTTCACGGACGCTGCCGCCGCCGCAGCCGCTGCTGCAGCCGCTGCGGATTGGGCGGCCACTTTGAGAAAGTTGGTCTGAAAGCGATCCTTCGATATGGGGCTGCCCTCCTCCTCGTGCAAGTCGCGCAGGGGGCTCAGCCCCAGGTAGTCCCTACGCATGTGGTCAATCTGGTACTTCAAAGCCAGGTACTCCTCGTAGACCCTGTTGGCCATGTCGAAGGAACGCGTCTGGTTCTCCTTCGTCTGCTTGATTATGTTCTCCATATCATTGATGTCCGCGTGAATCTGGCGCAGTTCCTCCACGTGCGACATCTTCTCCTCCAGCAGGTGCTCCATCTCCTTGCGGTACTCCTCCAAACATTTCTCCTCGTCGTCGCTGAGCTTCACCTCTTTGATAATCCGCACTTTCAGCTTCTCCAGGGCCAACGTCTTATCGCGTATGTCCTTGATAGCTTCTAGTTTGGCGTAGTAGTGGCGCTCGTTGGAGCTCGTGATCTCGCTGGTGGCCATTTTCTTCACTTTCAAATTGCGCTGTGTGTGGGATGCTGATTTTTTTTCCTTTTCCCCTTGGGAAGGGGTCGGCTTGTGTCTATCTAGAACTTTCTCACTGTCCTAACACCAAAGTCCCACGTGATGCAACCGGCATTCAAAATTACGCTCGTGCGAAATAAATTGCAAATGCTTATTCCGGAAAAAGAACTTTGCATTGAATTTTTCGCTATTTATTTGGTTTTTTCTATACTTTGTGTATCCGCATCACTGTTGCCGGATTCGATTTTTTACCGCTAAATCTGGCTTTTTTCAAAGGCCATTGCTAGAAGAATTTACTAATAGCGGGCAGCGGGAATTCTGGCTTTTTATTTCCTTTAAGCGATTTTTTTCAGATTTTTTTGCTTATAGCCGTATGACACTGGCGCATTAATTAGAGACTTCATTAAAGATTTGACAGCGCTATAGCGTTTTACACAAGTGCGAGCAAGAGGACTATATGGCGCTCTAATACATTACATTCTAATGCATTAGGTAGCTACTTCATTGCCGCGATAATCGATAGATCTACACAAAATATACAAGATA
The DNA here is from genome assembly GCF_030179895.1 of Drosophila kikkawai. Classification (NCBI taxonomy): domain Eukaryota; kingdom Metazoa; phylum Arthropoda; class Insecta; order Diptera; family Drosophilidae; genus Drosophila; species Drosophila kikkawai. The sequence continues at coordinate 6,188,169 of NC_091733.1, read as the reverse complement.
CTAGATTTGGACCGATAACAAAATACTGTTTTAAAGAAGAAATTTGTAATTGAAAAGTGTATTATACTGTCTTCCCACACAGCGCATTTGAGGAAACGTTTGGGATTTTTCACAAATGTGAAACTCGTGTTCCCACACAACATTAAAGCGCATTCAACATCCGAACAGCTGATCGATCAGCTGTGGCTCATGAAAACGTAAACAAAGGCTGTCGAATTGGCAGTTGCAAATTTGAAATGGAGCATTTACCAACTATTTTGGCTGTTGTAGAACAGCAAAAGGCACAGATTGCGTCAGAATTTATCCGCAATAAATTTAAATGAATTAAATGACAAGGAATTTTAGTTTTTCTAATGATTTTTCTCTAACAAAGAGCAAATTCCCCGAAGAGTGTCTATAGGTGGTATAGGCTGCCTATACAGAGGTGGAGAAACATCGATGTTCGGGGACATCGATGTTTTCGATGTTTTTGGCGAAAAACATCGATGAAACATCGATGTTTTAAATAAAAAAAAATTAACAGTTATATTAGTGTATATGAACTTTATTTTAATTTGTAATATTAAAAAAATAAAAGTCAAATTTTCAACAAAAATTCAATTTTTTTAATCACTTGTTAAATAAAAAAAAAAACAAAAAACTAATTAAAATAAAACTTCATGATATTCATGTTCCACTTCTTTGGTATATAGTTTCTTTTTCTTAGTTTGTAAATAAAAACTAAAAACAAAAACAAATTTAATATCAATGTTTCAATATATACATGGTCCAAAGAAAATAATAGTTTTTTAGGATATTGCTATCCCGAACTCTAGTATATATATTTACATATTTTTCCATGTTTGTTTTTGTTTAAGGAAGAGGAGCCGCGTGCGAAGCTCACTTATAAGTTGTGAAGCTTTACTGAAAACTCTTTCAGATTCGTGCGAAGATGCGAGAACGCAGAAGTATTTTTTAGCAAACGTTTTAAAGGAGTCGCCATCTGTAGTAATCTAAAATATAATTAATACAATAAATAAATGAAAAAACATCGATGTTGCCCCGCTAAGCATCGATGTTTCCGATGTTTCGAAAACATCGATGTCATCGATGTTCGCATCGATGTTTCTCCACCTCTATATAGGCATCCAAAATCTTTAAAATTAGGTAGAGGTAGGCGGTTTATATTAAATAGTAACAATTGGGGACATATTGGGGCAAGAATATACAGAAAAAACGCCAACAACTATTTTGGGCATGCTTGTAGCTTTGGCGCCACATTTTAAATTACGTATCTCATTTGTTCCTCGCCAAATTGTTTACATTTTCGTGGTGAATGATCAAATTAAGAAGAAGAATCAGAGTTGCACCGAAAAACTATCGCCTAACTATCGCCTAACTATCGGCGTTTTTTCTGTAAATTCTTGCCCCAATATGTCCCCAATTGTTACTATTTAATATAAACCGCCTACCTCTACCTTATTTTAAAGATTTTGGATGCCTATACCACCTATAGACACTCTTCGGGGAATTTGCTCTTTGTTAGAGAAAAATCATTAGAAAAACTAAAATTCCTTGTCATTTAATTCATTTAAATTTATTGCGGATAAATTCTGACGCAATCTGTGCCTTTTGCTGTTCTACAACAGCCAAAATAGTTGGTAAATGCTCCATTTCAAATTTGCAACTGCCAATTCGACAGCCTTTGTTTACGTTTTCATGAGCCACAGCTGATCGATCAGCTGCTCGGATGCTAAATGCGCTTTAATGTTGTGTGGGAACACGAGTTTCACATTTGTGAAAAATCCCAAACGTTCCTCACAAATGCGCTGTGTGGGAAGACAGTATAAGGGATTAAAGCACAAAAAAGCTTCTCCCGTAAAATTGGATTTATCGACATACGATACTTTCGCGAAAATGCGTCGATGTGTTTGTGCTGTAAAATTAATTTAAATATATATTTTATGGTAATAATTTTTTTAAATTATAGGCATTATAGGTTAAAAACATAAATTTAAAGGTTTCCGCATTTATTTATGTGTGAATACTTCGACGAGGAATTTAGAAATTCATAGTAATACGTCACGAATGGCGTCCGTTTTTATTGTTTAAGCCTAGTACTCTGACGAGAAAAACCCGCTGTATAAATTAGACAGCGGAATCGCTGTTTATTTCGCTACCGAGCTAGTGTGACCAAAAAAAATTAAGGAAAGTCCTGAAATGCCATGAAAATGTACTTTTTATGGCGTTTAAGGATTTTCTTTGGTCACACAGGACAGCTGTTTGTAGACAAATATTCAAAAAAAAATATTTAAAATATTAATAAATATGGCATTAAAATGTCCTTTGTGGATTAAATTCCATATTATGGGCTTCCCCTTGACAGCCCCTATCAATGCAACCTTTTTCCTTCAACTTTCCCTCCATTAGGGGTGTCTAAATAAATCAAATGAATTATTTAGACAGCGCGATATCAGCTGTTTACTATCTTGATCTGGCAACGCCATTCAATTTTCGCAGGTTTCATTTTCGTCGTCAGAGTACCGAAAAAAACGACGTGTCTAAAAGTTCTTCTTCTTTTTTTTCGACACCGTTTTTTTATATGGAGTTTGGCCGCTGTCTAAATTTATACAGCGGTTTTTTCTCGTCAGAGTACTAGGCTTTACCTTTTTTGATCGGTGTGACCGTAGTCGTGTTACCAAAATAATAATTTTAAAAAATATATAGTTGTCTCTTTCAAGGTCCTAATGAAGGAGCTGATTAATGAAAACTGCATTAGAGTATCATAAGACCATAACACAAAAATATTATTTGAAGCGGTAGTTCTTGGAGTTGTGCCTCTGTTAAAAAACATTACAAAAGAGCTCTAACGAAATGTGCAAAACAGTTTTCTTCGACCTGAGTTCAGAGCATTGGTGAAACATTTTCTGATTTCCTAATTGGCTGTAATGCTCTGTAACTACTTTTTTTTTAGAAAATTCTCAAGTCGATCTCAAGGATATATTTAATTTGTATTGGTATATACTATTTTAACTTCCATGAGATAACACTATTTAAGTATATTTTTGTAGCCTTAGCTCAGTGGTATATTATTACGGTCAGGCCACGGTCATACCTATAGCTCCAGCAGATTTTTTTTTTAATTGAAACTGAAGACAAAGGCCGCAGATCGAGCGACTGGCGCTCTGGTCTATTTTTTTGTTTTTTTTTTCGACGGGTTTTGCTAAACTATTTCTCTTCTCGGTACGTGTTGTGATCCCCCAATATCCTATCTTCGGCTACGCCCCTTCCTCGCCCCCATTCAACAAAAGCGACGATCTTACAAAAGAAAGACAAATAAAAACAATGCGTACGCGGGCCTCTTAGTGTATGTGTGTGCGATGCAAGTGATTCACTCTGCAAAAATCTATAGTAAAATGAATTAAACCAGCCAGAGTTTGTAAATATGTGTCAATTAAAGATCGGTCAGTAACAGATCAGTTCAATATTCGTTGGAAATTGTTCTAAGCTCGAGGGTCTCTTCCGTTTACTCCCTCGTTGCTCTCTTTGACAGTGTATTACTTTGTTTTCGTTGCTTCTTTATGTTGTAAATAACGACCCATTTAAACAAGCAGAAATTGCATACGAGAAAGGAAAAAGGTAAAAAAGAAAGGTAAATTAGTTTTAAGTTATTATGACTTCTTGCTTTCCCCATACATTTCTTCTTTGCTTTATTTCTATTAGCTGATCTCGCTATATCATTCAGTTGCAACATTTCTCAAAAACACGTTATAATCAATCTATCGGGTATTGGGATACATATGTATGTACATATGTACATATGTATGCTCATACAGTGGCACGCAGTTTTTTTTGGGACAGTGTTAAAATAAAAATTGAAAGGCTTCCTGTGGCTTATTATCATTATTTATTATTTATAATATATGTATTATAAATATAATATTATAATTATCTTATATTAAATATATAAATGTGTTAAATAAATACAAAAAAAAAAACCACAATTAAAGCAAACCATGGCCAAAACAGTAAAACTTCTTTAAAATCTTTGTTTTCCATATAGTCACATTAAAAGGTGTTCCAACATTGACCGAATCTAGCATACTCTAAAACATATTTTGAAATATCCGAATGAGAATTTGAGCAATCGCGATTTTTGATTATTTTGGTAAAAAACATAAAAATGGGCCTGTTTTGTTTTGATAACAACTTTTAAGCCAGAGAGGCATTATGCTTTGACTTTTGTTTCAAACATCACTAGAAGAAAGAAAACGATCGAACGAAAACGCAAATATGCTCTTTAAGTTTAATTAATCAGTAAAAAAAACATGTAAAGTATCGCGGAAAAAAATGTCACGTGCGACATGGACTAAAATTAAATATCGAATAAACTACTATATATTTATGTTTGAAATTAAAAGAACAAGAATCGGCCATGACAATTTAAAATTTTTTAACGAAAATAATCAGTTTTTAAACAGCTCGCCGCGAAAGTGACTTCTGTATTCGTCAAATGCGAATTCCTTAATTGTTTTTTAGTTTCTTGAATTCCAGAAAAGTTTCAAAATCAACACTTGCACCAATTATAGACCTGGGCAAGAGCTATTAGTTAACATTTATAAAAAAAAAATACAAAAATGTTTTTTTTTATTACTTTGAATACGTACTAGAAATGTTATTTTTTCGGATTAAAGTTTCGGTGCATTTACCCCATTTCTTAAGGACGATCTCCATGGACAAACCATTAAGGGGATTAATAAAATATACAAAGGCTAGTAATATCAATGTAAAAAAAAACATAATTTTAATATATACATATATAATAACTGTAACTGTTTGGTTTTTATAATTAGAAAAAAAACATTTTTTTGTTCAAATGTTGGACTTCTATTTAAAAAGGCTATATAGTATATACATATGTACATACATATTCATGTTAATGAACTTATACCCAGCAGACAAAAACTTCGTAAAAAATATTAAAAACTGAAGTTTTGCGGACCGCAGGCGGACAAAACGTCCGATTTTAGGCTCAAGAACGATAACAAAGTAAATTACATGTCCTGGGTTTTGTGGCAGCAAAACCTCTCATTTTCGGAGCACGAACTAATAGCGCTTGCGGACGCTGTGGCGAGACCAGAAAAAGAACCGATAGCACCCCCTTTACGATACCCGAAAGAGTACCGTTAGTGGACCTGTGGCGATAATCAAAAAAGTACTGTTTGCGGACCTTTGACGATACCCGAAAAAGTACCGTTTGCGGTCTTTTGACGATGCGTTTCAGATACATTTTTAATATCTATTTCCAACTAAATTTTTTAGAATTTCGGGTTTTTTAAATGTAAATAAAACATACATTTATTTATGTTTATCATTATTTATTATTTATCATTATTTAACTTAAAAAATAAACATTTTACTTATACTTATACTTAATACTAATACAAACCGTCCTGTGCATTCTGCTTTTGTGTCGCTCTATCAAAATCTGCGTCCTCCAACGCAAATTTGTTTATAAAAGAAGCGGTTGCAAAAATATAAATTATTATAAGTATATGAGTATTAAAATATATGCGAAAAATACATATACATACCTTTGACGGGTGACGTAATAAGCATCTCTCGAATGCACATTTTGGACTCTGTCCCAAACCAGGACCATTGGCGCGCCACTTCGTCGGAAATTAGGTCTCGCCAGCATGAATAAATATAAATCTAGTCAATATAAGTTGATTAGTAAGAGATTGTACATCATTAATCAATTTAAATTTAACACTTACCGTTGAAAACACGTGCGTCTTGTAAAAAACTGTTCACTCACGTCCGCACAACTCGCCGGTCAAAAGGAAAAGAGTCGCGACGGTATAAATTCCTCAAACCAAAAGAGTTGAAAGATGATGCAATAATATTTGCCTCTCGCTCATTTGCAGCGAAATAACAAAAAACAGGCAAGCCAAAAAAGAAGAAAGGAGAAGAACCGTTCATCGAGTTCTAGAAGTTTCGTTGACGACAAGATTTTTAACTCGTGCAGTGCGTTTTAGTGTCCGTTAGCGGGACATTTGCGGCATTTGCACGGGTCCCAGTGTTCGCCCGTTTCAGTATCCGTTTTCGGGCCAGTTTTGACAATTAGGCAAACCTATTGCGGTAAGTCCGCTATTCGGCCGCCCAATGTACGTTTCAGTGTCCGTTAGCAATACGTTTTCGGTACATTCACGGGGAACGCCACAGTTTTTCTTTTCGTCCGTTTGCGCGTCCGTTTTTGAGCATTCCCCGAACCTAATGCGGAAACTCCGATTCTTTGTTCGCATTTAATATTTTTAGCGGACATTTCTCGGATCCATCCGCACTGAGACCGCTCTTTGTCTGCTGGGTAGTTCCATGCAGTACCATTCATCAGTAATTTATTAAAAGTTCGCAAAGAAGGCTTGGTGTGTTGATGTGTCATAAAGTTCATACAAATTATTGATGAAATTTATGTACATGTCCTAGGCTGTCATCAAATATAAATTAACCAACGTTTCAGTATCAAAGCTGGATTTTGCCATCAACGTTTTGGGCATATTAAAATATTCATCAATTTGTAATAAACTATTCATAGAACTGCCATGAACTTTATTTTTGAATAGAGTATAAATTAGAGAGAGAGAAATAGTACGTTTTGACAAGATTATCGAATGAGAACGTCGGCTCGGCAGAAAATGAAGTTAATGAAACGTTGATGACATGGGGAACCGCAGGGTTAACACACTTAAATATTTACATATGTATGTATATGTTTGCCTGCACAGATCGCTTCTAACTGCTTACCGCTCCCATTTTGCCAGACTGAGTGAGAGAGAGTGATAAAGAGAGCGGTGCTGCACAATATTTGAGACTCTTTCACCTGTCGTTGTTGACACCAAAAATGTCTGGCATCTCGCTTCCACGCATACATATTTGCCTCATTTTATTGCTGTTGTTTTTATTTTTTGGCAATTAAGGAAATTATAAACATATGAAGCTAATACAATCGACACACATGCCGCAAGTTGGTTTTCTTTAACTTACAAACTATACAAGCTAATGACCTAAGAGCAAAAATAAACATTGTTCTTTACAATAACTTTTTTCTTAATTAAATATTTAAGGGGGGGGGGGGGGGTAAGGTATTTAATTTTTTTTTATTTTTTATTTTTAAGGCCTAATATCTTAAGAATATTGTGTCCAAGTTTTACATCGATCATGACGAATTGACGAAGTTATGCAGAGTTGAACGAAGGTCGAAATCGAAGGATTTTTCGATTTGAAAAACGGGCACCTTTGTCTGGCGGGAATGAAAAGTAAATGGCTTTTTTTTATATGAAATCAGATCTTATTTACTAAAGAAAACAAAATAGTATACTCTGTGGTCTATTAATATTTATTCCACACCACCACAAGACCAGTGTGGCACGTAGTTATTTTATAAAAAATTTATTTCTGACCCCACCTCAGATTTGACCAACAAATTTTTGCTGTGCTCAACAAGATTTTTCGTTGTGGCGATAGGTTGATAAGTCCATCGCAAAAAGTTATCGCCAAGGTTGCCATATTGTTGGTGGAACGAAACAGCCAGTTAAAAATACTTATAAAATATAAATGAATACATTAATAACTTTAAAGGTGCGCCAAATTGTTGTTTATAAATAATGCTATATAATTTGATTACTTAAATGGTCGAAATTGACAAAATAATTGATTGAGACCACCGGAATTAAAACTGTGAAAAATGTAGCAGCACTTAGATGCCTAGATTTGCTTAACTCCAGCATTGTTTGCCTTCTCTTGACTACGAAATACGCAATTGTTACCAAAAAAATAAATTCAGCCGCTTGAGCAGTAAGAAACGATGAGAAAACGAAACATTCCGATAATAAACATTTTTCGAAAACCGGAGCAGCTAAGGATAAAATCGTACGATCTCGCCCAAAACAAAATCGACAAAATTTTACGACTACCGGAGCAGGCCTGAGTTTTGCCGTTTTGGAACATATTTTTATCTACTTCGATACATGGCCATGCTTTAATATTGGGCATTTCTTTCTTTCGAACTCGACATTTGTGTACATATATTCAAAGTAAAAAAACTTACATTAAACTTTTTTTTTATAAATGTTAACCTAGGCAACAGCTAGGTCTATAACTGGTGCAACTGTTGATTTTGAAACATGTTTCAAATTCAATAATCTAAAAAAAATAAAGGAACTCGCACGTGACAAATACAGAAGTCGCTTTCGCGGCGAACGGTTTATACAGTCTTCCCACTCAGCGCATTTGTGTGGAACGGTTGGGATTTAAAAAGAAAAGTGAAATTCGTGTTCCCACAGAGCTGTGTTAAAGTGCAATATCAGCTGATCGATCAGCTGTGGCTCATGAAAACGTAAACAAAGATGGCTGAAGCGGTCGATTTGGGAGTGAAATGAATAGTTTATCAACTATTTCGGCTCTTTAACAACAGCAAAACCACAGATTGCGTCAGATTTTATCCGCACTAATTTTAAAGGGGGACATCTGAGTAACTGGCCAAAAAAAGCCGATTTTCAAGAATTTTTTTTGGCCAAATGAAAAAAGCAAATTGAAAAATTTTAAAGTAGGTTTTATAATGTTATATGTGAACTACAAAAAAACATTTTTTTTAATAAATCGAAAACAAAATGGCGGATGTGCAGCATTTCTTTGTAGGCCCTATTTTTTTAAAAGGGGTTCATGGCCGGAAACCTAACGTCCTTAATTTTTGATCTAGAACAAAAAATCAAATTTGGTTAGTTTCTGTATGTCAACCGCTATCGACACACGTAGGATTTTTTCGATATTTTGATTTTTAGCAAAATGGTGAGTGATTAAATAAAATGTTCAATTTTCATGAAAAAAAAACGTCACAAAATTGTTGATAAAAAAAAGTAAGCAAAAAAAAAAACCTACGTGTGTCGATAGCCATAGGTATTTTGTATATACTGTTAAAATTTCAGATCGATCGGTTAAGATTTGTTCGAGTTAGGTTTCCGGCCAACTCAAAAAAAGTGGTTTTGAGAAAAACGCGTTTAAAGTTTTAAAATCGTATATATTTACATGAGAGGCATCGCCGCAGAATGGAAAATTTCGACACTTAGACACATTTATCGGACTCTATCTTTTGGTATGTTATTTTTAAGACCCTAAAGAATTTTTTAAGCAAAAAAATTTTTTTTCGATTTTTACAAAAAGTTACTCAGATGTCCCCCCTTAAATGAATTAGATGACAAGGAATTTGAGTTTCTCTAATGATTTTTCTCTAAAAGAGCTAATTCCCCGAAGAGTGTGTCTAGGTGGTATAGGCTTCCAAAATCTTTAAAATAAAGTAGAGGTAGGCGGTTCATATAAAATAATAGCAATTGGGGACATTTTGGGGCAAGAATATACCGAAAAACACGAACAACTATTTGGGTCATGTTTATAGCATCGGCGCCACTTTTTAAATTTCAATTTTCAATTGTTCCTCGCCAACTTTGTTTACATTTCGTAGTGAATGGTCAAATTTTCACTTTTAAGAAGAAGAAATCAGAGTTGCACCGAAAACCTATCGCCTACAAACCGTGGTTAAAATAAGGTTGAGAACTTTTAGTTTTTGGCTGCCGAGGAATTTCTGTTTAAATGCCCACATCTACCCATATCTCTGATAGAAACTGGCAATAAACTCGTCAAAGTGTAACAAAGCTCCAGGCTCTGACAGGATGCCAGCGGAGTTTTATAAACATGCAACGCCTAATGCATTTAAATGTTGACAGCCCTAATAGCTTTAATGAAAGCAATATTCCCAAAATCCTGCCTATATAATTCCTTAAAACTTTTTGCGTCTATATTAACATAGACTTCTTGCGAACTGGGCATTCAGCGAGTTCCAGTTAGGTTTCCGGAAGCAAAACAGAGTTTTCTCTTTTTGATAAGATAAGTCTTGGAAATTGAGGAGAGAGCGATATCTCCTCAATTTGTAAGACTTACCTAATTAAAAGAGCTTTGCCGTGTGGGTCACCTCTCCATGAAATTCCTAAATATGTAACACAGGTGTCAACCAAGGATGCCTGCTCAGCCCCCTCTTGTTCTATTTGTATCGACTTAAATGTCTCCACTATAAGAATACTGGAGCAGGCTTGATACTTTCATATATATATATATATTTTTTTTTTAATATTTTATGTGAGTCTTTGCTTTATTCCAAATTCCACAATATACATATTTATTTTATACAGGTCTGCTCCTGTATTCACTTTCACAGGAATCTAAAATTTGCATCTAACATTTCATGTATATTTTTATACCCTTGCAGAGTATTATAATTTCAGTCAGATGTTTGCAACGCAGTGAAGGAGACCTTTCCGATCCTATAAAGTATATATATGTACCTATTCTTGATCAGCATCAACAGCCGAGTCGATCTAGCCATGTCCGTCTGTCTGTCTGTTTCTACGCAAACTAGTCCTTTAGTTTTAAAGCTATCTGAATGAAACTTTGCATATAGTCTTCTATTAACTCTCACTGCTATATATGTCGGAAAAAAATTTAACTTCGTTGTTTTTCAACGTATTTTTATCTACTCTGAGATATAAGCCTTATTTATTATTTGAGAATTTCTGTATAAATTTCATAAAATTCGGACAACTATCATATCATATAGCTGCCATAAAAGCGATCGGTAGTCGTAGAGAAAATGTAAAGCTGGGAATGTAAAACTGTAATTCTCAAACTGTAAACACGATAAGTATAGGTAAAATGTAATGAAACTCAGTTTTCTGTGAGTTTTCAGCGTTTAAATGTATAATATAAATATCAAAACCAATTTGCAAGGGTATACAAACTTCGGGGTGCCGAAGTTAGCTTCCTTTTGTTGTTATTATTAAATTCGCTGAGTTTATCATTTGCCTACATCCAGCTCTGGGCAACTTGCGTTTTGTATTCGAAAGCGATTGTTTTTATTTTTTTCATAAAAATAGTTCTTATAACCGCTAAGACTTTCCGCCCCAAGCGCGGAGCTAATAAAGGTACGAACAAGAATAAGGAGTTAACCCAGAAAATAATAAAATATAAAAAGTAAGCGTAGCACAGTAGCGCCTTTTCTCATTTAGCGTTGCAAAAATCATATTTTTTGAACCAAATAAGGTAATCGAATAATTTAAACGGCATTGGACAGGTAATTCTTGTAAAATATATATATGTACTGCATGAAGTACCACGCCCACAAATACGCCTTTTTAAAGGGTATCAAAGTGAAAAAATAATTTTTTTTCAATGAAAACAATTTTTAAACAAAAATTTTTATTTAATTTTTTATGTTTATTTTTATGTATTTGCTCAAATAAAAATAATTTGAAAACTGAAAAAAAAATTTTTTTTTTAATTCGAAGTGTAACCGCCACGCGCTACAGTTAGTATATTTCTTGAAATGTATGAAATTGTGTCGGTATTTTGGTATATTTTACCCTGAGTTGTTTTGGTTTTTTGCGTTGCATTTCCGCAGACGCAGCTCGACGCAGCCGATGAAAGTTAATTCTGATCCAGGAAAGATCCACGGAACTTGTAGTCATAGTGTAGTCAGTGGCCGGCATTGGCGTCAAAAGATATAGACTACTTTAGGCAGAAAAAGGTGAAAAAAATGGACACCTGGCAGGTAGCGATTTACCTGTAGAAGCCCAAACCAAAGTGTCGTTTTTTTTAGGTTCTTTAATAGTTTATGAATGTATCTATCATTTAAAGTAAAAACCATGACCATTGGTTTTATGGTTTTTTTGTAATATTACCTGAAAGTCGACCAATTTACACATTTTTTTTTGTATGATGCAAAAAACGAAACAAAGTTCAACTTTAAATGCTCATAACTTCTACAAAAAAAAACTTAAAATTGATTTTATTGCAGATTCTGAATCCTTGTTAAATTTCCTGTCGAATAAGTATGGTTAAAATCGTTTTCGCGAACATGACTTTTTTGATTTTTGCAACGCTAATTGTTCGAGAGGCGCTACTGTGCGTAGGTCAGATAAAAAATTTATTTTGATTTTATGTGAGGCATTATTTCGTTAATAAATAAAAAATATATAAAATGTAACTTATACATACTATAACATTACATTGACTATTATACATACATGAAAAGTAGATAAAACTCCAGCTCAAACCTGACTCTATAGTGTGTCAAAATTTGAGCTTGAACAGTTCAGATACGGACAAATCATTTTTATATGTATATATGTAGATATGGATAGATTATTAATGATCCAATTATAATCTGTTAGATTCAGCCTTCAGAAGTTAGCTTCCTTTCTTCCTATGTATAATTCTTCGGTTGACCTTTCTGAAGGACCTGTAATATAAACGCCGGCCTTTTGTCATGGGCAATATCTTTTAGAGTCATAGGGTCGTGTTTTGGTTCAGTTCCGTAAATTTCCTAATGAAGATAAATAGTTTATCAACAGGACACAAAGAAGACTTTGCAAGCAGCAATAAGACAAACAAATTAACAGAATAAATCTATAGAGTTAATACTTATTCCACCTATAATGGTAAGACAGATAATAGAATGTCGGGCTACCGTTTGCCTCCTACATTATACCTACATTGTACCTATCTTTTATCCGTCATTGAATATTCTCAAAGTGTGCGTTTGTGTTTCTGCGTGTATGGTAAATCAAAACCCAAATCAATGGATATGCACACGACGAATAAAATGCTGTCAAGCTATGTACTTTGAAGTCGAGTCGCGAGCTCTGGAAGCCCTACAATATACCCCATATTTCTCATATTCTTCCCCAACGCTCTTATATAATTGGGACCATGTGCTAAGCTTACTGTGCCCCTACCTTCAGTTTTTCGCACTAGGCTCCATGAATTCGATCCAGGAATATGCGCGAACCAGTTAAGTCAGCTTATTTTATCGCCGCAGCTCTCTTATCAGAATAATAAACTTAAACAAAATCCGAACTTAAACTCTGACTGTGAATCACAAAGCCATGCAAATAATGATATAGTCAATTCCATGGAAAGGAAATGTTGTTAAATTTTAGTAGGTAAATTTTAGTAAACTAAATTTCTTATTCGTATTCGTATTATATTAATTATTATCATGCTCAGTCTTGCACTTGGTCAATTTTTATACCCTTGCAGGGTATTATAATTTCAGTCAGAAGTTTGCAACGCAGTGAAGGAGACCTCTTCGACCCCATAAAGTATATATATTCTTGATCAACATCAACAGCCGAGTCGATCTAGCCATGTCCGTCTGTCCGTCTGTCCGTCCGTCTGTCCGTCCGTCTGTCCGTCTGTCCGTCCGTCTGTCCGTTTCTACGCAAACTAGTCCCTCAGTTTTAAAGCTATCTCAATGAAACTTTGCGTATAGTCGTCTATATGCTCTCACTTCTATATATGTCGGAACGGGCCGGATCGAACGACTATATCATATAGCTGCCATACAAATGTTCGATAAATTTTTGGGAAAAGAATTATAACTTGGCTGTTTTTCATTATTATTCCATAATTTTTGAAATATAGCCTTTTTATATTATTCCAGAATTTTGGTAAAAATTTTATGAAAATCGGACGATATCATATAGCTGCCATAGGAACGATCGGGAAATTAATCGAAAAAAATTATAACTTCGTTGTTTTTCAACGTATTTTAATCTCTTTAGTGTTTGTTTTCGGCATTATAATTTTTGATATAAATATGAAAACCCATCTGCAAGGGAATACAAACTTCGGCGTGCCGAAGTTAGCTTCCTTTCTTGTTAAAGTTGTATTTACAAAAAATGCCAACAAAGACAACAAAAGAACGATAGTATGAAATATGATAAATCTGAACAAAATACTAGTGATTCATGCAAAATAAATGGCGATCCAATTACAAATGCTCATGCCTCACCATTTCCATGCAGAAGTGTAAATTTGAATGGAATGTTAAATGTGACTTATTTCACAAATACATTTTTTTGGTATTTCTTTTATTATTACAAAAATATTACGCCTCATTATGGTACATATGTATGTAAATATACATATATGTATTTGCATGTATGATTGCTTAGTTTTGCAGAAAAAATTGCAGCCATGTGCAAAATGTAAACAAGGCCAACCACGAAATAATGAAAAGTGAATAATTTTATTTACTTGTACACTATATACCTAATTCTAAATGAAGCTACAGGATAAATATAATACATAGTCGCTGTGGTTTTCGACTGAAAAGTGAATAAATCTAATCAATGCAAATAAATCATCCATATTAGTTGTTTAAAATTATATTAATATTATTCTTGGTCTTAATTAAGTAATTATCTCTCTTATTAATCGCTTCAATCAATACAAACCAGTAAAGAAAAACGGCAGGTAACTCTTGTAAATATAAAAATACAAATTTAACAATTTTTTTCACGATTTTATTTGTTTCATTTTTCGAGACATCTAATCCGTTTTTTGGTGAGGCAGAAGAGAAATTGGTTTATTGGTTAATTTCATAGCATACTAAACGATAAGAAAGTGACGCTTTGATTTTTAAAAACCACTCGACAGCAACACCGATTTCAATTAATTCCAAATTGCACAGCCAATTTCCGAGGGTATCCAGACGCTAATATATCGTCGGCCATTCATGGATGTCCACTCATCGCTCGGCATATTTACAGTACAATTATTATCGTCGTTGCGCACTATAAAAACCGAACCATATCTGTTGAAGTGTGTATATTCCACGATTCTATACAATGTGTACATACATTTGTGGTGCGAATACAGGCTAGTCATATCACAGCGTGTGACACATATTAATATAAAGGTATATATTTATAAAAAAATTATAGAACTTCGCCGAAATGTCAAAAAATGTGTAGTTTGGTATAGGGCTGGTTTGATTGTTGACCATGATACTATCTTTTTTTCAGTGTATTACTTTGGCACCCTTTTTTTTTTTTGGGAAATTTGACAATATTTAAACTTACAAACATTTGTAAAAAAATATAAAAATTCAAATTGCTAAGTCTTCGGCGTTCCTCAGGGAAATTTTTCAAAACAGTAGAATTCGTCCCTTATAAAAATTACCTCTGATACGTTAAAAGTATTAAACGCAAGTATATGTACATATATATCACAGCTAAATTGGGTAACTGTATGTATATCGACTTATGCTTGTGTGGTGAAATTTGATTGCTCGGAGAGAAAACCGGAACTAATCATCGATCAAGCTCTCGAAAAGCTGACACGACAAGTGGCAAAGTTAAAGTTATGGTAGTTAATTTTCTGGAGACCAATAAAAACATAGCATAAACAGGCTGTACCGTTCCAATGTGAGTCATCCGTCACTCCCATTGAGCAAGAGTTCATTCATCCAACTTATCCGGCGCAATATGCGAGCAGAACACCCAGCGACAATAGCATTACAATGATATGTTCATGTAAACAAAATAATCGAGTCAAGGGGTTGTAAAGAAGAATTTGAAATGGGACGATGCGACCACTAAAACGCCAACGTCCACTCTTTGGGGGGCTCCACCGCATACATCTCATCCAATCCGCTCTGGTCTGGAGCTGTTCGCATTAATTTTGAAGAGTTAAAATGTTCAGGCAACTGTCATGGAGCGAAAAAAGTCGAGTACGAGGAATTAACTTTAAGTCTATTAGGAAGAAATTGTGTAATCAAATTTCACAGCTACATTTTGAAAAAAACTTGTTATTTAGTAACCATCTAGATTTTAGTTGAAAAAAACTACGCCAAAAACATTTTTTATGAATTGATTTTATTATTTTCATGTCATTTTTTTGACTCAGTAGTTTCGTAAGTCTGTATTTTTTATTTCCCTTTGTTTGCAACGCGATGAAGGAGACATTTCCGACCCTATAAAGTATATTTATATTCTTGATTAGCATTAACAGCCGAGTCGATCTAGCTTTCTCCATCTGTCTGTCCGTATTTCTGTCCGTTTCTACGCAAACTAGTCCCTCAGTTTGGAAACTATCAAAATTAAACTTTAAAACTCTCACCATGGAAGCTCAAAAGATTTCTTATCCACAAATTTATAGCGGGGGCGGTTGGTCGCTTCTAGGCGATCCATTATTGCGTCCCTGCTAACGTTGTTGAATGCCCCGGATATATCCACGAACACTCCGAGTGCATATTCCTTATTGGGTAGGGCTCCACTGATTTCCCCATCGTGTAGGCATGCTGGTTGGTCGACAGTAGTCTCCCTACATCGTTCCTAATGTATAGGTCTAGCATCTTTTTCAGCGTTTTAAGTAGAAGTGAGGTGAAGCTATCGGTCTGTAATCCTTGTGGCTCACATGGCTGCACTTCCCTGCTTTCGAAAGGAAGACAATCCGAGAGGTCCTCCATTGGATAGGGATATAGCCCGTGCTTAAACAAGCTGTATATATTGCGTAGAGTCATGGGGTGATCACTTTTTTGATCACTTGCAGCGTGGCTGGGCATATTCCATCTAGTCCTGGTGCTTTTATCCTTGCAAAGGACTCTATAGCCCAGCGGATTCTTCTAGAGGATATTAGATCTTTTGGGAAATGCTCTTGTCCAGTCGCTAGGTCCTGGTGCTTATTAGCATCGGGTAACTCAGTGCATCATGGGAAATGCGCCTTCATTAGTGCTGTTAGGGCTGCTTCGATAGCAGCTCCCGGAGTCTAGCCGTTTCTGGGGCAGTCTCTATATTGGAGCAGAAGTTTCTCCATGAGTTTCTCTGCGCCTTGCGTATTTCCTTCTTGTAGTCCCTTAGTAGGACCTTGTATTCCTCATTGATGATATCATCTTTCGCCTGCATGGCGGTTTTTAAGAATTCTTTCAGTTTGTTGCGTCGGAGTGAAAGGTTCTTATTGCACCAGGGTGGCCTGGTCCTCTTTCTCGTGTCCGATATAGGGCATATAGCATCTAACAGTTCTTTGTAGAGGGTCTTTAGGGACTTTTCTATGTCTTCCGCGGATTCCACTATGCCCGAAAAGGTCGCGAGCCGTGTCGCGATAGTCTCCTTGAACTTTCCCCAGTTAGTATTCCGGGGGTTCCTGAAGACTGATTGTTTTGGAGAGTGTTTGAATGCGTATTGGAACCGTATGTACTTATGATCTGAGAAGGATGGTCTCTCAAGGACTCTCCATTCTGATACCAAAGTTCCTTGTCCCCTTACAAGAGTAAGATCTAGCACGTTTGAGGAGGTGGGACCTACAAAGGTGTGTTCCTCCCCCACGTTTGCTACACTCAGGTTGGTCGAGAGTAAAAGTCTAAAAGGGACTAACCTCTGTCGTTTATGTCGGGGCTCCCCCATACGCAGTGGTGCGCGTTGGCGCCTGCACCCAGGAGCAGTTGCTGGTCCTTCGGGCTGGCTTCTACCAAGCTCATGAGTTCTTCTGGTGGGGCCGTCCTGTCGTGTGCCATGTAGCAGGAAGCTACCAAAAGGCGCTTTTTTCCGCTCTATAGCATCACCACGGTCATGTCATCAGAGCTGTAGTGAGACATAATGTTAGCGTGTAGACCCATCCGATCAAGTACGCCGGTTCTATTCCTGCTTACCGTTGGTGGATAGAGAAAATTGTAATTGTAATTTGCGGACTTTAGTCCGACGATGGCATTGCCTGAGGCGATCAATGGATATGTCGGCGGATCCTTCCTCCATGGCTGCTCCATTGCTCCACGTGCAGAACTTTCCAGTCCGCAGTTGGTATATTCGGATTCTGACGCCCGGTCTCCTTGGATTGCGATGGGGAAGAGTACCTTCGCCTTCGGAATGGATGGGATTAGCTACAGGTCCACCACATCCAGCCCCCTCCGACAGCGCCTCCAACTGGCAGACCGCTTGCGTCAGCCACTTTCTCGTCGGGTCATCCATGCACTTCAGGATTTTGATCCCATTTAGCCATTCAGCGCACCATTAAAAGTCGACCTGGGAGCTTCGGAATCTTCCTCCATCCGTGCATACAACGACTCAACGAGCCGCGCATGCACCATCTTCCACCGCGCCTCGGTCATCTTGCCGGCTTCATCGCTTCTGTCAATGAGTGCCACGATCAAATGTCGCTTGGTCACCTCACTGACTTTTGCGATATTTTTGGGCTTTTTCGGCATTTGGGGAGGGCCTGCCTCCTTAGGCCCGTGTTGCCGCTTGCTCCCCGGTGCGTCCATACAGGCTCTCTCGGCTGAGCGTTGCCTTTTGTTGGCAAGGCGGGCGGGCAAGACGGGCGAATTTGCCTGTGTGGGAGAGTGTAGCCTCCCCTCAGCGATCTTCTCCTCCCATGTAAGCTTTACCTTCTCCACTGGGGATATGGTGGCTTTTTCCTGGAGCCGATTCTAAATGCAGGGGGCGGCCTTGTACTGCGCCTTGGCCTTCATCCCTTCGATTGACCGTTTTGACCCGTCCCCGCGCTGGGAGCTGGTGCCTGGTTTCGGCAAGTGGAGAAGGCTATCTTCCATCTCTTTGGAGAGCTGCACGCTCTCAAGGTCCAAGTCTGTATTGACTATGACATGTGAGAGGCTTAACTTCCCCGGCGTCGTTTTTCGGCAGTATCGATGCAACTGACATGACCTGCTCCCGTCACATCAGAGGTGTAACCGCTGGTGACACGCAGAGAGGATTGCTCCCCCGTACTCGCCGGTGGTAACGGTCATATACATAGCTGTCATAGAAATTATCAAAAAATTTTTAGAATTTATTTTCAGCTTTAATATATGGAAATTATTTGCATTTATTTATAGCTTGGAATGTTGTGTATATGTCCCCAAAAGAATTTTTAGAAATTCGAAATACTTTAGAAGATACGGCCTTTTTTGTGAAGCAAGGTCTTCGCAAAATGAGCTATTTTCAAACTTCAAACGCGTTTATCTCGAAACCACGTTTTTCGAACTGGCGGCCATGATATCTGCAGTTCAACTGAACCGATTTTCATGAAACAAAGTGGAATCGACGCAAAATTGTCACCATTCTCGGGTGACGGAATTTAAAATTTTTTTTCTATTACACTAAACTAAAAAAAAAAACCCCGAAATTGAAATTTTTTTTGAATGGCCGCCATTTTGTTTAAAAATTTTTTTTAATTATTTCCCTCCGTCACCCGAGAATGACATCTATTCTGATTATAACCCCGTTTTTTTTTCATTTCGGACGCTCTGGAGACCCTGAATCGTGGCCACCAGGACGACACCTTTTTTTTCCACCACCAAGTTTAAAGTCTCATTACTCTTTGAACAACCCTCGTATCGAGGCAAAGTTAGTTTTTTTATTTACTTTTAACATTTTTTAAAACAATAAATAAAAAAAGTTTTCAATTATTCTTTGCGTTTTCAAATAAGAATTTTTTTTAAAAAGGGTCCAAAGAACGGGTTTTGAATGAGAAGACCCCCTTAATTTTTTTGAAAATGGGACAACTATATCATATAGGTACCATAGAAACGATCGGTTGATGTAGAGAAAAATGCAAAGTGTAAAACTGTAATATAATAAGCATATATATATATATTTATATAAATGCTGAAAAAAATATAAAGTAATATATATATATATAAATTAATACGATTAAATTTTTTTTTTTAATTTTATCAAAGACAAATTATTATATGATATGTATAAATATACACATTTTATATTTCTTTTTTTATACCCTTGCAAAGTATTATAATTTCAGTCAGAAGTTTGCAACGCAGTGAAGGAGACCTTTCCGACCCTATAAAGTATATATATTCTTGATCAGCATCAACAGCCGAGTCGATCTAGCCATGTCCGTCTGTCCGTTTCTACGCAAACTAGTCCCTCAGTTTTAAAGCTATCTGAATGAAACTTTGCATATGCTCTCTATATGCTCTCACTGCTATATATGTCGGAACGGGCCGGATCGGACGACTATATCATATAGCTGCCATACAAATGTTCGATATATTTTTAGAAAAAAAATTATAACTTTGCTGTTTTTCAACATTTTTGCACCATTTTTTATATATGAACATTTTATATTATTTCAGAATATTGGTAAAAATTTTATGAAAATCGGACGACTATGTCGACGCATATTCACGAAAATATCGTATGTCGCTTTTTTTCGAAATTGAGATTTTAATGCAAATTTGTTAGGCACCTAGTTTCTCACTACACTGTGAAATATTATAACTGAAAGCCCTATAGTTCCGATAAAAATTAAGTTTCAATTTTGTCTTTTCTATAGTGCTTCCAAAGAGATTACATCAGAAAAAAGCTTCTCCTGTAAAATTGAATTTTTAAACATACGATACATTCGCGGAAATGCGTCGATATCATATAGCTGCCATAGGAACGATCGGGAAATTAATAGAAAAAATATTATAGATTCGTTGTTTTTCAACGTATTTTCATCTACTCCATGATATAAGCTTATTTTATTATTCTAGAATTATGGTATAAATTTCATAAAAATCGGACAACTATATCATATAGCTGCCATATAAAAGATCGGTAGATGTAGGGAAAATGTAAAGCTGGAAATGCAAAACTGTGACTGTCAAACTGTAAACATAATAAGTATAGGTAAAATGTAATAAAATAATATCTGCAAGGGTATACAAACTTCGGCGTGCCGAAGTTAGCTTCCTTTCTTGTTTTCATATGCTTTTATTTACAATCAGAAATTTAGCGTTGTTTATTTTTTATTTAATTTTAATAAGGTGTCGCACGCGACAACTTTTATCATCATACTTTGCATGTAATTTTTTACTATTTAAGTAAATTAGAAGAGCAAAGCATAATGTTTCGGTTTGGATGTAATTATCAAAAGAAAACAGGCCCATTTTTATGATGTTTTTTATCAAAATAATGAAAATCGTGTTTTCGCGAATATGCATTCGAATATTTCGAAATTTGTTTTAGAATACGCTAAAGCCCTTCAAATTTAATCAATTGGACCTTTTCCTAATGTTACTATGTTGGAAAAAACATTTTAGAGACGTTTAAGTTTTTCGGCCGCGGTGGACATTTTTGTGGAATTGCCCATATCTCAATGTATATAAAAATAATATAACTGAAATAGCTTAAAAACTGAGGGACAAGTTTTCGTAGAATAGAGTAGACGATCGATATATATATATATATATTTACTTTAAAGGGTTAGAAATGACTCCTTCAATGCGTTTAATACCCTGCAACGTTAAAAAATTATATCTTCGCCGTTTTTTAATTTATAATTTTTATCTGAGATATGGGCATTTATTATAATGTTACATTTTGGTTTAAATTAACTGTCGTACATGAAATCTATAATATAATATGCAAAGGTAATGAAAGTAAACAGCATTGTTTGTAAACATATAATATGAATTGATATATATATTTTTTATATTAGATATTACAACCATGGGATTATTATATTATATACTTTTCGGTTAATTCGACTGACATGGCTTAACTCATAATTATTCAACTGCAACGTAAGAGTATACAAATTTCGGCGAGCCAAAGCTAGCTTCCTTTCTTGTTGTTTAATTTGACATAACTCGGAGTAGCTAGCTTCCACTTAAAAATGCAAACACCGAACAACAAAGCGTAATATGAATCTAAACAATAATGCGATGATTGAGCTAATTTGTTTGCTAATTGGAGTACTCAAGACGCCTTCTGGCCACCGCCAATCTCATAAGTCTGCGCCGTTCCAATTCCTGCAGTTGCTGCTGGACGAGAAGTCGATGGAGCAGATCCACTTGGGCGTGCATTTGGACCTTCCGCTGGACCCTCTGCAGCTCCTCCTCGACGAAGGATTCCATGGTCTTGGAGATCATGTTGTAGAATTGCAGATTGTCATCTTCGGCTTGTGGTTTATTGTGATCCTGGGAAGTATGTCGGCCACACGTGATATTTACAAACTGCAGGAGTATGGCGATTAGATTACTCCAGAAAATTAGCGACGTCCGATAGAATTCAGAAATGGTTTCCAACATGTCGACAACTTAGTTGACTGGAGGGATGTGTGAGATGGTTAGGACAAGCCCAATGCTTATATACACCAGACTGGTGTACCTAGATACTTTTGTAAAATTGATGAAACCCTTTCAGGTAAAATCCTGCGTATACTGGTGACACAGGTATGCCGTCAAAGTCTCCGGGGAGCTACTTATTTTTGGGGAAAACCTACATTTGTTGGTACCTACTATATGTATTTTAGTGTCTACCTTAGCAATGGGTTCCCTATTAATCCTCGGTTACCTGACTATAACTATTATATTCTTAAAATATTTGCAAAACTATTACCAACTCAATTTAGTTTAAATAAAATGCATTGCATTTAGGCTTCAATTATATATATTAGTATATCAATTATATATTTTTATATTTTAAGGCGTAGTCATGGAACAGGCTCGACCCGTGCCCGCTCCCCGCCGCTTCTATCCGGAAATGAGACCCGCCAACTACGAAAACATCGATATCAGGACCCCGAATAAAAGCCAAACTAATGTCACATCTAACAGCGGCAATAACAATAATAACAACGACAACATGAAGAAGTTAAATATAAATGCAGAAAATTTGCATGGAAATTGTTCGGACCAAAAGATGACGGTGAGTGGTCAGAACAAGTTGATGCTGCAGCCGATTTATGGGCCGGATGCCAATGAGAATGTCCAGGAGCCAATGTATGCCACGCCGATGCCCGCTCCTCGCCAGCGAATGCCAACGGAATCGCCAAGCGAAACGGAAGGGAATCACGATGGCGAGCTGTCGCCGCTGCGCATCCTACGTGTTGCTCCACAGGTACCGTCCAAGCCCGATCAGCGTTCATCAGTCTGCAGCGAAATATCTAGCACCATGACCGTGGGCAGAACTGACGAGGATCGGTACGCGTCGAACATATCGCTTGACTACAGCGAGAGCTCCCACAGCGGCAAGTTCAAGTCGCAGTCACCCGGGTACGTAGACGCCTTCGAATCATCCTCCATCTATAAGTCGCAGGAGCACGGGGAGGATCCAGAAGAAGGTCAGTCGTCCTGCTCCGGGGAACAGTCCGAAAGCCGAGATAGCGACGATGACAAGTAAACTTTGACAGCAATTCTACCTTTTGACTTTCTGTTTTCCGCACTATCTTTAGCACTCCTTGGGTCATCCCTTAGTTTTGTAATTTTGTAAGCTGGTTTGCGGTGGAATTTAATCTTTAAATTAAGTCCCTATTACACCCCATTTAACACATAAAGCAAATTAAGTCTAAAAAAAATATGCAAAAAAACGATAATTGTTTTTGACAATGACCAAAGTTAACCTGATATTGAAAATGGCTCATAAATTAACAGATTTTAGTATGAATAAAGGCGTCCATAATAATAGCACTATGATCTATATCACTTATGAACAAATTTCCATTTTTATAGCCCTTTTCCATATATTTCATTTTATGGAAATCTGACGACTATTTTATATATATAGTTGTCATAGGAACGATCGGGAAAATAATAGAAAAAATTATAACTTTGTTGTTTTTTAAAGTATTTTCCTCTTCTCTGAGATATGAGCTCATTTATTTCAAACTTCTCGTTTTATTTTGATGCAAATCGGACTACTATATCATATAGCTGCCATCGAAACGATCGGTAGATATAGTGAAAATGTAAAGCTGGGAGTGAAAAACTGTGACAGTCAAATGTAAAACTCTGTTTTGTGTGTGTTTTCAGCATTTAAATTAATAATATAAATATCAAAACCAAATTATTATATACTATGTATATTTTCTTTTATTTTTTCTATTAATCTAACCAGAATGGCTCGATTCATAATGATCCAATTGCAAAATTCGGTGTGCCGAAGTTAGCTTCCTTTCTTGTTCTTTATAATTTGTATATACTTTTATGAACATCATTTTTTTTTTTTTTGCTTAATTAACAATCTGTACTTAAAAATAGCTAGCGTATATTCTAGATCAAAGCCAAGAATTTGTTATCCTTCAAACAATCGGATGATCAATGTCACCCGAGTATCGATTTGGTGTATTTATTTTCTTTTGTATCTTCAAATAAAGCATTCAGTTAGTTTTACATAATATATAATATTATCTTTTGCTATGACGTTTTGTTATTTTGGCATTTATCAATAATAGTTATGGGTTTTAATGTGTGAAATCTGAAACCTTTTTGTAGTTTAACAATTTCGTTGAATACTTCTTGCTTTCCATTCACATACTAACCTTCAAGGAAACTGGATAAGATTTAATTCAAGAACTGGCGCAGGAAAAAGTATTATTCCAAACTTATTATTACATATATTTTAGAAACCTTTTGCGATCTCTGGGCACCACTTCAAAGATGCTGGGCGAATCCATCGGTGAGCGGATTACATCCAAGGCTAAGGGAGCCAAAAAGCGTCTGGACAAGAACCTTAAGAACTCCACTGAAGCGATAAGCAATCTCGGCGCGGATGCGGGTCGGAGCCTAAAGCACGCCAGCAAGAGATTTGGCTCGAACTTTAGCAGTCTAGGACGAGCGAAGGACAAGAATGATGGCGATGACGGTGTCGGAGCAGAAGCATCGTGTGCAACGGATCTTAGCCGTCGCCAGACGATGCCTAGCACGGAGGTTTTCAGTTCCATTCAGTTCTCCAGTCCGCTTAATCGCAAGGGAGGTCTTCCTGATTTAAGGCAAGACCAGGACGGCGGCTATCCCTTGGAGGGCAAGAAGGCGGCTGATCTGCGCGAGGACGACGGCTGCTACGAAGTGCCCAAGACACAGGGCAAGCCGCCCAGCTATGATGAAGCTCTGCGTTCACGTCCTTCGCCCAGTGCCTTGCCAATGGCCAGGAATCTTGCCCAGGATGCCGTCCGACTGGTGCAGCTGCGCAGTCAGCGGCAGGTAAATGTTCAATTAAACAGCAACAGTTCCTCCAGCGGCGACGATTCGCCGCACCCCCTGCCAATGCCTGCCTTTCCGCCACCCCGCCTGTCGCAGCAGCCCGAGCAGTTCCGCCTGGACGCACTACAGCCGCCGCGGCGGCAGAAGCGGCGTAAAAACTACGAGCACATCGAGTTGCGACGTCCGCCCGTAAACTCCGAGGAGCTGGAGGAGCTTAACAGGGCGGCGGCGGCTGTTGAGCGCGAGGACTCCTTGCAGATATCTGCCAGTAATGCCGAGGCGGAGTCCAAGGCGCCAAAGCCCGAGCGCAGTGATTCCTGGGAGTTTTACGGCGACGAAAAGATTGAGAAGGAAGAGGAGGCCGATGATTCCTCTCCGGAACCGGTGTACGCCAACCATGAGGCAACCTATGGGAAGCTCTTCGAAATGGCCACCGCCGGAAGTAGTCGCAGCCATTTGCTCACTCCCAATCAAGTGACCGAGCAGCAGTTGGCCTGCATCAGCGAGAATGCGGAGGAAGGAGCTGTGGGCGGTGTTCCCCTGCCGCTGGAACTGATCGAGGAGTTTGATCCCCTAACTAGCAAGAGCTCCACGTTGGCCAGATCCAACAAGAGCAATGAGCTGCTGCTCCTTGAACATCTCCTCGAGGATGAAACCTATGGCACTGTAAAACGCGAGCAGGACAATGTTAGCATGTGCACTTCCGAGGAGGAGCCGTCCTCCTCGGTGCCACCGTGCATCGTATCAAAGGAGCAGCCGCAAATAGTTCACCAGAATTCCCAATTGCTAAGCGACTGCTTGGAGCATATGCTGGACTCTGAACAGGAGACTGCCCGCGACGAGGAGCGAGCCAAGCCCTATTTAACCAGAAAGCCAGCCATCGACAATAAAGACGTGGCCGTGGATCTGGCCAGTGCTTCGAGGAACCGGACCAATTGGTTTGTGGCAGAGAACGCCGTTGTCCCTGGTTTTGGTTCATCTGGCGTACCGACCGTAGCCTCCCCCATTGAAGGCGACAGCCCGCCCACTTATCTTGAGGCCGTTGGAGAGGGTGGCAAGGAGATGGCCGCTAACAGTCAAGATAACCGTTCCACCATTGGTTCCCGCTTCAGGCAGACCATCAACGCCTTTTCCAATGTCAAGCTACGCATGGACGCCATGAAGAGGAAGGCCAGCTTTCGGGCAGCCAATCAGCGCCAGTCGGACCTGAAGGTGGCTCTACAGATGGTGCCGCGACCGTGTCTGTCACCCCTCCTCGTTCGATACGAGGGACCGCTGGTGCGCTTTCCCACGGGTGTCGTGGAGGACATACTCAAGGAAATACAGAACCGCAAGGCCATACTCAGGGAGCGACAGTTTCAGACGTTCCTTGACCAGGAGATGAAAACGCCAAGGGAGGTGATACCCCTGGAAACGGTCACCACCCTGCAATGCGTGAGCAACAGCCGCGTCACCGATACGACCACTCACTTCTACTGCTTCGAAATCACCACTTCGCAGCCAAAGAATGGCAGCGGGGCTGGCGACGCCATGTCCACGAATCCCAATCTCCTGATGACCAGCAGCTCGTCGGGCAATGTGAAACAGCAGCGCGTCTCGCACCTCTATGGCGTGGGCAAGGAGTCGGAGCGCGGCGTATGGATGCAAAAGATCCTCGAGAGTCTTACAAACAGCCTACCAGTGAAGTACTCCTGCCATTACTACCGCGCCGGGTGGTGCTATCTCAAGGTGGGTGTCGACAGGACAGCACAGGTTTCAGCCTCCCTTTTGTGATATTTCCTTTTCTTCTTCCCAGACCTCCATCACCTCGGAGTGGAGTGGCACTTGGTTGGTGCTTCGCAAGAGCCAACGACGCCTAATCTTCGTGAGCGAGTCGAACGGAAACATAGAGAAGCTGGATCTGCGCAAAGCCAGGTGCATAGGTAAGCAATCACAGGACAAAACGGACATACCACATAGTCCAATCCAATTCTTAATTGTCATCCCGAAGTGCTGAAGGAGAGTGATGAGTCTATCGAAAATCTGCACGTGGAGAGCGGTCCTATGCTGATGATCGACTGTCCACCGTACGCCGTCTACATGATCATGAGTTCCGCGAGGGAGACGAAGATCTGGCGACACATCATCCGCGAAGTGGCGCACAACAATGGCTTCTCGCTGGGCGACCAGCAACTGACGCGCTACGACGTGCCCGTGATTGTGGACAAATGCATCAACTTTGTCTACATTCACGGGTCCATGTCGGAGGGAATATACCGTAAGTCCGGATCGGAAAACTCCATGCACAAGCTGATGAGTGCTTTCCGTGCGGATGCCTTCAATGTGGAGATCACCCGGAACGAGTACAACGAGCACGATGTGGCTAATGTGCTGAAGCGCTTTATGCGCGACCTGCCTGAGCGGCTGCTGGGCAAGCTCACGGACAGCTTTGTGTTCGTCACGGAGCTGGCTGTGGCTGCCGAGAAAATACCCATCTACAGAGAGCTGCTGGCTAGACTCTCCGCCATCGAACGCGAGACGTTGCGCCGGATTGTGGGTCACCTGGTGTTTATCAACTCGCAGCAGGCCAAGAACAAAATGAGTGTCCAGAACCTGACCATGATCTGGGGGCCAACGCTGCTAGCCAAGAAGGTGCGTCTCCTAGCTTGTTCACATAATTGTTATGCTTATGCTTATGGTTGTGACCTTTAGAGCGATGAGCTGGTCTATTCGCAAAAGGAGGCGGATGTGCTGAGCGATCTCATAGTGTTCTACAAGAATCTATTTCCCTGCAGCCCCGATGAAGTGGTAAGTAAACGCGAAGTCCTACTTACCCGATCTGCAATTTAATTTGCATTTAATCTGAGCAGAAACGGGAACAGGCCATGCTGGCGTGCCTGCAAAAGTATTACGCTGCTGCCGAGACGCTCAAAGATGCCGTGAAGCAATCGGGCGACATCAAAATCTGGATTTGTCTGAACCCCAATCCAGGCAATACCACAGAGGTGGAATTTCTTACCCATATTTGATTGTTAAGGGGGGACATCTGAGTAACTGGCCAAAAAAAAAACGATTTTCAAGAATTTTTTTTTGGCCAAATGAAAAAGCAAATCGAAAAATTTTTAAGTAGGTTTGATAATGTTATATGTGAAGTACAAAATACATTTTTTTGGAATAAATCGAAAACAAAATGGCGGCTGTGCAGCATTTCTTCGTAGGCCCTATTTTTTTGAAAGGGGTCCATGGCCGGAAACCTAACGTCCTTAATTTTTGATCTAGAACAAAAAATCAAATTTTGTTAGATTCTATATCTCAACCGCTATCGACACACGTAGGATTTTTTCGATATTTTGATTTTTAGCAAAATGGTGAGTGATTAAATAAAATGTTCAATTTTCATGAGAAAAAAAGTCACAATATTGTTGATAAAAAAAAAGTAAGCAAAAAAAAAAAAAAAAAAACCTAAGTGTGTCGATAGCCATAGGTACTTTGAATATACTGTCAAAATTTCAGATCGATCGGTTAAGATTTGTTCCAGTTAGGTTTCCGGCCAACTCAAAAAAAGTGGTTTTGAGATAAACGCGTTTAAAGTTTTAAAATCGTATATGATTACATGTGAGGCATCGCCGCAGAATGGAAAATTTCGACACTTAGAAACTTTTGCCGGACTCTATCTTTTGGTATGTTATTTTTAAGACCCTAAAGTATTTTTTAAGCAAAAAAAAAAATTTTCGATTTTTAAAAAAAGTTACTCAGATGACCCCCCTTAAGAAAGATATAACAAACAACATATAAAATTCATCTTCTTCAACAGGAAAAGACACAGGTGAATGCGACCATTTCACCCACAAAGAACGCCTATGAGCTGTGCCGCGAATACTCCGCCAAAATGCAGTTGTCCACTCACCAGCTGACCCTGTACGAAGTGATACTGAACGACAGCTTAGAACGACCGCTTCACCACGATACTAAAGTATTTGATGTGATCCTCAACTGGTCGTATTGGCCGGAGGAGGACCGCAAGCACAACTATCTGGTGATACGTCCGATCGAGATGCTGCATGAGATCCAGCGCGCGGTGAAAAATCTAGCCACCGTGACGCCCGGCAAGGAGCTACGGTTCGCCGACTACCGCACCAAGACCTTCAAGACGCTGCAGTGCGAGCTGCGCGACGGGAAGATAGTGGTGTCTAAGAAGGACAAGAACGACAAGACGACTATTGTGCGCGAGGTGTTCTTGCAGAGCTGCACAGTCTATTTGGGTTGTGAACGCAAGCGGGACTTTCCTTGGAGCTGGGCCATCACATTCGTGGAGCGCACACAGGCGCAAATCATGAGGTAGGTCACTAGAGCTTCACATATGGATCGCTGAGGCCGGACGCCCACGTATTGACGATAATATACACACGCAGAATTGAAAATAAGCTAAGGGATAAGAGCATAGCTTGCAAATAACTGTCAACAGTTTTTTCCCTTACGCCGACGTCGATTCTCTTTGCTTTGGTTTTCTATTTATTGCTTTGCGTTAGCTCTTTTACCGACGACTGAGACGACTGGCGCTCACTCAGAGATTTTTAAAAGACCGATTTACTGAAAAGGTCGGCGCAAATGATATTTTAGAAGTTAGATCTTGAAAAGTTAGTCTTGATTTTTTCAACCTAAATGAAACAAATAATGAAGTTTTCTTTTAATTCATTATTTTTAAAGCAATTCAGTCGGTTGCTCTTAAGATCTTCTCTCTAATTCTAAGAAAATGACATTTTATTTTGCGATCGCACGAATCGCTCAACAGTTATTTGCGAGCTATGGCTATGAGCGATCCTGTTTGTGCGGAAGTCAGGGGGGAATAAAAGTCCTCTGCCTCTTTTGTAATTTATTTTGGCATATATAAAAATTGTTCATTACGAAAATGTACATCAGAAGTTTTCGGAGCTGAAGTCATCATCCCCCCTTCTATTCTATCTTGTTAGGTGGCGTTCTTATTTGATATTATAGAAATAATAACAATCGTCATTATAGATCGCGCGATGCTCCCTATATTGGCCACGTCCTGGCTGGCAGTGAATGGATGGATCGCACAATCTGGTACGCTAGCATCTGGTACTGCCTGTACAAGGACAACATCCTGCCCCCAGCGGATATAATTTTTAAGTAGAACAAACATACATATATATATCGTGTAATTTCCTTCTTAAGAGTGCATTTCGTGTAGGTATATTCTGAATTTATTCTCCATAGTTAGGCACTAAATACTTTAAATGTACATATATAGGCACTTCCACAATCCACAAAAAACGAAAGTAGTTTTTGAGGTCAACCAATTTAATCGTCAATTCAGCAGCAATATTTTTGTGCTACTAATTTTTAAAGGTTAGTGCACCGATGTTTCTTAAAAAGTTTTTTTTTTTTTTTTTATTTACGTGGAATATTTTTCTATTCATTTTTTTGTTTGAAGTAGACTCTTAAGAGAAAGGTTTAGAACATGCCCTTTTTATGATGTTTTTAATCAAAATAATACAAAATCGAGCTTGTGCTGCATTGCATTCGAATATTTCGAGAGCTGGTATAGAATATGCTAGATTCAGTCAAATTTGGCCAATTGGAACCCTTTTTCCTGTAACTGTATTACAAAAAAGATTTTAGAGAGCTTTCAATTTTTTGTCCGCGGTGGACCTTCATGTGGAATTCCCCATATGAAGATAGCAACATTCTGTAAATAATTATTATGTCCATGAATTATTATCAAAAATCAATATTCTACATACACCCTATGGGAAAGGATTGTAACGTTAAGCCCATGTTCCATTTGTCTACAGAATAGCTCATTTCCTGAACTATCTAGCTTTATTCTAGACACAGGAAAGCAACTTTTAGTAAGGCCAGGCCGCTTAGTGCATCAAATTATGGTTAAGTTAGTTATTTTCAGTTTACCCTTCAAGTTACACAGAAAAAGCCCTTAAAGTCCAAGTGCAAGATAAATATTTCATGGCAATAAATCCGATGTATTACAAAAATATTTTCCTCTTTACTTATTATGCCTTGCGGGTATTGTAATTTTTGCCCAGAAGTTTGCAACGCATTCAAAAAGTATGTATATATTCTTGATTGGCATTACGTTACGTTGTCTGTCTGTACGTTAAGCTATCTCCTTTTATAAATGCCATTTTTTTACGATTTGAGAATTTAGGCTTTTACTTTATCTATATTATTTCAAATAACTGCCATACTATGACACTTTTTTTCAGCACATAGTATATATTACCTGAGGTTATTATTTATAATATGGTTTTCAATATTTCATTACTATATCCTACAGCTGCTGAATGCGAAAAAAATGTTAATTATATAGGTCAAAGTAATAAAATTTAAAATAATTTTGTTTGCTTTCATTTTATAGGTAATGAGCTACTATGTACATATAAGTATTATATGTGAGGAACATCAGCAAACGTTTGGTGTTTTTACATATATATGTATGTATAGGTGTTTCCTTTTGGTCTTGTTAGATTTTAGTTTTATTTTGATCGAAGTGGATAGATCTTCAATGATCCAATTGCAAACTGCAAAGGTGGACAAACTTCCCGAAGGCGTCCCGAAGCTAGCTTTCTTTCTTTCCATAATTGTTATTTTACAAATTTCGTAGAATATGTCATATGGGAGCTATATGATATAGTCGTCCGATCCGGCCCGTTCCGACATATATAGCAGTGAGAGTATATAGAAGACTATATGGAAAGTTTCATTCAGATAGCTTTAAAACTGAGGGACTAGTTTGCGTAGAAACAGACAGACGGACATGGCTAGATCGATTCGGCTGTTGATGCTGATCAAGATTATATATACTTTATAGGGTCGGAAAGGTCTCCTTCACCGCGTTGCAAACTTCTGACTGAAATGATGTATAATACCCTGCAAGGGTATAAATATACAACTTTTATATATTTCCTTTCTTGTTTTCTATTAATTTAACCAGAATGGATCGATTTTTAATAATCCAATTGCAAACTGCAAGAGTATACAAACTTCAGCGTGCCGAAGTTAGCTTCCTTTCTTGTTTTTTTGTATTTACTTGTATTTGTAGTTTTGTTCTTATTAAGGGGAATCCATTAATGGGCAACGTATGCCGCACTATTTTATGGGAATCAACGATTAAAACTACATGATGAAATATAAATAGAGAGCGAATTTACAAAAAAATCAGAAATAATAAAACAAACCATCTGTATTTAACTTTATTCCTTAAATAAAAATGAGGTAAATGATTTCTTAACGAAGAATCAACCACGATTAAAAAACTACGCTACTCCCGCAGTATTTCGTTTGGATATTGCTACCGTTCTCACTTTAACGAGAACCGAAGCCGTGCATGAAGCATGTACTCACCCTGCTCGCAGTTTTGTCGCTTGATAAACTACAGCACTAGAAATAGGATAAAATTAAGTAACGGTAATTAAAAAATGTAGAGCGAGGTGTGAGCATAGCAGTTAACATTGTTTTTCCAGAAACACCGATATGTATTGGCCGATTTAAAAAAAAAACACGATCACAGCTAAAAATTTTAAGTTTTTTAACCGATTAAAATAAAAAATTTTAATAATTAAAATTATATTGTTATGTTCATCATAAATTTGCGAATTTATTGCTCTTTACATTTTAAATATCTATATTTGTATTTAAATAATAACTTTTTAGTTTTCTGCACCTTTTATATTGCATCGGAAATATCACATTATAAAATCAAAAAAAAATATTGATTGACAATTCTAGCACAGCCACTGGAATCCGGAATCCCTAATTCGACATTCCTATAGGAGAACAAATTATTCACATGTTAATTAAATATAGTACGATTTTTCGATTAAATCGATTCTGAAATTATATATCGATGTGCTGCATAATTGAAATAATCTATGTATTAGTCAGCTCCTCCTTGTCGTTAACCATTTTCGATAAATGTACTTATCTGCATTCTAACCCCTCGCTGGATAGCGATATTTCGAACGTTTTAACGATCTTTTGAAATTGAACACCCGTCAAAGAAAACACAAACATTTTAGATATCACTAAAATTTTGCAAACTTTCATTTTATTTCCGTTTTGCTTCCGATGTTTTCTGTACGATAATGCTTGTTCGTTTCCATTTTGCACGCGTGTTTCGAGAACAATTGTTTCTTGCATGAACTATTCACACAGTAAATTTTGTTTTGTTGTACAATGCATAAAAATAGGCTTGTATGTATGTGTATCTAGTATTATTTGCTCATAATTATGCAAATATATAGTTTTATAAGTGTTAAGTATTAAGTAAGCTTGATTTTACTAACTTTAGTGTATTCCCGCCTTCCACCGTCTTGGATCAGAGCGAGATGGATGATATATTTTCATATATAGCACGAGTACGGGTGAGGGAATATTATGAGTGTGTTAAGAGGTCAGGGATGGGGATGGTCAAGGGTGGCTCACTAAAGTTCTAAACCTTCTCGGGGGAAGTAGGTATAGTTAACACACATATGTATGTCCTTCCAACATACATTTATTCCGTATCTATTTTGTACACTTACTAAATATACAAATCAACAAATGCAAAAAAAAAAAACCCGAACTCATTAGGCTTGTAACTCAAAGATCTCTATATATGTACATCGAGTGGGTGGGGCAGGGCCCCAGGAGTGGGAGAGAAAGAGAGGGAGAGAGATTAAGAAAGAGACAGCGAGATGCAGATAGATAGAAAGAAAAAGAAAATAATTCGATTTTTCTTGATTTATTTTTGTATTTTTTTTTTTAGATGCTGCGACACTCGAAGTGCTGGCAAAAATTTAGCCTAGTCGCTATACATATATAGTAGCATATGTTTATATATATATTTATATAACTAGAGGAGGGCGCTAGGCCGCTCAAACTATCAACAAGTTCTCTAACAATAGCTCAAAAAAAGTTACTATCGGTTTAATGAATTAATAATATTAAAGAAACCCAATATAGTAATTTTACATCAATCGATTTGGGATCTGGGGACTGAGAATTGTGTGGGGGAGGGATTTCGTGTGTGCGACTGGGTGTGGGATTGTGGGATGGAGGTGCTGGTGGGTTGGTGAGTGGTTGTTCCGAAAGGGACAATTGGTAAAATGCTTAGACATATAAATAGGTTCTCCTAATGTTAGTATGTAATAATCACATTGACTGCCGCCACTGCATATTCGCTGCCTGGTGCTCCCATCCGCTGCCACTTGTGATGCTCGGTGTGCGTCTGACTACATGTGATGCCACTGCGTCACCGGAACATTGGTGTTGTCATTTAGGCGAGCAATTTCCTCATGCAGGCCATGGCTTAGCCACTGCAGGAAGATCTTGCTGTAGGCCGACTGACAGAGTCTTAGCGGATTGCCGCGTCGGAGACCCTGGTCCGTCTCCCCGTACTCGTCCAAATACGGCGGCTGCACATAGCACCCCTTACCTCGGCCGAGATACACAACCTGGCAGTCGCGGATGCGCAAAAATATGCCCACCTCGGCGCCACAGTCGTGGGCGTGATGGGTGCACGCTCCCACCGTCATCATGCCCAGCTCCGGCTGGCAGCAGTACGACTGGCCGCACAGAATGGCACCGCAAATCAGACACATGGTCGGTGTTTTCATCTCCTCGCGCTCGTTGTTGGGACAGAATATGTCCGACACGCTGTTGATCAGATCGCTGTAGTCGTCGAACAGTGGCTTCAATCGCGGCAGAGGACGCAGACAGGGCACCACCTCCAGGCCAGAGCCGCTTTCTGGCTGGCAGCGATGCGCCACCTCCCTGCTAATGTCGGGGTGCGAGGCAAACGAGTGCATCATCGTGGCGTACACCGTCTCCATATCGAAGTACGCGCCCAGTTGCGACTCCAAGCCCAAGTACTGGCACATCAGCTCGAAGCGATCCGGCTGATCCGTGGGGAACGTGTCCGGATAGTCCACATCGGTGAGGCAGCGATAGAATAGGCTGGAGCACCGCAGGAAGGAGCTCATCTGGCGCTGGACATACTCAAGGAGCAGAGCTAGAGTGTGCTGTTCGCAGGGTATTACCACCGTCTGCTCCTGATTCTGATTCTGCGGCTGTGGCTCCTCCCCTTCTCTATGCTGGCGCTCGTCGTCCAGTTGCTGTTGCTTTCTTCGCTGGAGCACTCTGGCTGGTATATTGTAGCGGCGATAGAATGCCACCATGTTCTCCTGAATCTTGGATGGCAGCATCTCCACGTACGCCAATTGCGAGAGCTCCAAGTGTGGCGTCTCGTCCGCTCGCTTGACCTGCGCCTTCTCAACATCGAAGCAGATGACCGCCTTGGTCAGATTGGCCAGAAACATGGTCTGCAGTATGTAGAAATCGAACATGCTCCCGCTGGGTATGATGGCTTGAGACGCTGTAGAAGACGGAAAGTTTGTAGGCACGTGGGTAAATATTTATCAGGCCCGTTCTAATTTCCACTCGGAAGTGAATTTGGTAACATTTGCGGATTTCCCTTTAACATAAGCGAATTTCCTTGGTGATTTAAAGGAATTTTGTAAAATTTCCCTTAAATTCCCAAATAATTTCAGCTGTCCGCTCTCAACAAAAGGGTTTGCTTTGTCCAAGACTTGCTAATAAAAGGCTGATCAAATGTTGGCCCGCTATAGTCTCAAACTCATAGATAGTAATGAAGTACTAATTGTATTAATAAAATTGAAGGAATAAGCATTTACGACAGGAAATAAACATTTTGAAATATTTTTAATTGCAATCAGCTGTTCTGGTGGCAAAATGCTCGAGAGTAGAGTTGCCGAGATTGTAGGAAAAATTCCTTTCAAATAAAATTTAGTTCAGTTTCTAGATTGTATTGGCGGATTTTCATATACACTTTTTCATATACTTTAAACTAAATGCAGATCTTTTAATTGTAAAACATCATAAAAAGTAATTGTTTGAAATTAATCTTAGATATATGCCTTTTTTGGAATGCTGACAACCCTTAAATGGTCCCTTTCAAATACGATTCAGCGGCGGCGGATTTCCAATAATGTTGAAGGTTAGAATCGAACCGATTTTAAGGTGCAACCACACAATAATTATTTAAAAATCAAGTATATTAGCTTTAGGTAATTCAGGTATGCAATAATGTTCCTAAGACCTCAAAGAATAAAATACAATTAACATTTGCCATTTACATGATCGCATTGTATTTTAAAATAATTAATTTCCGGTTTTGTCAACCTGAATCCGACAGCCAAGTGGCAGTCGGAAAGTTTCCGAGCGGTTTCGCTGGGAAGTTAACAGAGACGTAACAGAGGAAAATACGAATCCGTAAGGATTTTTCGGAAGTGAAAACTAGAACAGGTCAGGGAAACCCGAATCCGAGTAGATCTTGCGGAAGTGGAAACTAGAAACGGCCTGTATGTATTTTGCGAATACTCAACACTCACCCTTTTCGGCGGCCATGAGGTTTAGCACTCCGAACTGCAACTGCACGAGCGTGCGGAAGCAGTCCCACTCCAGCACACTGCTGCCCTTCTGGTTGAAGACGGTGTCCAGCAGACGGGCTGCCCACTCCGCCTGGACGCGCGGCACCGGACGGTGCGAGTCGCATGCGCTGGCAACGGTCGAGGAGAGCGCACAGGCTCTCACCAAGTTGGTGGCACAGCTCTGATGGCGCATCGGCAGCTCGGCCTTGAGCGGCTTTTGAATTTCGAACAGGTAGATCTCCAGGGCCTGCAGCGTGTAGCTGCACGTGTCCCACAGCTGGGCGACCACCTCCAAGCCGGTGGCCTCGACCTCCAGACTATCGAAATTGGTTGACGGTGGCGCAGGAGCCTTGTGGTTAGGCAGCTGACTCTGCATGGCGTTGCGCAGGGCCTTTCTGAAGGAGGCCAAGACGTCTGCATAGTTGTCGGAGAGTTGGGGGGGATCTTGGATCAGCTGGACACTCCGCTCGAACAGGGCCATGTCTCCGACAACGTCGGACTTTCGCAAAATGTTGGCGACGCTTGGCAGCTGCCACGTGAAGGCATTGGCCCCAGCCAGCTCGCCGGCTAGCGTGCGCATAATCTCCACGAAGCTGTCCAACGGCAGACAGCCCTCTGATGCTGGCACCACTGGTGAGAAAGCGGGCAAGGGCTCGCTGACCGGAAGCACAGTGTTGCTTAGGGTCCTGCAATAGGGACAGTGAAACTCTGCGTTGTCCGTGAGGCCGACGGCTACGCGATTGCGCTGTGGACGGCGCAGCTCCTTGACCGCCTCGTTGCTGTAGTACTCTTGCCAGCAGCTGTAGTGCATCACGTGACCGCAGCAGCTCATGTGCAGCGCACTGCGGCCCTGGTGCTGATTCGGAGTGGTGTAGATCACCCGCGAGGTCTGCACGAACGCAAAGCTAACCAAGGGCGGGCCGCTGCGGGTGATGGCACAGTTCTCGAAGCACAGGATGCACTTAAAGGCAGTGTCGCTGACTTGATAGCTCCTGCGATCTGGTCCCAAGCAGGACACGCTCTGCTTCAGAGCCACGGCGCCCTGCTCCTCTTCGTCAGTAGGAATGTCCTCCCATTCCATTACCCCAGTGATTGCTCCCTCTAGATCCCGATCCCGATCCTGATCCTGGCCAGATTCCTTATCACCGGTAGCAGCAAACATTTCGGCATTGCTCTTCATGAATGACTTTTGGGCATTCTTCATCTGGGCCATGATTTTTGCTCGCCGTTCGGCCGCCAAGCGGGCGCGAGCCTCCTTCTCCTGGCGCGCCTGTTCCTCTGAGCTCAACGGTTGCTCGTCCCCCGCGGACTGTTGCAAGCCACTAGGCCCCGCTGCACTTGTGCTTGGCGCCTGTTTGACCTGCAGCTGCTTGTACCGCTTGATGGTCCACAGAACGAAGTCGCGATGGGCCTCCAACTGCGGGGCAGACATTCAAGTCAACAACTCACTCTTCAGTCGCTCTCCTACTTACCCTGGGGCAACGGGCCAGCTCATCCAACTTGTCCAGAATTCCGTACTTTTGGGAGCGTTCGTAGAAGCTAAGGAAGGGATAGTGCTCGCTCAGCTCCTCTTGTATGGCAAACCCCAGCAGGTGAAGGATCTAAAATGCATTGGACAGAAAAAAGTGCACAAAACGTCGTGAAGATCCTGAAGTAAAAAAAAGGAAGGAAAAAAAATGGAATCGGAAAAAACCTTCTGAAGATGGGATTCCGTGAAGGAGCGGCTGTGGGCATCCAAAGCACGATCCATGATCAAGGTGCAGATGCTGAGGAACACATTGCACTGTAGAATGTTGGCCATAGACCTGTGAAGGGTGATAATCAAGTGAGTACGTAGACTGCAAAGACACCTTCTCCCAGGAGACTAGACTCACGTGAACGCTGGCGTCAGCTGGGGCAACATCGGGGGCGGACAGCAGACAAGCTGCTTTTTGGCCTTGCGGCGCTCCCGTTGCAACTCCTCGGCCTTGGACTTGTCTTCTTTAGTGTAGTGATAAAAATACACGTTGAACTCTTCGAACAGATGCTCCTTTAGCTCGTACACGCCCTTGCCATCGACGCCCACCGGCTTCTTGAACGAGGCCACCGTGTTGATCACATCCTCAAAGATGTTGTCACTGTTCCCGCTGTTGCCGTCAGGCAGGGCACGACTCAGCTCCGAGTGGGAGTAGGACTTGGTGCACAGAAGCTGGATGATCTCCTTGCGCAGGCGATCCTCCTCCGTGACAAGAGAGACCCCCGGCATCCACCGCTCGCCGATGATCACGATGAGCAGTTCCAAAAACTCGTCGATCATGGACAACTGTCGCATGAACTCCTCGTCCTCTGTGGCTTCCGCGAGCACCGTCTCGTAGTTCGCCTGCGCCCAGTTGATCAGATTAAACTTGTTCAACACGTGGATCAGGAACTCATTGCTCTCCATAAGCGAGGCGCCAATCTGCAGGCAAACAATGTCCCTATCCAGCATCTCCACGCGGCAGCGCACGTTGCGGTAGAAGTATAGCTGATGCAGCAGGGAGTAGCCATTGCGACGCCACATGCCCGCGGCCACTTGGGCAATCATGGCGTGGGTGCACAGAACGGGCTCGATTATCTCCCTCGGTGTGAGCTTGATGTTCAGCCCCTCGGTCTCCGTCTGCAGGCTGTCGTAGGTCATGTCGTGGGCACCCAAGTGCAGGTAGATCCCCGAATAGAAGCGGGATAGGGGCAGGTGG
This sequence comes from Drosophila kikkawai, assembly GCF_030179895.1. NCBI lineage: Eukaryota > Metazoa > Arthropoda > Insecta > Diptera > Drosophilidae > Drosophila > Drosophila kikkawai. Next base: position 6,149,215 of record NC_091733.1, on the reverse strand, counting down.
ATGGAAACCGGCTTCGACGAAACATCGTACATCAGGCAGTTGGCCACATGGCCGGCAACACTCTTCGCCTCCGCCTTCTCGCCGCCCACGATGAAACTGTTGCCCACCAGGGCCCGCACCGTCATCTTGTACAGCTTGCGCAACAGCTTGACATCACTGGCCGCCCACTCAATGACCTGGGAGATGGTCGTCGCCAGCTTGATGTGCAGGTTAAAGGCGCACTCCCACTCTGGCTCGTAGTCCATGTGTTGGCCTGTCTGCCTGGTGATCGACTCCATGCCCTGCATCACGTTCAAAACGCGCATCAGAGCACGGCATCCTGTTATTGCGAGAATAGTGTGTCAATTCTGAATCAGCTTCAGCTTATGAAAAAGTAGAGCTCACCTTCGAGAAAGCCGTTCCGCAGGTCATTGTTGAGCACCTCCGGCTTGAGGCTGAGCAGATATCGCAGGTCGTACAGGATGTAGTTGGCCCGCTTGAAGAACGTGAGGCTGGCGGTGTTCTTGCTAAAGTGCAGCGTCCGGTTCTGGATGAACTTCTCGATGGCTACGTGGTAGAACGTGTGCAGTAGCTTGTCGAATATGCCCTCCTGGGCGATCAGGTGATGGGCGATGCTGGGCACCGTGAACAGCTGCACACTAAGCGAGACTATCGAGAAGGCGTGGTCGTGGTCGTCGCTGATAAAGTCTTCCACGATGGTGGCGTAGCGGCGCGAGAACTCCTGGGCCAGCACCATCTTGTTGTCGTACTCCATTAGCATGCCGGAGATGAGGAGGCGGTGCCAGCAGGTGCGCGCCGTCTTCCACAGCTTAACGTCGTACTCGAGGATGTGTCGGATGCAGAACGCCTCCTGCTTGCGCTGCACCAGCCCGGCGAACGTCTTCCGGAAGAGGTAGTGGCACACGAGGAACTCCTGGAACCAGCCAAGCAGCTGCAGAGCAAACTGCTGGCACGCCACCGCCCTGGTGTGCAGCACGGACGTCCGAAGCGACTGGCTGTTGCGCTGATTCAATAGCAAGTTGTTTGACGGTATCATCTGGTTCTCGATGGCAGTCTTGAGGTCGTTGCACTCCTGCAAAAATATTGAAAGTAACATGCCCAAACGGTTCCGATAGACAGTAGCATTACCTTAAAGGTATCGCACTTAACCACCGCTCGACCCTCGCGATCGATTGCTGCTACAATTTCCATGGCATCCTTGTGTCCACACTTGGCAATTTTGGTGAGTGTTTGGATCACTTGGTCGAAGGTGTGCGATTCGTCATTGTAGAGCACCGTGCAGAACTGTGCTCCATCGCCATCCAAGCACTGCAGGCTTGCGTTCGGTTCGATTTCCAAGTAGTTGACGCAGAACGAGAGGATCGCACCAAAGCAGATCACCGCCCGCTCGAGGACCGCTTCAGTAATGATCTTGCTCTCTAGCGGATTCTTTCGATTGGCCTAAAATATACGTGCGATACAACTTTTCGTTATTAAAGTACCTTATGTACATATTTTTCAGCAATATGAAAACGGAACAGACCCTTTGTATCTTCTAAATTCTTCTAATTTAAATTTCTTTATTGTATGCCGTGTTAATTCCGTCCGATGATATCGACGCATTTTCGCGAAAGTATCGTATGTCGAAAAATCCAATTTTACAGGAGAAGCTTTTTTGTGCTTTAATCTCTTAGGAAGCACTATAGAAAAGACAAAATTGAAACTTAATTTTTATCGAAACTATAAGGTTTTCAGTTATAATATTTCACAGGGTAGTGAGACATTAGGTACCTAACAATTTTGCATTAAAATCTCAATTTCGAAAAAAAGCGACATACGATACTTCCGCGAAAATGCGTCGATATGTGGAATATGTAGAACTGCAACTGTAAATTCCTATTCCCGAGGCGTTAACTACGCCCCACACCATGAAACCTCCACCAAGCATCTTATTCCTATGTTATTCCTATGGAAAATCACGGTGGTGGGAAGTTGAAATTTGGCCCTTGTCGAGTGTAGTATGCATCGTTTGTAGGAAAACATCATATCTGGACAAATTATGCCCCGTTACGAGCTAGATCTTCAAACAGGACAAGCGTACGGCGCAGATCATGAGGGATTCGCTGGTGTATTATGGTCCCCGGCAATTATTTTTATACCCTTGCAGGGTATTATAATTTCAGTCAGAAGTTTGCAACGCAGTGAAGAAGACGTTTCCGACCCTATAAAGTATATATATTCTTGATCAGCATCAACAGCCGAGTCGATCTAGCCATGTCCGTCTGTCCGTCCGTCTGTCTGTCCGTCTGTCCGTTTCTACGCAAACTAGTCTCTCAGTTTTAAAGTTATCTGAATGAAACTTTGCATATAGTCTTGTATATACTCTCACTGCTATATATATCGGAACGGGCCGGATCGGACGACTATATCATATAGCTGTTATTCCATCATTTTTGAGAAATAGCCATTTAATATCATTCCAGAATTTTGATTAAAATTTTATAGTCCACCGAACTATATCTTATAGCTGCCATAGGAACGATCGGGAAATTAATCGAAAAAAAATGATAACTTCGTTGTTTTTCAGCGTATTTTAATCTACTTTGAGACATGAGCTTCTGGTATTATTTCAGAATTTTGGTATAAATTTTATGAAAATCGGACGACTATATCTTATAGCAGCCATAGGAACGATAGGGAAAGTAATAGAAAAAATTATAACTTCGTTGTTTTTCAACGTATTTTCATCTACTTTGAGACATGAGCTTTCAGTATTATTTCAGAATTTTGATAACAATATTATGAAAATCGGACAACTATATCATATAGCTGCAATAGAAGCGTTCCGTAGATGTAGAGAAATTGTAAAGCTGGGAATGTAAAACTGTAACTGTCAAACTGTATACATAATAAGTATAGGAAAAATGTTATGTAACTCTGTTTAGTGTCTGTTTTCGGCATTATAATTTATAATATATATATATAAACCAATCAGCAAGGGTATACAAACTTCGGCGTGCCGAAGTTAGCTTCCTTTCTTGTTTAGTTTAGGACTTAGGACCTAAAAATTATAAAGTATATTGGGAAAAATTTTGAGCAGAAAGGTCGAAAACACGCAATAAGTAGTGCTCCTATCGTTAAATAGTGGATACAAAAGGAGTGGGCTAAAATAAGGAAGAGGAAGGAGGATAAGTGGGTGGCTTCGATGCCACTAACTACAAGCAGTTATTGATGTCCATGGTAACCCAAAAAATTATTAATATTTATTTCCTTATATCAATATTATATCATAAAAGTGCATAGTAAGCAATCGTACGTACACTTTTGTCACTGTCGTTTTTTTCGTTTTTTGCTTATAACTTTAGAAGTTAATGTTGAATTCAAATGAAATTTTAGTTGTTGTATAGTAATAACATTTAAAACTAGACTGCATCATTACATTTCTTGTCAAATCTGTAGGAGTGGGTAAAACCCAAAAAAAGGGGTCGTACGTAGACTTTTGTCCATGACTGTATGTAACAGACGATCCCTATAAAGTATACATCAAATTATATGTACATATCGCCGCATTTCCGCGAAAGTATCGTATGTCGCTTTTTTTCGAAATTGAGATTTTAATGCAAAATTCTTAGGCACCTAATGTCTCACTACCCTGTGAAATATTATAACTGAAACCCCTATAGATCCGTTAAAAATTAAGTTTCAATTTTATCATTTGTTCAGTGCTTCCTAAGAGATTAAATAAAAAAAAAGCTTCTCCTGTAAAATTGGATTTTTCGACATACGATACTTTCGCGGAAATGCGTCGATTTAGCCTTGCTCGTCTGTTAGTCAATATGAAACAACCGACCTCAGAGAAAAACGGTAGACAATCTTAAATTAGATAGTATTATGCGTCCATCACCGCCTAAATAAAAATATATACCCAACATATTTAAAATTGCACTAGGCACTGGGTGGGCGTGAGCTTTTTTGTTGTAAGGTCTCAGGGCCACAACTTGTACATACATATAAACGAAACTTCACGTCGAACCGGGGCACTATGGTCCAGTCGACCACTTTGTTTGGCCAAAACCTATTTTTTGAAAGTTTACCAAATAAAGTTATTTTGGTCTCTATTAATTAGAAATAGAGTGACCATCAACGTGCCATTCTCGAAATCTTCCCAGGTGGCGCCACTCTCGCACAAGAGTCTTCCAAAGATAGCTGATTGCACACGAGCGAACGGCAACACTTAAAGTGCGAAAATTAATACAATTCTTAAATTAGGAAAAGTCATGGAAAAAACAAGAATTGTTAAATTTTTTAACTTGAATTTGAATCAGTGGGATATGTACTACATATTTTATATAGTAAAATGTTTTAAGTCGTTGTGATGTCTTTTTAATTTGGTGTTAAAGTCTATCGTCTAAAATATTAAAATTTTATTTTAAATGTAATTTTCAAAAAGGTATATAAAAGTGAGTCCAGCCTAGTCCAACCTTGAAACCAATGGTGTGTTGTAGAGTAATTAATTCTTGTTTAATTGCATATAGTGAGAAATGCCACATTTGACCACATTTCTTTAAATTTGCAATAAAAGATGCCTATATTTTGTATGAAAATGCCAATTAAAACGCTGAAGTAACGTCTTTATACTCATGCAAACTAATAAATATCCAACAAAATGTTTCAAATATAGTTATTCTAATAAAATACAATAAAAAAAATATATTGAATCGTAGAAAGTTTTTATAACCCACTTTTCATGCAATTATAAGGAAAAACAGGACTCTTTTCCGATTCTTTCTATGTAAAATATAGGAACTCGTCATCCGACTCCTATAAAATTTTTAATATGTAGTTAAAATGACTTAATCTTGAAGTAAACGAAGTTTTATGAATTTATCTTAAAAATTTCTAAGTCGTTCCTATGAAAGCTATAGGATATATGTAGTTTCCTGATCCGGATAATTTTGATCCAGTATCATCCTATAAGTATAATTTTACGATTGGTAAAGTTTCAAGTTGATATCTCTTAAATTGACGAAGTTATTAAATTTGGCCAAAAAAAGTGGTCGGCTGGACCATAGTGCGGGGCTTTAATAAATTTATTTGTAAATGTATATTAAGTACTCCTTGCGAGCACGTGCGAGCTAGGGGTTAGGTCACCCAAGCAAGCGCATTATAGTTTTAGATTTTTACGCTCTTAACTTTGTGAGAGCGAAGGAAGCGCGATTGTCGTTGCCATCAAAAAGTAGCCTCATATGCAAATCGAATGTATCGCCGTTACACATCTTAATAAATCTAATACCTGTGGTTGGGTGTTATGCTCGGAAACGCACTAAATGGGTTTAGATTAAATTTATAGTTTAGGACGGAAATCTACATTCAAGGTTTTATTTTTTTATTTAAGACCTGTATAAATAATGTATATACTATATGTCATTCAATGTTATACAGTAGCGCAACACTAAAACTTAAATAGGATCTATGATTTCTACACGGTCAGACAGACCTATCCTTTTTTTCATACTCCCTGACGATAACATACTCTAACCAGAATTCAACAGACATTATTGTATAAAAAAAAACAGCTTGTTGGCCTTAGTTTTGCCTTGCATGTAAGCAATTACGTCTTTAGATGTTTGAGCAAGGGAGTTTTCGAAACGTGGTTCTGTAGGCGAACAAAACGGACAGCACTAGGCAATACGGTTTACACGGGGCACATTTGGATAACGAATACTTGTTTTTTTTTGGCTATTAAAATGATAGTCCAGTGTAGAAACCACATTAGTAGAGTTTGGGTTTGCTGCATTAGCAATGCCCTTGGCGTGAACTGCAACCCGTATTCTGTTCTGCTCTCATACGGAAATACGGGCCCCAGCCCACGGTTCAATGGTGTACTAACCAGATGCAGCTGACAGTAGTGATCCTTTTTCCAAGCTTCGTCGTCGCCACAGTCGCAGCAGCCACCGCCGCCCGAGGTGGACATCTTGTATTTGTGGAAACGGTGTGCAGACCGCTTAAAGCAGTTAACGCAAAGCACGCAGGTGGGATCGACGCCGCACTCGCGGCAACTGTAGGTGGGCTCCCCGTTTTTGAAGACCTTGCCGCAGACAGTGGCCGTGTTTCCTTCCAGTCGGAGCTTTTCCAGAGCAGAGACGGGATTGTCACCCATTATAAACTCTACCACCACATCAATTATCTCCTCCTTGGCCAGTGCCTCCTTAAACATGCATTTGACTGAAAGAGAGGTGGGTCAGTTGAACTCAATTTATGTTTAAACATTATGAAGTCGAATCAGTCGAACGTTCTCTACTGGGCGAAATACTAATTTGAAATGTGGTCGCTGCAATGATCTATCCAGACTTACTGGAACCACGAAATAGCTGCCCGCCCATCATGCCGATCGTCCTCAGGACCGCAACACTCCAGCTCGTGCCTGGATCATTGTCATCGTGGAAAAAACACTCAAGCCTTCGACGACCCACAGCAGTAGGATTCACTGCTCCTCCTTTTGTTAATGGATTAGGTTATGGTTAATGTGGGAGTATTAGAGTGGGTGCTAGATGAGTGATGGCGATGGTAGATGGTATATGACTAGGTATGCCGCCCAAAAACCCGACCTAAAGGTCTCATCTTCTCTTTTGCCAGTCTGTCATCCCATGACAGTGATTCGAACTTTATACTTACGAGTTAGCGCATTTGTATCTGAAATAAAAATAAAAAAAAGTATTAATTATATATGCTGCAGTAGTCTTATCTTGCGAAAAGTAGTGAATTTGCCAATACGTGTATTGTTTTCAGGATTGATTAAAATCAAATGACCGAATGCGATGGCTGTATATTTATTTTAATTATATAATACTAATACTAATGAGACTATCTGCAAAGTTTCATTGAGATAGCTCCAAAACTGAGAGCCTAAACGACTAGACTAGACTAGACGGAGGAGGCACACAGTCGAAAGTAAAGGCTAATATGGTATGCTCTTTAAGTTAACTTAATGAATACAGAACATAGTGAAAAATATGGTGGAAAAAATGTCACGTGCAACATGTGAAATGCACAAGAAGCGGACATTAACGCATGACATTTTAAAATTTGTTTTATTAAAATAATCCCTGGCGTGTTGCTCAAAAATCAGTGTTACTTCGTTTTTGTAGTGTTCTTGAATGGGAGAAAATGTTTAAATTCAACACTTGGACAAATTATAGTCCAAGGCAAAAGCTAAAACAAGCGTATAAAAAATGTAAAATACGTTTTTTTACTTTGTATGCGTACGAATACCCATAAATAAAATACCCATAAATAAAAACTGCAAACTTTTTCAGATTTTTCAAGTCTCTAATACAAATTAAGTTGATTATGATTACGACAGCTATATGCTTAATTCAATTTTTATATCATTATAAAATTAATTGTATTACATTTACCTAAACATTTTATACAGTGTGGGCGGTTCCGGAAAAATATTAAAAGCAACCAAAAAACTTGCGTTTGGAGCGTAATTATAATTTTTCAGTGAAACGTATGCATTGGAATACATACGAAAAAAAAATATTTTATTATTAACAAGAAAGGAAGCTAACTTCGGCACACCGAAGTTTGTAAACCCTTGCAGATTGGTTTTGATATTTATATTATAAATTATAATGCTGAAAACACACACAAAACAGAGTTTCATTTCATTTTACCTATACTTATTATGTTTACAGTTTGACAGTTACAGTTTTACATTCCCAGTTTTACATATTGTATACATTTACCGATCGCTTCTATGGCAGCTATATGATATAGTTGTCCGATTTTCATAAAATTTTTACCAAAATTCTGAAATAATAAAAGAAACTCATATCTTAAAGTAGATAAGAATATGTTGAAAAACAACGAAGTTATAATTTTTTTCCTATTCATTTTCCAATCGTTCCTGTGGCAGCTATAAGATATAGTCGTCCGATTTTCATGAAATTTTTATCGAAATTCTGAAATAATATAAAATAGCCATATCTGTTGAAAAACAGGCAAGTTATAATTTTTTTTCTAAAAATTTATCGATCATTTGTATGGGAGCTATATGATATAGTCGCCCGATCCGGCCCGTTCCGACATATATAGCAGTGAGAGCAGTAAAAGACTATATGCTAAGTTTAATTCAGATAGCTTTAAAACTGAAGGACTAGTTTGCGTAGAAACGGACAGACGGACGGACGGACAGACGGACAGACGGACCGACAGACGGACATGGCTAGATCGACTCGGCTGTTGATGCTGATCAAGGATATATATACTTTATAGGGTCGGAAAGGTCTCCTTCACTGCGTTGCAAACTTCTGACTGAAATTATAATACCCTGCAAGGGTATAAAAATACTGAATTAGGGTTCCAACTTTATAAAATTGTTATAAACTTATCTGCGCAAAACAGAATTCATAATTATTTGATGAATTTCGTAACGGCAATCCCATTGATTAAATAAATTCTAGGTAACTTAGTCTCTTATGATAGAGAGTTTAATAATAAAATCACTGACTCATACGGATGGCATTTTTGTAGTTTGTATACTATTTTTCATTGCCGCTTTGGACCCTTGAGTAGTTGTATCACGGTTATAGCCGGTTTAAAATGTCATTAAAATGGTTAGAACTATCGGACCGCATGACGGTTATGCTGAGCATCATGATCGTGATTGCCACCAACAAAATTAATATGTACTATTCACGTAAATTTGTAAATTAATGTTGGCCCACAGAAGAAACCTTTTAACTGAATCATATAAGCGAACTCTACATGTAAGCGAACTTCAATTTCAAATGCAAAAGTCAAATTACAATAAATGGAGTTCAAGGCCGATATTATCGCTGAACTTTGGGAAAAACGGTTAGGAGCGAGCGAGGGCGAGAAAGAGAGCAAGCATTTTTATTTTATAATCTTTTATCAGCGCAAATCTGACGTTGCTTCAAGGGCTATCAATAAAAACAAGTAAGGATACTAGCTTTGGAATATAATCAATCCATTTTCGTCAAATGAGTAGAAAAACTGACAAAAGCTTTTTAAAATATGTACAGAGGTAGTCTGCACACAACGTATTAATTGTTCACATTCCAACATCTTTTATTTGTTATTCTTGTTGTTGTTGAGAATATTCCCAAAAAAGAATGCGTTAGTTCATGGGGCAATTTTAAAAGCAAAAGAGTATAAACATGTAAGTATTTACGTAAAAAAAATAACCTTATATTGCAAAACGAATGTATGGCCGTTACTCATCTTATAATTCTATTGTTTTTGGTTTTACCCTCTCAGCTTTACAATTTTTTCTACACCTGCTGATCATTTCTATGATAGCTATATTGTCAGATTGTCATGATATTAAAACAGAAATTCTAAAATAATACTAAATGACTATCAGGTCGGCTCCGGTTATCGTTTTCCTAAAAATTTTGTGATTTCGATTTTGACATCGTAAAATCGGTGATTCCCTTTTCTATTTCGTATGATTTTTGAGATTTGTAAAAAGGGCACCTTTGTCTGGCCGGAATGAAAATGAATAAAACTTTGTATATAGTCTTCTGGATACTCTCAATGCTATATATGCCGAAACGGACTGGAGTTGTCGATTCGACAAATTTTTAGAATAAAAATTATAGCTCGGCTGTTTTTCATCATATTTTCATATTTGAGATTTGATAGTTTTTTATTATTTCAGAATTTCGGTTTTAATTTTATAAAAATCGGACGACTATATCTTATAGCTGCCATAGGAACGATCGGGAAATTAATAGACAACAATTATAGCTTTGTAGTTTTTCAACGTATTTTCATCTACTCTTTTTATTATTTTAGAATTTTGGTATAAATTTGATGAGAATCGGCTAAACTGCAAGGGTATACAAACTTCTGCGCGCCGAATTTGGCTCCTTTCTTAGTTATATCAAATCAGATCTTAATTACTAAAGGGAAAAAATAGTTTACCACAAGATCATTCTGGCACGCAGTTATTTTATGAAATATAAAAAATTCATTAATAAGATTAAAGGACGGCCAAAAATGTTCTTTATATGTAATGCTATTTAATTTAATAACTTAAATGGTAAAAATTCACCAAATAAGTACATAATTGAGACCACCGGAACTAAAGCTGTGAAAAATGTAGCAGCAATATCTGCCTCCTCCTGGCTTCGAATAAAAAAGCCTTTTCTTAACGTTGTTTACTTTGACAAAAAAAAGTCAGCTATTTGAGCAGTAAGAAACGACGAGAAAACTAAACATTCCGATAGCAAAAATTAAATTAAATTATGAACCGGAGCAGGTAAAAAGTAAACAGAATGATTTCGCCCAAATCGAAAACGAGAAAAAAAAAACGATAACTAGAGCAGACCAGTATATCTCAAGCCGATGAAAAATATTTGAAAAGTTATCAGGCCTGTTCTAGTTTCCACTTCAGCAAAATTTATTCGGCTTCGGATTTCCCTGACCTGTTTTAGTGTTCACTTCCGAAAAAATCTTACGGATTCGTAATTCCCTCGTTCGTTACAAAAACGTTTTTGTAAAATTGTAACGCTAAAAATCTTTGAATTGGGACGGGCAAAACAGCTGACATCCGCATGAGTTTTCCAATACTCTATATCGAACATTTCAAATTTTTCTAGTTTAACATTTAACGTCCAAGAATGCTTGTACCTTTAGTTTTATGTAATGAACTAGGAACTTTGGTTAGAGCGGGCCCCCTATTAACAAAACTCAGGCAAAATAAACGCGTTTGTCTATATCGGGCAGCTGATATTCATTCGGGAAAAAGGGACCAAGGGTAAATTTAACAAAAAGTCCCTAAATCAACAAGGGAAATTCGCTTATGTTAAAGGGAAATCCGCAAATGTTATCAAATTCACTTCCGAGTGGAAACTAGAACAGGCCTGTATATTTTTATTCTTAAAATTTCTCGATCATTCCTATCGCAGCTATGTAAATACATATATGACAGTCGTCTGATCCAGCCTGCACCAACTTAACATACAATATAAACTAGTCAGAGTAGGCAGAAAACTACCTGCAAAGATTTATTCAGATAGCTTTAAAACTGAGAGACTAGTTTGCATAGAAATGGACAGACGAACATGTCTAGATCTACCCGGCAGACATGGCTCTACGGACATGGCTAGATCGACTCGGCTGTTGATGCTGATCAAGAATATATATACTTTATAGGGTCGGAAATGTCTCCTTCACTGCGTTGCAAACTTCTGACTGAAATTATAATACCCTGCAAGGGTATAAAAAACGTAAATTCCTCGTCAACTAATTCATTTTAATTTTTTTTTTTGGTGTTTTGGTGTTGTTAAACAGCCTAAACAGTTGATAAAATATTTATTTTACTCCCATATCAGCTCTAATCGGATTTTGGATGCAGATGTACATACAATGCTCTGTGGAATCACGAGTTTCACTTCTGCGAAAAATTCCATCTGTTTCACGCTGGTGCACTGAGTGGGAAGACAGTCTTTTCGTCTTTTAATGGGTCAAAGTAACAGAAATTCTAAGGAAAGGAAATCAATCCGAAAACTTCGTCACTAAGTACGCGATCGTTACCGATAGTCAGTAAGTGCTCAGAGAAATTTAGTATCATATCAGCAATCCAACTCCCATGTTTGTTGTCAGCTGAAGTTTCGTCACATTGCACATAGATTCGATTATTTGAGGCGTTTATTTCGTCTGCAGCATTGGCCTTGGTATTAGTAGAAGTGTTTGGCACAAATCCCTAGACAGTCAAATCAACGCGCCTTCAAAACATTCCGGGATTTCTTGAACACGAATTTGATGTAAAACCCTTAAGAAATATTATCCTTGTATTTGTGCTACAGGATAGATGGGTTTGATGAGTAGCAAAATGATAGCAAATAACTTGCGTGTCTGACTTGGAGATGCCGAAATAGTCGCTTCAACGATTACACAGGCCGAGAAAATTTAAAGTTTCGCAGAATCAAGAACCAGTTATAGGGGAGAGTGGGGTTAGGTGAACCATGGGGATAGATGAACCACTACAAATATTTCACTTTCTGTCATGATTTTGTGCGCCATCGATATGTGTGTTACTTACTTATTCGATATCCTAACCTCACACCCACGCACAGTCGCGTCAAACGATTGTTGTCGTTTTTATCGCTAATCGAAGTTTGTATTCGCCGTTTGCAGCTTCAATTGTGACCTAACGTTTTCTTGAAAAAATTTTATCGTGCTTCGCCAGTGGCATTAAACTTCATAAAATTGTATTTTATCGTAAGAGGACGCAAATTATGATATTTCCACGGATAGCTCACGCAGTTTAAATATTTCATGTTTTCTTTAAATCACTTCTAATTGGCTAATTACTTGTGAGGATACATGAACCAGTACTTGTGGGGATACATGAACCACCTTTCCAAATTGGATTTTCAAAATTTTCCATCGCAGGCTGCCAAAATGGTGAGAAACTACAAACAAAATATCAAATCAAGTTTTGAAAAGAGTGGAATTTTTCCCTTCAACCCACAAAAGTTTTCTGCATCTGACTTTCTTGGGAGTGCTTACACTAACAGAGACATGAAACACAGAAAACACTCACAATCAAAATTCTCAACAAATGGCAATCGTACAAGATGAAAATGTGCTCCTGAACACTCCTGCGAGGAACAATAACTCAGTCGAGTCCGCAATGTCTCCCAATTTTGACCTGGATGATGTTCCTTTGGCGATCAGAATGCGTGGGTTCTTGCCAGGAAAATCGCCAGAGGACTTACGAGGGTACCCAAAGGCTAAACCACGAAAACAGTCGACTCGGGGAAGAAAACGAGGAAGGAGTATCATTGCTACAGACTCACCGCAGAAAAATTGATCGCGGAAAAACACAATCAGAAAACTCAAGAAAAACTTTGAAAAAAGAAAGAATAAAAACAAAAATAAGAATAAATAGCAATATTGTAATGTTTTATTTCATGCTGTAAAGGTGCAATGTTTATATTCGAAAAGAAAGAAGGCATGCACAAAGAAAAAAATTACACTTTTTTTATACAATTGTAGTTTTTGTGTTATCCTGATAGGTGGTTCAACTATCCCCATAGGGTGGTTCACGTATCCCCACGGGTGGGGATCAGAGAGCGGCAGCAAACCACCGGATCAACCGGACCACCGGATAAACACCGAGTATTTTTGACACCCGAGTTATTTTTCGGCAACGAGAATAGGGTGCGTGTAAACACTCGACAATAATTCTCGTATATTTGTGCACACAAGCGTAGTTCGTCTACGAGTCTTATTTTGATTCGGTGTGTGTGTTGAAGTTGAGCGAGAAATGCTCGAAAGAGAAGTGAGTAAAAGCGAGAACACAATACTTGAGCCAAAAACAACACCCGGTGACTAGATGCTCTCGATCATTTTTGTAATTCCTTTTGCAACCTGGTACAACCAAAATACATACATTAAAGTAAATTAAAAATACAGTATACATGTCCTGATTTCTTGTTCTTTTGATTAACAAAAAATAATAACATACATATGGTACATAGTTCAGTCTACAAATATTCCCTTTCAGTTTCAATTTAATATTTTAGTTCATATCATTTCATTAAATTTTTTTATTTCATTTCTTCTTCTTTTTCATTTATAAAATTAAATGTAAAAAAATGAATGCTTATCGAACGAGTGCGTAAATCACACAAAAACTACTCGGGTGACTTCAAAACACCCGAGTATTTTTTGTGTGCTTTACCCACTCGCTCGTTTAGTTATGTGCGTGAGTGCCACCGGCACCGAGCAACGAAAAGTACCGGATGTAAAATGCATAAAAACACTCGGTGAAAACTTAATCGGGTGCTCGGTAGACATGCCACTCGTTATACTCTTGCCAGTTTATGTGTATGCGACTCGTTTACTTTATTTGCCGGTGGTACGAAACACCGGCACCAAAATTTTGACAAGTGTGAATAGAGTTGTCGAATCAGGCACCCTTGCCGTTCTCTGGTGGGGATACCTGAACCATTCGACACAAAAATTTGGAAAGCAAATAAACTTTACAAAACAAAAGATAGTATTTTTGCATAATACTCAATATTCCAAGGAATGTGGGCTCTTTTAGATTTCTATATAGGCAGACCCTTACGTCGAATAGTTCAGTCATAATAATGTTTATAAAAAAAAAGTGGTTCACCTAACCCCACTCTCCCCTACTATTCCAAAATGGTTTCAATGCACTGAACTTGAATACGTTCTCCGAAATTTTGCAGGCTGTGAGATATTTTGTCTTAAAATTGCAATGGATTTTGGGTATTTTTGAGGTGCTGTAACTTTAAACAAGTTTTTAATATTTAAACAAGAAAGGAAGCTAACTTCGGCACGCCGAAGTTTGTATACCCTTGCAGATTGGTTTTCATATTTATATTATAAATTATAATGCCGGAAAACAGACCCTAAACAGAGTTTCATAACATTTTACCTATACTTATTATCTTTACAGTTTGACAGTTACAGTTTTACATTCCCAGCTTTACATTTTCTCTACATTTACCGATCGTTTATATGGCAGCTGTATGATATAGTTGTCCGATTTTCATAAAAATTTTACCAAAATTCTGAAAAATTAAAAAAAGGTCATATCTAAATAGGAATATGTTGAAAAACAACGAAGTTATAATTTTTTTCCTATTCATTTTCCGATCGTTCCTATGGCAGCTATAAGATATAGTCGTCCGATTTTCATAAAATTTTTACCAAAATTCTGGAATAATATAAAATGGCTATATCTTAAAAATTATGGAATAATATTGAAAAACAGCCAAGTTATAATTTTTTTTCTAAAAATTTATCGAGCACTTGTATGGCAGCTATATGATATAGTCGTCCGATCCGGCCCGTTCCGACATATATAGCAGTGAGAGTATATAGAAGACTATATGCAAAGTTTCATTCAGATAGCTTTAAAACTGAGGGACTAGTTTGCGTAGAAACGGACAGACGGACAGACGGACAGACGGACATGGCTAGATCGACTCGGCTGTTGATGCTGATCAAGAATATATATACTTTATAGGGTCGGAAAGGTCTCCTTCACTGCGTTGCAAACTTCTGACTGAAATTATAATACCCTGCAAGGGTATAAAAAAGCTTAATAGATCTTCGAGATACCGTCTTTTGAATTTATATCTTTAATTTTCCATATATATTGTCAAATTCGACGATTCAGAAATATTGAAAATATTGATATAAATTCAAGAGATTATAAGATGCCAATAATAATTTTAGCAAAATTTAAAAACGAATTTTTAAGGACAAGAACCGTTTGTTAAAATGCTTTTACGATTGTTTAGAAAAATAAAACGTACTAAAGTTACAGCACTTCAGACGTACCAAAACCCCGTATTTTCTGCACTTTAAGTTGAAAACCCGATTTAAGTTCAGCGCATTAAAAACTATAGAGAAGTATATTCCGGTTCTTGGTTTTAAAAAGCTGTCAACCAGTGTTGTCCTTTCCGTAGTAAATTTAGCTGGGGCTACTGTACCATTAACAGTCCGTAGTGATTAAAATGACATTGTCACACGCACATTGGCCAGCAACTTCTGCAAATACGGCACATAGGCACATTTGGATAACCAGGAACTTTATCGCCTTGCTTGCGTCTTTTAAAATTCTTTGAGGAAACGTTCCAAGTATAATAACATGGCATCTCCGCGATCTTTGACCATTCTCCATATGCACCGCCGAAAGCACAACAGTAGGTTGACGTTCATGAATAAGGAATGCAAATATACGCGAAATCGCTTTATTGCATCTCACATACCAACTAAATTGATAGCACGCAATTTCATTACTGCTTTTGAATGTTTCGATGCCAAAAAACGCCATATCCCCTTCCTTTAGTGTCCTATTTGTTTTGTAGACGCATTTTATGGATTTTAATTTTAATAGACTGAAACCAAACACTACAGACTAATTCTAAATACTACTACAATTGAACATTGACTAAATAATAAGTAAATAAACTGGAAACGTCGTGGAACGGGATAAAAAGTATCAAATGGGCATTTGTATTAAAATGACATCCGCGGCCATAACAGGAGGACTTCTCTAAAATCTTTCTTTTCAGTATACTCATATTAAGAAGTGTGAATCTAGCATATTCTAAAACAAATATTCGAATTAGAATTCGAGAAATGGGCACATTTTGTTTTGATAACAACTTGTAAAACAGAGGCATTTTTGTTTCGAAAATCCTACCAAGATAATGCAAACAGTCGAACGAAAACGCAAATATGCTCTTTAAGAGTACTTAATCAGTAAAAAACAACATGTAAAGTAAATGTCAATAATTAAAATTAAAAATATAACATGAGAGGAAATTAACTTCGGGAAGCCGAAATGTGCATACCCTTGGAGTTTGCAATAGGATCATGGCATCGAATCGAAATCTATTATAACTAAGCCAAAACAGGATCAAAGTAATTTAGAAAGCTTTTCTGTACTAGTTTTCCCTAGGTTAACAATTCGATACATTGCATTATACATTTTAAGTAATCAAAATTATTGTAAATTTTTCAAAATTTCAAAGATGTAACTAACCTTTAATAAAATTTTTAAAAGCAAAATTGTTTCGTTCCAAGATGGATAGTTAGAAGTACCAGTTAATTCTGATAAAGAATATATGCATTTTATAGTGTCGGAAATTACTGCTAAGCTAGTTTGCAAGCTTCTGACTAAAATTATATTACCCTACAGGGCACTATGTGGAATTTGACCCGTTTCTGTGGCCAAAACTCATTTTTCGCAAGTTCGCAAATTTCTGTTTTATCAACGCTACCATGTTAAGAAATGATCAAAATGCTATGTTACATAATTAAAATTTTAACTTAACAGTTTAGTGTTAAGATAACATCTGTTAAAGTCAGCTTTTTCAAGCGAACAACACGTGCTGTCATAAATGTTAACTTTGAGGTGCAATTTCAACTTGGAATATCTCAGGCAAGTAATCAAAAAATAATCAAATTCAAAATGAATATTGATTCTTTAGGTTAGAAGAAAGATGAACTTTCCAAAGAGTTTAAAAACAAATTTCAAGTTGTTTCAGTGAGTGTCCATATACATGTTGTAGAGAAGTCAATTCTGAAATTAGAACTATTAAGCTCATTGTGCACTTTTTGCGATTTTTTGCGTTATTTGAATAGAACAAAAACACTAAAAAAAAATTTATTAAATAACTTCTATATTTATAATGCGATCTGGACCAAATTTGCAGGTAACATTTAAAATAGGACATTTATCCTATGTTCCAAAATTGGAGTCTGAAGTGAAAAATCTTGTTAATTTAAAAAATTTTAATTTTGGCCACAAAAACGGGTCAAATTCCACAAAGTGCAGGGGTATAATAAACTACTTTATATTTTTGATTGAAATTTAAGCTGACATTACCGCTTGACAATTTAAAATTTTTTTCATTACATTAATCCTTGGCGTTTCGCTGAAATCAATGTTTAAACATCACGCCGCGAAAGTGACTTCTGTATTTGTCACGTGCATACATTTTTTTAAATTCCTTGAACACTTTAGATGTAGGCAAGAGCTATTAGTTAACATTTATAAAAAAATATATTTAAAAAATTAGCATACGTTTTAAAAATTTAAATGTCGAGTTGGACATAATAAAAATGTCCTTATATGTCTTCCTGGGTCTAAGCTCTTTATATTTAAAAAGGTAATAACATTAACGTATGTATATTCATTCCTTATCTATGTAAACATTTACATACACACATATGTATAAACGCATATAACATATACCCCACTGACGCGTAATAAACTGAAACAAAGGAGGTAAAGAAAAGGAAAACACAGAGTTGAACAGAGGAAAAGAAAATCGGCCAGAAACGCAATAAACAAAACTGAACACAGCTGTCAATGGGAGGAAGAACAACGGAGGACAGCTCATCGCCTTATGAATCACACACACAATGCCCCATTTTGGAAAGGCAACCCACGGCATTTTTACAGGCAAGATCAAGACTTACACTTTTTTATATATTACAAAACGTACTGTAGTACAAGTTGCTAATTTAAGTAACAGCAGATTATAGAAAAAAATATATATATGTCTATCGATCTCATGTCAAATGTTACTTTTCTAAGAAAACCTTTTTTTTTTAATAAAATAATCTAAGTAATATCAGAAACAAAATGAATTCAATAGTGTAATAATGATATTAATTACAGTTAGTCTATAAAAAGATTCCACAAATCTACGACAATACTGTCGCAGAGGGTATTGAACTCAAAAAATGTATATAAAATATACATATTTATCAAACAATTAAAACTTTATAGAATTTAATTACAGATATTACACATAAATTTAGCTTCTGTTTATGTTTTAAAACATAGAATTCAAATTTATTATGAGGATTGAAATTCGGTTGATATGAATATAACACCCTGTAGATGTTCAAGTTTATTGCAATTATTTCGACATTCCTTCCAAAAAAGAGTATTAACAAGAGCAGCTGTCGGAAATTTGAAATAGGTGAAATAAAAAAAGAAAAGGAAGCACTTTGGCGACGAAGATTGAATACAAAAATATAAACAGGCCATGGCAAACACCAGAGATAAGCAGAGGCAAAGGGTATTCGTAAGAAACCCAACATCACGTAAAGTACTATTTCAACTGTTAAAATAATAGTAATAAAAATAATAATATTTACAATAAAAATATGTATAGGTACATATATATATATATATATATTCATATACATATTTTTATTATATATATATTATTCTCATAATTTTTGTATTTCCCAATGCTTAGATAAAATAGTTTCTAGTGGAATTCGGTGCAAACAAGTTTGTAATATTTTGTTGTATTTATTGTTAGGCCAGGCATTTGCTTTTGATTTTCTTGTGTGTGTGTGTGAAAGGTGAGACAGGTAGAAAATCAAGAAGGTGGACAGGTGTTTGAGGCCGGTAGGAGGGAAACTTGCGGATGTATTTGAAAGGAAAAACTTGGCGGTGTTAAGTAACAATGCAAAGAAAAAGCAAATAGTCAGTAGTAGTAGTAGTAGTAGCAGCAGTGCGAAATAAACGATGTAAAAAAAAACCGACAAAATTAACAAAAGCGTGCAACTGTTCAATGGCAATAAACAAAAGCCGTAAGCAGAATTAAAAAATACAATAAACAACACACTGCAAGTAATGATAATTTAAGAAAATAATTTTATAATTTAATTTTTCAACATTTCACATCCCCACCTACTTGGCATTAGCACAAGGTACATGTGCTAAAAACTACTTAATGAAAAATATTCATACAAGATATAGTCGTATGATGAAAATATGTTGAAAAACAGCAAAGTTAAATTTTTTTTCTAAAAATTTTTCGATAATTTTTATGGCAACTATGTATATAATGTATTCGTCCGATCCGGCCTGTTCCGACATACATATATAGCAGTGAGAGTATTCAGAAGACTATATGCAAAGTTTCATTCAGATAGCTGAGGGACTACTTTGTGTAGAAACGGACAGGTGGACCGACGGATATGGCTAGATTGACTCGGCTGTTGATGCTGATTAAAAATATATATATGTATATATATATGTCTCCTTCACTGCGTTGCAAACTTCTGACTGAAATTATAATACCCTACAAGGGTATATAAAAGTATAATAAACTGCACTATATTTCTAATTGCAATTACAAACACAAGAAACGGACATTACTCAACGAAAATTTTAATTTTAATTTTTAATTTCGCTAAAATAAGTGTTTAAACAGCTCTCCGTAAAAGTGACTGTATTTGTCACGAATATGCAAGGAATTAGCCTTACGTTTAACACTTGCACCAATTATAGAGACCTGGGCAAGAGCTATTAGTTAACGATTATAAAAAAATTTATTTAAATGTAACATACAGCTGTGTTCACTGAAATAGCAGTGCGACAGAAAAACAACTTCAAAACGTTTTTTGTACATATTCCTTTTTGCCAGCTGATATATTGCACATTGTTTTTGTAAAATGGAACATAAAGATAAGAATCGAGAAAAAATTCCGTTAGATTTGCTCTATTTTTATGTTTTATTGATATTTTTTCACATATGCAGCTCGTTTTGGCCGATCACTGAAATAGCAGTTTTTAATTTTCTTTCGCAAAAAGTGCCGAAATTTCTTTTAATTTTGTAAAAAATGAGTTTAATTACGGTCATTATTATAGTTTATACTATAATACACCTTTACAACGCAAAAAAAATTATTTTTGTGGGCGCAGGACCTCACTGCTCCATGAGAGAAAGGTATCAGATAACTTAGCCTAGAAAGAAGGCAAAACATGTAAAGAGTCTCTAAATCTTTCAAATTGTTCTTTTAAAATAGTTTATAAATCATAAAATATGAACCGAACCCAAAAAAACCGAGGTATGATTCGCAAAAACCACAGTTGTACAGGCTCGACGCGTACTTCGCTTCAGCAAAGCTCGTCCTTTTGCATCCTCTAGGGATATATGAGCGGGAATTGGCATGGGAATCAGTCATGGGACCATTCGCCGGGGACTTATTGAATAAATTCTAGATTCGCGAAGACCATGGAAAATGTCACTGCTTGGTTAAAGGCATATCAAGGCCAGATTGGAGTTCGCCAATAGCCACTTGAACTGCCACTATTCAAATGGCGTTATATCCGTTGGACAAATGACTCCAAATTGGTTTTATTTGGTGGAATAGGACAAGATAATATGTCCGTCGACCTCCAAATACATAGTACCCCCAAAACCATACGCTGAAGACAGTAAAATACGGTGGCCTAAAAGTCATGGTATCGGTATACTTTTCATACAACGTTGTAGGTCCTGTATATATGATCTGCGGGATCAAAGACCATTATGTTTATGTCTAAATATTAAAAACTGTCTAGCAGCCGTATCCTGAGGAAAATATGCCATTAATTTGGACATTTCAGCAGTACAGTGACCCTAATCATACCAGCAAGGTAGCCAAAGAGTGGGTTCTTAATGAAAAAGTGGATGCAATGCCATGTCCTGCACAGTCCCCGGATATAAATCCGATCGAAAACTTATGGGGGACATCAAGGGCTACGTATTAAAGAAGTTTCCGACTTCTAAGATGTAGCTTTGGCAATTTGTGCAGGAGGAATGAGGCCATATTCCCCTCAAGCGTTGCTAAGACTTGGTGGACTCCTTGCAACCCATGTATGAGGCTATAATAGCTTCTAAAGGCTATTTAACAAAATATTAGATCATAGTCAATTAGAATTTAAGAAGAAATAGGTTTCTTATACGATATTTTTAAATTTATGAAGAATTTTAGTTTTTCACTGCTATTTCAATGATCGGCATAATATAGACCTTTTTTGTTGTTATTAGCTATATCTTCTAAAGGGTTTATGTTACCTAAATTAAATGATTGTGGTATTGTTAATAATTAAATACACTAAGCCTTTATGAAAAAAAATTTGATGAAAATAGTGTTTGTAATAGTATTTTCCAATCTTAAACGTGCAGGTCGTGTGGCACTGCTATTTCCGTGAACACAGCTGTACGTTTTATTTTTTAGCTTTGAATGCGTACAAATGTCAAGTTCGACATAATAGAAATGCCCATATTGAATGTTATGATCTTCGAGTTTCCTGGTTGAGGACAGGATAGAGCTCGTAATTCGCGTCGGAAATCCAAAAACAAAAAAAAAAACCTCTAAATTAAATGAAGACAATAAATATAACATAAAATAGCTAGTAAAGATCCTCTCAGCTGAAAAATGTAGTTTCTTTTTGACCGCTTTTAAAATTTTTTTTTTTTGCTTTGAATGTGTGCGAATGTCCTGTGAGCGATATGTATCAAGTCTGTCAATATAAAAGCCTATGGATATCATGTTTTACATGTACATGATTTTTTTTTAAGAAATCGACAAATTAATAATCAATTACATTTTATTTCAGAATTTTTATAGTGAATGTCACAATTGTAAGCCAATACATTTTTGGGTCAACTAGGATTTCCAAAACCATATTTTAGAAATATCAATTCTTAGTAAATAATAAATATTTACAAAATACCTTTTCCTATTCTTAACACCTTGTCATTAAATTATTATTCAACCATGGCATACATATATGTATACCATTTATGATTAGCATTAGCCAACTTTTATTGCCAAGAAGCTCCCAAACCTGGCCAGGACTAAGTCAATAATGCTGACTGTGTATAGACCCTATAAGAAGCTTAAATTGCCTAAAATGTCAATACCTATAAGTGCAACTGAATGCTACATACGTATTCTGAAAAATAATTAATTACATATATTCATTCTCATCCCGGTCACAACCTTATGGTTTTTAAATCTGAAAAAAATCGTATTACAGAAAACCATAACACGATTTGGCGCAAGCTCCACTGATCAAGGGATTTCCATGACATCTCTTTATATGTGCATAAATATGTATATATGTATGTATGTACATATTCCAGTTCCTAAAACTTACTTTTAATACGTTTCGTATACTAAACGGACAGGGACATGGCAACTATAAACTGATTGTACTCACCTGTCTTCATCATATTCTGATAGTCGAAGAACTTGGGCGACTCCCTCTTGAAGAATTCGATGAAATCGTTACGTGTTAGGGTTCCCGCTTGGAGCTTAAGACGCCACTCCTTGAGTGGCGAACTGCATTCGGCAGGGGGCGCCACCACGACGTCTTCCATGTCGTAGCGATCCATCTCGCGCGCTTGCTGACGCTCTTCCTGTCGTTGTCGCTATCTCTTTCCTCTTTTTGCTGTGGTTTTTCGATTGTGAATCGTTTCCTTCGGTTGCTGAGCTGATTCCTTCTGCGCTGCCGCCTCTTCCTTCTCCTCGACAAGTTTATGGCTCGTTGTATCTATCTGGTCCGCGCGTGGGTGGCTTTGTCTGTGCCTGTTCCGTTGTTCCGTTACCGTCAACTAAACTAACTAAAACGAAAAACGTAAATAAGATGAAACTGAATCAATCGAATTTTTCCCATTGGCGTTGTGGACTTTCACACCCTCTAACTCTTCGCACTCTCTCGTTCTCTTTGTTTGTTTCTGTTTGGTAAATGTTGAATTTATTTGAGCTTTCTACACATGTATATATATATATATATATATATATATATATATATACGCATATGTATACTATATACCATATAATATATATAAATTTTATACAAACACAGACCATCATACACGCGTCTTACATGTAATACTTTCTATTAAATACGGTTTGAAAAAAATGAAAACTGACAAAAAAGCAAATGCAGCTCCGATATTTGTGGATTTCAATGCGCAATTTGCAGAGTTCAACTGTTGCTTTTGGCTAAATGAAATTTGTCTGTGTATCTAAGTTGTGTGGTTGTTTTGGCCTTTAGTTTTTTGGTAGCAAAACAAAAACAAAACGCACGCGAACTGTTTGCCACGACCCATGGGAGCAAGCGAGATAGAGTGGACAAGAAAGCGCATGTCAAAAAAAAAAAAAAAAAAAACACACACACACACATATGCATAACTGAACGCACAAAACTAAATGTTTCATTTTCAATTTTTTATAATATACTTTTATTTTCCGATATTCTTCCTGCGCTTTGCTTTCTTGGTCACGAATCTGAACGTCACACACACGCACTTCACACGCACACATACACACACCAATCGGGCAGCTGACGAAATAGATTGAGCAACACTGAACAAATTCACAACTCTCTGAACTACGTCGCGCGTGTCGTCGCATTCTACTAATCCATCATTACACGTACTTTATGTATTTGACCGTTCGATGCACTTGTATATTGCGCTGGGCTTATTAGTTATATTATTATACTAAGCAGACACGTCTGTCCTGCAATTTCATAATCAGTGTGACCGCTTCAATAAAGGCCTAAAAATACCATTAAGCCAAATATGATTACCCAATACAGAAAAAAACATAATACTAATAAATACCAATCATTTCAGATATAAATACTGTGCGAAGACGGAAAATCTGTTTGCGAGCATAAAAGTATTTATTCGGCAAAGTCGAATCTTGAAGTTCCGAAAGCTGAGTCAGTACATTTAATTATATTGCTAGGGGCAAATACAATCTAAGTATTAGCTCTGTATCACGAGGGTAAAACTGTTTTGCAGCGCAAAAATATTTTTTATTTTGAAGTGTGACCGCTTTTTTCACAAGTTCTTCGGCGTTTTAAGAGGACAAATGATGCGGTCATACTTTGTTGACAACCGCCTATTTGAAAACAAGTCCCGGTATGCTTTGTTATACCCTTGCAGGGTATTATAATTTCAGTCAGAAGTTTGCAACGCAGTGAAGGAGACGTTTCCGACCCTATAAAGTATATATATTCTTGATCAGCATCAACAGCCGAGTCGATCTAGCCATGTCCGTCTGTCCGTCCGTCTGTCCGTTTCTACGCAAACTAGTCCCTCAGTTTTAAAGCTATCTCAATGAAACTTTGCATATAGTCTTCTATATACTCTCACTGCTATATATGTCGGAACGGGCCGGATCGGACGACTATATCATATAGCTGCCATACAAATGTTAGATAAATTTTTAGAGAAAAAATTATAACTGCTGTTTTTCAATATTTTTGCACCATTTTTTAGATATGGCCATTTTATATTATTTCTGAATTTTGCTAAAAATTTTGTGAAAATCGGACGACTATATGATATAGCTGCCATAGGAACGGTCGGGAAATTATTAGGAGAAAAATTAGAGCTTCGTTGTTTTTCAACGTATTTTTATCTGCTCTGAGATATAGGCTTTTTTTATTGTTCTAGAATTTTGGTATAAATTTCATAAAAATCGGACAAATATATCATATAGCTGCCATAGGAGCGATCGGTAGATGTAGAGAAATGTAAGGCTGGGAATGTAAAACTGTAACTGTCAAACTGTAAACGTAATAAGTACAGGTAAACTGTAATGAAACTCTGTTTTGTGAGTGTTTTCACTCCATGAATTCCATCAACGAACCCAGCCACGGATAAAGCAATCAGAAACTAATGCAATCCAACATGAGTCCACGAAGGCGAATTGGACATGCCTGAAAGTTGAACAACCTGAGCCAGGTGCATCGAGATGTACGAGATTGGCAAGGCAATTAATGTACTGTGGAACATCCTCATTTATATTTTTACTATTTCCCTCATTTGTCCAATTCCCAAAATATTATATATGCTTCTAGCAATTGCCATAAATTAACTGTATCTGCTCTCTAAACTTATAGATTACACTTTTTCAAAAATTATTGTTTTATTATATTTTTTTTTTCTCGCACTCCGCTCTGGAAATACTATAAGTGTGCCCACTCATAATCTAATAGCGCCAATTTTTTAGTATTTTGATTTCGCGTCTCGATACAATCCTTTAATAGGGTCTTCTCACAGAGCTTGCATCTGCATTCACCGTCCGTTGAATAAACAACCCATAATACTGTCTTCCCACACAGCGCATTTGTGAGGAACGTTTGGGATTTTTCACAAATGTGAAACTCGTGTTATCACACAACATTAAAGCGCATTTAGCATCCGAACAGCTGATCGATCAGCTGTGGCTCATGAAAACGTAAACAAAGGCTGTCGAATTGGCAGTTGCAAATTTGAAATGGAGCATTTACCAACTATTTTGGCTGTTGTACAACAGCAAAATGCACAGATTGCGTCAGAATTTATCCGCACTAAATATAAATGAATTAAATGACAAGGAATTTTAGTTTTTCTAATGATTTTTCTCTAACAAAGAGCAAATTCCCAGAAGAGTGTCTATAGGTGGTATAGGCATCCAAAATCTTTAATATAAGGTAGAGGCAGGCGGTTTATATTAAATAGTAACAATTGGGGACATATTGGGGCAAGAATATACAGGAAAAACGCCAACATCTATTTTGGGCATGCTTGTAGCTTTGGCGCCACGTTTTAAATTCCATATCTCATTTGTTCCACGCCAAATTGTTTACATTTTCGTGGTGAATGGTCAAATTAAGAAGAAGAATCAGAGTTGCACCGAAGAACTATCGCCTAACTATCGCCAAACAAACCGTGGTTAGATTTTAATGCTGAACTAACGCCGGGCCATTTGGGAAAATTCGGAACGGCAAAACCTTATGGAGCATTTGTTCAACGGATGCTAAATGCGCTTTAATGTTGTGTGGGAAGACCCTATAAGGGTTTGCCTTTCCAAAATTTCTCATTCTGACCCGCATACGAGTGCATCTAAATTTAACCACCGTTTCTTGGCGATAGTTTTTCTGTGCAACTTTTTCTTCTTCTCAACAGTGAAAATTTGACCATTCACTACGAAAATGTAAACAAAGATGGCAAGGAACAATTGAAATATGGAATTTAAAATGTGGCGCCGAAGCTTCACCAATGCCCAAAAAACCCGGTACATCTGGTACATTCCTGCTCCAAAATGTTCCCAATTGCTAATATTTATTATAGAACGCCTATTCTACTTTATTGTATAACTTTTGGAAGCATATTCCACCATACACACTCTCTGAGGGGCATTTGCTCTTGGTAAGAGAAAAATCATGAAAAAAAAAATCAAATTCCGCGTTACCTTATTAATTTTAATTTACTCGGATAAAATCTGAAACCATCTAGAATTTTGCTGTTGTTAAACACCCTAAATATAAATCATTAATAAACTTTTAATTTTACTCCCACATTCGCCGCTTCAGCCATCTTTGTTTACGCTTTAGATGTGGCACAGCTGATCGTTAGCTGTAATCGCATGTCGGATGCAGATATAGCTCTGTGGGAACCCGAGTTTCACATCTGCGAAATATCCTAAATATCCTGTTTCACTCAGATGCACTGAGTGGGAAGACAGTATATATACATGTATATATATAGCATAGGAACAGTAATGATTTTTTACGTATGTATGTCGAACATCTCCCTTTAAAAATCCACAATCTTATTCATCAACAATTCATTATATTCATCAACAGATAATCAAGATCTGCAAGTCCTGCTCGGATTCGGATTCCCCTGACATGTTTTAGTTTTCAATTTCGAAAAATCCTTACGGATTCGTCTCTGTTAACTTCCCAGCGAAACCGCTCGGAAACTTTCCGACTGCCACTTGGCTGTCGGATTCAGATTGGCAAAACCGGAAATTAATTATTTTAAAATACAATGCGATCATGTAAATGGCAAATGGTAATTGTATTTTATTCTTTGAGGTCTTAGGAACATTATTGCATACCTGAATTACCTAAAGCAAATATACTTGATTTTTAAATAATTATTGTGTGGTTGCACCCTAATATGGTCTTCCCACACAGCACATCTGTGAGGAACGTTTGGGATTTTTCGCAGATGCGAAACTCGTGTTCCCACAGAGCTGCATCAAAGTGCTTCTGCATCCAAACAGCTGATCAATCAGCTGTGGCTCATGAAAACGTAAACAAAGGCTGTCGAATTGGCTGTTGCTAATTTGAAATGGAGCATTTACCAACTATTTTGGCTGTTGTACAACAGCAAAAGCCCAGATTGCATAAAATTTTATCCGCACTAACTTAAAATGAATTAAATGACGAGGAATTTGAGTTTCTCTAATGATTTTTCTCTAACAAAGAGCAAAATCCCCGACGAGTGTGTATAGGCTTCCCAAATCTATAATTAAAGAAGTAGGCGTTTTATATTAAATAGTAGCAATTGGGGACAATTTGGGGCAAGAATATACAAAAAAAAAACCGCATGCTTTCAGCTTTGGCGCCACATTTTAAATTTCATATTTAATTTGTTCCTCGCCAAGTGCCAACACTTTCGTAGTGTTGGTAAAGTTTTCACTGTTAAGAAGTAGAAATCAGAGTTGCACCGAAAAACTATCGCCTAACTATCGCCAAACAAACGGTCGTTAGATTTTGATGCGCTTTGATGCCGGTCCATTTGGGAAAATTCGGAACGGCAAAACCTTATGGGCAGTTAGTTCAACGGACGGTGAATGCGCTTTGACGGTGTGTGGGAAGACCCTATAAGATTCGTTAAAAATTCACTGAGATATGACGGTCGCCAGCTCGAAAAATTTAGTTTTCCAACGCGTTTAAAGTTTTATGGATTTTTCTTAATTTTTTTTGGTCACACTAGCTCGGTAACGAATTAAACAGCGATTCCGCTGTCTTAATTTAGACAGCGGATTTTTCTCGTTAGAGTACTAGGCTTAAACAAAAAAAACGACCGCCATTCGCGGCATATTATTATAAATTTCTGAATTCCTCGTCGAAGTATTATTGCATAAATAAATGCAGAATCCTTTAAATTTACGTTTTTAACCTATAATGCTTAAAATTTTTTTAATTATTACAAAAAAATAATTTTAATTAATTTTACAGCGCAAGAACCTTGCTACCGCAAAACATATTATTTTTGCTAATTTTCTAATATATTTTCAGTTCAAAATACAAGCGAAATGATATAAAAATAAAATTCTCATTGTGAGACCATACTGTCAATGAGCTGGCTAATACATTTTTCAATTACAATTTTCTTCATTAAACCCATATTTTGTTATCGAGTATCTAGTATACATATAATATGTAGATCTATCGATTATCGCGGCAATGAAGTAGATAATGCATTATTCTAATGCATTAGAGCGCCATATAGTCGTCTTGCTCGCACTTGTGTAAAACGCTATAGCGCTGTCAAATCTTTAATGAAGTCTCTAATTAATGCGGCAGTGTCATGCCCGTATAAGCATCTTCTTGGATGCATATAGCGCTGCACTCTCTGTACTACATTGGCCTTCCACGTCAGCTTGCTGTCAAGTACAACGCCGAGGTATTTGACATATGTTTTCCGGGTCAGCCTGGTTTTTGGGGGGATCTATTGCGACACCTTGTATCTCTTGGTGAAGAGAATGAGGTCCGTCTTATCCATACTGATATTGAGTCCTACCTTCTCCGCCCACTCACATATCTCCCTGAGTGTTGTTTCCATGATCGAGATGAGGGTCGATGGACTGACTCCCGTGATAATTATGCTTATGTCATCCGAATAAGCTGTTATCTTTGGTGCTTTCCTCTCAAATGTCTTGATTACGTCGTCTACCACCAGATTCCATAGAAGGGGCGATAGGACCCCACCTTGCCGCGTGCCTCTGTGCGCTCCTCTCACCATGGAAGCGGTACCCCAATCTGATTGTACCCGCCGGCAACTCAAAAGATTTTTTTATCCACAAGTTGCTAGCGGGGTGGTTGGTCGCTTCTAGGCGATCCATTATTGCGTCCGTGTTAAGGTTTTTGAATGCCCCGGATATATCAACGAACATTCCGAGTGCATATTCCTTATTGGATAGGGCTCCACTGATTTCCCCATCGTGTAGGCATGCTGGTTGGTCGACAGTAGTCTCCCTACATCGTTCCTAATGTATAGGTCTAGCATCTTTTTCAGCGTTTTAAGTAGAAGTGAGGTGAAGCTATCGGTCTGTAATCCTTGTGGCTCACATGGCAGCACTTCCCTGCTTTGGACAGGAAGACAATCCGAGAGGTCATCCATTGGATAGGGATATAGCCCGTGCTTAAACAAGCTGTATATATTGCGTAGAGCCATGAGGTGTTCATTTTTTTTTTATCACCTGCAGCGTGGCTGGGAATATTCCAGCTAGTCCTGGTGCTTTTATCCTTACAAAGGACCCTATAGCCCAGTGGATTCTTCTAGAGGATATTAGATCTTTTGGGAAATGCTCTTCTCCAGTTGCTAGGTCCTGGTGCTTATTCCCATCGGGTAGCTCAGTGCACCCCGGGAAATGCGCCTTCATTAGTGCTGTTAGGGCTGCTTCGATAGCAGCTTCCGGAGTCTAGCCGTTTCCGAGGCAGTCTCTATATTGGAGCAGAAGTTTCTCCATGAGTTTCTCTGCGCCGTGCGTATTTCCTTCTTGTAGTCCTTTAGTAGGACTTTGTATTCCTCATTGATCATATTATCTTTCGCCTGCATGGCGATTTTGAAGAATTTTTTCAGTTTGTTGCGTCGGAGTGAAAGGTTTTTATTCCACCAGGGTGGTCCCCTTTCTCGTGTCCGATATGGGGCATGATGCGTGGTACGCATCTGGCAGTTGGAGTCGGTCTCTAGGGACTTTTCTATATATCTTCCGCGGATTCTACTATGCCCGGAGAGGTCGCGAGCCGTGTCGTGATAGTCTCCTTGAACTTTCCCCAGTTAGTATTCCGCGGGTTCCTGAAGGCTGATTGTTTTGGAGAGTGTGCGAATCCGTATTGAAACCGTATATACTTATGGTCTGAGAAGGATGGTCTCTCAATAACTCTCTATTCTGATACCAAAGTACCCCGTCCCCTTATAAGAGTTAGATCTAGCACGTTTGAGAAGGTGAGACCTACAAAGGTAGAGACATAAGGTTAGCGTGTAGACCCTTCCGTACAAGTACGGCGGTTCTATTCCTGCATACCGTTGGTGGATGGAGCAAATTGTAATTTGCGGACTTCAGTCCGGCGATGGCATTGCCTGAGGCGATCCATGGCTCCTGGACCAAAGCTATGTCGGCGGATCCTTGCTCCATGGCTATGAGGAGTTCCGCCGACGCGCTATTGCTCTTATGGAGATAAAGCTGCAGCACCTGGAGTTTCATGGGTACTGGGCTCACCTCCATACGACGGTTTGATTAGTATGGTCAGATCACCGTCCTCTCCTTCATCGGACTCATCCAGCGTCGTTTCCCGGTCGGCATCCACGATGGTTTCCAGACCTAGGTGCTTCTCCACCACATCTGCCTTCAGGGTGTGAGCATCCTTACCCCCGGGGTGGCGCTTTTTGAGACGCAGGTATACGCTACCCATGCCTCTCGCCATCTTCCCGTATCTGGGAAAGAGGATGTCCTCTGCCTCCTTGTTTATCTGGAGGACTGCATTTTGGCCGCCTTTCTTGGGTGTTGGGGTCGCAACGTGCAGAACCTTCCAGTCCGCGGTTGGTATATCCTGATTTTGACGCTGCAGCAGCTTCAGCGCCCGGTCCCCTTGGATTGCGATGGGAAAGAGTACCTTCGTCTTTGGAATGGATGGGATAAGCTCCCGTTCACCACCTCCAGCTTGGCCCCCTTCCACAGCGCCTCTAACTGGCAGACCGCTTGCGTCAGCCACTTTCTCGTCGGGTCATCTATGCACTTTAGGATTCTGACCCCTTTTAGCCACCCAGCACCATCAAAGGTGGGAATGGGAGCTTGCTGATCTTCCTCCAGCCGTGCATACAATGACTAAACGATCCGCGCATGCACCATCTTCCACCGCGCCTCGGTCATCTTGCCGGCTTCATCGCTTCTGTCAATGAGGGCTATGATCAAATGTGGTTTGGTCACCTCACTGACTATTGCGGTCTTGTTGGTCTTTTTCGTCATTTTGGAGATGGCCTGCCTCCTTAGGCCCGCGATGCCGCTTGGTCCCCGGTGCGTTCTTACAGACGCTTTTGGCTGAGCGTTGTCTTTTGTTGGCAAGCGTCTCCTTCACCTTGTTGGCGAATCCGCCCGTCGATCTCATGTGGGGGAGTTTGGCGAAATGAAGTCTCTTCTCCTCGGCCCAGGTAAGCTGTACCTTCTCCTCTGGGGATAGGGGGCCTTTTTCCTGGAGCCGATTTTGCGTGCGGAAGGCAGCCTTGTACTGTGCCTTAGTCTTCATCCCCTCGCTTGACCGCTTTGGCCCGTCCCTGTGCTGGGAGCTGGTGCCAGGTTTCGGCGAGCGGAGAAGGCTTTCCTCCTCCTCCTTGGTCAAGGTCCGAGTCTGTATCGACTATGGCACGTGAGTGGCTTAACTTCCCCTGCTTCGTTCTTGCGGTAGTATCCCAGCCCTGGTTTCATTCTTTGAACCCTCCAGAATTGTGTATTTTTCGGGGGAACCACCCACGTGCGTTTTATGTCTGCCGCCAGGCACCTTCAGCCATGGCTAGTGGTTCATTTCCTCCGTCTTTTTGAGCAGAAGATATTGAACCGTAGCCTTTGCTAGACACTGTATTATCGCAGACGGAGCAAGCAGCGATGCATTTGACAGCCAAAAAAAAAACGGTTTCCTGAAAATTTTGCTTACTTGAATAGCACATAGGAACTTCATATTCTGACTATTTTTTCGAAAGTATTAATTATATTTATAATGTAATTAAAGAATTCTAAACTTTCTTGAAATATTTTCTTAAAACTAATAATGAGTGGATCCATCACGACTATGGATGACTTCAAATATCCTGCTGGGTAAAGAGTCGTACAAACTCTAAAGGTAGTCCACAGAAATTTTTGATCAGGCCGCTTGGATGGCATGAATGAGATCATACTTATTATCATACTGCTTACCTTTCTTGCTAACCATCCCCAAACATTTTCGATTATATTTAAGAAGGGCGAATAAGGTGACCAATATAATATTGACACGTATTCCTTATCAAGCCAAGAAGCCAGGCATTGTCTTTCTGAAACTTGCATTCCAGGCTTTAAAGCTAGTTTTTTTTTGAAGGACTTTCTCTAGAATTCCTTTATAAGCTTTTACATTCATTTTTCATGTTAAAAATTGCAATTGGAGTGTGCCATAGTAGAAAATCGCTCCCCATACCATTACACCACCTTCTCGACAGTGAATTTTTTCATCTTTACGCAAATCATGGAAATAAAAGTTATATTCATCGCACCCCTCAAGGTTTTGTTCGTCCGAAGAAACGATTTGATACCACTCTCGATTGAGAGTCATGTTCACTCGGTAAAAGACAAGGCGTTGGGCCCTTTGAGTTACGTTTAGCGGTGTTTTTTTATTTTATTTTTTTATTTTACCACGCTTTAAATGTTCTGCTTTAGAAAAACGCGTTTAACTGTGGCCAAGCGAGCCTTCAAACCGGATTTTTCCCTAATCATTGCATGATTTTTATTTTTTCTTCGTCGTTCAAAGGTTTTGCACGTCCCATTTTTCGTAGTTTTGAATATCTTTGATTTTATATTATTCAACTTTATTCAAATAATAATTCTTGTTCGACTTTCCCACTTTATATCGATCGCGAAATGATAATACAAACAAATGCGCTATCTAAGTGCGCGGCAGTGTACTAGTAGATTGCACTTCACTTTAGCAACCCAGGATCAAATCCTTCTCCCACTTAGTATCTAAGTCTACTACTTATCCAAATATTTTTACAAGTAAACATGTAAATATGTTAATATTAGTAGGCCACAGCAGTCAAAGCTTTTAAGTACCAACTGTTATGATCAATTGATTTAATTTGTCTAAATTTTAGACCGGCATGCTGAAGCTTACTGATCTGAGTTAAGCCAGCAGAGCAGTGAGCCTGTGGAAAAGCCCATAGATCCAAGTGTGAATATCATTAGCTATTGGGAGTCGAAAAAATTCACGTATCCACGCTTGTACAGTCTGACTCAGGTAGTACATGCTGTGCCTGCTACGCAGGTATCGGTTGAAAGGGAATTTTCGGCCCTTAAATTAGTAATTACTGATCTAAGATGCAACCTTGCCGAAGAATCAGTGCAAAAGTTAATATTCTTGAAATTAAATAATTAGCCATTTATATATTAAAAACTAATAAATTTTTGTAATTTAAGCCTAGTACTCTGACGAGAAAAAACCGCTGTATAAATTTAGACAGCGGCCAAACTCCATATAAAAAAAACGGTGTCGAAAAAAAAAGAAGAAGAACTTTTAGACACGTCGTTTTTTTCGGTACTCTGACGACGAAAATGAAGCCTGCGAAAATTGAATGGCGTTGCCAGATCAAGATAGTAAACAGCTGATATCGATAGGCTTAAAGCCTAGTACTCTGACGAGAAAAACCCGCTGTCTAAATTAGACAGCGGAATCGCTGTTTATTTCGCTACCGAGCTAGTGTGACCAAAAAAATTAAGGAAATTCCATGAAAATATACTTTTTATGGCGTTTAAGGATTTTCCTTGGTCACACTGGACAGCTGTTTGTAAACAAATATTTAAAAAAATATTAAAAATATTAATAAATATGGCATTAAAATGTCCTTTGTGGGTTAAATTCCATATTATGGGCTTCCTCTTGACAGCCCCTATCAATGCCACCTTTTTCCTTCAACTTTCCCTCCATTAGGGGTGTCTAAATAAATCAAATGAATTATTTAGACAGCGCGATATCAGCTGTTTACTATCTTGATCTGGCAACGCCATTCAATTTTCGCAGGCTTCATTTTCGTCGTCAGAGTACCGAAAAAAACGACGTGTCTAAAAGTTCTTCTTCTTTTTTTTTCGACACCGTTTTTTTTATATGGAGTTTGGCCGCTGTCTAAATTTATACAGCGGTTTTTTCTCGTCAGAGTACTAGGCTTTAATCTCGATTAATAACACAGGAACACAAAATTAAACTTTGTGAAATTTCCACGAACCATTTCAAGTTTTCCATGATATTTGGGTGCTCCTGAGTAAAAGTCCCATACAAAATTATTTTCCATCACCTACAGGTTCCGCGGTATATCTAAAGCCTAGTACTCTGACGAGAAAAACCCGGTGTCTAAATTATACAGCGGAATCGCTATTTATTTCGCTACCGAGCTAGTGTGACCAAAAAAAATTAAGGAAAATCTTGAAATTCCATGAAAATGTACTTTTTATGGCGTTTAAGGTCACACTGGACAGCTGTTTGTAAAAAAATATTCAAAAAATATATTAATAATATTAATAAATATGGCATTAAAATGTCCTTTGTGGGTTAAATTCCATATTATGTGCTTCCCCTTGACAGCCCCTATCAATGCCACCTTTTTCCTTCAACTTTCCCTCCATTGGGGGTGTCTAAATAAATCAAATGAATTATTTAGACAGCGCGATATCAGCTGTTTACTATATTGATCTGGCAACGCCATTCAATTTTCGCAGGCTTCATTTTCGTCGTCAGAGTACCGAAAAAAACGACGTGTCTAAAAGTTCTTCTTCTTTTTTTTTCGACACCGTTTTTTTTTATATGGAGTTTGGCCGCTGTCTAAATTTATACAGCGGATTTTTCTCGTCAGAGTACTAGGCTTAAGAATACAAAAAACCGATGTTTGCCGACATTTTGAATTATGTGGCCTATATAATTGAACTTACCTTTATTATTTTCGGTAGGACCTACTCTCAATACATCACAGTCCCAATCGTGAACCATTGCCCATGTCTTTGGAATTCGACGCCAAAGTTGAAACTCCCAAAATTTTCAACATTTCTGTGATGAAAAAACAATTCTGAGAATTAAATCTTATATGGAACTAATTTTAAATCTAATTTAAATCTATCTATTGTTCATTGTATTCTTTAATTTCGGTTTAAAGCGTTTTCATGAGGACATTTTATTGGATTTATTAAACGAATAAAACCGCTTTTTTAATTTTATTATCTACTCCTATTTGCTGTCAAATTTCAATTAAGTCAAGGCAACCTATAGAATGCGAGTAAATACGTATCTTTTTATATATAATACTAGTAAGCCAGGCGAACTCCGTTACGCCACCTTCGGCAAATTATCCGTTTAATTGAAGTGTTCTTTGGTAAACCACATTTTTTGTGATGTATTGTGGTTAATGGAATTATCTAGGGACCAAATAGCCCCTGGGATGTTAAAATCACCAAGAACTACTAACTAAGTGGTCCCTATCCGAAAGTCTTTTAGAGACCAACTGAATAGCGGAAAGATGGTTTCAATAAATAGGAAGTTCCGACAATGGAGGAAAGATGAAACTGTCTCGTTGGTGGTATTGCCATAAGGGGTTTTTTCAAGGTAAGCTGATTATCCGCCTTACCAATTTCGGACGGTAGTCGGGCCTGACACCCTGGTAGGGAACTGGGGCTCTGAGAGGACAACTGTTGGGACCCTCCAGTGGACAAAACGGATATGGGCAGCACCGGGGGCACGGTCTCACCCGCGACACCTTCGGATAACGAATTTTTTCTAGCACTCTATCTCAGGATTCTTGAAATTTGTCCTGAGGTCGATGGCTATGTAGAGGAAGGCTGCTGTTAGGAGCCTGCCACGCTGGTTGGGATCCGCTTAGATGCTGCACACCAGTTGATCTTCGTGTGCCCACGCGTTGTCTCAATCGGGCATTTTCCCTTACTATATTTCGTCTCTCCTCGCTTAAGTTCTGTGAATACACTTGTTGCTGGATTGCATGCCTTGTGCGGAGACCGATGTTCACACGTCGTGCTATAGGCATTTTCGACTATAGGTAGAGCGGTTAATTTAACCTCTAATCCACATAATTTATACAGTTCAACTTACCACCCTAAATACAAATGCTGGTTTGCAATTGCACTGATATGAAACGAATAACTTATTTTACTCAAAATTGAACACAATTTCGATTTGTCATAAAATAAACTGAGTAAAGAATTATGGCATGCTATGTGTCAGTGTTGGCGCTTTATGCAAAAGTGATTTTCCCGCTTTCTGTTGCAATTTTTCCTGAATTTTGTTTACTGCAAAAAATCACAAATTCCGAGACCTTTCCAACGAATGCAAAATCGTGGAAATCGGTTCGTGCGTTCTGGAGTTATTTGATCCCCGCAGAAAACTCTACTTATTTTTATATAATAGATAAATTATAATTTAATGAACTACTCTTTCTCAGCCGCCGCAACAAAAGTTGGGCTATTTATGAATACTGCCAATACTACACAGGCACATAAGCGGATAAACATATACATATATATATATATATATACATACTTATTATATAAGGTTGTCAAAAAAGTCTTGCGGTATTTTCATTGAATTTTCAATTGTTCATAAAATTGGTTATAATAGTGCGATTTAAGTCAAATATGCGCCGTTTTGTTCGATGACGAATTCCCAACGAGATGCCAACTTCATAACGCTCCTCTTATAGAAGCTCGCTTCCCTATTGGCAAAAATCTCGAAGAGCCAATTTTCAAAGGACTCTCTTGTGTCCAACTTCCGATTACCAAGCTCGTTCGCCATGGACCGAAATAGGTGGTAATCACTTGGTGCAAGATCCGGACTATACGGTGGATGCAAAAGAACCTCCCACCCGAGCTTCGGAAGCTTCTGGCGCGTCACCAAAGACGTCTGTAGCCTAGCGTTGTCCTGATGGAAGACAATTCGGCTTCTGTTGATCAAAGATGGCCGATTTTGCTTGAGTGCTGCATTCAAGCGGTCCAGTTGTTGGTAGTACAGGTCCGGATTGAGCGTTTGACCATAGGGGAGCAGCTCATAGTGGATGATTTCCTGCCAATTCTACCAAACACACAAAAGAACCTTCCTGGCCGTCAATCCAGGCTTGGCCACCGTCTGGGCAGCTTCACCGCTTTTCGACCACGACTGTTTGTGCTTCACGTTGTCGTAAGGGACTCACTTTTCATCGCCAGTCACTATCCGCTTCAAAAAGGGTCGATTTTGTTGCGATTCAAAAGCGATTCGCATGCATCCATTCGGTCAAAAATGTTTCTTTGCGTCGAGTCGTGTGGCACCCATACGTCGAGCTTCTTTTTGAATCCAAACTTCTTCAAATGGTTTATAACGGTTTGATAACTCATGCCCAGCTCTTGGCCGATGCTACGGCTGCTACAATGCCGGTCTCTTTCGATCAATTCAGCGATTTTATCGCAATTTTCGACGACAGGCCTTCTGGAGCGTGGCGCATCTTCGACCACCTCTGCACCAGA
Source organism: Drosophila kikkawai (assembly GCF_030179895.1). Lineage (NCBI taxonomy): Eukaryota > Metazoa > Arthropoda > Insecta > Diptera > Drosophilidae > Drosophila > Drosophila kikkawai. The sequence continues at coordinate 6,111,595 of NC_091733.1, read as the reverse complement.
ACGAAAACGTTGAAACCATCGTTGTGCGGTGGAAATGGAAACTGTATCGAGTCCATAAACTGCACAAATTTTATTGGCAGCATGAGATGCATTTTTGCCTATATCGTAGTAGTACTGTAAAATATGCCTATTTTCTCTTTATTTTGCTCAATGTTTGCGGCGCTATAACTCACGAACGACTAAAAACAAACAACCATAAATCAAACAAATGTTAGCGCCTGAAAAGAGCTTTCCAAAAAGGTCTAATGTAAACCGGTGCGACGAATAAAACTAGAACTACGCGCTTGCAAAGACACCTAGCGAAAATACCGCAGGACTTTTTTGACAACCTTATATACCATCTGAAAGGTATTGATGTGTAGATCATATATATACATATATATTGGATCTGGCTTCTACGGATCAAAAGATAAATAGATTCAATCTTTATTTTCAATTTTTAAAATAAAAGTTATCGAATAATTCTTATTTTTAAATTTATATAATAACAAAAAAGGAAGCTAACTTCGGCACGCCGAAGTTTGTATACCCTTCCAGATTGGTTTCGATGTTTATATTATAGATTTAAATGCTGAAAACACTCACAAAACAGAGCTTCATTACATTTTACCTATACTTATTATGTTTACAGTTTGACAGTTACAGTTTTACATTCCCAGCCTTACATTTTCTCTACATCTACCGATCGCTTTTATGGCAGCTATATGATATAGTTGTCCGATTTTTATAAAATTTATACCATAATTCTAGAATAATAAAAAAAGCATATATCTCAGAGTAGATAAACATACGTTGAAAAACAACGAAGCTATAATTTTTTTTCCTATTAATTTCCTGATCGTTCCTATGGCAGCTATATCACATAGTCGTCCGATTTTCATAAAATTTTTATTCAAATTCTGAAATAATATAAAATGGCAATATCTAAAAAATGGTGCAAAAATGTTGAAAAACAGCAAAGTTATAATTTTTTTTCTACAAATATATCGAACATTTATATATATATATATAATATATCGAACATTTTTATATAGTCGTCCGATCCGGCCCGTTCCGACATATATAGCAGTGAGAGCATATAGAAGACTATATGCAAAGTTTCATTCAGATAGCTTTAAAACTGAGGGACTAGTTTGCGTAGAAACAGACAGACAGACAGACGGACAGACAGACAGACGGACAGACGGACATGGCTATATCGATTCGGCTGTTGATGCTGATCAAGAATATATATACTTTATAGGGTCGGAAACGACTCCTTCACTGCGTTGCAAACTTCTGACTGAAATTATAATACCCTGCAAGGGTATAAAAATTGAAAATAAAAGTTATTGCGTAATTTTTATATAAAAATTGATATTTAATTTTATTAAAAATCAATTTTTTTCGTAAAAGTTAAAAAAATAACTTTTATTTTGAAATTTTTTGCTTTTTTAATTATAACCGTTATAGTTCCTGGTCTAAAATGATGAATCATCAATGAATAAAAATTCATCGATCGAATTAATCAACAACGCCGAAGTGATGAATAGTACTGCAGTGTAGTTGTCTAGCACACTCCGTTGCTAACGGTAATACGTGGACGGTATTTCAAATTTGTTTGCTTAAGGGGGGACATCTGAGTAACTTTTTTTAAAAATCGAAAAATTTTTGTTTTTGCTTAATAAATACTTTAGGGTCTTAAAAATAACATATCAAAAGATAGAGTCCGGCAAAAGTTTCTAAGTGTCGAAATTTTCCATTCTGCGGCGATGCCTCACATGTAATCATATACGATTTTAAAACTTTAAACGCGTTTTTCTCAAAACCACTTTTTCTGAGTTGGCCGAAAACATAACTCGAACAAATCTTAACCGATCGATCTGAAATTTTGACAGTATATCCAAAATACCTATGGCTATCGACGTACGTAGGATTTTTTTTTTTTCTTACTTTTTTTTTTATCAACAATTTTGTGACTTTTTTTTCATGAAAATTGAACTTTTTATTTAATCACTCACCATTTTGCAAAAAATCAAAATATCGAAAAAATCATACGTGCGTCGATAGCGGTTGAGATATAGAAACTAACAAAATTTGATTTTTTGTTCTAGATCAAAAACTAAGGAGTTAGGTTTTCGGCCATGGACCCCTTTCAAAAAAATAGGGCCTACGAAGACATGCTGCACAGCCGCCATTTTGTTTTCGATTTATTAACAAAAAAATGTATTTTGTTCTTCACATCTAACATTATCAAACCTACTTTTAAAATTTTCGATTGGCTTTTTCATTTGGCCAAAAAAAATTCTAGAAAATGGGCTTTTTTTTTGCCAGTTACTCAGATGTCCCCCCTTAAAGCAGATCATAGCTAAATTGACGAAGTTATGCAGAGTTGAAAGAAGGTCGTTTGGTGATCAATGTATAAGAATCAAAAAGTTTAAATCGCTCTCTTGTAAAGTGCCATTTTAAAAGTCAGTGTACACGATAACTCAAAATCTACTAAACCAATCGTTTTGGAATTTGGAACATAACTTTTTTCTTCTACAAGTACTCACGTCGAGATTTTTTAAAATTTTAAATGTTATTATATTTTTGATTTAAGCAATAAACTTAATTTTGTAGTCAAAATCGGGGTTTCGACTTCCGATTTTGACAAAAAAAAAAATAGGGAAACAAATTAAAAAATAAAAACGTGAGTACCTCGGAACACTTATCCTTAAACGAATGCAATAAAATTGTTTGATATCAGATGTTTTTGTGGATGTCCACCGAAAACCAACTCTTTCTGTAGGGACTCAGAAGATTCGCTATTAGTCGTATATTTTTATACAAAAATTAAAAAAAAAATTCTTTAAATGTTGTGTGATTATATGGTATTCTATATATATATAATTCATTAAGCTAACTTTAGCCGGTTCGCCGCAACATTTTTTTTTTTAAGTGGGTAGTTTTGCACCGAATTAACCTTACCCTTGCTTAAAGCAGTTTTGCTTAAGGGGGTCTTCTCATTGGGCAACTTTTTTTTTTGGTTTTTTTTTTTTTTGCATTTATTTTTAGCTTGGGATGGTGTGTATATGTCTCCAAAAGGATTTTTAGAAATTCGAAATACTTTAGAAGATACAGCCTTTTTTGTGAAGCAAGATCTATGCAAAATGAGCCTTTTTTCAAACTTCAAACGCGTTTATCTCGAAACCACATTTTTCGAACTGGCGGCCATGATATCTCCAGTTCAACTGAACCGATTTTCATGAAACAAAATGGAATCGACGCAGAATTGATGTCATTTTCGGCTGACGGAACAGATTTTTTTTTAAATTTTTTTTTTACACTAAACTACAAAAAAAAACGCCCGAAATCGAATTTTTTTTTTTGAATGGCCGCCATTTTGTTTTAAAAATTTTTTAAAAAAATCTGTTCCGTCAGCCGAAAATGACATCTATTCTGATTATAACCCCGTTTTTATTTTTCATTTCGGACGTTCTGGAGACCCTGAATCGTGGCCGCCAGGACGGCGCCTTTTTTTTCGACCACCAAGTTTGAAGTCTCATTACTCTTTGAACAACCCTCGTATCGAGGCAAGAACAACTTTTTTAGTTACTTTGAACATTTTTGAATACAATAAATAAAAAAAGTTTTCAATTATTCTTTGCGTTTTCAAATAAGAATTTTTTTAAAAAGGGTCCAAAAAACGGCTTTTGAATGAGAAGACCCCCTTAAGAAAATGGTCCAACATTAACAAGTAAACTTCTTAAATATTGTTTTGTTGTTGGTTGTGACTCGCTTAAGGATGACATATAAAAAAGAGGGAAAAGAAGGAAGGTTGAATAAGCTGTGATCCACTGTATACATTTCCAGTAAAACTAACTAAAAATTAAATTTTTAGCACCCCTGACTGTAAAAGGTGAAATGATAAACCAGGTTGCAGGTTTAAGTAATAATCGCAGTTTCTGTAATGTGTAATTATACCACTAAATTATTAATAAAGATCGCTGCTTTTTGCACACAATTTTATGTTTTTCAAAGTAGAAAATAGTATATGGTGGTGGTGCTCATCCATTGGGAGCCATTTCCCCAACGGCTGAGTGTCCTTGTCAGCTCCTCACGCCGCTCTTGCGCCGCCGTTGTCGTCCACTCGCGATGCCGTTCCCGTCGCACCGATCGGTATCGTTGGCTTCACCGTCCGCATCTGGGACCGTGGTCTCAAACGTCTCGTCGTCAGGCTAAATACCTCGTCTGACGGGCTTTGGGGCAAACAGGACCTTGGCTGGCTTGCACAGCTCGAGTTCACTACCGGGACGAACGGCCAGGCAGAGCTGGATCTCTACTAGCGAGGCTTCCGTCCAAACGCTGTGCGAGAGCAGAATGGTTGTTCGCAGGCGCACGTTCGTCTCGTGCTCGCCCTGCTCCGTCATTATGGGCTTAAAGTCACTCCTCTTTGGCACCACCGTGTGTATGTGTTGATCGGGATACTTAATCTTGATCCGCATATCCGCCTTCTGAGACTCCAGCAGGTTATCGATCTCTGCCACAAAGGGCACTGCCGCTATCAGGCCCGCCGTTACCTTGATCACATTATCCTGCGACTGAAGCGGACACGGTTCCAGGATGTTGGCCACACAGCGGCGGATGTTCTCATTGGCAGGCGGCAATGCCAAGGGAGGCGCTTGTTGGACCAACGGCAGGATTTCGCGGAAGACGCGACCGGGCTTGGGATCCGATATCGCATCAAGCTTGCTTAGCAACTGGAGCGTGAAGCAGTCCGGTAGGGCATCCCGCTTAGACGCCTCTGTCTCTAATTTCTCGCCCTCCGTCAAGGGTATTGGCACTCCCAACGACAGCTCCTCCTCGTCTTTCGAATTCGCATTAATAAACTCGCCGATGTCGCTGGCAGTTTGCAGCAGCATCTGGCAGGGACCCAAGGCACTTTGCGATCGATCTCTGACGACCAGGACCAGGTGGAGGGCGCTCGCCCGCAACCTTAGCTGCTTCACCTGCAGTATGTCGCCATAATTGAGACCAGAGAATGTGTGCTGCAACTTAAGACAGTTCCGGATGAGCGCCGCAAGGGATTCCTTTAGTGGAATTCGGCTTCGTTGCGTGCTAGCGCAGCGCTGCATCTGCTCGATTTGGATTTGGGCGGCCAAAAATGTCTCCAGGAAATTCGAGGTGCCGTACATGTCAGCATCGATGGCTCCAAGGCGCTAAAAAACATTTTATTGTTACTTATTATTATTATAATAATATAATAATATAATATAATTTAATGAACTGGTGAACATGGGAACTGCGTCTAGTCCCCTTATGTATAATCAAAAGCTATCGTAATCACCTGCAGATTGAACTGGGCGGTCTTCAGCAGTTCTACGCGCTCATCGGTCATCATAAAGATCTCCTCGATGTGGCTAAGAATCATTTGAAGGTACTCCGCCGAGCTGCCTGCCTGGCGCATGGCCAAGTCGATCCTGTGTGTGGCACTTGCCGATGAGGCACCCTCGATAGGCAACTGGGGCACCAGATGCGGCATGGAGTCGCGCAGGTACGCATAGTGGCGGTGTGTGGCCGTAGGCAGAAGACTAATGATGGGCACTAGGTGCTCCGCCGCATTGAAGACCAGAATGAGGACGCACAGGTAAGCTGGGTCCTCCACGTCGCGCTCCGGCGTCTCGAAAAACGGATGCACGTACAGCAGATGCACGGCCACTGCCATGACCAAGTGCGGATGCTTTTGCCCAATTTTGCGCATGCAAGCATACGTAGAGTGTCGGTCCTGCGGATACTTGGCAAGCACGTCTAGCAGCTTCTGCACAACCATCAAAAGGCAAGTTTGGGTGGAAACACGGCAGGCGCCAAGCATCAGATGCAGCCCCTCACGGACGTCTACTGAGTAGTCCTCTAGCGAGCTTAGCATTATTTCCAGCTGATCCTCCCTTAGCACTATGTGCCTGGCAATGGCCGTCAGGCTGTAGATGGCTTTCAGGCGCACGTCCTCGATTTCGTCGTTGAACATATCTACGAGGAAGTCCAGGCTGGTTACTGCAAAGTCCGGCCGCGACAGAGCCAGCTTGCACATGGAGGTCACGGCTGCAGTCCGCACTTCCAGAAACTCATCCTCGAGGCCGTGAATTAGGGCGCCACAGGCTCCGCTTGCAATAATGGAGATGCTCCTGGCGTCCAAGTGTTCTTGCGGGGCGTCGTCCGCCCATCGCTTGCCCGAGGACCACTCGCCACTGGTCACCAGACGGGCGCCTCTCTCGTGCGCCGTGCGCTTCCTTCGCAGGTTGCTCATTAGTTTCTTGTCGAGCGTTTGGTGCAGAAACTCCCTGCTGACGGCGGTCATGCCGCCCAGTAGCTCGGCTGCCAGCACCCGGATCTGCAGCGAAAGATCGCACAAGGCCTCGCACACCTTGCTGAATGCGGCGTCTATCATGCGCAGGTCCTCTTGCTGCCGATCTGAGGGGATTATGTAGTCTGGATGCCGGTTCCCCAGCATGAAGACCAGCCGCAGAGCCTCCTTTCGCACGCACTCGTAGTCATCCTTCATTGCCTCGACGGCGCGCTTGTAGAGCACGGCCGGCAGCTGCGAACCGCGCTCACCGAGGGACAACAGGGCGTGCAGGGCCTGGGCGCGCACTCCCGAGTCTTGCGAATCGATATAAAAAGCCAATTTCCATACATAGTGGCGTTCGCCCTCCATTTTCGTGGCGAACCGACCAATGACCAGCATGGCGTTCTTTTGCGTGTGCGTGGAGCCCGAGCGCAACTGCTCCTTGGCCAAATGCGCCACCTGGGTGTTGTAAGCCGTGGGGACCATGCTCTTGCGCCTCTGGCCGATTCTGTACAGGCACATCATGCCCTGGGCCAACACCTTTTGGGAGCTTTCCCTGCGAAGCAGGTAAATGAAGTGGTCGATGATGAGGGTAACCGCTTGCTCGGTGGCGCCTTCACAACCCAGCCCCGACAGTAGCTCCAGCAGCTTCACCCGAATTGAGGTGTCGCTGTCGCGCTCCTGCAGCTGATATAGCTGCATTATCTTGGCAGCGGCCTCCTTTAGTTCTGACAGATCCACGTCCTGGTAGGATATCTCGTCGGTTATCTTTACTAAGATGTCCAGCAGTTCTCTGCTGTTTGTGACCGCCACATTGGAGGTAGCGCTTGGAGCGGGTGCATTGCTACAGGCCGACGTCGCTGCGACTGGCGGCGGCGGCTGCGCTCCAGGGCGCAGAGCAAGGCCTGTCGCAGGCGGCGCATTGCCCATGTATGCGTCTAGCTGAGACAGAGCCTGCAGCTTCCGATCTGCAATCGCAGTTTTTCCACCTTTACTAGTCTTTGCATCCGCGACAAATGTCTGCAGTCGCAACTTCTTCACTGGCCCACTGTCCACTGTTTCCAAATAGGAGCCGAACGTCTTCTTGATGGCCACAGCCATTATCCTGAAACGTAGTGCACTCTTTGCAGTGAAACTTGTGAAATAAAATCTACCAGGTGCAAATCCAGAACCGTTTATACGGTAGAGCTGTACAAACCTCGATAGTAATATCGATAGTATCGATTGTAGCTGTGCTGAGCGATCCCTTGATTTTTTTTCCACCATCGATATATCGCGTTGTGCAAAAAAGAAATTAAAAATTAAAATTATAGAAACAATTGACAAGTTTTTGTCAACAAAGGCAGGTATATTATTGGTGTACGTATAATTCAAAATGATGCAAATCAAATTTCCAACGAACGGATAATATATACTTTTTATACCCTTGCAGGGTATTATAATTTCAGTCAGAAGTTTGCAACGCAGTGAAGGAGACGTTTCCGACCCTATAAAGTATATATATTCTTGATCAGCATCAACAGCCGAGTCGATCTAGCCATGTCCGTCTGTCCGTCTGTCCACCTGTCCGTTTCTACGCAAACTTGTCCCTCAGTTTTAAAGCTATCTGAATGAAACTTTGCATATAGTCTTCTATATACTCTCACTGCTATATATGTCGAAACGGCCGGATCGGACGACGATATCATATAGCTGCCATACAAATGTTCGATAAATTTTTAGAAAAAAAATCATAACTTTGCTGTTTTTTAATATTTTTGCACCATATGGCCATTTTATATTAATTCTGAATTTTGCTAAAAATTTTATGAAAATCGGGCGACTATATGATATAGGTGCCATAGGAACGATCGGGAAATTAAAAGGAAAAAAAATTATAGCTTCGTTGTTTTTCAACGTATTTTTATTTACTCTGAGATATAGGCTTTTTTTATTGTTCTAGAATTTTGGTATAAATTTCATAAAAATCGGACAAATATATCTTATAGCTGCCATAGGAGCGATCGGTAAATGTATGAAATATATAAAGCTGGGAATGTAAAACTGTAACTGTCAAACTGTAAACATAATAAGTATTGGTAAAATGTAATGAAACTCTGTTTTGTGAGTGTTTTCAGCATTTAAATCTATAATATAAACATCAAAACCAATCTGCAAGGGTATACAAACTTCGGCGTGCCGAAGTTAGTTTCCTTTCTTGTTTTATTTTGTAAGCAATAATATTACGGACGATTTTAAGATTTTCTTTAATTTATATTCAATAATATTATTTAATCGATAATATTACATAAATATGTATATATTATTAAAATACATAAATAACTGAATATCTTACACAATTTGTTGTTTATTTTTTAATCTTTAAATTAAATAATTTTTTTTTATTATTATATAGTTTTTTATTTGTGTATTACAGAAAATTTTATACAATTGGCAGCATACTAAATTATTGCTAAATGGGGGTTTTTAAATTGGTTTCAATTGTTTCAAATTATTACATTTAATAAAAAAAAGGTTATTTCAAATAATTTTTTTTTTGTTTTTTATTTTTTTGCTGCAGCTAGGTTATTCAATTTAAATGTTTTGCAGAAAATAGATTTACGTTAGGGTAAAACAGCGCTTCATAGAAGTGAAAGAGAGCGAGAGGCAAATGTATTACCCTCTCGCTCTGTCTTGTCAATTGCTAGAAGCATATACAGTGGCTCCAAGCTTATTTCGTGCAAGAATTATTAACAATTTTAAATCGGCCCTGGCGGATAACTAACAAAGATATCTCTAAAATTTAAACGCAGTATTATGGAGAAACACTTTGTTTATTTAACTAACAAAATTTTATTTTCCTAATCTTTAAAGTAAATTAAAAAATTAAATAAATAGAAAAAATGTGACAATTCTCACACCCAAGCTTATTTCGTGCAAATATTTTAAAAACAAAAAACAGCTATTTTAGACTTTAAAATCAAAATTTTTTTTCTATATTACTTTTTTAAGTACTAGTCAATACATATTTTATAGGTTTTAGATGCTGGCCCTACATATTTAAGGATATATACGAAATTCTTTGTGGCAGTACCATGTACCATGAGTGATCAAAGGAAATTACTCCAAAATCACTTTAAAAGTGACAAATATCATCGTGATTTTTCCGATATGGTTTCCTTACCCCCACTGCATTCCATTACATAATTAAATCATTTGTTTGTAGGAATTTGGTGGCAGATTGGGGTCGAGATAGACAAATACTTATAAATTTTTCAGTGAGCTGTGGTGTATTATCCTTATAATAAAGGAACAGGAGATACTTTCAGTTCCCAAATTAGATGCATTATATTGAGCACGAAATGTGTAACAAATGTAGTGTGAATTAGGTGCGCCCTATGTTGCAGGATCACATATTAAGAGGTCAAGTAGTATCAAAACAGCCATTTATAAGCAAACATTACAGCAAGGATCGTCTAAAATCTGCATAGAAGGTTATAATTCACTCGATTTTCTTTCGGAATGATTTTATCCTTACATATAAGTATAAAATTAGCCAATTTAGTTTTGGATAGACTAAAATATGTGCTGTGGTGACTGAATTCCGGACTGTAAAATAACCACCTCAATGCATTTGTGAAGCAAGCCGGATTCATTCCATTGTTGGGCTTGTATGGCGTCAATTGGCGTGACGAAACAATTTTTTTTCAATGAAATAATAAATGGCGATATGTTTCCTTAAAAATTAAAGAAAAATTTGCTTAAAATGGCAGAAGAACTGCGCCTACGGGGTCGTTTTTGGTAATATCAGACTTAGATCATACGTGCTCGGCAGGCTTTGTGAGGGCGTGGCTCGTCTGGAAACGAACAAAATTTATAAAAAACATTACAAAAATCAACATTTTGAAGTGTTACTACAAATTTTAATCAAAAAGTAGACTCAGTCATTATAAAAAAAGAGATAAAATAAATATTAACTCAAAAGTGCTATAAGGAAATAATGGCTTTATAGTCTAGTAGAAACATACATATATAAATAAATTTTGTTTTTCGTATATAATATTTTGAAAGTTGTTAAAGAATAAAGAAAGGTAAAAAAAAATATAGTAAAATCTAAAAATAAAAACGTTATTTTATATTTTCTGAACTGCACGAAATAAGCTTGGGTGTGAGAATTGCACTCTTTTTCCTATTTATATGATTTTATTATTTGTTTTAATTATTAGAAAAATAATTTTATGTTAATTAAATAAACAAATACTTTCTCTAACATACTGCGTTTAAATTTTTTAAATATCCTTATTAGTTTAGCGGCAGTGCTAATTTGAAGTTGTTGTAAATTCTTGCACGAAATAAGCTTGGAGCCACTGTATAATATTTTGGGAATTGGACAAATGAGGGAAATAGTAAAAATATAAATGAGGATGCTGTAGGCCATCATGGATAATGTGGGAGAGCTCCACAGTACGTTTATTGCCTTGCCAATCTCAAACATCTCGATGCACCTGGCTCAGGTTGTTCAACTTTCAGGCATGTCCAATTCGCCTTCGTGGACTCATGTTGGATTGCATTAGTTTCTGATTGCCAGGTTTATCCGTGGCTGGGTTCGTTGATGGAATTCATGGAGTGTACCACTAGTCCTCGCACGTTCCTTCTGGAAGCGGATACTGATCCACCACTGCCTATATGTAGAACTCATATCCAATCATCCGAGTCCCTTATCCTGGTTCTTCATCGCTGTCACCTTGAGGCGACTGGGAATTATTTAACACGGCTACCGCCTCAGGGATGCTTGGCAGTCGCTGATTGACAAATATTATTCCAAAACAAAGCATACCGGGACTTGTTTTCAAATAGGAGGTTGTAAACAATGTATGACCGCGTCATTTAAGCCTAGTACTCTGACGAGAAAAAACCGCTGTATAAATTTAGACAGCGGCCAAACTCCATATAAAAAAACGAAAAAAAAGAAGAAGAACTTTTAGACACGTCGTTTTTTTCGGTACTCTGACGACGAAAATGAAGCCTGCGAAAATTGAATGGCGTTGCCAGATCAAGATAGTAAACAGCTGATATCGCGCTGTCTAAATAATTTAGACACCCCCAATGGAGGGAAAGTTGAAGGAAAAAGGTGGCATTGATAGGGGCTGTCAAGGGGAAGCCCATAATATGGAATTTAACCCACAAAGGACATTTTAATGCCATATTTATTAATATTTTTAATATTTTTTTTGAATATTTGTTTACAAACAGCTGTCCAGTGTGACCAAGGAAAATCCTTAAACGCCATAAAAAGTACATTTTCATGGAATTTCCTTAATTTTTTTGGTCACACTAGCTCGGTAGCGAAATAAACAGCAATTCTGCTGTCTAATTTAGACAGCGGGTTTTTCTCGTCAGAGTACTAGGCTTTATCCTCAAAAAAAAAAAAATACTAAATATTTTTCCGCTGCGAAACAGTTTTACCCTCTCGATTCAGAGCTTACGGCTATGACACTAGATTATACAGGCCTGCTCCGGTAATCGAAAACGGCAAGATTTTTTCGTTTTCGTTTTTGAAAACGAGAAATTGGTGCTCCGGTAATCGAAAACGAAAGATTTTTTCGATTTGAAAAACGGGCACCTATTTCTGGCCGGAATTAAAAGTAAATGGCTTTTTTTATATGAAATCAGATCTTATTTACAAAAGGAAAAAAATAGTTTACTCAGTGGTCTATTGATGTTTATTCCACACCACCACAAGATTATTCTGGCACGTAGTTATTTAAAAAAAAATTTATTTCTGACCCCACCTCAGATTTGACAACAAAATTTTTGCCGTGTTCAACCAGTTTTCTCGTTTTGGCGATAGGTCGATAAGTTCACCGCAAAAAGTTATCGCCAAGGTTGCCATATTGTTGGTGGAACGAAACAGCCAGTTAAAAATACTTATAAAATTTAAATGAATACATTTATAACTTTAAAGGACCGCCAAAATGGTTGTTTATAATTAATGCTATTTAATGTGATTACTTAAATAGTCCAAATAAACCAAATAATTATTTGAGACCACCGGAATTAAAACTGTGAAAAGTGTGGCAGCATCTTAGGTGCCTAGATTTGCTTAACTCTACCAATTTTTGCCTTTTTCTGGCTTATAAAAAGGGCAATTGTAAATATAATAGGCAGTACTTTATGTTGTTTGCTTATTACCAAAAACACAAGTTAGCTGCTTGAGCAGTGAGAAACGATTAGAAAACGAAACATTCCGATAGCAGAACTTTGCCGAAAACCGGAGCAGCTAAAAACGAAAACGGTTCGTTTTCGCCCAAAACGAAATCGAAAAAATTTTACGATTACCGGAGCAGGCCTGATAGATTTGTTTAATTTAATTACTGGTTCACACCAGCCTTTTTCAATGTTCCAATTAATAGGGATTAAGCCACCATCAACCATCCGTTGAACGGAGTTTCGATTAAAGTTTGTGTTGGCTTGATTGGTTTACCAATTGTCCAAAGCGCCAACGCATCAATATTTATCGCTGTTCACGTTATCGTTAAAAATCAATTTAGTATTATTTATTTATTTATTAAGCTTTTTAGTGTCATTCACGTTTTATATGACATCGGAAATATACAATTTATTAAATTATAAAATATTGACTTTTCATTGGGTTAGCCATTGGAATCCAGAATACCAAATTCCGGAATTTCTGGATTCCTAAAACAATTATAGTTAAAACTAAAAAATAAAAAATGTCAAACTTTTCACTTACAATTTCCACAAGTTTACATACGTATACAACTTTTTCGATTAAATCAATTCTGAAAATGTATATTTATAAATGAAAAAATTGATTAATCGATTCTGGAATTGATTATATTTCCATCTTTAATACCTACCCCAAAAATATATAATGACATGCTTATATTCATACTGAGGATACAGCCTAGTACTCTGACGACGAAAATTTAGTCTGTCTAAATTTAGGCAGCGGATTTTCATCGTCAGAGTACTAGGCTTATACGGGCATGACACTGGCGCATTAATTAGAGACTTCAATAAAGATTTGACAGCGCTATAGCGTTTTACACAAGTGCGAGCAAGACGACTATATGGCGCTCTAATGCATTAGCTACTTCATTGCCGCGATAATCGATAGATCTACATATTATATGTATACTAGATACTCGATAACAAAATATGGGTTTAATAAAGAAAATTGTAATTGAAAAATGTATTAGCCAGCTCATTGACAGTATGGTCTCACAATGAGAATTTTATTTTTATATAATTTCGCTGGTTTTTTGAACTGAAAATATATTAGAAAATTAGCAAAAATAATATGTTTTGCGGTGGCAAGGTTCTTGCGTGAAATTGTAAAATTAAATTTAAAAAATGTTTTTGTTATAATTAAAAAAAAAATTAAGCATTATAGGTTAAAAACATAAATTTAAAGGATTCTGCATTTATTTATGCAAGAATACTTCGACGAGGAATTCAGAAATTCATAGTAATACGCCGCGAATGGCGGCCGTTTTTTTGTTTACATTTTACGGTCGGTGTGACCGTAGTCGTATTACCAAAATAATCCAAGCCAAATTACACAAAATTACATGTGCGTCAAATTAGCGTCGGTGAGTTAGCGTCGAAATGGAACGGTGGGAAAATGGAACACTGAGGGATTTTTTATTTTTTATTTATTTCGTTAATAAGGCACTAATTTGAACAAAATAAAGTTTATAAATGCTTAAAAATGAATTTACTAATGATTTTTACTAGGTTTGGGGGGTTTGACCTTTGGGTCTATTAAAAAAAGCATTTGAAAAATCGTGCTTTCGCAATTTTGATTATATCTCGGCTCACAGAGGATATGCAGCAATACCCGATATGCCAGGATATTTATTGTAGTTTTACTCTGCAAAGTTTCATTTTCTTTTGACCGTCAGTTTTTGAGAAAATCGCATAACAGTTAACTAACCTTGGGTCGGCTCCATACAAAATATGGCAGAAAATTTTTAAAGTCTTATAACTCCAGTTTAAGAGGATATGTCAACATGCACGGTATATGGGCTTGTTAGGAGAAGTTTAAAGAATATTTGGTGAAAATTTCAATAGATTTTAACCGGCAGATTTCGAGAAAATTGAATTGCAGTGGGTGGTGTAGTTGGGCTGATAACAGAGGCGCGAAGTATGAAAATGGAACCAGCTGTGAACTGGGAACTGTGAGCAGAGAACTAGTTGCTGATCCAAAGAACGGAACCATGTTAAAAAAATACTAGATTTAAAAACGTTAGCCAAAATTAATTTCGTTGCGTTTGGAATACAATCTAGAGCTAGCGAAAGCTGCTGTATTCATTTGAAGTTGAAAATTTGTGCAACTCTGACAAAATAATTATTTTGTAGGAAATGCAACATATAAATACTTTTTTTTTAATCTGAAGAAAAATAGGAAAATAAATTATACAGTGTTGCTGACAGTCTCAATGACATTTATAATAAACATTTAAACAAAAAAAATTGTTTACCTAATTTTTTGTTGGCCTATCTTCCCAGAACCGCCTTCATGCGGTCCAAGGTTTTAGTCATATAAAACTCGATCCGAGCAAAAGTAAAATTTTTTCCAAAACAAACATTCACTTTTAATACATTCTGAATCCAAAAAAAATTTTTTAAACAAAAAAAAAAAATTGGGCACTAGAGGGTTAAGCAATTTAAAATTAAATAAAATAACTGTCTATTAAACGACATCAGCATTTTGAGCAATTTGGTAGCTGTTTCATCAAAATCGGTTAAGTCGATTAAGAGAAATCGGCAATTTTTCATTTATATACTTATATGTACCAGCAAAGAAACCCACCGACCGCCAGACGTGTAACGTCACACGAGCCGTGTTTCTAACCAATTGAATGCGCTGTAGGAAAATTTCGACGCTAACTTTCAACAAATTATTTCCAGCTTAAATGAGGATATGCAGATATGCACGGTATATCAAACGAAAGGGAATTCATTTCTTTAATTTAGACAGCGCGCTGTCTAAATTTATACAGCGGTTTTTTCTCGTCAGAGTACTAGGCTTTTATTTAGACACCCCTAATGGAGGGAAAGTTGAAGAAAAAAGGTGGCATTGATAGGGTTGGGGCTGTCAAGGGGAAGCCCATAATATGGAATTTAACCCACAAAGGACATTAATGCCATATTTATTAATATTTTTAATATTATTTTTGAATATTTGTTTACAAACAGCTGTCCAGTGTGACCAAAGAAAATCCTTAAACGCCATAAAAAGTACATTTTCATGGCATTTCAGGATTTTCCTTAATTTTGTTTGGTCACACTAGCTCGGTAGCGAAATAAACAGCGATTCCGCTGTCTAATTTAGACAGCGGGTTTTTCTCGTCAGAGTACTAGGCTTTATTATTAACAAACACTGCACAGTGGTTCGGCTTGTATGGAGCTGCGGCCATAATTACTTCTAGATGTGCTATCGCTATGAAACTTTCACCAAAAATCTAGAAAAATGTTTTAAGTATATCCACAAAAAATTGGCCATATTGCTCGACTATATCATATAGCTGCCATAGAAACAATTTGTTAAAAATCAACATTTAGTATGAAAAACTTTTTTGTTTTTCAAAATATCTTAACCAATTTTACAGATTATATGTTTGGTACAGGTTTATATATTCCTACCAACTTTGGTTAAAATCAGATCTCTATATCGTATAGCTCCCATACAAAATTTTTATTAAATTAAGGGGGGGTAAGGTTAATTGGGTGCAAAACTCACTACTTTTCAAAAAAATGTTGTGACGAAACGGCTAAAATTAGCTTAATGAATTAAATACCATATAATAACACAACATTTGAACATTTTTTTTTTTAATTTTTGTATTAAAAAATATTTTCATGCTTACGAGTAATAGTGAATCTCCTGAGCCCCCACAAAAAAAGTTTATTTTCGGTGTACATCCTATCCTAACTGTCCACAAAAACATCCGATATCAAAAAAATATATTGTATTCACTAAAGAATACGTGCCCCGAGGTACTCAGATGACGTTTTTATTTTTAACATTTTTTCCCGATTTTTTATCAACCCGGATTATTGGCGCTGGCAAAATTTGACCTTGAAAAAAATAAGAAGTCGTGTTAGAATATTAACGATTACAACTACATCCGCAACTTTCCGCACCTAACTTTAACGAATTTAACATCTTAAAACTCTAATAAATTTAAAAAAATAAAATCCTTTCTGGGAATCGTGGGGGATCACAACTAAAACTTTAGGTAAACAAATTTAAGACACACAAAACAGGTACAAACAAATAGGTTTCACATATCAAGTTAGATTTTGTTAATTTCATATCAAGTTAGTATAAATTAATTTCATAAAGTAAAATAAATACCTTGAGCTTCAAAATCCATTTTAAATAATATTAATTTATCGACTTGAACCGTTACCAGACAGATTTAAAGTGCGCTTTTGCTTCGAAATATTTCACCACAGCTCCGATGCGCTGTTGAAATGAACACGTGTTCATGCTTTTGATTCTATTTTTAGAATGTACCGTTGGGTTTCCAGCGAAAAGCGGTTTGCAACTTGGTAGATTGGACATTTTAGAGACAAACTGTGTAAATTTAATTGTAATATTTTCAAATTGGTTTTTTTGATTTTTGGCCTCTGACGGAACCACTGTGCACTGGCTGCATATCGATTAATCCCATATCGATTAACCCGCCCTATCGATTTATCCGAGTCTGGCAGCACCAAATTATCGAAAAGCCCGCTATTCCTGTAATTGTTAATTCTGCGAAAGCGACAAAACAGCGTAGCAAAATAAGCAGAGTTTTTATACAACATCTTGGAATAAAACAACGTAAGTACATTGTTACTGACCATTGTCGACAATGGTTTTCTTTTATTATATATTATGTTCTTACATGTTATTGACGGGACTGGCGGAGGACGTCGTGGACGTGGCTTACGAGGCGGACAAGACCGACATGGCGGACATGGCGGTGGCGGTTATGGCAAGCGTGGTGGACGTGGCGGGCGTGGTGGACATGGCAGCAAACAAAATTATAATTTTCTGTTTTTCAACTTATTTTATCCTTTTTGTGGTATGATCATTTTATAATATTTCAGAATTTCTGTTTTATGAAAATCGGACGACAATATCTTATGGCTGCCATAGGAACGATCGTGAAATTAATAGACAAAAACTATAACTTCGTTGTTTTTCAACGTATTTTCATCTACTTTAAGATATGCGCCTTTTTTAATATTAGGGGAGAGTGGGGATAGGTGAACCACGGGGATAGATGAACCACTACAAATATTTCACCTTCTGTCATGATTTGGTGCGCCATCTTATGTGTGTTGCTTACTTAGTCGATATTCTAACCTCACACCCACGCACAGTCGCGTCAAACGATTGTTTTCGTTTTCATCGCTAAT
This sequence comes from Drosophila kikkawai, assembly GCF_030179895.1. NCBI lineage: Eukaryota > Metazoa > Arthropoda > Insecta > Diptera > Drosophilidae > Drosophila > Drosophila kikkawai. The sequence goes on along the minus strand of NC_091733.1, from coordinate 6,093,873 downwards.
ACTGTCTTCCCACACAGCACATTTGTGAGGAACGTTTGGGTTTTTTCACAAATGTGAAACTCGTGTTCCCACACAACATTAAAGCACATTCAACATCCGAACAGCTGATCGATCAGCTGTGGCTCATGAAAACGTAAACAAAGGCTGTCGAATTGGCAGTTGCAAATTTGAAATGGAGCATTTACCAACTATTTTGGCTGTTGTACAACAGCAAAATGCACAGATTGCGTCACAATTTATCCGCACTAAATTTAAATGAATTAAATGACAAGGAATTTTAGTTTTTCTAATGATTTTTCTCTAACAAAGAGCAAATTCCCCGAAGAGTGTCTATAGGTGGTATAGGCATCCAAAATCTTTAAAATAAGGTAGAGGTAGGCGGTTTATATTAAATAGTAACAATTGGGGACGTATTGGGGCAAGAATATACAGAAAAAACGCCAACAACTATTTTGGGCATTCTTGTAGCTTTGGCGCCACGTTTTAAATTCCATATCTCATTTGTTCCTCGCCAAGTTTGTTTACATTTTCGTGGTGAATGGTAAAATTAAGAAGATGAATCAGAGTTGCACCGAAAAACTATCGCCTAACTATCGCCAAACAAACCGTGGTTAGATTTTAAGCCTAGTACTCTGACGAGCCTAGTACTCAAGAGAAAACCTCATTCTTTTATTTATTTCCATACGTATTTAAACACGTACATATGCATGCATGTATGTATATTTCTCGCTTAGTACATTTATAGGGTCTTCCCACTCAACATTAAAGCGCATTTAGCATCCGTTGAACAAATGCTCCATAAGGTTTTGCCGTTCCGAATTTTCCCAAATGGACCGGCGTTAGTTCAGCGTTAAAATCTAACCACGGTTTGTTTGGCGATAGTTAGGCGATAGTTCTTCGGTGCAACTCTGATTCTTCTTCTTAATTTGACCATTCACCACGAAAATGAAAACAAACTTGGCAGGAACAAATGAAAACTGGAATTTAAAACGTGGCGCCAAAGCTACAAGCATGCCCCAAATAGTTGTTGGCGTTTTTTTCTGTATATTCTTGCCCCAATTGTTACTATTTAATATAAACCGCCTACCTCTACCTTATTTTAAAGATTTTGGATGCCTATACCACCTATAGACACTCTTCGGGGAATTTGCTCTTTGTTAGAGAAAAATCATTAGAAAAACTAAAATTCCTTGTCATTTAATTCATTTAAATTTAGTGCGGATAAATTGTGACGCAATCTGTGCATTTTGCTGTTGTACAACAGCCAAAATAGTTGGTAAATGCTCCATTTCAAATTTGCAACTGCCAATTCGACAGCCTTTGTTTACGTTTTCATGAGCCACAGCTGATCGATCAGCTGTTCGGATGCTAAATGCGCTTTAATGTTGTGTGGGAACACGAGTTTCACATATGTGAAAAATCCCAAACGTTCCTCACAAATGCGCTGTGTGGGAAGACAGTATTATGGAAATAAACGAAAGAATGAGGTTTTCTCTTGAACTACTGAACGAATTTTGATATAACATCTACCAAATTACTTCAAAAGGCGATGCCGGTTATGAGTTATGCAATTTTGTAGAAGTTTTCAAATTGTCAATAGAATTTAAGCTGGCGGGGACTCATCGATAGGGCGTGGGAGCCGCTCCTATCGATATCAAACCAGTATTATTAATGAGGTCGGAAAAGAGAAAAACTTGACTTTCTCAAAATCTGCCGGTTAGAACTCAATAAGATTTAATTCGAAATTAGAGAATAGAACTCCATTTCGTTTGATATACCGTGCATATCTGCATATCCTCATTTTAGCTAGAAATATTTGGTTGAAAGTTAGCATCGAAAACATGGTATGGAGCACGTGGCGTTAGGGTCAATGTGGAACCAGTGTTAATAATGAAGTTGGAAAAGGAAAATAGGAATTTCTCAAAATCTGTCGGTCAGATCGACCTAAGATTTTTATAGAAATTTAAGAATAGAATTCCCTTTCTTTTGATATACCGTGCAAATCTGCATATCCTCATTTAAGCTAGAAATAATTTGTTGAAACTTAGCGTCGAAAACATGGTTGGCGCATTCAATTGGTTAAAAACATGGGTTGTGTGACGTCACACGTTTGGCGATCGTTGGTTTTCTTTGCTGAAACATACATATATGGAAATAAATGGAAAATGGCCGTTTTCTCTTGATCGACTGAACAGATTTTAATAAAACATGTACCAAAATGCTCAAAATGCCGATGTTGTTTATTGGGCAGTCACTTTATTTAATTTTAAATTGCTTAAATGGGTAACGTTTTTAAATCTAGTATTTTTTTAACATGGTTCCGTGCCTTGGATCAGCAACTAGTTCTCTGCTCACAGTTCCCAGTTCACAGCTGGTTCCATTTTCATACTTCGCGCCTATGTTATCAGCCCAACTACACCACCCACTGCAATTCGATTTTCTCGAAATCTGCCGGTTAAAATCTATTGAAATTTTCACCAAATATTCTTTAAACTTCTCCTAACAAGCCCATATACCGTGCATGTTGGCATATCCTCTTAAACTGGAGTTATAAGACTTTAAAAATGTTCTGCCATATTTTGTATGGAGCCGACCCAAGGTTAGTTAACTGTTATGCGATTTTCTCAAAAACTGACGGTCAAAAGAAAATGAAACTTTGCAGAGTAAAACTACAATAAATATCCTGGCATATCGGGTATTGCTGCATATCCTCTGTGAGCCGAGATATAATCAAAATTGCGAAAGCACGATTTTTCAAATGCTTTTTTTAATAGACCCAAAGGTCAAACCCCCCAAACCTAGTAAAAATCATTAGTAAATTCATTTTTAAGCATTTATAAACTTTATTTTGTTCAAATTAGTGCCTTATTAACGAAATAAATAAAAAATAAAAAATCCCTCAGTGTTCCATTTTCCCACCGTTCCATTTCGACGCTAACTCACCGACGCTAATTTTACGGACATCAAAATTACACATATAGTGGTCTCTTTCAAGGTTCTAATGAAGTAGCTAATTAATGAAAACTGCATTAGTGTATCATATGGGCATTATGAACAGAATTCACACAATGAGCCGTGTGATTTATGCAAAACAAACGTGGAGAAACATCGATGTGAGTAGACATTGATGATTAAAAATAACATCTTTGAAACTTCAATGTTTTAAAAAAATAAATTGTAAAAACTTAAATTGACCAATCCGGTCTGCTCCGGTAATATATATAATAATATTTTTTTGATTTCGGCGAAGTCGTTCGATTTAGTTTTTAGCTGCTCCGGTTATTGTTTAATTTTTGCTATCGGAATGATTTTCTTTCTCATAATTTTTTACCTTTCAAACAGCCGACTTTTTTGTTTGGTAAACAGCAATCTACATGAAGAACTGCACTTTATATTTGCATTTGCATGTTTCGAAGCCAGGTGGAGGCAGAAATAGCTGAATTTGAGAAAAACTAGGGATCTTAGAGTTGTCACATATTTCACAGTTTTAATTCCGGTGGTCTCAATTACTTTTTGGGTGAATTTTGACCATTTAAGTAGTTAGGTGAAACATTTTTGGACCTTCTTTAAAGTTATTAATATATACTTTCATATTTTATAAGAATTTTAACCAGGCTGTTTCGTTTCACCATTAGTATGTCAGCCTTGGCGATAATTTTTTGCGATGGACTTATAGACTGCTCGCCAGATCGAAATTATTTGTTGAACACGTCAACTTTTCTTGACAAATCTGAGATGGGATCAGAAATACATTTTTTATAAAATAACTACGTGCCAGAATGATCTTATAGTGGTCTGGAGTAAACTATTTTTTGCCTTTAGTAAATAAGATCTGATTTCATATAAAAAAGTAATTTACTTTTCATTTCGGCCAGACAAAGGTGCCCGTTAAATCGAACAAAATCTTACGAATTCGAAACCCGGAGCACCGATTTTTTTATATCAAAATCGAAAACGAAAACATTTTTAGTTTTCGATTACCGGAGCAGGTCTGTATATCAATGTCGGTATATGTTTTTCTACATCTCTTTCCTGTGCAACTCTGACTAATCACTACGAAAACGTACACTCTAAAGATGTTTATTTTCCAATATTATTCTAAAACATATAAATCAAAGTTGTTACTCAACTTTTATATGACAATGGAAAATTAATAATGGTACTACAGCTATTTATATTAAAATTTAGTAATTATAATTAGTTTGAAATTTTTGTTTATATAAATGAAAAGACCTACTTTTATACAAATTATATATAAATTATATTTATACAAACTATAATTGTTACTATTCCTTGTTTTTCGATTCTGGTTTCGCAAAAGATTTTACAGAACACTGCATTTGGCAAAATGTCAAAAAGCCATATGCAGTTCCAGTAAAAACGAGACATAACACTTTATCGACATGAATTCGATTAGTTTTCATTCGATTCGTATTCCCTAATCGTAACATATGTTATGTTTGTTTCTAGCCTTACAGTTAAATGTAAGCGACCCCCATCCCCTCGGTTGCGGGTTTCAGCGACAAGCAAGAAAAAAATATCAAGAAGTGCAGTGCGGTGCATCTCAAGAAACAAATCTTTCCGAAATTTGCAGTGTGCCTGTTATAGTGTTTTATGTATGCACTGCTTCCTTGCTGTTTACCCAACAGCCAACTGATGAGTCTCTATTGTTTTCATTAACGAACGAAAATCCCCCGTCCCCTCCATCCTGTGTTTTGTCTACTCGTCGCCCAGCCTCCCTTCTGGTCAGCTTCCAGTTACTCTACTGATCCACAACACACGCCCATATCATCAGCTCCGGCTACAGCTTCATTATTCTTCTCCGCAATGGCAAGCAATAGCTTTAACAGTGCCGTTGGTGGAGGCGTGGCATGTGTAAACTCGGATCTGTGGCGCGAGTGCGTTGGATGGCTGATCAGGTGTAAGGTCATCCCGAGCGACCACAAAGCTGCTCAGTCGGACGCCGAGATCCGGAGTCTGGCGATGACGTTACGCGACGGTGTGCTGCTATGCAACCTAGTCATGTATCTGGAACCTAATAGCATGGATTCACGTGAGCTGCATCGCAAGCCCCAAATGGCACAGGTAAATTAAAAGTTAAAGTGGTGCATTCTTTGCGGAACATAACTAACAGAGCGCTTCCACATTGCAGTTTTTGTGCAGCAAGAATATCAAATTGTTCCTTGACGTGTGCCGCAACGTCTTCGGGATCCGGGACGCCGACCTTTTTGAGCCGACAATGCTGTATGACCTGACGAACTTCCATCGTGTGCTCATCACGCTTTCAAAGTTGTCACAGTGCCGTAAGGTGCAGCTGATGCACCCGGATCTTGTGTAAGTGCCCCGAAGCAGGGAAGTATCAAGAAAAAGTCAGATTAGATAAATATCCCGCTTAGTATCATAAGGTTAATTCGGTGCAAAACGGGACACTTTACAAACAATTTTTGTGGCAAAACAGCTAAAGTTAGCTTAATGAATTAAGTACCACATAATAACACAACATTTTGTGTTAAATAATCTAATGAAAAATAATTAGAGGTCTAGGATCCGATATAAAAAAAAAATAATGAAGTTGTTAACGAATTTTTCCTGATTTCTTATCGATATTGGATGCCGAAATCCCGAAAATTTAAGTTCGTTTGTTAAATAAAAAAAAAAATAATGATATAAAAAATTACAAAATTTCCTGTAAAATTGGTTATAAAAGTTATGTTCCAAATGTCAAACCAGTTGGTCATTTTGTGTTATCATGTACACCGCAGTGGCGGATCCAGAGACGATTCTTGGGGGGGGAAATTGAACTTATTGACAGAAAATTATTCTATTGGACAGTCAAGTTGAGGCGTTTTTGGCGAGATAAACGGATTTAAATGAAAAGTCACCATGCGTTGAGTGTTTTCATACTCAATAGTGCCAATTGTACAGTATTATATAGGATAATCATGCCAGATAGTAACATTTTTAGGTTGCAAGGGGGGGGGGGGGGGGGGGGGGGGGGGGGGGGAAATTTCCCTAATTTTCTGTGCAAGTATAAATAAAAAGAACCGTTTAAAGCTTCTGAGAGTTTTAACGCTTCTATACATAATTAAGCATATATTCTGAACAGCAAAAAAACTGTTTAAACGTAGTAAATGCTTGTATTATTATACCCTTGCAGGGTATTATAATTTCAGTCAGAAGTTTGCAACGCAGTGAAGGACCCTAAAAAGTATATATATTCTTGATCAGCATCAACAGCCGAGTCGATCTAGCCATGTCCGTCTGTCCACCTGTCCGTTTCTACGCAAACTAGTCCCTCAGTTTTAAAGCTATCTGAATGAAACTTTGCATATAGTCTTCTATATTTTCTCACTGCTATATATGTAGGAACGGGCCGGATCGGACGACTATATCGTATAGCTGCCATACAAATGTTCGATAAATTTTTAGAAAAATAATTATAACTTGTCTGTTTTTCAACATTTTTGCACCATTTTTTAGATATGGCCATTTTATATTATTTCTGACTTTTGGTAAAAATTTTATGAAAATCGGACGACTTTATGATATAGCTGCCTTAGGAACGATCGGGAAATTAATAGGAAAAAAATTATAGCTTAGTTGTTTTTCAGCGTATTTTTATCTACTCTGAGATATAGGCTTTTTTATTATTCTAGAATTTTGGTATTAATTTCATAAAAATCGGACAAATATATCATATAGCTGCCATAGAAGCGATCGGTAATTGTATAAAATATGTAAAGCTGGGAATGTAAAACTGTAACTGTCAAACTGTAAACATAATAAGTATACATAGGTAAACTGTAATGAAACTCTGTTTTGTGAGTGTTTTCAACATTTATATCTATAATATAAACATCAAAACCAATCTGCAAGGGTATACAAACTTCGGCGTGCCGAAGTTAGCTTCCTTTCTTGTTTTTGGAATTGTGAATAAGTGCCTCAAGGCACTTTTAGGACCTAGAGGGTTAAAATATTGAGCTTTTATAAGAAAAAATAAAAACAAAATTCAATTTAAGGGGGGACATCTGAGTAACTGGCCGAAAAAAAAGCGATTTTCAAGAATTTTTTTTTGGCCAAATGAAAAAGCAAATCGAAAAATTTTTAAGTAGGTTTGATAATGTTATATGTGAAGTACAAAATACATTTTTTTTTTAATAAATCGAAAACAAAATGGCGGCTGTGCAGCATTTCTTCGTAGGCCCTATTTTTTTGAAAGGGGTCCATGGCCGGAAACCTAACGTCCTTAATTTTTGATCTAGAACAAAAAATCAAATTTTGTTAGATTCTATATCTCAACCGCTATCGACACACGTAGGATTTTTTCGATATTTTGATTTTTAGCAAAATGGTGAGTGATTAAATAAAATTTTCAATTTTCATGAGAAAAAAACGTCACAAAATTGTTGATAAAAAAAAAGTAAACAAAAAAAAAAAAAAAAAATCCTACGTGTGTCGATAGCCATAGGTATTTTGAATATACTGTCGAAATTTCAGATCGATCGGTTAAGATTTGTTCGAGTTAGGTTTCCGGCCAACTCAAAAAAAAGTGGTTTTGAGATAAACGCGTTTAAAGTTTGATTACATGTGAGGCATCGCCGCAGAATGGAAAATTTCGACACTTAGAAACTTTTGCCGGACTCTATCTTTTGATATGTTATTTTTAAGACCCTAAAGTATTTTTTAAACAAAAAAAAAAATTTCGATTTTAAAAAAAAGTTACTCAGATGTCCCCCCTTAAAAGTAAGACAATACTAAAAACAAAAAAAAAAAACAAAAAAAAAAATTTTGTGTACACTAGTTGGCACTATTATTTTGACAAATTAATCCCTGTGAATTTTTCATAACAATTTTTAAATGGTTTCATAATGAATTTTCTTTTTTTCCTTTTTGCAAATAACGAATATAAACTTAAACAAGAAAGGAAGCTAACTTCGGCACACCGAAGTTTGTATACCCTTGCAGATTGGTTTTGATGTTTATATTATAGATTTAAATGCTGACAACACACACAAAACAGAGTTTCATACCTATTTTATTTATTATTATTACCTATTTTTATTATGTTTACAGTTTGGCTGTTACAGTTTTACATTCCCAGCTTTATATATTCTTTACATCTACCGATCGTTTCTATAGCAGCTATATGATATAGTTGTCCGATTTTAATAAAATGTATACCAAAATTCTGAAATCATAAAAAATTCTCTATATCTCAATGTAGATGAAAATACGTTGAAAAACAACGAAGTTATAGTTTTTTTTCTATTTTTTTCCGATCGTTCGTATGGCAGCTATAAGATATAGTCATCCGCTTTCATAAAATTAAAATCGAAAATTTGAAATAATATAAAATGGCGGGGTCCCGCTTCCACCTCCCGCCGACCGAGGGCCGCAGCCGTGTGACGTACGGCACGAATCGCGAACTGGATAGACGCGTTAGAAGGAAAGACGAAAAGGAACGAGGAAACATTAGGAGAGTACAAAATATAATACAATATAAATATAATATACTATAAATATATAAATAAATAAAAACGCATGCAAAATAATGAGAGTATAATGAAAATATATAACTATATAAATAAATAAATAAATAAATAAATAAATAAATAAATAAATAAACAAATAAACAAATATATTTAGATAGCTTTAAAACTGAGGGACTAGTTTGCGTAGAAACGGACAGACGGACGGACAGACAGACGGACATGGCTAGATCGACTCGCCTGTGGATGCTGATCAAGAATATATGTAGAGAATATATACTTAATATTCCAAGGAATGTGGGTTCTTTTACGTCAAATTGTTCAGACATAATGTTAATAAAAAAAAAAACTGGTTCACCTATCCCCACTCTCCCCTACTTTATAGGGTCGGAAAGGTCTCCTTCACTGCGTTGCAAAGTTCTGACTGAAATTATAATACCCTGCAAAGGTATAAAAATTAGTATGTAGAAATTCTACAGAACCAAATTAAATAAAAATATCTCATACTTGAAAATCGGTTGTTTATTTTCAAAGATATTCAATGTTTACATACCGACATAAAAGATGGCGCACCCTGTACAACATAACATCTAATGTAGATAGCCTTCCGAAACTAAAAACTTGAATATTAACCCACTAAGTACGCATGCAAGCAACCAATCCGGGAGCACGCCAGTAGTAGTTTCCTCGTATCATTATACCCTTGCAGGGTATTATAATTTCAGTCAGAAGTTTGCAACGCAGTGAAGGAGACATTTCCGACCCTATAAAGTATATATATTCTTGATCAGCATCAACAGCCGAGTCGATATAGCCATGTCCGTCTGTTCGTCTGTCCGTCTGTCCGTCTGTCCATCTGTCCGTCTGTCTGTTTCTACGCAAACTAGTCCCTCAGTTTTAAAGCTATCTGAATGAAACTTTGCATATAGTCTTCTATATACTCTCACTGCTATATATGTCGGAACGGGCCGGATCGGACGACTATATCATATAGCTGTCATACAAATGTTCGATAAATTTTTAGAAAAAAATTATAACTTTGCTGTTTTTCAACATTTTTGCACCATTTTTTAGATATGGCCATTTTATATTATTTCAGAATTTTGGTAAAAATTTTATGAAAATCGGACGACTATATGATATAGCTGCCATAGGAACGATCGGGAAATTAATAGGAAAAAAATTATAGCTTCGTTGTTTTTCAACGTATTTTTATCTACTCTGAGATATACGTTTTTTTTATTATTTTAGAATTTTGGTATAAATTTCATAAAAATCGGGCAACTATATCATATAGCTGCCATATAAACCGATCGGTAAATGAATAAAATATGTAAAGCTGGGAATGTAAAACTGTAACTGTCAAACTGTAAACATAATAAGTATAGGTAAAATGTAATGAAACTCTGTTTTGTGAGTGTTTTCATCATTCATATATAATATAATAATATAAACATCAAAACCAATCTGCAAGGGTATGCAAACTTCGGCGTGCCGAAGTTAGCTTCCTTTCTTGTTTTCTATTTATTTCCTTTGCGCCTACTAACACCTAACACGAACAAGGACGTGCTTGGTGTTGCAAGGTCCACTTGTTTTTACTGCCCATAGTGCAACAGCTATATGATATAGTAATTTTCATAAAATTAAAACCGAAATTCTGAAAAAGTACAAAATAACCATATCTCAAATCTCATGTCTCTTATCTCATATGTTAAATAACAGCGAAGAAATCATTTGTTTTCTAAAAATCTGTCCATAATTTCTATTGGAGCTATATGATATAGTCGTCCAATCCGACCCGTTTCGACTTATATAGCGGTGAGAGAAGTCAAAAGATTACCTGCAAAGTTTCATTCAGATAGTTTACAAACTGAAAGACTGGGATGGACACACAGGCAGACCGACGGACAAGCGTACGGACAGACAGACATGGCTAGATCGACTCGGCTGTTGATGCTGATCAAGAATATATATATACTTTATAAGGTGGGAAATGTCTCCACTGCATTGTAATCTTCTGACTAAAATTATAATATAATAAAAACAGCACGTCATTTTCTTTTACAATCGAAAAATGCTTAAATCTTACTCAACATAACTGCATTTAATTTTGTTTATATCTCGTATAGTTTGTCAGCTATAAAAGTTTGAATTTCAAGTTTATCTCTGCACGAAAAAAGCTGTGAGTCACAGTAAATATGTATGTAAATACTATCAGCCAGCCAGTAGGCCTTAGTGGCTGGTGCTCTTAATGTTCAACTGTTAGCTGTACTCGAATTGATAAATGAATAACCTATTGTTTTAATTCACACGGAATGTTTTGATAAACCAATGTAAAATATACATTTCAGTGGCTTTAACCTACTAGTGTCGCCAAGCGAGCGTTCCCATTCAGACGAAGCCATCTACAAGGACCTGCATTCCACGTGAGTATCCGTAAGCTTTCAGCTTACTATGTCATAATCATATTAAGGGCTCCCCACTTGACCCGCTGCCCCTGGGGCCTTTAAATACCTACACTTTCCTATAAATTGCGGCCATTTCAAAACTCATCTCAGTCTCTGCCCTTGATGTACGCGGCTAGAAGCGAACTAAACCTTGTCAAATCAAATTGTTCGAACTCGGTGTTTACATATCAAATAGCTTCAAGTTTAATATATATTACTATTAAACTAATAATTATAATCAAAATGGCAAATATAGTATATAGTGAATATACTATTCTGTAAAACTCTATTTTTCTTTAACCCTAGATGGTCATTCCTATTTTTACTTCTCTTAAGGGGGGGATATACATACAGTAAGTCACAAAAGTATTCGTTGCAAGGTTCCCGACGAATAATTATGTTATTTTTTTAATGATTAAGTATCAAATTGATCACTTTAGTTTTTATTTTATGTTACTCAGATATTAAACAATAGGAAAACAACAAAAAGTTGTTAAAAAACTAGCTTCATTGCTGTTTTTTCTTAGAAATTCATTTGAACTACAAAATTTTATGTCACAAAAGTGTTCGTTTTTTTGTTTCGCCATTAAATATTTATTATTTTTTTATTTTGTTATATCTTATGTGCAATCCTTTGTTATATTTAATAGCTTATAATCGTCCTTGCATTGGCTCTACCCATTTTGGGCACCTCTTTCAGGATATATTCGACCATTTCTTCCGCATTATATCTTTATGTTTCTTTTTCGGCAGAAATCCGCTGTTCCTGGAATTTTAGCTTAAGATGGTGTCATAGATTTTCAGTAGGGCTAACGTCTGGGCTCTGTGAAGGAGTTTTAGTCTGGTTTCAATAGTACAACACCCACATCTTGACTTTAAAAGTCGTTTGTTCGGCTCTATTGTACTGGTGGAAATTGAACTTGTCGGGTTCTGGACACATTAGGGTGCCACTGGAGAGTTAATTACACCTTAATAAATTTATATATATATCAGCAATTATTATCCTGTCTAAAGAAAACCATATTTCCAGCCCCTGGGGCAGACAGACAGCCCAAACTACATAGAACAGAACCTCTGATGTGCTTTACTGGTGCTGTATAATTTTTTAACTTGAGGGCTTTTCCGGGCTTGTGGCAAACTATCCCTTCTCAATCCGACCCCTAAACATTGAAAAGCTTTTTTGCTCAATATTACTTGCCCTGAATACTCTAAAGTTTGGTTCAAATACGTTATATTAAAAAATAGCTTCGGCATATTGATAGGTGAAAACATGGATTTTATTTTAGAGCTTCTACCATGCTTATCATGGCTTCTAGGAACTGTTCCGATAGTTTAAGTGGTTACATTTGTTCCTTAGGATGTGGTCATGGCGGTGTTAATTTTTGCAGTCTATAAATGTATGCCTTTCCTGTTTTTTTTTTAAGAATTGTCCTATCTTCTCTGATTTTCAATTTCTATGTTCGGCCAAAACGCGGCTTATTTTCCAGGAAATTTCTTGATTTCAGTAGAAAAACCACGCCTATTATGGTAAGAGGACTATTATCAAACATACCAGAAATATATTTAAAGGATCAACCCTCATTGTGTAGGTGTAAAGTAATTTTCTTCTGGAAAATGTTTTGACTCTGTACTATTCGGCATTTTGTAACTGATTACGAGCCACAATGGCGCTTAAATGTTGTGTTTTTCCATGAATTAAATTTAAAATGTATTCCCAACCAGAATACTGAAAAAGTTGCACTAACCCACGAAAAAAAGAAAAAATAATAAAAAAAAAATCTCAGAAACGAATACTTTTGTGAGCATAAAAATCGATTTAGTTTTATATATTTGTCTGTAGCTTGTTATTGAAAAGGTTTTCTCTAAGTTTTTTTTTGTCATATGCTAAACAAAATATACATCTTTGGGATAGTAATCCATTTTTTCACATTTTGAAGCTTTTAGCTAGTGACAATTGACATTTTCCTCAAGACCTCCTTTGCAACGAATACTTTTGTGACTCATTGTATGTATGTACATGTAAACCGAAGCTTTTTTGGTAAATTTTTTTTTGTTTAAAAAATAGTTTATTACTTAAAAAATATACTGTGTAAGTTTCATTATGGAATTCCAACTTTAAGTGCCTCAAAACAAGTATGCACGCAAGGCATACAAGTACTAACGTGGGCGCATCAAAAACCTTAACGTCTTTTTCTTAGTTTTTGCATTTTTACCATGCTTTGGACACGATTCACAAAAAAACCATGTAACTTATCGGAGTGAATCATAAATTATTATGATTAGCATGAAATGATCTTCTATTTGAACCCAAATGTTAATAATAAAGTTCAGTATTGCTATTTTTTTATTTTTATAATTCTTATTTGTTTTTTCAAATATAAGATAAAAGTGTAATGAGAACAAAAAATGTTTGCGCATTTCCGACACAAACTACGAGTTCTATAGTGTCCATAGCCGGGAAGCTCAAAGCTCGAGGCGCTGCGGCATATACTCCATAGGTCCGCCATTTTGTAAATTATTTTTTATAACACGTATTGTTTGATTTGTCTATTATTTGGGGAATCAGCTGTTTATATTTGAACATTAAGTGCTTTACAGTTTAAACCGAGCGAAGTATACACATCAAACAACAGCTATGATACGGACAAGATTCACAAAGAAATCCGAACATGTCAGAGTAAACCAAAGATTATTCTTACGATCCAATTGCAAACTTCAAAGGTATACAAACTTCGGCTTGCCGAAGTTAGCATCGTTTTTTGTTTATCTTATAATTTGTGACAATTGAGCATTAAAGGCTTGAGGGGTTGACCCATGTGACGGCCTTAAAGCACTCTTATATGTAGATGTATCGCTGCTCTTATAGTATGCATATTGCGTCAAGAAATACAAAAATGTATAAGTGGATACAGTGTAAAACTGCAACATTGGATTTCTTTCTAAGTTTGTTTTCAGCTTATTAAACAACTTAACCTTTTTGTGATAAACCGTAAAATAAATATCCAACGAAACGCGAAAACATTCAACTCGTGTTAGCGTTCTTTTCTTCAGTGTACACAAACTATTTCCGATATATCTTCCCGAATTTTATAAATATGTTAAAGGTATTTTGGCATCGGAAGACGAAAGAGGAGTCCTTGTATCTAAGAAATTTCTGTGTCCAGCTAACACTGTCTAACACACTCTATTTTCTCTCTGTCTCTACCTCTCTGTCTCTTTCTTTACTTTGCCGACCGACTTTGTATGAATGAACTCAAACGTGTATGCCTGATGTGTGATTGCTTTGTTGCTGGTGTGTGGTCTTGCTATGGGGGATGCCTCGATCCTGCAGCGACCTTAACATGCGGAAGGCAAGCAGCATCGACGCCTCCGGCTCGTCCTCGACAGAATACTACGACCTCACCTCGCAGAGCGGATCGTTGTCGGTGGAGGACGAGAACAGCGACATCACCATCGAGAACGGTACCGAGGATATTGACGATTACATCGAAGACTCGCTCTCCAACATGTGCGACTCGACCATCGATCCTGATGGGTATGGAATGAATATGGATAAAGGCCCGCTGGCAGCCACTCAGGGCAGTAATTCTCAAGGCCTTACGTACGATTTCGCCCTGGGTGCAGTTAGCTCCACCTTGGACTCAGCCTCTGCAGCGGTCACGCCCACGCCGGAATCTTTTGACCAAAAAAATAAGTCACTCATCCCAAGTGACGCTGCCGCCTCGCCTGCTTTCAACTCCGATTTCAATGCTCCCGACTCATCAATGGAGCGCCTCATATCCAGCTCTTCGTCTTCCACATCTCTGTTTGTCAGCGAGAGCCAACGACTGCAGCAGGCTGCCGCCGCTGTTTACAATTACCGCTCCTCGATGACATCCACGGAGCACGAGTACGCCTACATTTACAGCGAGGACGACGACAAGGTCTACGAGGATCTCTGCTATGTCACCTTCCAGACGATAGCGAAACCTGAGGTGTGCCCCTATTAATTTTCTCTGTGTTCAGCAGGGTGGGACCAAGCTATATTTCTGAACCAACAAGATAGAGGAATCACAAAATTTCGATGCAACAATACAAAATTCAATTCAAAACATTTTTTTATATATTTTTTTTTAGCTGTCAATTTAGATTGCGCCTAATTTAATCTTATCTTGTACTCCATTTTCACTTTATTTTGTATGTCTGCAATTAAATGTTCTTTTTCGCTTTCAGTTATTGGTGAGCTCAAACGCAAGCTGGCTTTGTAGAGCTAAGTTGATATACACTGGCACTTTTAATATAACTTCGTAGACGCAGGATATAGTCCTTAGGTTTTCATCGAGTCTTAAAATTCTTTCCAAATGTAATAAAACCACCGTTATTTTAGTCTATTCTTTTTTTTTTAAGCTAACACTTTGCAAATGCATGAGTAAGTAGGTTCTCCTTTTGCAATTCAGTACGCAAGAGAGCTAGGTATGAACACACGCCTTTGTCCTTTTTCAGTCAATTGAATTTTCGATAAGGGCAGGCGAAAGGAAAACATTTTACCATACCCGCCTGTTAAAATGGCGATTTGCTGTGGGAAGCAAAGCCGTATTGCGGCTTTATCGAGCGAGGAAAACGTTAATGTAATATATTAAATCAAATATGTTCCAATAATAGGGTATCGTGACAAAAAAAAAAAAAGAATACAACAATTTACTTAAAACTAAATTTAGTTTTAATAAATGGGATTTATAAATAGGATTTTAATATTAGCGGATCGTGACAAAACAAAAGAATACAAGATATTTAAATATTTAACAATAAGATGTCAAATGGAAACAAATAAGAAGAAAAATGGCGAAATTTTCACACCCTACGCACTCTACTGCACCAAAAAAAAAACTAGGATGTTGACCCAAAATATTGGAAAGTAGAACATAACTGACCCCTTAGTATGACTATAACTTACGTGTTTTGGAAGAATACCCTAATAGGGTCTACCCATCCACCGTCCGTTGAACTAACTGCCCATAAGGTTTAGCCGTTCCGAATTTTCTGAAATAGAACGCATTAAAATCTAACCACAGTTTGTTTGGCGATAGTTAGGCGATAGTTTTTTCGGTGCAACTCTGATTTCTTCTTCTTAACAGTGCAAATTTGACCACGAAAAATGCAAACAAAGTTGGCGAAAATTTCACCAATTGTTACCATTTAATATAAACCGCCTATCTGTACCTTATTTTAAAGATTGGTGGTATAGGCCACCTATAGACACTCTTCGGGGAATTGGCTCTTTGTTAGAGAAAAATCATTAGAGAAACTAAAATTCCTTGTCATTTAATTCATTTAAATTTAGTACGGATAAATTCTGACGCAATTGCTGTTCTTTAACAGCCGAAATGGTTTTTAAACTATTCATTTTACTCCCACATCGGCCGCTTCAGCCATCATTGTTTACGTTTTCATGAGCCACAGCTGATCGAACAGCTGTTCGGATGCGGATGCACTTTAACGCAGCTCTGTGGGAACACGAGTTTCACTTTTTTTTTAAATCCCAACCGTTCCTCACAAATGCGCTGTGTGGGAATACAGTATAAGTCCTTGTTATACTATCTCCCAATCGATAGATAGTGAGTTTTGGCGCTTCTACGTACTAGGGGCTTGATGGTTAATTTTTTTTCGAAGCTTGAAGACAAATCAGATCCAATGGATATCAGACTTGATCTGCGTAAAAATATTTAGAGGTTAAAAATGTTTAAAGTCTCTTTTTACGTTTCTATTCTCTTTGCATTCCCTACAGTTCCAAAAATAAGTTGTCATACATGATTCACCTGATGAATTACCGATGACAGAGGGCAAGTTCCGAAAGACAAACGAATTTAATTCAATAAAGCAGAGCTTGCAAATAACTGTCGACGCGGTTTTTCCTGTGCTCTCGTTGCGAGCCTATGCGTGTGAATGTATACCAATACAAACGCAAAAGACTTTTGTTCACTGACCACGGTTCATGGGACAACCGAAACAAAACAGAATAGAAAAAAACGAGTTCGCTCTGAACGCGCGCGAGCTCATTCCAAGAACTCATGAACGGGTGCTCTTTGAGTCTTTTCGTAAAGAGTGAGAGAGAGACACATATATGCAGACAACTAGAAACTGTCGACAGTTTTTTGCAAGCTCTGCCATAAAGACATCTTTTATGGCATATGCCATACCGAAACCAAATTTTAAAAATTAATTTTAGAAAAGCAAAAACAGTACTTTAAGATGCTGTAACAATCGTTTGGAAAAAAATTTTAAATATACCCTAATATAGCACTTTTGAGTTAAAATATAATGAATAACTTAAATATAGACGATTCTCTGAGACCAGATTCGAGTTCAGCGGATCTAAAACTTTCGGAATTGTACATTACGGTTTTTGGTTCTATAAAGCTGTCGGCCTGTACTGTATGTTTAATGTAGCTAATAATAACATAATTGATTAATTTATTATTTTGTGCATTTTTACCTTCAGTAGTATTGTAAGACTCTTGCTTTACACATGCTTGCATTATGTTCAGAGTGTTTGTATGAATATCTGGAAGCTATGGAGAAACGAAATATTGATATGCAAACCATTGTGACACTAGGGCCGAGACATTGGTTAAAATAAATTTATAACCCGTTAAGTGATTTGTATTTCTAGCATAAAGTTCGCAAAAGATTTAAAAAGTTTATTCATCACTGATGAAATTATAGAGCGCTCGTGATATTTCCCAAATTCCGATAGACCTTTCAATAGATTACATTTTTGAGTCACAAAATTAACATGAATCTAAAATAAAGAAAATATATTAACTTTTTAGTCAGATGTTGGCAGAGCAGCATAAAGCATATATATTTTTGATCTGCAACAACAGTCGAGATGATTTACTGCCAGTTTCTATGTAAACTAGCCTCTCAGTATTAAAGCTATCTGTATGAAACTTGAGATAGATAGATAGATGGATATATTGAATGTGGTATAATATATACATATTTGAATGGGCCTTATCAGCCCATATCATATCGGTCCGATTCTGTCTTAAAAATAAACCAAAACAGTTTCGATAAATCGTCGATCAAGCTTCAAATATGGCAATTATTAATGAATACGAAAAATTTCCCACAAGTTCTTAAAATGACCAGATAAAAAATTGATACTGAGAAATGTTTGTCAATATTGATTTCTTTAATGATACATTCAGGCCTGCTAGTTTGCGTATAAACGGACAGATAAACATGACTAAGTCGAATTTCCTGTTCATACTGATTAGGAATATATAATTTCTAAAATCATAAATTTTTTATTGGCATCAACACACGAGTCCGTTACTATTCAAACTAGTGACCCCATTAAAATATCGTCTACATGGGAAATATCAGAAATATTGTTTTGTTATTAGAATTTAAGCGTTTTACAGTATTTATTGATTAAATGGCTGAATTGATACATATATGTTCTTGTATTTGCAAAGTTCTTCAGATTCGAGGTCTAGTCGGCTTCGATTTTATAAAAATCAATGGCTTGACTAGCCAAAAACAACTTGTCAATAGACAAGTAGCAGCTGTGGTTACGATCGTTTCTTTGGCGCTACCCAAATCATCAGACCACAAGTTAGCATTGCTTAAAAGAAATTACAATATAAATTTTATAAATTTAATAACAAGCGGCCAAAGTTGCAGTTATTAAAGTTACACTCATCTACTGTTATCAGAGTTAAAACAAAAACCGATAATATTGATGGAATAGTATAAACGTTTTCCAAGTCCTCTTATCTCTTGCTATATCTTTGAGAAAAGTGCTCTTACTTTTGAAATAGTTTGAGTTTGAAAATAGTTAGGTGTCTTAAAATCCTTAAAAAGGATAACACAATTGAAGAGGCAATTTTACTTTAAAAAATTTCCATGGCGCCAAAACGCCGAAAAAAGCACTCATCAGTGAGCTACAACCTGCAACCTATTTTGCTTGTATCAGTTTAAGTTATTGTTTTTCATTGTAGAGTTAACATTCTTTTAAACGAGAAACTTTATGCTTTTCTTTTTTTTATTGAAAGTTAAAAAGTTTTATTTAAATAACCCTTAAGCCTGCTTAGATCCCATTAACGTTTTTTGTAAGTTGGTCTGAAAAATGAATATGTTAAGGGGGAATGGAATAAAAAGAAAAAGGCTAGGGACCGTGAGAATTGATTATCAATATTTTCTTTAAATCAAGAAATCATGCACTTGGAAAAGCCGCATTAAAAACTAATTACTACAATTTCAAGATACGCAATGATTGCTTAAATCTAGATCTTTATATATTACCCCAATCGCTCAAAGAACCAGAATAATTATTATTATTATTATTTTAAGATCCTTTGAATCGAGAACAGGCGACCAAAAAAAAGCCTTGTTTCTACTACACTAAATTAAGAACCGAATATTCCATAATATTGATATTCACGTAAAATGGCTTTGGGCTGCAGTTGTCAGCGATTGACGACAGCTGAGCAGCCTCAATAAGTTCACTATGGCTGTCTCTATGGTTGCGTCTTCGTCACCTGATGCTACTCCATAAAATTAAGGAGCTCACAAAAAAGTGAACCGGCTTTTCCTCGAGGGGTGTAGACTTTGGACTGCTCTTTCCGAACTTGATGGTGGCCCAGGACTGCTAGAATACAACAGTGAAACCTATGTACAATGAAGTTCACATTTCTCAAACAAAAATTCTCCGAATTAATATAATACATTTTTTCTGAAAAAAATTTGTTTTTTGGGTTTGTCTCTTTTGGCTTTATAGGATGATCATGTAAACGTTTTTCCGAAGAAACGTTTTAGATAGAGGATATTACAATTTAAGAGATATTTCAAGCGAAAACGAACGCTTAAAATATAAGGATTATTTTTTAGTGTTATTCTTTTGACCAAATGAATACAAAATATTCTTTGAGCGATTAAAAAGGTATAAAAATAGAATTATTATTAGTAGGAAAAACATATTAAAATCAATATATAACCATTAAACATTAATTTTTATTTTTTCACTTATGGTTACGGTTCCTGAAATAAACTCATCATTAATGTGGCATAAGAGACAAAAAACGAATGTTTGTTCATTTTCATTACATTTCATTTTAGAAAACTGAGCATCGACAATCCTCAGTACACTTATATAGATTTTTTTTTCTAATTTATATTTTTCATCGTACATTTTCATTATTGTTTATCTTTTCTTTGGTTTTTCTTTTCCCTTCATTTTTGATTAGTACCACCGACAATATTGCATGCAATGGAACCGGTTACGACCACACCAACACCAAAGAAGAGGAGGTGTACCAAGACCTGTGCGCACTGCACAGGACGAGTAAAAGCCAGGTAGAATTGAGCTGCCTGTCCGTGCGTGGACACTCTGCTGATCAGTCCCCTGGCCATTGACCACCCTAATCGCTATATACCCGTCTTCCTCCGCAGACCACCTCTCCGACGAGCTTGGAGCAACGCGACTACGTCATTCGGGAGCTGATAGACACAGAGTCCAACTATCTAGACGTACTCAACGCGCTGAAAACCAAGTTCATGACTCCACTGGAGCGTCATCTCAGTCAGGAAGAGCTGCGTATTATCTTCCCGCGCATCAGAGTATGTAGAAATGATCTTAGTGATCAAATCGTCACTTCAACTTTAAATTAAATTCTTACAAATTGGTTACATGAGCTAATTGCTTTCTTCTATTTTTATCGTTTTTATCCTGCCAGGCCCGTTTTTTTTATATTTATTTCCCGGGGGGTTATTATATCCCGGCACCCAGATTATTTGTGCTTAGCAAAACTATCAAGGACTTTTTGCAATTGACGTTCACGGCTGGCAGGAATTTGACAGTCAAGTAGATCCGTACCTTAGTCTCTCTTGAAGCCTCGTTGTTTTGACAACCCATGCAAGGGTCCCGTATGTGGATATTGATATATTACAATTGAAGTGTCCAGTTATAATAAAAATTGACAATAATTAATATTTATTTTTCAATACCTTTCTTTTGATGTATGTAGTGATTCTTGGAAATTGCATATTTGCATTTTTAGGATCCAGATTCAATTTTAACCTATTTACCACCGTAAGCATCTCTTTTATTAAATGTTGTAATATGTGTTTACTTTACATATTTGCATATATTATGCATTCTTTGTATGTTTTCATATATTTTGCATGTTTTTTTGCATATGCATTTTATTCAAACGCACATTCCGAAGTCATAAGTCAAATTCATAAATTAATAAATACATCAAACGAAAGGTATAGAAAGTTAGATTAATTATATATGCCAATCCTTAAAATAGGTCGCTCAGTTATTGTTATTGCAATTCAATTTTTATTTTCCATTTTTAAAATAAACGTTTTTGTCAATTTTTATTTTCAAATTTTAAAATAAAAGTTATATGTAAATTTGTACTTTTACATAACTCTTATATGCGATCCCTG
Organism: Drosophila kikkawai; assembly: GCF_030179895.1. NCBI lineage: Eukaryota > Metazoa > Arthropoda > Insecta > Diptera > Drosophilidae > Drosophila > Drosophila kikkawai. Next base: position 6,072,497 of record NC_091733.1, on the reverse strand, counting down.
ATTTTATGTTGGGATCTTTGTTCTTCTTAAGTACATTTTTTAAAATTTTGTTTTATTTTATTTTTTTTATTATGCTTTGGTTTTATTTTTTAAATCTTCTCCCTTATGAGACCAAAAAAAGTGTATCAAATCGTACAATAATTCCTAACTAGCAGTCATGTAGACTGCTACAGAATAAAGGGCACTCGCACAAAACGGTCAACCGTTTTAATCAGTCAAATTCTTTCGGAGAGAGAAATAGTCTAAAAAGGGGTTCTCTCGCAGATGTTCTCGCTTCTTTGCTAACATTATTAAATTAAACATTGATGAGAAAGAATTAGTTTAATCTGTAATTATAGAGCTACAAATGGTTAATAAATCACTTCAATTAGTAATTAGTATTAATCTTATTAAAAGCAACTTACATTTCTTAATCCCCGGCCGGGATTCAAACCCATGAGGCAAATCAAACACAAAAAGTGTATCTCTTTCTCTGAGCTAATAATAGATTTTTTAAGAATGGTCGTAAGAGCGAGACGACATTATGATTTCCATTTTTGAGACAACAGTAGTATCCACACTTCTGTAATATTAAGAATAACCAAAATCTTAATTTAAGATTTTTAATTCATGATACTACTAGTTTTTGTTATTGCTTTATTCGTATTCTTTTTAGAATATTTAATATTTAGTCTCATTTTAAACAAAAGCTGCCTAAGTCTGGATCTTTAAGCCTAGTACTCTGACGAGAAATATCCGCTGTATAAATTTAGACAGCGGCCAAACTCCATATAAAAAAAACGGTGTCGAAAAAAGAAGAAGAAGAACTTTTAGCCACGTCGATTTTTCCGGTACTCTGACGACGAAAATGATGCCTGCGAAAATTGAATGGCGTTGCCAGATCAAGATAGTAAACAGCTGATATCGCGCTGTCTAAATAATTCATTTGATTTGGAGGGAAAGTTGAAGGAAAAAGGTGGCATTGATAGGGGCTGTCAAGGGGAAGCCCATAATATGGAATTTAACCCACAAAGGACATTTTAATGCCATATTTATGTCTAAATTAGACAGCGGGATCGCTGTTTATTTCGCTACCGAGCTAGTGTGACCAAAAAAAATTAAGGAAAATCCTGAAATGCCATGAAAATGTACTTTTTATGGCGTTTAAGGATTTTTTTGGTCACACTGGACAGCTGTTTGTAAACAAATATTAAAAAAAATATTTCTCGTCAGAGTACTAGGCTTTAACGTGTAAAACTAGTATATTCACCGGGTCCCGACGGAATACCGGGCTGCGTGCGGTGGTATGGTACAGAGGCTCTGTGTGACCCCCTGCAAAAATTGTTTACCACATCTTTTGAAACCTCTGAATTTACCCTTATTTGTAAGGAATTATTTGTCATTCCTCTCAACAAAAAGGTAGCAAATCAGACACCAGTAACTATAGGGGAATCTCTAAGTCGTCGGTTATCGCAAAACTCTGAGAATATAATCACTCGTCACTGGCAACACCTTCCATTTCCCCATCTTAACATTTATTTTTAATCATTTGGAACTTACATCATTTGTGATGTGATGCGACTTACATGGACTTTAGTAAGCTTATTACTTTGTTAATACTTTTTCTTCTTGTAACAAAGCTCGACTAAATGGAGTTTTCTTTTGATCTTCAATGAATTGTGAGTTATTAAAATGAGGGGACCCAAAAAGTTTTGTTTAGCAGCCTCCTGGTCTACTGGTTTTAACCTTGTTCCAACCAACTCTAGATTACTTATGTCCGCTGACGATGTTAAACTATGCCTGCAGCGACCCTTAAACGCTCACGCTAGTCAAACTTACAATTGGATCTTAATAATTTTAGTACGACTCCAAGTACTTATTACATCTCAATATTTCCAAATACAAACTGATACCCTTTTCACGTCTAATTAATCCCCATTTCCACATCACCCGGAGGTAACGAAAACGGCGTGTTTTTATTTTATGTGGTTTTCCCCAAATAGGCCCAATACGATAATACCCTCACAAAATGATATTCAGTTTTCAGTTTTATATATATACTAGCGGACCCGGCGAACTTTATCTCGCCCCAACTTCGACTGATTAAAACAAATTAAATTGAGACGTTCCGTTTCTACTTTGACGTACATGTCGAAACACTACTATTGAAACTGTGATCTTTTGCTTGAATACTCGTGCAGTGATGTCAGGTCGATCGCTGGATGTTTGTCCTGAAAGCAACAAATTGGTAATTTCGGGCCATTTCGGATTGCATGTGAAGGTGATGAATAAATCCGGGCGTCCGTAATTCCGGACATACGTCATCGCATCTTGAGCATACTCATGCATATGGCGCGGGCTTCCAACATAAGTAGCTGGGAGAATGGTCAAAAAACCGATGTTGGCCGCGTGTCCTTCAGTAGCGATGGCGTCACGCAAGTGGATGTACTCGTCTGAGCGCAACTTCGACTGATTAAAACGAATGAAATTGAGACGTTCCGTTTCTACTTTGACGTACATGTCGACACAGTACTGTTGAAACAAACGGCGGTATCTTAACAGATGATTGTCAACATTAAGTCGAATCATCAATCGATACGCATAATAATTCATACAACTAACCTTCTTATTCGTTTCTTCTCCTAAATTTTGAATTCAAACTCAGTTGTAGAATTAAAAAGACGTGATGACTTTTAAACAAACCTGTCGTTGGATTGACCATCTTTATGTTGAAGTGATACCCATCTTCTCCACGACAGAACATCAACGGGTATTGAAGAGCATCATAAGACCGATGAGTCTCATAAACTCGCTGCACTTGGCCATTATCCCGACGCTTAAGAACAATATCGCGTGATTCAACATTCTCGCCAACAATCACCACTGCGACTTCATTGATAGTGGGAGCATTAAATTGTCTTGCATGGCTACCAGTGCACTATGGTCCAGAATCCGTTTTTTTTGGCATAAAGTCGAAAAATGGAGCTACAGGGTTTAAACTTCGCAGATTTTATTGTTGTGGCATTAACAACTTGTGTACAAAAAATTGGGCCAGTACGACCACGCCCACTCTTGCCGCCCTTGCAAACTGATTGATATTTAATTTATAATTTTTATATATGTACATAATTACCATTTATTATATACATAATTAACGCATATATAATGAAAAAGTTGTTAAAAAAAAGAGAGATATTTTTCCGAATTTATAATTAGAATTATTGGAAGAAATTAACCGTTCAAGAACGTATTTACATTTGGGAAGATATTTATGAATATCACTATAAAAATTACTGCATTTTTAATCTATTTCCTTCATTTTCTTGTATTTCACAGTGTCTTTATTAATTTTGGTGCATAGTCACTTCGATACAGATTGAATTTTTCGATTGTTGCTGCTCCATAATTTAAAAAGTTCGCTGTGAATAAACTATGTATATTACCAAAATATTAGAAAAGGGGGACGAACGGGGATGAGTTTTTTGTTTGTGGTTAAAGACAACATCCAGGAGTACAATCTGGACCAATTAGTTGCTGTCAGCATGGAGAAGCTTATTAGTTATACTCCACGAAACATGGAGAACGCATGATAGTTTTCTAAAAACATACACATAAATTTGACATTACACAACACTAAATACGTAGAACTACACAAAAAATTACAATGTACATTAAATAGTGCATACCTTGAAGATTATTTTCCATATTTTAGTTGATTTTTTTGAACCAAAATAACACGTCTGACACAACATAAAGTAACTAAATATTTTGGCGCGAATTTCTATTCGGAAATGAGCTGATCGCAATCGCATTTTTAAAAGCTCTCAATAGGCTTTGGTGGCACATTTAAAGCATTTAGTTAACATTTTTATAACGTATGATGAATTTACTTTAAGATTAAAATAAGAAAACAACGATATATTAACATAAAAAAATCGACTTTATGCCAAAAAAAACGGATTCTGGACCATAGTGCAGTGGGTCTTTTTTGTCAGCGCTGATAATGATTTTTGTGTTCGTAATAATGCATTATATTCAATGCAGTTCATTCTCATGGAGAAGATTTTGCAATTGTTCGATAATTTCACGTTTAGTTGCAGTAAAAATTGCACAGCGGTGATTTAGTTCAACTTCCGAATCACCAATGAAATAGATCTGAAGGAATTTATGATCTTTGTTTTGTGGTGGTAACAAAGCGCCCCTTGAATCTGAATGTTGGGATTCAATTTTGAAAAAATGTGATAATAAAGAGACGCCATTACCTTATAACTTGGATTGTAGCCTGATTGTTGAACAACCTCGGCTCCAAAAGACGTCATTTGAAAGCATCCGTTATATTTTTGTGCAAGCTTCAGGAAACTGTTTGATTGGGCTGAGTTTCCATATAGTAGCGAGTACAAAGGCTCTGGTGGATGAGCCAAAACGGGCAATTTAATTTTGCCACCTGCACAGCATAAGCCGGGGGTTTCCAACCGAAACTTCAATGCATTACAATGCTGACATACAACAGATAATGAACCAATAACAACGCACGTAAGATCCTTGTAGGATGTTTCAGGATTGTATGCGAATGCAGCGCGATTCAAGTTTTCATTTGCGGCTCGTCTTCCTCTATTATTTTGTCGGGCTTGAGGTGGTCTTTGTGCAGCGCGAAGCTGTGCCATTTGGGCACGTATCGATGCATTTATTTCTGTACGTTCCTCTTGCGTCCGACTATTACGGAAATTCTGATTATTTATTGCACTGCGTGAACGCCGCCCAAGATTTGATCGTCTAACAGCAGGCATTACTTCCAATTGTTTAAGCTCACTTTGGTAATGCTTCGTTAGCTCGATTTTTTTGTTTAAATATTTTTTTACCGAGTTCATTGATACACAATTTCAACGCAGCTATGATCTTTGTAGGGTGTTTCAGAATTTTACATACAACAGTGTGTCCATCTGTTGAGCCGCTATCGACCTTTCCGGAAGGACTTCCCAAAATTTTCTTATGTTATAACCTTCTTCTGGCAATTACAAAAAACTGAAAAAAAATTGAGCCAAATCGGCCCAGCCGTTCTCTTGTGATTTGATCGCTAACATTTTTTGTCTCCATTTTTATATATATAGATATGTTAACAAGCCCTTCCATTTTCCCATAACCCTCAGCAGTACCGACTATAACGCTTGTGTGTGTGTGTGTAAGTGAGTGTATTCAACGCATAATATAATTTCACTTTATTGCCAAGTTTAGTCTAACGGTAAAATATATTTAAGTTTTATAAAGAATTGAAGGAATAAGAAATCCGCCGTAAAACTCAGACATCGAGAGAGAAAGAGAGAGAGCAAGATAACTTACATTTCTTGTATTTCGGCTGGGATTCAAACCCATGTATCAGAATTCATAAACTACCTGCTTACCAGGTCAGGCCACTGAGACAAATCAAAATCTACTGTCAGGAACATAAATTTAAACAATTCCAAAGGAGAAGCAAAAATGTGAATTTCTCTCTCTCTCTGAGCTAAATATATATAATTTTTTACTTAAGAGTTTGCGATTATTTCGTTATTTTAATCCCGAATCTGGAATAACTGAACCAATAAATCCGAATCGTACCTCAAAATTTCAAGAAATAGTGATATGATATACAGATGGCGCTATTGGCTGTTGTTATGCATATGTAAAATATGGTAGGACGTGGTAAATTTTGAGAAAGTGCCATCTAGCGGAATTTCTTTAAGGCGGAAGGCCTGCTTAGCACGTCCTACCATATTTTACATGCAAGCTACCAAGCTTATTGTATTTTATTAATTATTAAATGTTAAGACTGTTTATTATTTTATAATTTAAGTTGCAAATATTTTGTTTGTACATAATTCGAAATCCATAGAAAATATATCATTCCGTCTTCAAATTTGTATTATTCTAAAGAGTTTACTGTGGCGTTTACCTATCATACTTACCTTAACTAACGTAGTCAAGGGAGTGCCCATGTGGTAGGTGGCTCCTTGTTCGATTACTATAGGATACTATAGTACCCATATACCCAGGGATCGTCGTTTGTTTACCAAATGGGGAGGAGCACATCAACGTTTGATTACTATAGGGTTAGTCAACGAGGTAACCATCTCTTAGGGTCAGTTAACGGTACCGATACACGAACTAGTTCAAGCATGGCCAATCGACACCTTCGTAATAATTAAAAAAAAAGGAATTATGACTTAAAATTAAACTGAAATTTTGCCTTTTATTTTTATCCGAAACTTCTGCAGGAACTTTCTGACATCCATACAAGTTTCCTAGATAAGCTCAGAGAGTCGTTAATACCGAATGCAAAAAAGAAGATGGCCCTGGTTTTTCTCGAATTTCGCGAACCGTTCCTTATTTACGGCGAATACTGTTCCTGCCTGCTTGGCGCTATAGACTTCCTTGCGGATGTGTGCAAGAAAAACCAGATCGTCGATCAGCTGGTGCAGAAGTGCGAGCGTGACTACAACGTGGGAAAGCTGCAGCTGCGCGACATTCTGTCGGTGCCTATGCAGCGCATTCTTAAATATCACCTATTGCTGGACAAGTTGGTGAAGGAGACGTCGCCGCAGCATGAAGACTACCGGTCGCTAGAGCGTGCCAAGGAGGCCATGATCGATGTGTCGCAGTACATCAACGAAGTGAAGCGTGATTCCGATCACTTGGTTATTATTCAAAAGGTGAAGGATAGCATCTTCGACCTTCACCTACTGCAGAATGGAAATGGTTGCGATCTGCTGCAATTTGGGCGCCTGCTCCTCGACGGTGAACTTAACATTAAAGCTCATGAGGACCAGAAAGTTAAGCTGCGCTATGCTTTTGTCTTCGACAAGATCCTTATAATGGTGAAGGCCCTCCACATTAAAACGGGCGATATGCAATACACCTATCGTGACTCGCACAATTTAGCCGACTACCGAGTGGAACAGGGGCCCTCTCGCCGATTGCTCGGGCGCGATACCCGCTTCAAGTATCAACTCCTGCTAGCCCGCAAATCGGGAAAAACAGCTTTCACTCTGTACCTTAAAACGGAACCTGAGCGGGATAAGTGGCGGAAAGCCCTTACCGAGGCCATGTAAGTATTCCACTGCTGCTAAAATCTTTTAATAGACGAACTCTTTTTATTATACCCCCTACGATCAAAAAAAGCTAGTTTTTATAAATTATGTTTTGGATTTTACTTTCAAGAATAAAGTCTGGCTTACTCGCTTTCTACATAACTTAGTCACATAGCATAGGAACAAACTGTTTTGTCACTACATTGAAGCTAAACTAAATAGGATTTTTTTTTTGAAAAAAAAAGAATGGCTGTATATAAATAATTATATCCTACATATGACATCTATTCTTATAAATGATCCTCGATATTGATTTTACCTAAATCTTTTATAATCTATAGTCGAAAGTCCCAACTTTTCATTTTCATTTTGTGACTACCCTAACGTAGACTATGTTTTACGGCCATTGTATTCTTGGAGCACTGGACTAATTTCTTGATTTAATTACTTTCCCATAAACGGATTATCTCTGCTTATAGGGAAAGTCTTGAACCGTTCGGCTGTCGAAGCACAGATCACAAAATGGAGATATTTACTTTTGATCAGCCAACTACGTGTCGGCACTGCTGCAAGTTTCTCAAGGGTCGCATTCACCAAGGCTACCGGTGCAAAGTATGCCAAATCAGTGTACACAAGGGCTGTATCTCGTCAACGGGGCGCTGCCAGCAGAATCTTGTAAGCGTGCCGCCGCCCGTATGCGACAGGCAGCTATCAGCGTTTAACTGGTTCGCGGATAACATGGACCGAGAGACGGCAGCACATCGGCTGGAGAATCGGCGCATCGGTACCTATTTGCTGCGCGTCCGTCCGCAGGGCCCGTCAACTGCCCACGAGACGATGTATGCTCTCAGCCTAAAGTGAGTATTCGGACTTTTATTAATGAATCTTCTATTGCAACCTCTATTCATTCTCCGTAGAACCGATGATCATGTAATCAAGCATATGAAAATCAACCAGGAGAACTCTGGCGAATCATTGCTCTACTGCCTGTCCTCGCGACGGCACTTTAAGACCATTGTTGAGCTAGTTTCCTACTACGAACGCAACGATCTTGGAGAGAACTTTGCGGGGTAAGCTAAAGAGCTAATCAAAAAATCTACTTCTAATTAAAGCTTTATCAAAATTCTTGAGGTAGATTGCATTTAAATGTTGAGCCTATTATATATAGGTATTTTCTTTTAACTTACCTTTCTGCTAAAAGACCGGGCTCTCCAAAAAGCAGTGAAACAAAAGTATTTTAGCTCGACCTGTTTAATATGGGGTTGCTCAAGTTTACCTTATGGCAGTGCATGTACCAAAGAAATAAGGCTTCGCCCCAGTTTTATTTTAAAATTCACTCTAAGAAAAAACACTTACCAATTCGCCAGTCATTGTACCCACCCGTCAAGAAATGGTGGAGTTTAATAGGGTCTTCCCACAGAGCGTCAAAGCGCATCCACCGTCCGTTTAACAAACTGCCTATAAGGTTTTGCCGTTCCGAATTTTCTCATTTTAGACCGGCATCAGAGTGCATTTAAATTTAACCACCGTTTGTTATCGATAGTTAGGCAATAGTTTTTCGGTGCAACTCTGCTTTCTTCTTCTTAACAGTGAAAATTTTACCATTTACCACGAAAATGTAAACAAAGATAGCGAGGAATTGAAATATGGAATTTAAAATGCGGCGCCAAAGCTACAAACATACCCATAACAGTTGTTGGTGTTTTTCTGTATATTCTTGCCCCAAAATGTCCCCAACTGCTACTATTTAATATTAACCGCTTACCACTACCTTATTTTATAGATTTTGGATGCCTATACCACCAATATACACTCTTTGGGGCATTTGCTTTTTGTTTGAGAAAAATCATTACAGAAACTCACATTCCTCGTCATCTAATTCATTTTAATTTAGTGCGGATAAAATCTGACTCAATTTGTGCTTTTGCTGTTGTTAAACAGCCTAAATGGTTGATAAACTATTTGTTGAGCTACTGAGCTTTTTCAATAGCTGTCGAATTGTCCAATTTCTTTTTGGCCCAAAAAATACGCACTTGGTTTAAACGTTATAAATTAAATGAAATATTTATTAAGCCACGAAGTTTTCTATTGTTTATCAGCGAAGGCGAGCCGAATTGCCGCTGCGGATATTTATGACCCGAATTGGTCCGAAAAATAGTTATAGGCAAATAGTTAAGCTGATCGCCTTCAAGCGTAGGCGAAGACGAACTGAGAAAAGAATTTTTGCTGCAGTTAGCGGACGGCCAAGGGCAGCTATGCAAAGTTACGGACTAGAGCGAGAGAGTGATAAAGTTTATGTTATGCAGAAGGCAGGCGGAGAGGCAAAGCTTTGCTACGCAGAGCAAATCTATTGTTGCTGTTGTTTGGCCGCTGGGTCATCAGGTGCGGGCTGCATAACCAGACACTATTCATTTTACTCCTACATCGGCCGCTTCAGCCGTCTTTGTTTACGTTTTCATGAGCCACAGCTGATCGATCAGCTGTAATCGGATGCAGTGCACTTTGTGACGGTTTGGTCATTCCGGTGGCTCAAGGATGGCCAGGGTTCGTCTCAGAAATTTATTTGTTGGATGAGGTGGTTGCTGAAAGAGATGCCGACCCGGTCCCAGAGTAGAACGCCGAGAAATATACCGTAACTATTATTATATGTTTATTGCCTCGAACATTACAACTGTTAAAAAGATTGGATTTAGTCTGCTGCCACGGGTAGTCGCTCTGGAACGCCGCACTTCAGGGCCAGGTACATTCTTCCCGCTCGGGTCGACGGTGTCGGTGAAACGCCGATGCGCGGATGCCCCTCAGATCTCCTAGAGTGAGAATAACTGGTGGAGGCCCTCAGGTCTGCCAGTTAGTGGAATAACTTGTTAGCGGAGACCCTGAGATCTTCCAGTTAGCGAGCAGATTTGTGGAGTCCCTAAGGTCTTCCAATCTTTAGAAGTTTGTAGAGGCCCTAAGGTCTTCTAAGATGGAGAAGTTTGTAGAGGCCCTAAGGTCTTCTAAGATGAGAAGTTTGTAGAGGCCCTAAGGTCTTCTAAGATGAGAAGTTTGTAGAGGCCCTAAGGTCTTCAAAGATGAGAAGTTTGTAGAGGCCCTAAGGTCTTCTAAGATGAGAGGTTGTTAGAGGCCCTAAGGTCTTCTAAGATTGAGAAGTTGTTAGAGGCCCTCAGGTCTTCTAAGATTGAGAAGTTGTTAGAGGCCCTCAGGTCTTCTAAGATTGAGAAGTTGCTAGAGGCCCTTAGGTCTTCTAAGATTGAGAAGTTGTTAGAGGCCCTAAGGCCTTCTAAAAGAGAGATGGTTTTAGAGGCCCTCAGGTCTTCTAAGTTTGAGACGTGCACGGAGGCCCTAAGGTCTACCGAGATATATAGAGACTTATACGGAGGCCCTTAGGTCTTCCAATATTGAGGCGTACAGAGAGGCCCTAAGGTCTTCCAAGTTATAGATGTAAGGTATGGTCGGGGTCCGACTATTACCATTACTATTACCAGTATACCTTACTTGTCCTTGCTCCTTAGGCGGCTCCTTCCTGTTGGCTTACCCTTGCTCCTGTAGAGGACTTGGCCGATCGCTGGCCGAAAACTGAATCCCTTCCAAGGGCTGAGGCCCGCCTTATATAGCGCTCTGGCGCGGTTGAGTGTGGCTGTCACACCCGAAGAAATTTGCCATAATAGTGTGGCCAGACCCTCCTCGGGCCAGTGTGACCCTTTGGGCGCGATTATGGCGCGCGCGCGCATTTAATTCAAATCTATTCCATTTTTTTATATTCATAGTTTTCTATTGTATAATCCATTATCATCCTTATTTTATATCTTACGTATATATTTGTGCGCGTCTGCGCGTCACAACTATCACGCAGCTCTGTGGGAACGCGAGTTTCGCATTTGTGAAAAATCCCAACCGTTCCTCACAAATGCTCTGAGTGGGAAGTCAGTATAAGCACTGATTTAGGCGATACGTGATAGAAGATGTTAAAGCGCAATGAGTTTATATTATGCATAGATTGATCTTAGTAATGCATTTGGCTTAACTTAAAAAAATTTAGCAGTTTTTTTTTAATTAAATTTTAATCCTTGTCGCACGCGACATTTTTTCCGCCGTACTTCTTATATTAATTTGTACTTTTTAGTTAAATTACAAAACATATAAGCATTTGATTTCTACTCTTGCATTCTTAGAGTGAAAGCAGAATTCAAAGCATAATCCCTCTGTTTTAGAGGTTGTTGTATAAACAAAGCATGCATTTTTATACCCTTGCAGGGTATTATAATTTCAGTCAGAAGTTTGCAACGCAGTGAAGGAGACCTTTCTAACCCTACAAAGTATATATATTCTTTATCAGCATCAACAGACGAGTCGATTTAGCCATGTCTGTCCGTCCGTCTGTACGTTTCTACGCAAACTAGTCCCTCAGTTTTAAAGCTATCTGAATGAAACTTTGCATGTAGTCTTCTATATACTCTCACTGCTATGTCGGAACGGGCCGGATCGGACGACTATATCATAGCTGCCATACAAATGTTCGATACATTTTTAGAAAAAAAATATACCTTGGTTATTTTCAAGATTTTTGCAAAATTTTTGAGATATGGCCATTTTATATTATTGCAGAATTTCGGTTTTAATTTTATGAAAATCGGACGACTATATCTTATAGCTGCCATAGAAACGATCGGTAGCTGTAGAGAAAATGTAAAGCTGGGAATGCAAAACTGTAACTGTCAAACTGTAAACATAATAAGTATAGGTAAAATGTAATGAAATAATATCTGCAAGGGTATACAAACTTCGGCGTGCCGAAGTTAGCTTCCTTTCTTGTTTTAAAATGCAAATAGTACTGGTAAAATTAAAAACCTTTTAAACAAGAAGGGAAGCAAACTTCGGCACGCCGAAGTTTGTATACCCTTGCAGATTGCAATTGAATCATTAAGAATCGGGCCATTCTGGCTAAGAAATTAAAAAGAAAATATATAAAAGCTCTATATTTATACATAACATAAATAAAATGCTGAAAACACACACAAAACAGAGTTTCATTACATTTTACCTATACTTATTATGTTTACAGTTTGACAGTTACAGTTTTAAATTCCAAGCTTTACATTTTCTCTACATTTACCAATCGCTTGTATGGCAGCTATATGATATAGTCGTCCGATCCGACATATATAGCAGTAAGAGTATATAGAAGACTACATGCAAAGTTTCATTCAGATAGCTTGAAAACTGAGGGACTAGTTTGCGTAGAAACTGACTGAAATTATATTACCCTGCAAGGGTATAAAAATGCTAGATTTAGTCATATTTTTTTGCACTTTATGCCGCACGAATGTACCGTTCGCCATCCTAGAAATTACAATATATACATAAGAGCAAATGCCACGAAGTGTGTGGATTAAATATAAAAATAAAATGAGTTGTTTAATTTTTATTTTCTCTTAATTTTACACGATCATATTTTCTTAATTCTCAAAATGAAGCGCCCGCCTTTCTTTAATCTTAAAAACTAGCATACTGATATCGGTTAATGTGTGTAAAAAGTGGTCACAAGGCGCTTTTACATTACATTGGAAACGATTTGGAACATTTTGGAAAAATAATGTTCCGGCCAACAACCTTGAGTCTTTTAAAAGGATCTTTGGGATGGAGAAGCAGACCGTTTCGTATTTTGTGGATTGGCTAGGATCTATGTGGAAAATGTACCACTTGGGAAAATGCAATTCATCCTAAAAATAGGATTGCTGCACTTTTTGTCACACTTTTGTAAAATAAACTTTTTATGGGGCTTTCACATTATATCTAAACATCTAACCGCAAGGCCTAATTATTATCCGTTTTTCAGACTCAATCAGTCGCTGCAGTGGCCCTACAAGGAGGTAATTGCGACTGCTTTATATGACTTCGAACCGAGGGCCGGTAGCAATCAACTGCAACTGCGCACCGACTGCCAGGTTCTGGTCATAGGGAAGGATGGCGACAGCAAGGGTTGGTGGCGCGGGAAAATCGGCGACACGGTAAGCACACAAGGCTTTCGATTCTGGGGAAATTGTACGCCAGACTGTCATTTCAGGTGGGTTACTTTCCAAAGGACTACGTCCAGGAGCAGAAACCGGCCAGCGAGGAACTTTGATACTACAACTACGAGGTCTACTTTGCACCCAAAGCCATCAAGCCCACAAAGGCAGCCATTGCCGACTTACCACAAGAAGGACCTAAATCCGAATCTGTTTAAGGAGGGATTCTTAAGGAGGGGGTGACCAGTATCAACAACCGGAGCTATATTGCATCCTAGTTAAATATCTATATGAGAATTAACAAAAATTGTATTATTTGTCATTAAGGTTTTTTTTAATTTTCGTTGTTTTTTGGTTTTTTTGTAACATTTTTTTTTTTTTTTTTTTGTTAGCTCAAGAATCTTGTGCCAATCCTTCGACAATTCAAAGATCCAAATCAAAACAAAAAAGAAAATTTACAGAAGACGAAAAAAAAATAATAAATTACCTTTAAGGTTTCAACGGGCTTGACTTATATATTTGAAACGCACACACTTATGTTTGCTTTGTCAACCTTCAGTTGCTTATACTTATTTTAAGCTTCAGTCTATGGTAATGTTTTCGACGCAAGAAGTGTTTTCTTTTACTATACGCGCAGCTTGCTTAAGCAACGTCTTTAAAGACGTTGAAATCTACACACAATACCATGCGCGTTTTTCCATACAATGCTTTAAATATTTCCATATACAAACCACAAAATATAACATACAAAGAATATACCGTATATTGAATGTTTACCACCATATTGTTGGTGTGCTGGACTAAACTCTAGTTGAATCGTACATTTTAAGTAAACAAAAAGCAAAGCAGCCACAATTTGTTCGAACAAAAAAAAATATATAGAAATTATTGAAAAGCAAAAAAAACGATTCCGCAATATCGATCTGTGTCACATTTACAAGGAGGATGGCAGTCACTGACCCTCTTCCCACTTCTGCTAGTGACCCAGCTGGTGAGCTCCAAAGTGACGCGTCCTGAGCTGGTTAAGTGCTGGGCAGTGACGACACAGGAGGGTAAGTTTAAAGGTAGAACCATCTTATTGGAGCGCGTGCCTATTGGCCAGGGGCCGGGATTTTTTGTACTCTTGAAGATCAGCTCTGTCCTCTGTGTTCTATTGTACTCTGGCCAACATAGTTTTAATCTGCTGTGCTCCTTGTTCATCAACCATTCCTTGCTGGTTAGTAATTTGAAATGGTCGTGAATTTCCGACTGGACTGCGGTCGGAGAATCTAGAGTGTCTTCAGTATTTGCGCTTCCCTCTGATCCTTTCCTAGAAAGCCGCCAGCTTCCCCGTTTCCGGGGATGTGATTGTATCCGGGTACCCAATCTTTTTGTCCCCGGTATTCTTCTGAGAGTTCATTTTGTGTCTCTTTACGTTTTCTCATCCGATGGTTTATTTCCTCCAGGATCAGTGTGCCCGGTGCTGTAGATCTTGCATCTTTTACTTACATTCAGTCACACCGCGCTTTGGAGTGCTGTGTTCTTGATGAAATTTTCCATTGCGATTATGTTTAGACTGGCATTCAGCCCTGCCGCGATACATGACCTTAATGCTCCCGTGGCCGATCTCTGTATTCTTGTTTGTTTCTGAATGTTGTATGCCCTAGTCAGTGCTGGCCACTATACAAGTGCTCCTCATGTTAGTTTAGATCTTACAACTGCTGTGTAGAGTCACATTATTATCTTGTTTCTTGGGTTGAATACTCCATTTCTTTCTGAACATCTTCCTGCAAGAGTAGGTGTAGTACCGACACCCATTGTGTTCTGAGCTAGCTTACTGCTAATAATATAATTAATAATTTCTACCAAAATTCTGGAATAATATAAAATGGCCATATCCCAAAAATGATGCAAAAATTTTGAAAGACAGCCAAGTTATAATTTTTTTCTAAAAATTTATCGAACATTTGTATGGCAGCTATATGATATAGTCGTCCAATCCGGCCCGTTCCGACATATATAGCAGTAAGAGTATATAGAAGACTATATGCAAAGTTTCATTCAGATAGCTTTAAAACTGAGGGACTAGTTTGCGTAGAAACGGACAGGTGGACAGACGGACATGGCTAGATCGACTCGGCTGTTGATGCTGATCAAGAATATATATACTTATAGGGTCGGAAAGGTCTCCTTCACTGCGTTGCAAACTTCTGACTGAAATTATAATACCCTGCAAGGGTATAAAAATGTACATTTTTAGCTTTACCTTTTCCCTACATCTATCGATCGGTGCTACACCATTTCATTAAATTAAAAACGAATTTCTAAGATAATAAAACAAAAATGTTAATATAATCAGACCTGCTCCGGTAATCGAAAACGGCAAGATTTTTTTGTCGTTTTCGTTTTTGAAAACGAGAAATTGGTGCACCGGTAATCGAAAACGAAAGATTTTTTCGATTTGAAAAACGGGCGCCTTTTTCTGTCCGAAATGAAAAGTAAATGACATTTTTTTAATTGAAATCAGACTTATTTACAAAAGGAAAAAAATAGTTTACTCAGTGGTCTATTGATGTTTATTCCACACCACCATAACATCTTTCTGGCAGTTAGTTATTTTATAAAAAAATTATTTCTGACCCCACCTCAGATTTGACCAACAAATTTTTGCCGTGCTCAACAAGATTTTTCGTTTTGGCGATAGGTCGATAAGTCCATCGCAAAAAGTTATCGCCAAGGTTTCCATATTATTAATATATTCATTTATATTTTATAAGTATTTTTACGTGTCTGTTTCGTTTTACCAACAGTATGGCAGCCTTGGCGATAACTTTCTGGCGATGGACTTATCGACCATTCGCCAAATCGAAATTTATTTTTGAACACGAAAACATTTTTTTGTCAAATCCGAGGTGGGGTCAGAAATGCATTTATAAAATAACTGCGTGCTAGATTGATTTTGTGGTGGTGTGGAATAAACATAAATATAGCATTGAGTACACTGTTTTGTAATAGCGGCCAAACTCCATATAAAAAACGCTGTGAAAAAAGGAAGAAGCCAGATCAAGAGTAAACAGCTGATATCGTGCTATCACAATAATTCATTTAATTTATTCGTACAGGAAAAAAAGGAAAAGGACAAAAATAATTGTGGGACCGAAAAATGTTCTGCCCGCGAGAAGGAATTGGCATTGATAAATGCTGTCAAGGCGAAGCCCAACATTTTGTTAAATACAAAAATACAAGCCGTTTCGTCTGTAATTAAACAATCTATTTTATTTCGATAAAACAAAACTCTTTTTTACAAATACATTCTAATATATTGCATGTACAAAAATCATTTATCACTAACTACTAACCTAAGGTTTCGATTTTGTGTTCAAGAGTTATTCTTTTAATTTTTATCCCACGTACACAAATACGCACCATTTTCTTATTAACTGTTACATTGCAGAATGTTCAGATAAGTTACTGAGTAAAGAGGTTGGAGACATAAAAATAGCCCCCTTCTCTTTCACGTTTTTACCGAGCCGTGTCTGCCTGCGACCGTTCTTGGTGCGCTTGTAAATGTTCTGCTCCTGCTACGACTGGGATCACGGCTTGCGTTGGCGAGAGTGTTCCCTCTTATTACTGGTCTTGTTGTTCGCCTTCCTGGCCTGCACATTGTAGCAGCGTCTGATATTGTGGTCTTTGCTATCCTTACACTCATAGCAGACCCTGTCTTCCTGCTTGTGGCGCACACACAGGCTGCTAGGGGCCACAAGGTTCAGCTTCTGGTTGTCTTCCTTTCTTTTTTGCCGATCGGTGCGATAGCGCTTGTACTGGGTGTCACTGCCGTAGGCGTACTGTTCCGGTTGGTTTTCATGGGAGTAGGTGCACGTCTCGGACACTTCGTTGTTCTTAAGCTGCAGACATATCTCGCACAGCTTGCCATCCTTTCGGTTCACGCGTCGGCAACGATGGTCTTTGATGGTAGTGGGTTCCTCAGCTCGAGTTTCCTCCTTCAGTTCCAGGATGTCCTCAATATTAGCCCCAGTCGCGTCCCGATCAAAGTATTGCTTTACAAAGTCTTCGTAGTTGCGTTCGTACGCCTCACCAGAATATAATCCATGACTGCTTTCCGCACTTGTACTATCGACTTGTTCGTTTACCGCATCGGCGTCCCCATTCACATCCTCGTCCAAATACTTATCCGTCTTGGCTTGTGCTCGAGTGGCTGTCGAGACCTGCATAATCTCAGGCAACTTGTCCACTTTTGACTGATTCACGTCAGTAAGAGCGTTCAAGCGCTCAAGGAGCTTGCCAGAACTGAAGGCGTCCCAGTAGTTAACTCTGCGGTCGTAGCTGTTCGCGAATGAAACGACCAAGCCGACCAGCAGCAGCTCCGACAGCAACATCGTACTGAAAGTATTGATCGACTCTGTCGATCGTGTCTTTTATAGACCCCGTCTCAGAAGCCAAGACCAGTGAAGCCTGTCCGACCACAGACCCATCAGGAAATGTGGTTTAGCCGAGATCGAAGGGAAATGCGAGTGAGGGAAGGCATAGTTTATTTTGCGCGGTCAATCAACTAAATCAAACTAAAACCGAACAAAATGAGATAAGGAACGAGTTGGAATGGTCAAATGAAAAAGGGGCTTAAGTTGGTGGTGGGCGAGGGTTATGAGGTAGTGGAGCAACAACTACGCCACGCGTTGCACATCACTCAACCGCTGCGCGCCTACGGTGAGGGGGGCAGGGCGGTTGACAGGTTGTCGCTGATGGCGCAACTCCCGCCGCTTCTCGCGCAGGATCTGCTTTGTCTGGGAGGTGTCCAGCTCCTCCCACCCACCGACACTGTCATCCACCCAATCTTCGAGATCAGCCTGCACAGGGAGAACACATAAATAAATATAAATATACATTGGTTTTTTTGGGTGTGGCACTCTTACGTTATTACTAATGGGAACCAGGTCCTGGGCCTGAAGTCTTGAAAAGTCAGTTGGGTGAAGGCTGCCAGTTGCACTTGAGCTGCAGCCGTTGTCGAGGTAGTATTTTACTTGGGGCCTAATAGTTGGCGCCAATCCCTAAAATAGTCAAAATAATACTATGAATTACCGAAGTTATCCAAATACGAATGTTAAGCCCAAAATAATATATTTCTTGTCACAATTGCGGTTAATTTTATGAGCTACATCAGGGCATCTTTTTTTCGAAAAGGAAGCTAACCTTTAGTTTTTTTTTTCTTTTTGTGGGTCAACCCCCTTAAGACTCGCCCTTAATATTAGTGATTTCCTATTATTGCATTGATTTATTTTTTCATTTGTTTATACTTTTTTTTTATTTGCAAAGGCAATATGTTTTCTTTTGTCTCTAATAAATAAAATAATTCAGTTTAGCATTCGTAATTGCAGACTTGAGGTCATAGCCGGCTTCGATTTTATAAAAATCAAAGGCTCGGCTTTAGCTTTGACCTCAAGTCTGCAATTACGAATGCTAACAAATATAGGTCGATGCTAATAAAAACAAAATAATTCAGTTTAGTTTAGCGATCCATTCGAATAGGTGCTTACTGACACTATCAGGCCTGTTCTAGTTTCCACTTCCGCAAGATCTACTCGGATTCGGATTCCTCTGACATGTTTCACTTCCGAAAAATCCTTACGGATTCGTCTCTGGGAAGTTTCCCAGCGAAACCGCTCGGAAACTTTCCGACTGACACTTGGCTGGCGGAATCAGATCCGCAAGACCGGAAATTAATTATTTTAAAATGCAATGCGATCATGTAAATGGCAAATGTTAATTGTATTTTATTCTTTGAGGTCTTAGGAAGATTATTGCATACCTGCATTACCTAAAGTTAATATACTTGATTTTTAAATAATTATTTTGTGGTTGCACCTTGAAATCGGTTCGATTCTAACCTTCAACATTATTGCAAATCCGCCGCCCCTGAATCGTATTTGAAAGGGACCATTTAAGGGTTGTCAGCGTTCCAAAAAAGGCATATATCTAAGATGAATTTCAAACAATTACTTTTTATGTTGTTTTACAATTAAAGGATCGGCTATTAGTTTAAAGTATATGAAAAAGTGTTTTTGTTTAAAATACCAGCCAATTCAATCTAAAAACTGAACTAAATGTTATGCGAAGGGTTTTTTTTTTATTCAACCTCGGCAACTCTACTCTCGAACATTTTGCCACCAGAACAGCTTATTGCAATTAAAAATATTTCAAAATGTTCCTTAGATTTTATTAATTAAATTAGTGTTTCATTACTATCTATGAGTTGGAGACTACAGCGGGCTAAAATTTGATCAGCCCCTTATTAGTAAATCTTAGGCAAAGCAAACTCTTTTGTTGAGAGCGCCCAGCTGAAATTATTTGGGAATTTAAGGGAAATTTAACAAAATTTCCTTAAAACACCAAGGAAATTCACCTTTGTTAATGGGAAATTCGCAAATGTTATCCAATTCACTTCCGAGTGGAAGCTAAATCAGGCCTGACTATGGTAGTGTAGAATTTTCTCAATATTGCAAAGCTTGTGGTGAAGAACAGATTTAGAAATTTAAGAAATTCGCAAATGTTATCCAATTCACTTCCGAGTGGAAGCTAAATAAGGCCTGACTATGGTAGTGTAGAATTTTTTCAATATTGCAAAGCTTGTGGTGAAAAACAGATTTAGAAATTTAAGAAAATATATGAATAACTGGAGAGCCTAGGTATCTCATTCTTGCCCTCGTTAGGGCCGGACATTTGCAAATGATGCTCCAAGGTTTCGATTGCCTCGGATTCATCACATTTCCGGCATTTGGCGTTGTCGGTAATACCCAGCTTGACTGCATGTGCAGCAGACAGGCAGTGACCTGTTAGAATACCCGCTAACCTTCTGCAGTCCTTCGCGGAAGATGCAGCGCGTAGTAGGTCAGTTTCTCGTTGTGCTCTTTGCACATGATTTTTGATATTCTGCAGGTTGCGGAATTACTCCTCCACCTGCTTTTTGCGCTTGCGTCAGCCCGTCTCTCTAGCTCGCTTTGGAGCGTTCTTAGGGAGATAGGGACGTTTTCTGTTCTTTCACACGCCAGTCCGACGCTTTCCTTTCCAAGTTCGTCTGCGGTCTCGTTACCGTCTATGCGTTGGTGGCCGGGAACTCAATAGATCCTTAGTGACTTTGTCGTGCTCAGGCTATCTAGCGACTCCCTGCTTGCCAGTACATTTTTGGAACTGACCGCTGATGATTGCGTGGATCTTATCGCCGCTTGACTGTCTACGAACAAATTGACCGCCTCATGTGGACGGTTTATGCTCTGCGCAAGCTCTGCTGCTTTCCTGATGGCGAATACTTGCGCCTGCAGTAGCTTGGTAGCTTATACGACAGCCTCATTTCAGGGTCTGAATAGTATATGCCCGCTCCAACTCCTCCTTCCATCTTGGAGCCGTCGGTGTATATATTGAGGTATTGAGCATGGTCCTGGCCTGACTTCCAGTCATTTGGTCCCATGAATACTGTTGTGTTTACATCCGGGCACGTTCTGGGTATCATGTAGTCAGATGTACTGCTCATGTCTCGACCAATTGAACTGTGCATAAAAACCTTGTAGCGACCAGTTTCCTGCTGCAACCAGACGTTGTGCCGCCTTTCCTGCTATCAGTTGCGCTTGGATATCTAGGGGATATATACCGATTATGGTTTCGAGTGCTTTGGTGGGGGTTGACCTCAGCGCCCCTGATATGCAGAGCAGTGCCTGCCGCTGGGTTCACTCCATAAGCTTATTATACGTTTTCTTCTCTATGGCTTGCCACCACACTAAGACTCCATACAGCAGAGTCGGACGCACCACCGATATGTAGACCCAATGCCTTAGAGCGGGTGAGAGGCCCCATGTGCTGCTAAGCATCTTGGATGCATATAGCGCTATGGTGGCCTTTTTTACCCTCTCTACTACATTGGCCTTCCACGTCAGCTTGCTGTCAAGTACAATGCCGAGGTATTTGACTTTTGTTTTCGGGGTCAGCCTAGTTTTGTTAATTTTCGGGGGGATCCATTGCGGCACCTTGTAACTCTTGGTGAACAGAATAAGGTCCGTCTTATCCGCATTGATATTGAGTCCTACCTTCTCCGCCCACTCACATATCTCCCTGAGCGTTCCACTCACATATCTCCCTGATCGAGCTGAGAGTCGATGGACAGACTCCCGTGATAATTATTCTTATGTCATCCGCATAAGCTGTTATCTTTGCTGCTTTCCTCTCGAATCTCTTAATTAGGTCGTCTACCACCAGATTCCATAGGAGGGGCGATTGGGCCCCACCTTGCGGCGTGCCTCTGTGCGCTCCTCTCACCATGGAAGCAGTGCCCCAATCTGATTGTACCCACCGGCAACTCAAACAATTTCTTATCCACAAGTTGATAGCGGAGGCGGTTGGTCGCTTCTAGGCGATCCATTATTGCGTCCGTGATGAATTCCCCTGTATATGTCCACGAATGCTCCGAGTGCATATTCCTTTTTGTATAGGGCTTTCTCACGAATGTAGTGCCGTCTCCACCGATTTCCCCTTTGTATAGGCATGCTGGTTGGTTGATATAAGTCCTGCAGCTTTTCGAGTAGAAATGAGTATTCCCCAGTTAGATAAGCCTCACGGCTTATCGGTCTGTAA
Source organism: Drosophila kikkawai (assembly GCF_030179895.1). Lineage (NCBI taxonomy): Eukaryota > Metazoa > Arthropoda > Insecta > Diptera > Drosophilidae > Drosophila > Drosophila kikkawai. Next base: position 6,050,830 of record NC_091733.1, on the reverse strand, counting down.
TCATTGAGGCTCACATGGCTGCACTTACCTGCTTTGGGCAGGAAGACAATCCAAGAGGTCCTCCATTGGATAGGGATATAGCCCGTGCTTAAACAAGCTGTATATATTGCGTAGAGCCATGGGATTATCACTTCTTTGGTCACCTGCAGCATGGCTCGTAATATTCCATCTAGTCCTGGTGCTTTGATCCTCGCAAAGGAGTCTATAGCCCAGTGGGTTCTACTAAACGATATCAGATCTTTTGGGAGATGCTCTTCTCCAGTTGCTAGGTCCTGGTTCCTATTCGCATCGGGTACCTCAGAGCATCCTGGGAAATGTGCATGCATTAGTGCTGTTAGGGCCTCTTCGCTGCCCTCAGTCCACTGTCCGTCGTCGCGTTTGAGCTGACTCTGTATGGTTGACTGCTTCGATAGCAGCTTCCGGAGTCTAATCGTTTCTGGGGCAGTCTCTATATTGGAGCAGAAGTTTCTCCACGAGTTTCTCTGCACCTCGCGTATTTCCTTCTTGTAGTCCCTTAGTAAGACTTTGTATTCCTCATTGATGATATCATCTTTCGCCTGTTTGGCGATTTTGAAGAATTCTTTGAGTTTTTTTCGTAGTTGAAAAAGGTCCTTATTCCACCAGGATGGCCTGGTCCACTTTCTTGTGTCCGATATAGGCATGATGCGTGGTACGCATCTAGCAGTTCTTTGGAGAGGGTCTCTAGGGACTTTTCTATATGTTCCGCGGACTTTACTATACCCGAAAAGGTCGCGAGCCGTGTCGCGATAATCTCCTTGAACTTTCCCCAGTTAGTATTCCGGGGGTTCCTGAAGACTGATTGTTTTGGAGAGTGTTCGAATGCGTATTAGAACCGTATGTACTTATGATCTGAGAAGGATGGTCTCTCAAGGACTCTCCATTCTGATACCAAAGTACCTTGTCCCCTTACAAGAGTAAGATCTAGCACGTCTGAGGAGGTGGGACCTACAAAAGGTGTGTTCTTCCCCCACGTTTGCTATACTTAGGTTGCTTGAGAGTATAAAATCTAAGAGTGACTTACCTCTGTCGTTTATGTCGGGGCTCCCGCAAACGCAGTGGTGCGCGTTGGCGTCTGCACCCACGAGCAGTTGCTGGTCCTTCGGGCTGGCTTCTACCAGGCTCATGAGTTCTTCTGGTGGTGCCGTCCTGTCGTGTGCCATGTAGCAGGAAGCTACCAAAAGGCGCTTTTTTCCGCTCTATGGCATCACCACGATCAGGTCATCAGAGCTGTAGTGAGACAATGTTAGCATGTAGACCCATCCGATCGAGTACGGCGGTTCTATTCTATTGGTGGATGGAGAAAATTGTAAATTGTGGACTTTAGTCCGACGATGGCATTGCCTGAATATCCGGATTCTGACGCCCGGTCTTCTTGGATTGCGATGGGTAAGAGTACCTTCGCCTTCGGAATGGATGGGATTAGCTACCGGTCCACCACACCCAGCTTGGCCCCCTCCCACAGCGCCTCCAACTGGCAGACCGCTTGCGTCAGCCACTTTCTCGTCGGGTCATCCATGCACTTCAGGATTTTGATCCCATTTAGCCACTCAGCGCACCATCAAAGGTGGTCCTGGGAGCTTCGGGATCTTCCTCCATCCGTGCATACAATGACTCAACGAGCCGCGCATGCACCATCTTCCACCGCGCCTCGGTCATCTTGCCGGCTTCATCGCTTCTGTCAATGAGTGCCACGATCAAATGTCATTTGGTCACTTTTTTTTTACTTTTGCGGTATTTTTGGGTTTTTTTGCCATTTGGGGAGGGTCTGCCTCCTTAGGCCCGCGTTGCCGCTTGCTCCCCGGTGCGTCCATACAGGCGCTCTCGGCTGAGCGTTGCCTTTTGTTGGCAAGCGTCTCCTCCACCTTGTTGGCTAATTTGCCCGTCGATCTCATGTGGGAGAGTGTAGCCTCCCCTCAGCGACCTTCTCCTCCCATGTAAGCTTTACCTTCTCCTCTGGGGATAGGGTGGCTTTTTCCTGGAGCCGATTCTAAATGTAGGGGCAGCCTTGTATTGCGCCTTGGCCTTCATTCCCTCGTGGATAAGGCTTTCTTCTTTATCTTGCGTGCGAGGTTTAATATATTAAAAAAATGAAATTTTCTTTCAGTGCTCAAAATATTTTTTTTGATCATAAATAAAACAAAACAAGAAAGAAAGCTAACTTCGACACGCCAAAGTTTGTATACCCTTGCAGATCGGTTTTCATATTTATATTATAAATTGTAATGCCAAAAACAGACACTAAACAGAGTTTCATAACATTTTACCTATACTTATTATGTTTACTGTTTGACAGTTACAGGTATTACATTCCCAGCTTTACATTTTCTCTACATCTACGGATCGCTTCTATGGCAGCTATATGATATAGTTGTCCGATTTTCATAATATTGTTACCAAAATTCTGAAATAATACTAAAAGCTCATGTCTCAAAGTTGATGAAAATACGTTGGAAAACAACGTAGGTTTAATTTTTTCTATTACTTTCCCTATCGTTCCTATTAGAGCTGGGAAAAAATCGATGTCAACATCGATTAAATCGATTCTTTCTTTTTGGTCGATGCATCGATTCGGTTTAGAAAGAATCGATTAATCGACCATGCTTTGCGCTATCTGTGCGTTTCAGCTAGCTCAACAGAAGCAGAGCGAGTATTTAGTAAGGCTGGATGTATTATAACCGATAGACGTTCCGCTTTAAAACCCAAAACTTTAAATAAGCTCGTTTTTGCCAACAAAAACCAGTGGCTAGTCTAGAATTTTTATATTTATTTTCATTTTTATAATTTGAAAATATTTTCTTTTGTTTTTTGTGATCTCATTGAATTGATCTCATTTAATTTAATTTAATTTTTCTGGAAATAACCAGTAAATAATTGATTTTGATTTTTTGTTTTTATAATATGAAAATATTTTGTTTCTTATTTTATGAACCTTTATTTAAAATATTTTTAGTTAAACTAGGTTACTTTATTTAAAATAAAGGCTTTGAATAATTTTATTTAAAATAAATAATTTTATTTAAAATAAGGATTCATAAAATAAGAAACAAAATATTTCCTGAAGGGGTTATCCGGGTTTAGAACCACAAAAAAAGGCCTCTTTTCCAGAATTTTTTTAAAAGATCCTATGACAATTTTGCAAATTTCATTTATTCTACATTAATACATAAGGTTTGAACTAAATTCTGTAAAATTTTGAACAAAAAATATTCACAAATGAGCCGTTGAGGGAGGGTTGAACTTAACCAAAAAAAAAAATGATGTCCTTGCGGTAGCCAGGATTTCTCCGTCAATTTTTATTTGAAATCAAAAAACCAAAATTTTCCTGTTAGCTTATGTGTCTGGCTTGTCTCTGAACGAAGGATTTTTTAAAAACTTAAAAATTGCATTTTTGGGAGCGTTTTTCATGAAAAATGACACTTTTTACGTCAATTTTGGCCATATTTTGGGTTATAAAATCGGTTCTAATTGAAGATATAAAAAATCCTTCGTTCAGAGACAAGAAAAACTTGTCTAAAAGAAGTGTGGAAAATCTGAAGTCGATCGGTCCTGTAGTTTTCGAGAAATCTTGACTACCGACTTCAAGAAAGTGGTTTTGAGAAAAACGCGTTTAAAGTTTTAATTGCCAGTTGTGACTCATACGACGCGCTGGGCTTTATATTTCTCCCATTCCTACAGTTTTGCTTCGATCGACTTGAAATTTTCGGACAACATTCCTGACACTTTGTACTATTATATAAAAAAGTTTGAAAAAAATGCATTTTTTGAAATTTCAAAACCCGGATAACCCCTTAAAAAAAAAAAATCAAAATCAATTAATCACTGGTTATGGCCAGAAAAATTCATTTGATTTATTATGAATACATTTTGGGTTTATTGTTTAAGAATGAATATGTAAATAAATTTAAGTTTTGGTTTTTTCTGAATATATTTGAAGTAAAAAATAAAAAAGGTTTCTTTTCGATTTAATCGATTTTATTTTCAAAAAAATCGAAAAAAATCGATTCGCTGAGAATCGATTTTTTCCCAGCTCTACTTCCTATGGCAGCTATAAGATATAGTCGTCCGATTTTTATAAAATTTTTACCAAAATTCTGAACGAATACCAGAAGCTCATGTCTCAAAGTAGATGAAAATACTTTGAAAAACAACGAAGTTATATATTTTTTTCAATTAATTTCCCGATCGTTCCTATGGCAGCTATAAGATATAGTGGTCCGATTTTCATAAAATTTTTACCAAAATTCTGGAATAATATAAAATGGCTATATTTCAAAAATGATGCAATTATATTGAAAAACAGTCAAGTTATAATTTTTTTTCTAAAAATTTATCGAACATTTGTATGGCAGCTATATGATATAGTCGTCCGATCCGGCCCGTTCCGAAATATATAGCAGTGAGAGTATATAGAAGACTATATTCAAAGTTTCATTCAGATAGCTTTAAAACTGAGGGACTAGTTTGCGTAGAAACGGACAGACGGACGGACAGACGGACATGGCTAGATCGACTCGGCTGTTGATGCTGATCAAGAATATATATACTTTATAGGGTCTGAAACGTCTCCTTCACTGCGTTGCAAGTGTATAACAAGAAAGGAAGCTAACTTCGGCACGCCGAAGTTTGTATACCCTTGCAGATATTATTTCATTACATTTTACCTATACTTATTATGTTTACAGTTTGACAGTTACAGTTTTACATTCCCAGCTTTACATTTTCTCTACATTTACTATTTACTCTATATGATATAGTGGTCCGATTTTCATAAAATTAAAACCGAAATTCTGAAATGATATAAAATGGTCATATCTGAAAAATTATGCAAACATTTTGAAAAACAGAAAAGTTATATTTTTTTTCTAAAAATGTATCGATCATTTGTATGGCAGCTATATTATATAGTCGTCCGATCCGGCCCGTTCTGACATACATATACATATAGCAGTAAGAGTATATAGAAGACTATCAGGCCTGCTCCGGTAATCGAAAGCGAACGATTTTTTCGATTTGAAAAAAGAGCACCTTTTTCTGGCCGGAATGAAAAGTAAATGGCTTTTTTATATGAAATCAGATCTTATTTACAAAAAGAAAAAAATTGTTTACTCAGTGGTCTATTGATGTTTATTCCACACCACCACAATATCATTATGGGTATTTATTATATACAAAATTTATTTCTGACCCCACCTCAGATTTGACAACACAATTTTCGCCCTGTTCAACAAGTCCATCGCAAAGAGTTATCGCCATGGTTACCATATTGTCGGTGGAATGAAGCAGCCAGTTAAAAATACGTATAAAATATAATTGAATACATTAATAACTTTAAAGGAGAGTCAAAATTGTTGTTTATAAATAATGCTATTTAATTTGATTGCTTAAATGGTCAAATTTGACCAAATAATTAATTGAAACCACTGGAATTAAAACTGAAAAATGTGGCATCTTTAATGCCTAAATTTAATTAACTCCATAATTGTTTGCCTTTTCCCGACTTCAAAATAAGCAATTGCAAATATAAAAGGCAGTTCATCACGTTGTTTGCTTTTTACCAAAAGAACAAGTAAAGTGCTTGAGCAATAAGAAACGATGAGAAAACGAAACATTCCGATAGCAAAAATTTTTCGAAAACCAGAGCAGCTAAAAACGAAAAAATTTTACGATTACCAGAGCAGGCCTGTATATGCAAAGTTTCATTCAGATACACTTGCTCTCATATCTCTGCGTACAGGGCTTTGTTATGTGGTCATTTGAAAAATCCAATCGCTTTTTCTTATTAGTTTTGGAAATAAATAGTTTCCTTCTGGCCACGCGGCCACCTTTTTTTATTGCCCGTCGTATGGTATTATCTGATACGGTTTTGGAAAACCATTCCTCACCTTCCAGTTTAAGCTTGTGCGCTGTTAATTTTGTATTGTTCTGGACTAGTTGGAGAATTTTTGATTTTTCTCTTTTCATTAACTTGCTTGGACGGCCAGATCTGGGCGCTGATAAGATAGATCCCGACTTTGCGTAATTGGTAATAACTCTTTGAACAGATGAGTGCGATCTGCTAATGGTTTTTCCAATCTTCCTGTAGCTTTTGCCTTTAAGATGCAGTTTAAGTATGATTTTTCTTTCGTAAGCGCATATCTGCTTTCCCTTAGACACCATAGTGACAAATGCATATATTACCCATTAATAATTGATTAATCAAAGAATCAAAGCGAACTTTAAACAAAAATAGAATTGCATTGGACATTAAATAAAGAGATCTTCTTTGCTGTACGCAAACTTTTGAGACTGCTATTTTTAAAGGGGTTTGGGCAAAATGGTCATTATAAGAAAACATCTAGGCTCATAATTCTGCAAAAATAAAGAGGCGACGTCAATTGAATGACTAATAGATTGAACCAATTTTTGATTCGCAATGCAAAATATTTGCAGAGTTATTTGACATTAAAGTCAATGTTATGATGTTTTATTGTCCTGTACGCAGAGATATGAGAGCAAGTGTAGCTTTAAAACTGAGGGACTAGTTTGCGTAGAAACGGACATGGCTAGATCGACTCGGTTGTTGATGCTGATCAAGAATATATATACTTTATAGGGTCGGAGGGTCTCCTTCACTGCGTTGCAAACTTCTGACTGAAATTATAATACCCTGCAAGGGTATAAAAATTAATAAACTTTTATTTTTAAAAATTCGTTTTCATAGGAAAAAATTAAATTTTTCACTTATATATTTGTGGGCGTGGCACAATGTGCAGTACATATATAAATTTTCAACAATTACCTGTCAAATGACGTTTAAATTATTTGATTATCTTTTTTGGTTCAAAAGCTATGATTTTTGCAACGCAAAGAGAAAAGGTGGTACTGTGCAACGATGGAGAAAACTGAATACGTCGAGATTTAGAAAAAAAAAATGTGCTCGAAAACGCCTGGGCATTTGTAAAGACTTCAGTTACTGTCAGGACAATGACCGAAAACAGGCATTGTGCAAGCTTGGCTTTATTGGAACTGCCCGCACGTAACGTGATCCCGAGTGAGTGGGTGTCATTGACAATTTGTGGGGAATTTTGAATAAAAACATCCTAAACCGGAAAATACCCAACAAAAAGGACTTGAAAGAGCCGTTGGCCGAGGAGTGCCAAACATAGCCCCAGAAACCAGTTACGAGGTGGTGGCCAAAAGGACTTGAAATGGTTGTGGACAATAAAGGTTGTCATACAAAACACTAACTACATTATTTTTAGTCAATAAGCACTAAGTATAGTTTGAGGTATAAACCTGGATGAAATAAGCTGTGGCATTTTTTTCGTTTTAAATAAAAAAAATATATATATTAAAAAATTACAAATACGTGAAGTTAATAAATATTAAGTTTGAACCTAAGACAAGCATTGTGCTTAAAGTTTTTTTTTAAACCCTTTGGTTAGTGTATAACGGGCTCTTAAAGTTGTTGATTGGGTCTGGTTGAAATAAGCCGTGAGCCACTGTATAACCAAATGAGAAATGAGGGAGTCGGCCAAGAGTCACCAAGGAAGATTGAGACGGACAGAGGAGGCGGACAAATTTAATAAATGAGTTTGTATATTAAGTTCTTAGCATTAATTAAATGCTTAGAAGATACCGATGGGTCAATATACAGCTGTAAAACCACAAACTCACACTGAAGAAGTCAGGCTCCGGTTCCTCCTTTGGTGGTGTTGGCGGTTGTGCCATACGTTGGCGGTACTGCTCAATGTGCTCCTCCACGGTGCGCGGACTTTCATCCCAGGAGTTCCAGTCGCGCTCTCGCGGACCCGTCAGTGATCTGGCCTCCGTGCGTCCACTTGGATAGGCAGTCGTTAAGTCGTCTCGCTCAACGACCACATTCACCGCTGTCAACTGGTCGCTGGCATTAAAAGAGCTTCTGTGGCTCATCTTGCGGTGTCTAGAGAAGCAACACAAGGCACGCCGGCACAACGTGATGATGCCTAAAACCAGCATCTTGATTTGCTGTAGCATTCTAAAATATTATTTACAAATTAATAGTTGTATTAACGTAGAGCTACAAAAACGATTGCACTATCGATATGGTTGGTTTTTAAAATATTCGATATATTTTCGTTTAATGTTGATTCTTCACTTGATGTGATCTGTTTTAATAGCTAATTCACATCAAAGTTATTTATAAATAAGACAAGAAAACATGATGAAACAAAAAAAAAACCAACAATAATGCAGGTTTTATTAATTAATTTAATAAAACAGCCTGTTCTCATAATTGACATCTAACTGGAGTTCCATCACATATTTAAATAAGATAATGTTTTGTCCTTCCAAAATTTCTCATTTTGTACCACCTCCGTTGTGCATATAAATTTGACTCCCTTCTGTTGGCAATAGTTAAGCCTAGTACTCTGACGAGAAAAATCCGCTGTATAAATTTAGCCAGCGGCCAAACTCCATATAAAAAAAACTGTGTCCAAAAAATAAGAAGAATAACTTTTAGCCACGTCGTTTTTTCCGGTACTCTGACGACGAAAATTAAGCCTGCGAAAATTGAATGGCGTTGCCAGATCAAGATAGTAAACAGCTGATATCGCGCTGTCTAAATAATTCATTTGATTTATTTAGACACCCCTAATGGAAGGAAAGTTGAAAGAAAAAGGTGGAATTGATAGGAACTGTCAAGGGGAAGCCCATAATATGGAATTTAACCCACAAAGGACATTTTAATGCCATATTTATTAATATTTTTAATATTTTTTTGAATATTTGTTTACAAACAGCTGTCCAGTGTGACCAAAGAAAATCCTTAAACGCCATAAAAAGTACACTTTCATGGCAGTTCAGGATTTTCCATAATTTTTTTTGGTCACACTAGCTCGGTAGCGAAATAAACAGCGATTCCGCTGTCTAATTTAGACAGCGGGTTTTTCTCGTCCGAATACTAGGCTTTAGGCGATAGTTTTTCGGTGCATTTCTCATTTGTTCTTCTTAAAGCCTAGTACTCTGACGAGAAAAAACCGCTGTATAAATTTAGACAGCGGCCAAACTCCATATAAAAAAAACGGTGTTCTACTTCTTCCTTTTTAGACACCTGTCTAAATTTAGACAGCGGATTTTTGTCGTCAGAGTACTAGGCTTAAACAATAAAAACGGCCGACATTCGCAGCGTATTACTATGAATTTCAGAGTTCCACGACGAAGTATTCACGCATTAATGAAACCTTTCAATTTAGTTTTTATACCCTTGCAGGGTATTATAATTTCAGTCAGAAGTTTGCAACGCAGTGAAGGAGACGTTTCCGACCCTATAAAGTATATATATTCTTGATCAGCATCAACAGCCGAGTCGATCTAGCCATGTCCGTCTGTCCGTCCGTCTGTCCGTCTGTCCGTTTCTACGCAAACTAGTCCCTCAGTTTTAAAGCTATCTCAATGAAACTTTGCATATAGTCTTCTATATACTCTCACTGCTATATATGTCGGAACGGGCCGGATCGGACGACTATATCATATAGCTGCCATACAAATGTTCGATATATTTTTAGAAAAAAAATTATAACTTTGTTGTTTTTCAACATTTTGGCACCATTTTTTAGATATGACCATTTTATATTATTTTTGAATTTTGTTTAAAATTTTATGAAAATAGGAACGATCGGGAAATTAATAGAAAAAAAATTATATATTCGTTGTTTTTCAACGTATTTTCATCTACTCCGGGATATAAGCTTATTTTATTATTCTAGAATTTTGGTATAAATTTCAAAAAAATCGGACAACTATATCATATAGCTGCCATATAAACCGATCGGTAGATGTATACAAAATGTAAAGCTGGGAATGCAAAACTGTAACTGTCAAACTGTAAACATAATAAGTATAGGTAAAATGTAATGAAATAATATCTGCAAGGGTATACAAACTTCGGCGTGCCGAAGTTAGCTTCCTTTCTTGTTTAACCTATAATACCTAAAAGTTTTTTAATGATTACCAAAAAAATATTTAAGTTAATTTTACAGAGCAAGAAACTTGCCACCGAAAAAATATTATTTTTACTAATTTTCTAATATTTGTCAGTTTAAAAACCAGCGAAATGATATAAAAACAAGAAAGGAAGCTAACTTCGGCACGCCGAAGTTTGTATACCCTTGCAGATATTATTTCATTACATTTTACCTATACTTATTATGTTTACAGTTTGACAGTTACAGTTTTGCATTCCCAGCTTTACATTTTGTATACATCTACCGATCGGTTTATATGGCAGCCGTATGATATAGTTGTCCGATTTTTATGAAATTTATACCAAAATTCTAGAACAATAAAAAAAGCCTATATCTCAGAGTAAATACAAATACGTTGAAAAACAACGAAGCTATAATTTTTTTCCTATTAATTTCCCGATCGTTCCTATGGCAGCTATATCATATAGTCGTCCGATTTTCATAAAATTTTTACCAAAATTTAGAAATAATATAAAATGGCCATATCTAAAAAATGGTGCAAAAATATTGAAAAACAGCAAAGTTATAATTTTTTTTCTAAAAATTTATCGGACATTTGTATGGCAGCTATATGATATAGTCGTCCGATCCGGCCCGTTCCGACATATATAGCAGTGAGAGTATATAGAAGACTATATGCAAAGTTTCATTCAGATAGCTTTTAAACTGAGGGACTAGTTTGCGTAGAAACGGACAGGTGGACAGACGGACAGACGGACAGACGGACAGACGGACATGGCTAGATCGACTCGGCTGTTGATGCTGATCAAGAATATATATACTTTATAGGGTCGGAAATGTCTCCTTCACTGCGTTGCAAACTTCTGACTGAAATTATAATACCCTGCAAGGGTATAACAAGAAATTAAGCTAACTTCGGCACGCCGAAGTTTGTATACCCTTGCAGAATGGTTTCGATGTTTATATTATAGATTTAAATGCTGAAAACGCTTACAAAACAGAGTTTCATTACATTTTACCTATACCTATTATGTTTACAGTTTGACAGTTACAGTTTTACATTCCCAACTTTATATATTTTATACATTTACGATCGCTTCTATGGCAGCTATAAGATATAGATGTCCGATGAAATGAAATTTATACCAAAATTCTAGAATAATAAAAAAAGCTTATATCTCAGAGTAGATAAACATACGTTGAAAAACAACGAAGCTATAATTTTTTTCCTATTTATTTCTTGATCGTTCCTATGGCAGCTATATCATATAGTCGTCCGATTTTCATAAAAATTTTACAAAAATTCTGAAATAATATTAAATGGCAATATCTAAAAAATTGTGCAAAAATGTTGAAAAACAGCAAAGTTATAATTTTTTTTCTAAAAATTTATCGAACATTTGTATGGCAGCTATATTATATAGTCGTCCGATCCGGCCCGTTCCGACATAGCAGTGAGAGTATATAGAAGACTACATGCAAAGTTTCATTCAGATAGCTTTAAAACTGAGGGACTAGTTTGCGTAGAAACAGACAGACAGACAGACGGACAGACAGACAGACGGACAGACAGACAGACGGACAGACAGACAGACGGACAGACGGACATGGCTAGATCGACTCGGCTGTTGATGCTGATCAAGAATATATATACTTTATAGGGTCGGAAACGTCTCCTTCACTGCGTTGCAAACTTCTGACTGAAATTATAATACCCTGCAAGGGTATAATAAAATTCTCATTGCGAGACCACTTTGAGTTTCGCGCTCTAATGAACTGGCTAATACACTTTCAATTATACTGGCATGACACTGCCGCATTAATTAGAGACTTCATTAAAGATTTGACAGCGCTATAGCGTTTTACACAAGTGCGAGCAAGACGACTATATGGGGCTCTAATGCATTAGAATAATGCATTAGCTACTTCATTGCCGCGATAATCGATAGATCTACATAAAATATACCAGATACTCGATAACAAAATACGGGTTTAATGAAGAAAATTGTAATTGAAAAATGTATTAGCCAGCTCATTGACAGTATGGTCTCACAATGAGAAGTTTATTTTTATATCATTGTGCTGGTTTTTGAACTGAAAATATATTAGAAAATTAGCAAAAATAATATGTTTTGCGGTAGCAAGGTTCTTGCGCTGTAAAATGAATTAAAATTATTTTTTTTTTAATAATTAAAAAAAATTTAAGCATTATAGGTTAAAAACATAAATTTAAAGGATTCTGCATCTATTTATGCAATAATACTTCGACGACGAATTCAGAATTTCATAATAAACCGCCACGAATGGCGGCCGTTTTTTTTGTTTACCTTTTACGGGCGGTGTGACCGTAGTCGTATTACCAAAATAATCCAAGCAAAATGACAATATAGTTGACTCTTTCAAGGTTTTAATGAAGTAGCTAATTAATGAAAACTGCATTACAGTATCATATGGGCATAACAATTTCTTTCAATAAAACCGTATTTTGTTATCGAGTATCTAGTACATTTTATGTAGATCTATCAATTTCCACGGCAATGAAGTAGCTAATGCATTATTCAAAAGCATTAGAGTGCCATATAGTCCTCTTGTCTGTCAAATCATTAATACTGGCTTCCCACACAGCGCATTTGTGAGGAACGTTTGGGATTTTTCACAAATGTGAAACTCGTGTTCCCACACAACATTAAAGCACATTTAACATCCGAACAACTGATCGATCAGCTGTGACTCATGAAAACGTAAACAAAGGCTGTCGAATTGGCAGTTGCAAATTTGAAATGGAGCATTTACCAACTATTTTGGCTGTTCTACAAAAGCAAAAGGCACAGATTGCGTCAGAATTTATCCGCAATAAATTTAAATGAATTAAATGACAAGGAATTTTTGTTTTTCTAATGTTTTCTCTAACAAACAGCAAATTCCCCGAAGAGTGTCTATAGGTGGTATAGGCATCCAAAATCTTTAAAATAAGGTAGAGGTAGGCGGTTTATATTAAATAGTAACAATTGGGGACATATTGGAGCAAGAATATACAGAAAAAACGCCAAGAACTATTTTGGGCATGCTTGTAGCTTTGGCGCCACGTTTTAAATTCCATATCTCATTTGTTCCTCGCCAATTTGTTTACATTTTCGTGGTGAATGGTCAAATTAAGAAGAAGAATCAGAGTTGCACCGAAAAACTATCGCCTAACAATCGCCAAAGCGTGGTTAGATTTTAATGTTGAACTAACGCCGGTCCATTTGGGAAAATTTGGAACGGCAAAACCTTATGGAGCGTTTGTTCAACGGATGTTGTATGTGCTTTAATGTTGTGTGGGAAGACCCTATTAATGTTGTGTGGGAACACAAGTTTCACATTTGTGAAAAATCCCAAACGTTCCTCACAAATGTGCTGTGTGAGGCACGTTTGGGATTTTTAAAACAAGTGAAACATGAGTTCCCACACACCGTCAAAGCGCATTCACCATCCGAACAGCTGATCGATCAGCTGTGGCTCATGAAAACGTAAACAAAGACTGTCGAATTGGCAGTTGCAAATTTGAAATGAAGCATTTACCAATTTATTTTGGATTTTGTACAACTAAATTTAAATGAATAAATGACAAGGAATTTTAGTTTTTCTAATAATTTTTCTCTTACAAAGAGCAAATTCCCCGAAGAGTGTTTATAGGCATCCAAAATCTTTAAAATAAGGTAAAGGCAGGCGGTTTATATTAAATAGTAACAATTGGGGACATAATGGGGCAAGAATATACAGAAAAAACACCGACAACTATATTGGGCATGTTTGTAGCTTTGGCGCCACATTTTAAATTTCATTTTTCAATTGTTCCTCGCCAAGTGTGTATACATTTTTCGTAGTGTTGGTCAAATTTTCACTGTTAAGAAGAAGAAATCAGAGTTGCACCGAAAAACTATCGCCTAACTATCGCCAAACAAACCGTGGTTAGATATAGATGCGTCCTAACCGCGGTCCATTTGAGAAAATTCGGAACGGCAAAACCTTATGGGCAGTTAGTTCAACGGACGGTGAATGCGCTTTGAAGGTGTGTGAGAAGACCCTATTAATGAATTAAATACTATCGATTAACACAGGCTGGCAAAAAAAATTTGAACAAATTTTTTTTTAGTTTTTGTATAAAAAGAGATTTTACAAGTCTACAAGTAATAGGAAATCTGCTGTCAATGTAATGACACCATATTTACAAAACCGTCGTCAATCTGTCGTAGTGTCAAACGTATCGTCATCTTTTGCCTTTACAAAACGCGGTGTGCCGCAAGGCTCTGTTTTTGGTCCGCTTTTGTTCACCCTCTAAGCCTTTAAGTACTCTGACGACGAAAATCCGCTGTAACACGTGTTATAGCGGAATCGCTGTTTATTTGGCTCGATAACCAGTGCGACCAAAAAATTAAGGAAAAGCCACGAAACGTCATGAAAAGGGTAATACTGAACAGCAGTTTGTTGTTTGTAAACAAATAAAGATGAATTCAAACGGATTGGATTTTGGTGTTTTCTTAATGTATTTCGCCGCTAAAGAGCTGAAGGAGAAAAAGAAAACTGGTCGACGCCCCCATACAAACGATTACTTGCTTAGGAGGAACTTTTTTAACTTTTTTTAACTCCGCGGCAACAGCCTCCCAGGCTGAATTATTGTTATAGCACTATACCACCTATTTATTTATTTGATCTGGCAACGCCAATCAATTTTCGCAGGCATCATTTTCGTCGTCAGAGTACCGGCAAAATCGACGAGGCACAAATTTCTTCTTCCTTTTTTTTTTATATGGAGTTTGGCCGCTATAACACGTGTTACAGCGGATTTTCGTCGTCACAGTATTAGGCTCAAATTCCCCAGTGATAATGAAAATGTAGATATTGGACCAATGACGACTATAGGCCAATATTGCAATGCGTATAAGTTCAAAAGAGAAACGGCTGGATTGTGCTGCGCAAGTGGAAAAGTCAAAATGGATCCATTACTTACACCACCACAGTCACTGAAACCATAGTTCGATGGAAGCGATCCAGATTCCAGCCATTTTCTTCAACAAATCCTTGAATACAATAACTGCTTTCGCATGACTTCCTTTGGAGCTAATATCATTCGTGAAGGCGGATTCATGCCGGCTCTCAAGGTAAAAGACACAAAAGACAACGAATCACTCGCACAAGCACAATGAATTGCAGCGCATAACAACCCTGCAGTACCACATGTCATCAATAGGCCTCTATCATCAACAATTCATCAACCCGATACGACAGAATCGACGTTTTGCCGACTGCTACTGGAACCCGAACTCACTTCGAGTCCGATTCGTCGGTGCATGTAAAAAAACAAAATCAATTTGCATGGGCGTATGGGAGTTCAATTTCGGAATGATCAAAGTGCTGCACAATTTTCCAAACAATTGTTAGCTGTTGACAATGGAATAGTCCCAGTTGAAGCGACATCTGGATTATTTACTCTTACCAAAGACTTGCCGATTTGTAGACTCTTAATTAGCTCTTTTTGAAATCATTTCCCAAAACATAAGTGAGAATTATCAGAATTATGCTGGGTTAAGAGCAATTCTTGCCGCAATGAATAATTTCGCTAGTGATTTGGTAACATACAAATCCGTTGATTCCATGACAGATCCCGATGATGTACTAAATTATACAACGGAGTTTTTGAACTCTCTGAAGTTACCAGGCTTTCCACCACAAAACTTGCAACTTAATGTTGGTACAGTTATTATACCCTTGCAGGGTATTATAATTTCAGTCAGAAGTTTGCAACGCAGTGAAGGAGACCTTTCCGACCCTATAAAGTATATATATTCTTGATCAGCATCAACAGCCGAGTCGATCTAGCCATGTCCGTCTGTCCGTCCGTCTGTCCGTTTCTACGCAAACTAGTCCTTCAGTTTTAAAGCTATCTAAATGAAACTTTGCTATAGTCTTTTATATACTCTCACTGCTATATATGTCGGAACGGGCCGGATCGGGCGACTAGATAATATAGCTCCCATATCCCATGATCGATAAAGTTTTAGAAAAAAAAATATAACATGGCTGTTTTTCAACATTTTTGCACCATTTTTTAGATATGGCTATTTTATATTATTTCAGAATTTCGATAAAAATTTTATGAAAATCGGACTACTATATTTTATAGTTGCCATAGGAACGATCGGGAAATTAATAGAAAACAAACTTTAGATTCGTTGTTATTCAACGTATTTTTATCAACTCTGAGATATAAGCTTTTTTTTATTATTTTAGAATTTTGGTATAAATTTCATAAAAATCGGACAACTATATCATATAGAAGCGATCGGTATATATGTGGGGTGTTTTTATTTATAGTGATAGTTTTATTTAGAAGTATATGATTAATATTAAGTTCAATTTAGGTTAACACAAAAGTTTATTTGTTCAGCTTCAATAATTGTCGTCGTTGGATAAATACGTCTTACTTCCGTCTTTACTTTGGCAGAACTCTCCCTCACTCCCTCGGCAGAGGGCTTTTTGTACTGCCCGTCTTCACTTGGGACGGGGCCTCTCGTACTGCTCGTCGTTGCTCAGGACGGGGCCTCTCCCTGTTAATCGTCTGCGGGACAGGGCCTCTCCCTGTTAATCGTCTGCGGGACAGGGCCTCTCCCTGTTAATCGTCTGCGGGACAGGGCCTCTCCCTGTTCGTCGTTGCTGGCACGGGGCCTCTCCCTGCCGATCGTCGTCGTCGTCTTTTTGCGTCGTTGCCGTTTTTCTTCCTTGGGTCGTCTTCTCGTTCTCGTTGTCCAGGGCGTCGTCAATATTCGTGTGGTAGGAAGTGATAATGTGAAATCACTCCCACATTCGGCCATTCTGACTAAACATTCGCCTCGAATGTTTCGTCGTCTTCTTTGTCGTTTGCATCGTGGATGGACCACGGTTTAAGATATTCAGCACAAGTCGATGAGTTTTTCGGGCCGTCTGAATTCCCGACTTTTTGGACATCGTAAGCGTTGTTGTGCTTGACTTTGACGATTTCATACGGACCCAAATATTTTGGCTTTAATTTGAGACCGCCGCCAAACTGTGTACGTTTTATGGCTACCAGATCGCCAACGTTGTAGTTCCTTACAGGTTTTCGTCGCAAATTATACGTCTTTTTGTTTTCAGCTTGAAGTTTTAAAATCTGGGTTTTAGCTTTAAGACGAAGATCGTTGCGTGTGTCCGTAAACAGACCTATTGATTCTTTGTTGATTAAGTCATGGAGTTGTTGGTCATCTTTGGCTCTCATTTTGGTACCTATAAGAAGTTCAAAAGGTGTTGTGTTTATGCTTCTGGAGAAAGTCGAGTTGATAGCTTGCTGAACTCGATCAACGTGTCTGTACCATTTCGTTGGATCATCTATACTCAGCTTGGAAAGAACAGGTATAATAATTGCGTTGACTCTTTCAACTTGTCCATTTACACGTGGTAAGCCTGTCGTCGATTTTACAACTTTTATGTTTTCTTCTTCGCAATATTGCAAAAAATCTTGAGAGGTAAAAGCTGAACCTCTGTCGGATATGATGCAAGCTGGGTTACCAAAAATGTTACTTTGTCCTCGTAATTTTGTTATGACTTCATTGGCAGTCGTTGACTTTGTAGGGTATAGCCAACAGAATTTAGTAAATGCGTCCACCACGGCAAGGATGTGTTTATAATTTTTGTTTGTCGAGTCTAAAGGACCTAGAAAGTCGATGTGGTAAGTATGCAATGGAAAATCTACTTTTTGCAATGGATGTAGTAAACCCTCTTGTTTGCCTTGTTTGCGGTTGCTTAAAATGCACGGAATGCAACAGTCGATATACTTCTGGATTTTTTCGTCGAGATTATCTATGAAGTATTCCTTGCTAATTAATTCTTTTGTTTTCTTAACAGCAAAATGTCCTCTGTCGTGGGCTCTACTAATGATCTGTCTCTGCATGTCTCTGGGAACGACAATTAACTCTAAGTCTTTAACTAGTTTGTAAAGGACACCAGCTTTAAAAAAATAGTCCTGGTAGGCAGCGTTAGAGTCCTCAATGATTTTGCAGATCGTCTTTAAATGTTCGTCTTTGGATTGAGCTTGTCGAAAACTAACAGTAATTGAATCATCTACGATACTCATGATTGGGTATCTGGACAAAGCATCTACGTGCTTCATGCGTGTGCCTGATCGATGTTCTACTCGGTAATCATATTCCTGCAGCAAGAGTACCCACCGTGCGACCCTAGTGCACAGGTTTTGTTTGTCTAAAGTTTTAGTGAACGCATCGCAATCCGTAACGATTTTAAATTGAATTCCATGCAAATAAACCCTAAACTTAGTAATGGCTTCGATAATGGCAAGCACCTCTAACTCGTAGCTTGAATATTTACGTTGCGCATCCGTTGTTTTCCTGCTCATATAGTACACAGGGTGGAATTGACCGTCATCTGCTGATTTTTGTAGGAGCACGGCTCCAAACCCGTCTATGGATGCGTCAGTATGTACCTCCGTTTCATACTTCGGATTATATATAGCCAATACTGGGGTTGATGTCAAGTACTTTTTTAAAATTTCAATTGCGTTGTAAGATCAGTCAAGGGTTTTGAAATAAGTGCATATTTATTTATGAATTTTCTAAAATATCCTGTCAGACCGAGAAAACTCTCAAGCTGCTTCAAGTTATTGGGAATCTTAAATTTGGATACAGCATCAATCTTCTGAGGCGTCGGCGAAATCGTTTTATTCTCGATGATATGCCCTAAAAACTGAATACGGGTCTGTAGAAAATGACACTTTTTCATGTTAAGCTCAAGTCCAAACTCGCTGCAAGCTGCTATTACTTCTTTAAGATTTGATACCGCCTCGTGTTCATCTTTTGCCGGTATAATGATGTCATCTACATATGGCAGAGCAATTCCTCTTCGGGTTAGAGTTCGAAAAATAGCATTTATGTGTCTCTGAAAAACTCCTGGCGAGTTGGACAGACCAAAAGGAACTCTACAAAATTGGTACTGGCCACTCTGTGTGACAAATGAAGTGTATTTCTTGCTGGCTTTGGCTACAGGCACATGGAAAAAGCCGTTCTTCAGGTCAATTGTGCTAAACACCATAGCTTCTTGAAGGCGATCGAGCTGGTCATCTATTAGCGGCAGTGGAAAATGGTCTTTTATGATTACCTTGTTTATGCGTCTGAAGTCTATGCAGAGTCGTTGTGAACCATCACTTTTCTTTGCGAGTACAACAGGGCTGGTAAATTCAGAGTCTGACTCCTCAATTATACCACTCGCTAGCCACTGTTCAACTTGTTCTTCAATCATGCGCGTCTCAGCGAAAGCGAATCTGCGCGGACGTGAAAAAATTGGAGATTCGTCTTTTAAAATAATCTTCATTTCAATGTTTGTTGACTGTGACTTTCGCGGCTTATAGTTTACTAACAATTCGCGCACTTCGTTTTTTGCATCTTCACTGGCTGATTCGTTTATGTCAAGTTCATCGTTGTTAACCACTGCGTCAATTTTCATCAAGTTTGCTTCCGGTTGCTCTTCATCAGGACTGTAAAGTTTTCGTACGCGCAACCCGTTCGGACCAAAATAAATTTCTGCATGCAAGCATAATTGTTCACCGATGATCATTTGAGTGTCCATACACTCGAGAGGAACTATGAAAAATATTAAGTCGTAACTATTCTCATCTATCCACACTTTTTGGTAGCACTGTCCAATCGGCTTTATTTTATTTGAACTTCGATCTTTTCCAAATCCAATCAGATAAACACTGCACTCCTTCAACTTAGGTAAACCTATTTTTTCATACAAGTCTTCACGCAGAATATTAAACTTACTGCCTGTATCAAACAACGCGATGCAATTTTGATTTTGAATCGACACGATCTTGCTCGTTAAATTAGTGTTTTCTTTAAAAACTCGTGTGTTTGGCTGATTTTCCTCGACTGTTTTCTCACTTTGTGGACAATTTTTTGAAATGTGTCCAAATTTGTTGCACTTGAAGCACTTTCTGCCTTTTTCTTTGTTGTTGCAGCCACTAGAAAGATGTCCCTTTTCACCGCAGTTGTAGCAAACAATCTCTTTTTTGGTACTCTTGAAACCACTGTGCGCTGGCTGTGATTTCTTTTCTTTACTATTTCCCTCAGAAAATTTTGATTTGACACTTATGATTTGGTAATCTTTTAGTTTGCGTTTAAACTCCGACAAGTTTTTAGCACCGTACAAAACAGATTTATTTATAGAAAGTTCGTCAATACCGTCGATCACATATTGAATAAGTGCATCTTCTTCAACCTTTCCGCGTGATGCAATATCTTTCATCCTGTACAAATATTCCTGCGCGTTCTCGTTCGCGCGTCGTTTGCTCTCTCCGAGTTGTTTGTGTATCTGCTTGCTGCTCACTGTTGATTTAAACTCACTCAAGAGAGACTTCTTTAATGCACTCCACGAGTTCAACTGCTTCTTACTCAACACAAAGAGTTTCGCGACACCCTTTAGCGATTTTTTGGCAAAAATTAGTTTTTGGAGTTCGTTCCATCCCATGAGCAATGCTTGATCTTCGAAGTCGCTTATCCACACCTCAACTGGAGTTTCGTCACCGCCATCGAACTGTTTGATTGATTCCTCTATGTCCCGAAAACTGAGTGCAAAACGTGGCATATCTTCGTGTGCACTCCTTCTTTGTCTTCCATGAGGAACTTCGGCGTTTGGGCTTCCTACGTCTGCTTCACTCTCGTCGTTATCTTTGTCCTCCTCCTCTGACCCTTCGCTCCCGATATCACCAACTTCGTCGCCGGCAAGAAGGTTGCCATACAGCAAATTGCGAAAGATTTGCACTGATGTGTTCTCTACGTCGTGGTTTATGCCCAAAACTACACATATAGATATAAGGTCTCGTTCGTTTAAATGTTCGCGTATGTATGTGCATTTGCGTTTGTATTCTGGGGCATTTTCGTCATATAGGAAACCAGTAAATTCGCGCAGACGTTTGCGATTATTTCTGTCTCCATCTTCTTCAAATATAAATTTATGCAATGCACAAATTGCTGCCTTCGATGCGCTTTTTATATTATGCTGTATTAGATCGTTTAAACACGCCATTATTCATTGTGCGTTAAAGAAAAATTATGTGAATTTTCGTCGTCGTACACGTTTAAACACGTCTCACTTTCAATGGTTTTTATATTCCGGTCGAGCTCCCAAATGTGGGGTGTTTTTATTTATAGTGATAGTTTTATTTAGAAGTATATGATTAATATTAAGTTCAATTTAGGTTAACACAAAAGTTTATTTGTTCAGCTTCAATAATTGTCGTCGTTGGATAAATACGTCTTACTTCCGTCTTTACTTTGGCAGAACTCTCCCTCACTCCCTCGGCAGAGGGCTTTTTGTACTGCCCGTCTTCACTTGGGACGGGGCCTCTCGTACTGCTCGTCGTTGCTCAGGACGGGGCCTCTCCCTGTTAATCGTCTGCGGGACAGGGCCTCTCCCTGTTAATCGTCTGCGGGACAGGGCCTCTCCCTGTTAATCGTCTGCGGGACAGGGCCTCTCCCTGTTCGTCGTTGCTGGCACGGGGCCTCTCCCTGCCGATCGTCGTCGTCGTCTTTTTGCGTCGTTGCCGTTTTTCTTCCTTGGGTCGTCTTCTCGTTCTCGTTGTCCAGGGCGTCGTCAATATTCGTGTGGTAGGAAGTGATAATGTGAAATCACTCCCACATATATATATATGTCGGCGAGTTGGTTGCTAAGTGCAAATTTGGAAAGCTTGTTGCTATGGCAACAGAATTATTCGGCATGCTCAGGTATTGGTAGCCTGTAGGTGTCGCTGGCGCGCAGGCGCAATGACAGTTGAGTCGGTAACAGGAAAAGGACAGTAGACTGTCTGTTACTGAGTGAGGTCTGTTCGTCTGTCGCAACAATAGGAAAGAGTGAAAGAGACAGCTACAGATTGTCTAGGATTGACGTTTGAGTGAAAATTAAGAAAATGTGAAAAGGCTAAAGGAAAAGTGACGTGATGACAGATACGTTTTCAGTGCGCAGGCGGACAGAACTCGCTGGCTCGACTACGGTTAAAAAAAAATAACGGTTATCTCCGACATCAGAAGTAGGATTCACCACAGCCTCGCGGGCATTCTGTAAAGTGATTTTTCGGTCGATATTTAATGCAGTGGCGCATCGAAAGCTTGCGCAGCCGCGTGGTGCAAGACACCGGAGCCGTGATAGGCAGTCAAATGCACTGGTCGCGTGTTGAGCCGGACGGTTGCAAGTGTCATCATTGTCGGCCAGAAAATTTGGGGAAGAATGGAAGACAACAACAACAGAACACTGGCGGATCTGCGGCTGAAGTGCGGAGAGCTGGAGTGACGCGCTTCAGGCGTGATAAAAGTGGTCACATTGCATCTCTGTGCACGAGATGGGTATCGGCGGCTGCGAGCGGCAGCGGCAGCAGCATGTAGAAGCGAGTTGATTTGTGTGATTTAACATTGACAGTATCGGGTGAGCCCTTTCCAAATATTCTTTGATTTGGGAGCTGAATTCTGTTGAGAGCAATTTGCAAAAGTTGGCAAAAATACAGACTTCTAAATTCAGCTTGAGGATTCTATTTCATGTAATTATTGAAGATTACCTACGAGTAGTGGCTGGTTGATTCAAGCAAGCGCTTTGCTCTCTGAGGGGCTGAAGTAATTAATAAAATACGAAATGAAAGCTGGAATATGTGATTAACAATAACAGCGAGTTGTATGTTGTAGTTGTATGTTGGCTGAAGGAAATATTAAACAGTTTTGTGTATGGCTTCATGTGTCGAGTTCCAAAATTTAGCGTGCTTATATACTGGTGCTTTAGAAATTCGCCTAGTAGACATGAATAGTGCAGAGTGTCCCCACACACATGGTTTGGACATAAAGTTGTTGGTTAAAGATGGGAATAGAGAAGTGTTTTATTGCAATGTTGTGCAATGCGATAGGTTGTGCTTAGACTATCGGGAGCAATATTCGAAAATGGTTTCGGACAGTGGCCTTTGCCGCTTATGTCAGACCCTGTGAAGGAAAATATTTCTGTTGAAAAATAATTAATTTAAAAAATTACGAGTTGCCGTCTGTTTGGTCTGCCGTGCCGTTTGGTTTGAGGAGTGCATCTTCTACCTTCATCATGCAATTATTAAGGCGTTTGGAATTTATCATGTTTATTTGCGATAGTTTACATAGATGACGTGTTAATCATGGCAAACTCAGAAGAAAAGGCTTTCCGAAGGCTGAAGGTTGTATTAAATGTGTTGACTGTACCAGGGTTGTCATTTAACGTTACCAAATGTGGGTTTCTTGAACCTACTACGCAGTATCTGAGCTATGAGGTGTGCGGTGGAGAAATCAGACCCAATTCCTAGAAAATCCTTACGTTAAAGGTCCGTCCTTTTAATCGGTGCAATTAAGAGACCGTCGTAAGACCATTTATTGAATTGGTGCCTTATTTTCAAAAACGTGTGCCTCGATTTTCTCAGATCATGAGACATATTCTTCGACTTCAAGTATCTTTAAGTGAAATGACGATATTCAGAAATTGGAACGAACGTTTTTAATATTATTACAAGTGAGCCTGTAATCGTTATTTGTTGGTTGGCAACATCCGATATAATTTGAAACAGATATAAGCTCTTGTGGATATATTGGTAGAATTATGTGTCTTGATATCTATCTCTATATGAATTGGAAATATTGGTTGGCGTGCAATTATTCTGATATTTTTGGCATTATTTCATTCAGATGAGAGTTTTTAGTCTATACTTATTGCAAATGTAATCATTTAAAAAAAAAATTATCTGAACATTGATGGACATACTTGAAATCGTATGATTTTAAAATAGAGTAGAGGAAGAGAAAGCGCAAGGCAAATGTAGAATTCTTTTTGTGTGCAGAATTCACGTGACTGATTTCAACTCCGATAAATAAAAATAAAGTGACGGAAAAACGTGTGAACTTAGAATAGAAATCTCAAATGAATGACTGATCAACATCAGGATTCCGAATTTATTGATATAATTTATAAACAACTGAAGATAATTGAAATTAAATTGAGTTACGAAGAGGAGTATTGTAGTATACAGAGAGGTGTGAGGCAATGTTATCTGCCAGTAGTGTCCCTTAAATTTGGTTGATTATTAATCAAGGTTATAAATCCGTTATGTATTTGGGTGGAAAAAAAAAAATAGACTCAGCAAGATTTATCAATATTGTTGGAAATGACTAAGTTTAAAGATTGTTGAAGGTTGTATCATGTGTAAAGTTTTAAAGTAGTCATCTGGCTGGATACCAGGACCGCAGAGGTGATGGCAAGATGCTCTTGGCGGGGTGCAACTTGCGGCGAACTGCACAGTTAGTAGTGCAACCAATGCAAGCCCTTAAGAGATGCCAATCGGACCCACCCTTTGGGCTTGATACCACCACATGACACAGAGAAAAGTATAGAGAAAGAAATTTAAAGTTACGTTATGCCGGTTCGGTAAAATTATGGAAGGAAGAGCACAAATTTTGTTAAGGCAAGATTAACTTAAAATGGATAAATTGGAAATTGAAATTACTACGAATGAGAGAGAAGAGAAAGAAAGAGATAAAGAAATGAAGATGGAGATCGGTACATGTTAAAATCCTTAACAAGCAAAAGAACTTATAAGTATGCGCATGAGTTTTTGAGGGCATTGCCAAATAGTCAAATAAGCATTGACGTTGATAAAGATTTAGACGACTCAAGTGGAGATGCGTCTGATTCCCATGTGGGGAATGATGATATGGATGGCACGGTTGATGCCTTGGAATCCCACCATAACAGAAGGAATTGTTATGGCGGGGGTCAGTGGAGACCGCACCATAACAGAAGGAATTGTTATGGCGGGGGTCAGTATGTGGGTGTAAAAGGAAATACACCAGTTGATAAAGCTATGTAATTAGAGAAGTCTGAATTGTAAATTATGATTAAAATGAAGATGTAATTTGTTATGTTATCATGTTATTATGAAACCAAGATGCTTATTTTGTCTAAATGCCTAAATACTTATGTTTAGAAAATTAATGAAATGATGAAATGTTTGTTAACAATAAAATGTAACGAGTACCGAAATTTGAGAATACTGTGATTTAAAGTTAACACACGAGGACGTGTGATTCGTCAGGAAGGCCGTGTCGGATCACATGAAACAGGGCCTACTTTATTCCTATGGTCAGAATATGTGAAGCGGAGCCTTTTGAAATATGAAGAGAGCTTGTACTCTATAGGTTCGAAAGATTATCCTGCAAAACTAACATTTGAAGATGTTGGGTTTGTGCGGAAGAGAGCTTGTACTCTATGGTTTCGAAAGGTTATCCCGCCAAACTAACATTTGAAGACACTAGAAGTGTAAGCGAGAGATCGCCGACTGAGGCACTCGTTGGTGGAATCATTTATAAGGCTATGAGGGTCCAGAGAGACCGTGACGCAAGAGGTGCGTGTGAGCGTTGCAAAGTGTGCAGCAAGAGCCTGTATAAATTGATGAAGAGATGTTGAGTAAGAGTTGTGGTACGAGTAGAGAAAGAAGATACAGATTTGCTACGAGAAGAGAATGAAGTGGCGAGAAGAAATAAAAGTAAAGCTTATTTGACATGAATAAAACAGATAAAATGAAATGTTAAGTTGAGACCAAAGAGAGAAACAAGAGAGAATGATAAATGAAAATGACAGTTATGTTTAGAGCTATTAGAAGACACGTCACGCGAGGACGCGTGAAATGTCATGATGGCCGTGTCGGCGAGTTGGTTGCTAAGTGCAAATTTGGAAAGCTTGTTGCTATGGCAACAGAATTATTCGGCATGCTCAGGTATTGGTAGCCTGTAGGTGTCGCTGGCGCGCAGGCGCAATGACAGTTGAGTCGGTAACAGGAAAAGGACAGTAGACTGTCTGTTACTGAGTGAGGTCTGTTCGTCTGTCGCAACAATAGGAAGGAGTGAAAGAGACAGCTAGAGATTGTCTAGGATTGACGTTTGAGTGAAAATTAAGAAAATGTGAAAAGGCTAAAGGAAAAGTGACGTGATGACAGATACGTTTTGAGTGCGCAGGCGGACAGAACTCGCTGGCTCGACTACGGTTAAAAAAAAATAACGGTTATCTCCGATATATATATAATATGTAATATGTATAATATGTAAAGCTGTAACTGTCAAACTGTAAACATAATAAGTATAGGTAAAATGTATTGAAACTCTGTTTTGTGAGTGTTTTCAGCATTTAAATCTATAATATAAACATCAAAACCAATCCGCAAGGGTATACAAACTTCGGCGTGCCGAAGTTAGCTTCCTTTCTTGTTATGATATTGCGTAATTTGAATCCACCGCGACTTTGCAATGGTACTCGATTTTCGGTAAAAAGACGTATACCGAATTTTATTGAGGCAACTATATAACTATATAACAGTTATTTTCAATTTTTAAAATAATTGAAAATTAAAATTATTCTCCAATTTGTATATCTCAAAAATAACATTTTCCTGTCAATTTTTATTTTAAAAATTGAAAATAAAAATAGAATCGCAATAATAAGCTTGCACCTTGAGTCAGATACCACTATCTTCTGTGCCGAAAATGCTCTTTCTACAGAAACCTCTGTAGCAGGAACACAATGAACAACCTTAGCCAAAGCATAAAGGCATGAATAAGAGTATTTTTTACTCTCCAAATACTCCATGTATGTTCGCATTTGGGTCTAGTGACTTGGGAGAGTATCCATTAATTTCCATTTCCGCCAATTTTAGTTCAGGCTCTTTTTCGAATTCTTCATTTTCTGAGCGCTCGTCGAATGAATTAAGGTATTTGCTAATCAGGGAGCCTCCGTCACCCTCACTCTGAGAGGAACGGTGAATTTTTTATTATATGCACTTATGTACATGTACATAATTGTGCATATGCAATAACCGCAATATAGACATCAAAGTATAGAGTTCGGCGTTTTCTGGTTGTTTGCTTGTTGATATTATTAAAGGCAGTGGGTGTGGGTTTTAATGTAGGCAGCATCCTTCTTCCCAATAATGGTGTTGTGTCTAGGTACGTGCTTTCATCCAAGCCACTACTCATTTCAACTTCCTCGGTGCTGGTTTTCATGTCCACAGAAGGAGGTTGGTGTCCATGTTAAAGGTGTGTTATATATTTGTTTATATTTTGTTTAGTTGTTTTTGGTGCGTTTCGGGTAGGTTTGTCCATTGGGATGAGTATCAGTTAGGTTTTCATATGTGAGATTTTGTAGGCTGGAGTTGTTTCCTATATAACGCGTGGAGGTTGTTGAGGTTTCTATTATTCGCAGGTGACGTTAGCTGCGGTCTTCTGTTTATGCCGCGCCCATATAGCTGTGTTGTCAGTTGCTTCTATTATGGAGGCTGCTAAGTAGTACGACAGATATTGTTTTGACAGGGAAGAATATTTAGCGTTCAGGTTACATAGTCTTTCTTCTGTGTTCCGCACTTAGGTTGTTTATCTTGTCTTGTTCCTTATTTGTAATCGGCTCATTTGCTGATTTTTGGTAGATCAACATGTGGTAGTGGGTTCTTTTACAATTAAGAGTTTTAAGGGGTTATATACAGTTGTGATGATAAAAAAAATCGACTTTTTTATTGCATATTCTTCAAGTATATACTGTTGAGAATATTCTCACAAAAATTCATAACGATCGGAGCATTAGAACCGAAGCTGTAGCTATTTATAGTGCACGACCTGCACATCGGCTTGAACAAACTTGAAACTTTAAACGCGATTATCTCAGAACCTTGTTTTTTCGAAATTACCTTTGCGGTAGACACGATTACTAAAAAACTATTAATCCGATCAACACCATTTTGACCACTTATTTATTATAACAACAGCTACTCCTCTAACGAAGAATTTGTATTTTTTTTTGAAAACTTTTTTTTTAGAGCATAAAAATCGAAAATCTTATACCTTAAAAAAGTGAATTTTTTGTTAAAACCGTCGCCATTTTTTTTTAATCAAAATTTTAATAAATCCATGGTCTAGAGGACTAGGCAATACAATATACTAACGAAATTTTTTTTAATTTTTGATTTAGGATGAAGTGTTTTAATTTATTTTATTTTCAGCTTTGTAGTGATGGGAATTTCTGTTTGTGCTGAACGCTGTCATGCACCAATAAGGCTTGCTTCCAAGGGAGCGGGCAGCTGTATTTATTGTTTCGTAGTATTTCTCACAACCACATATACAATAGTTTTTACATTTAAGAGCCCCAAAATTATGCTTAACAGGCTAAGAGAGTAAGACATTAAATGTCTTAGTAGTAATGTAAGAGCGAGAGACACTGCGCTGCAGGTTAGGCTTAGCATATGCTGTTAATTTACATTTCATGCTCATTAACTAGAATTTTTTAACAATTCAAGAGGCGTTTTTTAACCTATTTTCATTAGCTGATTTTTTCGGGTTTTCCCTGGATATGTTAGAGGCACCTTTTCAGATGGAGACGAGCAAGTTTATGTCCCCCTAGCTCCACAGTGGTTCAAACTACCGAGGCAGAATGTGGGTATTATTATACTTGTTTATTGGCTTCTTTTGCTCTGTCTTTCATTTGTGCCAGGTGAGATGTTTGGCATCAATGCGGCTATAGGGTCCCAAGCAGCAGCAGTCAAAATTGGGGATTATTTCGGTTAGCGTAGGCATCAGTTGTAGCACCAGGGTCAGCTGTAGTTCCAGTTGTAATTGCAAAGGTTGCGGCAGCCAGCTGCGCAGTAGAGGAGTCCATTCAAATAAGGCATGCCTTCACGAGGGAGAGGGCTGCTGATTTTATTGCTTTGTAAAAATTCATACATTTACATATGCAACCTTAGTCCATAAGAGCCCCAATCAGAGAACATGGGCCAGTAAGAGAATTTAACATTTCAATGTTATTATACCCTTGCAGGGTATTATAATTTCAGTCAGAAGTTTGCAACGCAGTGAAGGAGACCTTTCCGACCCTATAAAGTATATATATTCTTGATCAGCATCAACAGCCGAGTCGATCTAGCCATGTCCGTCTGTCCACCTGTCCGTTTCTACGCAAACTAGTCCCTCAGTTTTAAAGCTATCTGAATGAAACTTTGCATATAGTCTTCTATATACTCTCACTGCTATATATATCAGAACGAGACGGATCGGACGACTATATCATATAGCTCCCAAAAAATTATAACTTGGCTGTTTACCAACATTTTTGCACCATTTTTTAGATATGGCCATCAGAATAAAAATTTCATGAAAATCGGACGACTATATCTTATAGCTGCCATAGGAACGATCGGGAAATTAATAGAAAAAAAAATTATAACTTCCGTGTTTTTCAACCTATTTTTATCTACTCTAAGATATAAGCTTATTTTATTAGTTCAGAATTTTGGTATAAATTTTATGAAAATCGGACAACTATATCATATAGCTGCCATATAAACCGATCGGTAGATGTAGAGAAAATGTAAAACTGGGAATGTAAAACTGTAACTGTCAAACTCTAAACATAATAGGTATAGGTAAAATTTAATGAAATAATATCTGCAAGGGTATACAAACTTCGGCGTGCCGAAGTTAGCTTCCTTTCTTGTTAGTAAAGAAAGAGAGAGGGATACAGCGCTGTAGGTGAGGCTTAACAGATTTTAATACTGTCTTCCCACACAGCACATTTGTGAGGAACGTTAGGGATTTTTCACAAATGTGAAACTCGTGTTCCCACACACCGTCAAAGCACATTCACCATCCGAACAGCTGATCGATCAGTTGTGGCTCATGAAAACGTAAACAAAGACTGTCGAATTGGCAGTTGCCAATTTGAAATGGAGCATTTACCAACTAGGCACAGATTGCGTCAGAATTTATCCGCACTAAATTTAAATGAATTAAATGACAAGGAATTTTTGTTTTCTAATGATTTTTCTCTAACAAAGAGCAAAATTCCCCGAAGAGTGTCTATAGGTGGTATAGGCATCCAAAATCTTTAAAATAAGGTAGAGGTAGGCGGTTTATATTAAATAGTAACAATTGGGGCAAGAATATACAGAAAAAACGGCAACAACTATTTTGGACATGCTTGTAGCCTTGGCGCCACGTTTTAAATTCCATTTCTTATTTGTTCCTCGCCAAGAGTGTATACACTTTCGTAGTGATGGTCAAATTTTCAGAGTTGCACCGAAAAACTATCGCCTAACTATCGCCAAACAAACCGTGGTTATATATTAATGTGTTCTAACGGCGGTCCATTTGGGAAAATTTGGAACGGCAAAACCTTATGGACCGTTTGTTCAACGGACGGTGAATGTGCTTTGACGTTGTGTGAGAAGACCCTATAAGCCTCTCCTACAGCGCTGCACCCTCTGTACAAATGATATTGACTTGTTTGTAGAGCTGGAAAACAATCGATGGCACTATCGATACCATCGATGTTTCTTAAATTTTGTAAACATCGATGGTTCTTGGGCCGCTATCGATTGTTTTTATTGTATTGAAGTAGCACATAAAGGAAAAGGAGTGAATCAACTTGAGTATTGGACGGTAATAATCAATGTAATATGTAATGTTTTCGTATAACCAAAAATGTTCTCTGTTTTTTTAGACGCATACAAACGATACAACAGCCTTAGCAATGCTGTCTAAAAAGGTCTTATGCGTGCCAGCATCTTCCTGCGCTTCAGAGCGAGCGTTCAGCAAAGCTGGACAAATTATATCTGACAGGAGATGCGCATTAAAATCAAACATTGTTGATCAGTTAATGTTTTTAAATAAGAATTATGATCTCAAATAAAAAAACTACTTAATTGATATTTTTATGTTTTATTTGAAAACATCGATATTTCATCGATGGTTTCTTCAAAAACATCGAAAACATCGATGGTCCCAAACATCGATTGTTTTCCAGCTCTACTTGTTTGGTCGAATTGGAATTGTTACAATTTCAGGTGATGTTTTTTTTGGCTGTTTACAGGTGTATTTTTGCAATTTAATTGGTTGAGAAGGTTTTGGGCATATGTGTAGTTGGGGAGGAGGTAGCATATGCTTCTCTGGGGCCATGGAGGTTCAAGCTGCCAGTAGGCAAAATGTAGCACTCCACAGCCCAGGAGGGCATATTTTGTTCATATATATGTATGCTTTCTTTTAACTGATATGTAGTCTATGCCCCTATATCTGGGGGGTTTAACTGGTGATACTTTGTATTGAAACGTAGATTAATTATATATGCCAATCTTTAAGATATACCGATCCGTTGAAAAGTTGTTGCGATTTAAAAAATTGAAAATAAAAATTGACAGGTAACTGTTATTTTCAATTTTAAGAAATAAAAATTGGAGAATAATTTTCATTTTCAAGTATTATTTAAAAAATTAAAAATAACTGTTATAACTCAACTATTATAAAAAAATTGAAAAATAATAATTATTCTAAAATTTTTGTATTAAAATTTATTCTCCATCACAGTTGCACGTGTTGTCAGAGATAAATTAAGAAAAAGTAATTAGTAGATGTTAAATAAGCTTTGGTTTACAGTTATCAATTCTTACTTTGATCACAGTTTATTTGAAGGTCTTTAATTTTGAACGTATTTTTGATTTGTTATATTTTCTTATATTATCTAAAGTTAAAGAGCTAGACACTAAGAAGTTACAGACCATTAACGCTAGTAAGATTTACTACTTTCTGTAAAAACTATAAACACATTTTCTATGTATTTTGTTTGTACACATAATTTTTCTGGCAAGTGTTGTGCATATTAATGCATTTCAGATATTTAAAGTTTGCATACCGATCTCTTATTATACAGGTCCACTTTAATGTGAATTTGCTTATATTTTGAGCTTTTCGTTTTGGAATCGTTTTGTTCTTTCTTGCGCTTCCCGATCTATGTATGTATTTTTTCTTCCTTTTTAACATTGAACTTTTAGACTTTTCCGTTACCAAAATGAGCTTATGGAATACAGAAAGAAAGACTGTTTATATCAGAGGCTATTGCTCTTGAGATGACAAGGCATTTCGTATTATGCAGCTATACTCTTCATATAAGTTTACTATGTGGAACACTAAATATATCTAATGCACTTTGTCTTTAATGTCAGGTTAATTTTAATTTAGGAAAACTACATAAGACATAAGACTGCATTAGTATAACTGCGTATGTACATATATTATATTTTTCTTAACCAGGGCTTCACAACAAAAATATTTTCATATTTTCAAATATAATTTATCGCAGACACTGACATTTTTGATCAAATACTAAATACTAACTTAAACTCGTAAATAATACAAATTTAAAAATGAACATAGTGCAAAATAATGTTTAGAAAACATTTGTATAAATAAATTGTTACTTTGTAAGCGTAGATTTTTTTGAATTTTTAAATAAGCGAACCAAACAAAGAGCATTAGGTGTTCGACATAGAATAGAATCAGCCAAACTGTGTTATTATTTTTGTTGTTCTTGCCATTTTCATCGCCTTGTGCGCAATTTTTCTTTATTCTTCCGTGCTATAAAAACCGAAAGTAAAAAGCATTTTTTCCATATTCCACTGCGCAAGAGAGTCACATTCGGACGGTTGTAGGTGTAGTAGCTCGCGTTCAAATAATCGCAATGAAAAATATTATAACTAAAATAAACTAAAAGTTACTTAAAATCTAAAAAAAACCAATTATAACATATTTTTTTTAAGTGAGGTAGGAAGAGTTTAGTTTTTCCGAACGCCCAAAGTTAAGTTCAGCTTAAGCATGCGCCCTTTTGGCAACGATATCACAAATATCCAACACAATGCTGGAAGTGCCGATAACAACGATCCTAACGATGGTAATGGCAACAGAAACAACGACAACAGAAGCTCAAATATAGGCGACGAGGGAGGCTCCGACCAAGATGTGGATCCACGAGTTCCGCCGCACATAGCTAGGATTGGTGGTATAGGTACCTTTCCGCCGACCGCCGGCCAAGGTGTCATCCGTGTAGTACAGCGATGCGAAGAGGCCAAAGAGAACCACATGCTTGGTAAGATCACCTTTTAGCGTACCCCTCAATCTCTTACAGTTTACGATTTATTCTTTGCTGATGCGCCATTGCACATTCATATAATATATACAAATATATTATATGTTTTCGTATAGGAAAACAACAATTAGTCAACAGCTAATGAGGTCTACTACGCACTACCTTACCCAAGCAAGTGTCGGAGGTTACGGGACCTTCCATACCTATGGTCTACCTTTCAGTACCAACCCTTCGGAATACCGCCCGATTTACCCCGGATTTATAGTACTGTCGCCCGGAACTATTCCAGAATTTCGCCTGGAATTTGCTCAGA
Organism: Drosophila kikkawai; assembly: GCF_030179895.1. NCBI lineage: Eukaryota > Metazoa > Arthropoda > Insecta > Diptera > Drosophilidae > Drosophila > Drosophila kikkawai. Next base: position 6,017,542 of record NC_091733.1, on the reverse strand, counting down.
GCATGAGTAGCAAATCAGGAGTTCGACGTTCCGTCGGAATTCTATGGAAATTTCTTCGGAACTTTCCTAATTTCGAAAGCCGACCGGAAATAAATTTCGACAGGGATCTCAAGGGGAATTCAAAGCGGAATTTTTCAGGAATTCCAGATGAAAACCGAAAGAAATTTCTTGAAAAAAATCTTCCTAGTAAAAATCTGAATTTATTTATTCCTTATTTATATATGGACCGCATAATTTGATTTATGTGCACATTTTTGGTAGCATTAAATATTTCTGATAAATTAACTATACATAAGTGTATGTTACGGGCTTCTACTGCCGGCTGCTGGGTCCATCAATAACCTAAAGCCTAGTACTCTGATGACGAAAATCCGCTGTCTAAATTAAGACAGCAGAATCGCTGTTTGGTTACCGAACCAGTCTACCGTCCGTTGAACAAACGGTCCATAAGGTTTTGCCGTTCCGAATTTTGCCAAATGGACCGGCATCAAAGCGCATCAAAATCTAACGACCGTTTGTTTGGCGATAGTTAGGCGATAGTTTTTCGGTGCAACTCTGTTTTCTTCTTCTTATACTGTCTTTCCACACAGCACATTTGTGAGGAACGTTTGGGTTTTTTCAGAAATGTGAAACTCGTGTTCCCACACACCGTCAAAGCACATTCACCATCCGAACAGCTGATCGATCAGCTGTGGCTCATGAAAACGTAAACAAAGACTGTCGAATTGGCAGTTGCAAATTTGAAATGGAGCATTTACCAACTAGGCACAGATTGCGTCAGAATTTATCCGCACTAAATTTAAATGAATTAAATGACAAGGTATTTTTGTTTTTCTAATGATTTTTCTCTAACAAAGAGCAAATTCCCCGAAGAGTGTCTATAGGTGGTATAGGCATCCAAAATCTTTAAAATAAGGTAGAGGTAGGCGGTTTATATTCTGCCAACACCACCAATTAGAATCTAAATTGTCTGATTTTTTAGAAACATCGATGTTTGATCCAGTACTAATTCACACTGTCTAGTCGCATCCATGTTTAACATCAATTTTGCAATTTAATTTATTAATTGAATACAAATAATTTCCACTTACCTTATTACATACAGGCCTACATCGGTAACCTTAAAATTTTTTGATTTTGTTTTGGGCGAAATCGTACGATTTTGTTTTTAGCTTCTCCGATTTCCGACAAATTTTTGCTATCGGAATGTTTCGTTTTCTCATCGTTTTTTACTGCTCAAACTTTTTATAAGCAAAAAATGGTGGAGTTAGGCAAATCTAGGCATCTAAGATGCTGCCACATTGGTCAATTTTGACCATTTCAGTAATCAAATTAAATAGCATTATTGATAAACAACAATTTTTGCGCTCATTTAAAGTTATTAATGAATTCATTTATATTTTTTAAATTATTTTTAACTGGCTGTTTCGTTTCACCAACAATATGGCAACCTTGGCGATAACTTTTTGCGATGGACTTACCGACCTATCGCCAAAACGAGAAAACTTGGTGAACACCGCAAACATTTTTTTTGTCAAATCTGAGGTGGGGTCAGAAATACATTTTTTATAAAATAACTACCTGCCAGAATGATCTTGTGGTGATCCGGAATAAACATTAATCGACCCCTGAGTAAACAATTTTTTTTTAGTGTATTAAGCCTAGTACTCTGACGAGAAAAAGCCGCTGTATAAATTTAGACAGCGGCCAGACTCCATATAAAAAAAACGGTGTCGAAAAAAAAAGAAGAACTTTTAGACACGTCGTTTTTTTCGGTACTTTGACGACGAAAATGAAGCCTGCGAAAATTGAATGGCGTTGCCAGATCAAGATAGTAAACAGCTGATATCGCGCTGTCTAAATAATTCATTTGATTTATTTAGACACCCCTCATGGAGGGAAAGTTGAAGGAAAAAGGTGGCATTGATAGGGGCTGTCAAGGGGAAGCCCATAATATGGAATTTAACCCACAAAGGAGATTTTAATGCCATATTTATTAATATTTTTAATATTTTTTTGAATATTTGTTTACAAACAGCTGTCCAGTGTGACCAAGGAAAATCCTTAAACGCCATAAAAAGTACTTTTTTAATGGAATTTCAGGATTTTCCTTAATTTTTTTTGGTCACACTAGCTCGGTAGCGAAATAAACAGCGATTCCGCTGTCTAATTTAGACAGCGGGTTTTTCTCGTCAGAGTACTAGGCTTTAGATCTGATTTCATATAAAAAAGGCCAAATACTTTTCATTCCGGCCAGACAAATGTGCCCGTTTTACAAATCGAAAAAATCTTTCGGTTTCGAAAACTGGAGCACCGATTTTCGTTTTCAAAAACAAAAAATGTTTCGTTTTCGATTATCGGAGCAGGACTGAATATATAATTTTTACGCAACTTTAACTAATACGGAAAACACTTCTAAATGCAGTAGCAGTCAACTCAAAATGCAAGGAGAATTAGAAGGACTACCGAAGACCGAAAACTCTTGCGTGTGTCAGGGTATAGCCGACCAAAGCAATGCCTTGTAAATTGATCCACATAATTCGATTTAAATATCAAACATAAACATTTTAGCCATGACTAAAGAAAATGTTCATTATGTGCTATTATACCATACGCAACCAGTGTGCGAGCATAAGAATGAGAGAGCGAAAAACCCGAGCGCACACGAAGCTACGGGGCCTGTCGCTTCGGGCACACACGAAGTCTCTGGGGCCTGTCGCAAAGAAATTTTTGGTTCCATTTTCGTTGTATGAAATGACCAGTCTATATGTTGTATGGTTAGTGGTTAAATCCCATATTATGGGCTTCGCCTTGACAGCACTTATCAATGCCACTTTCTCCTCGCGGGCAGAAAATTGTTGGGTCCTGCAATAATATTTTTCATTCGGCTTTCCCCCTATTGGGCCTGTAAGAATAAACGAAATGAATTATTGTGATATCACGATATCAGCTGTTTTCTCTCTTGATCTGGCGACGCCATTAAGTTGTCGCAGGTATCATTTTCGTCATCAGTGTACCCGCAAAATCGACGAGGCAAAAAGTTCTACTTCTTCCTTTTTCAATTAATTTTAACCAATATAATTTAATTAAATATATATATACTCTTTTAAGAAAGCCTGAAGCAGGCACGAAAAATTCAAGATCGTAAAAGTCGCATACATACATACATAAATAGAGATGTACATGTATGTACATACATACATACATACCTCAGTAAAATTGATATATGTGCATCGTGTTTTTATATTTTATATTTTATATTTCTCAAAAATGATGGAATAACAGCTATATGATATAGTCGTCCGATCCGGCCCGTTCCGATATATATAGCAGTGAGAGTATATACAAGACTATATGCAAAGTTTCATTCAGATAACTTTAAAACTGAGAGACTAGTTTGCGTAGAAACGGACAGACGGACAGACAGACGGACGGACAGACGGACATGGCAAGATCAACTCGGCTGTTGATGCTGATCAAGAATATATATACTTTATAGGGTCGGAAACGTCTCCTTCACTGCGTTGCAAACTTCTGACTGAAATTATAATACCCTGCAAGGGTATACAAATTATAACTTCGTTGTTTTCCAACGTATTTTCATCTACTTTGAGACATGCGCTTTTAGTATTATTTCAGAATTTTGGTAACAATATTATGAATATTGGACAACTATATCATACAGCTGCCATACATCTAGATCTGCGATCCGCAGATGTAGAGAAAATGTAAAGCTGGGAATGTATAACTGTAAATGTTATGAAACTCTGTTTAGTGTCTGTTTTCGGCATTATAATTTATGATATAAATATGACAACCAATCTGCAAGGGTATACAAACTTCGGTGTGCCGAAGTTAGTTTCCTTTCTTGTTTTTTTTTTAACTCCTCCATGTGACATTTTTAAATTAATTTTTTTTATATAGATAGTAGATGTACAAAATGAATAAGCTTAGAAAATATTTAATAACTCATTGTTTCTTTTTAAGATAATAACTTAAAAGTATTTTTCGTAGAAAATTGATAAATGTGCAAAAATGAGTTATTGGCAAAAATAGAATTATATAAATTTATAATATTGCTTAAATGTGTTTTTAATATGAAATAGTGTCTCCTCTTTGCTGCTCTAATAATTGCAACTGCCTCGGCGTTGAATTAACTAAGTTTTGGAGGACGGTTATATCAATATTGGCCCATTCCTTTACGATTGCCTCCTTTAAGTCCTTTAGGTTCCCAAATTGCCTTCCACCTCCGAAAACTTTATGTGAGAGGATGCCCCAAAGATCATCAATCGGATTTAAGTCCGGAATTATAGCGGGTCACTGCATCAAGGAAATTTGTTTGGATTTCAGAAACGGTGCAACGTGTATAGGAGCGTACTCCTATTGAAAAACAAAGTTCTAGTGATGGAACTCTTCCGAAAGGGGTACCAGCTCACTTTCCAAGAGATCCGAGCATATTTGGGCATTCATTCGAAAATGCACAAAGCATATTGGAGATTTATCAAAGAAGTTAAAAGCAGCCCAAACCATTAGAGATCCACCACCGTGGTTGTGTCTGTGGCAAGTTACCCGGGGATGCCTGGGATCTGGCCAATACTTTTGATTTCCATCAGGCCCATCTAAATTCAACTTTTACAGTTCAATTCAACTCGTACTTTTTACAGTTGCCAAGGCTCTAATGTGGCGCGTAGTCCTGCCATCAACCTTAGGAATTGCACCTTTTCGGTGGTTCTGAGCATATTATTGCGAAAGTTTTAGGAATTTTGTTATTGTATTCCGATGCCCATTATTTGTTTTAGCAATAACACTCAATTTGACGCCACATTCAGCCATAGTTTTTACTCTAACCTCCTGCTCTTCTTCCGTTAATTCGGTTCTCTGTGGGATTTTAATCATGGAGTACCGTTTAACCCAGCTCTTTTAAAAATAGCCCAATATAAAATATAATTAATTTTTTGTAAATAAAAACACAAATTTAATCACTTTGTTCCATTAGAATATGATCGGGTCGCCCTCCAAATGTAAATTAAGGGGTAAGGGGGTAAAATGCAATTTTGCCGATTTTTTTTTGACATCATAAAAAATATTTATTAAAAATGTTTTGCCGACGTTGTTTAGTACATATTTCTGGGTACTTTATAAAATTTTTTCATAAAAAAATATTAAATATTAAAAATGTTATGGCCGAATTCCAAGATCGTCTTTTTTTCGAAGGTGTCTTGCGGTGGACATCATATCCCGAGAACGGTTCATCCGAAATCAAAAATTAAACAAATTTTCGTTAGTATATTGTATTGCCTAGTCCTCTAGACCATGGATTTGTAAAACTTTTGATTAAAAAAAAATGGCGACAGTTTTAACAAAAAATTTACTTTTTCGAGGTATAACATTTTCGATTTTTATGCTTTAAAAAAAAAATTTTTCAAAAAAAATTAAAAATTCTTCGTTAGAGGACTATCTATTGTTATAATAAATAAGTGGTCAAAATTCGGTGTTGATCGGATCAATAGTTTTTTAGTAATCGTGTCCACCGCAAAGGTAACTTCGAAAAAAAACGCTTCTGAGATAATCGCGTTTAAAGTTTCAAGTTTGTTCAAGCCGATGTGCAGGTCGTGCACTATAAATAGCTACAACTTCTGTTCTAATGCTCCGATCGTTATGCATTTTTGTGAGAATATTCTCAACAGTATATACTTGAAGAATATGAAATAAAAAAAAGTCGATTTTTTTATCATCACAACTGTATATAACCCCTTAAGGGGGGATATACATGTAAACCAAAATTTTTTTTTGGCAATTTTTTTTTTGTTTAAAAAATAGTTTATTACTTAAAGAATATACTGTGTAAGTATCATCATCGAATTCCAACTTTAAGTGCCTCAAATTAAGTATGCAAGCAAAGTATACAAGTGTTACCGTGGGCACGTAAAAAACTTTAAACGTCTTTTTCTCAGCTTCTAATTTTTGCATTTCTGCCTATGCTATGGACACGATTCAGAAAAAACTACGTAACATATCGGAGTGAATTAAATTTTATTATGATCAGCATCAAATTATCTTCTATTTGAACCTACATGGTTGTTATAAAACTGAGTATTACTATTTTTTAAGAGGGTGGGAAGTGAAAACTGATCACCTGAAAATGGCATTTTTTTCTTCAAATCAAAATTTAATTTTTTTGTCTTGATTTCTTTTGGGTTTTTTAGGTTCAAATAGAAGATACAGGTGTAATGAATACAAACAAATTTGGTTTACGGGTTTTGGACAGGAATTACGACCCCTATCGTGTCCATAGTACGGCAACTCAAAGCTCGAGGCGCTACGGCATATGTTCCGTAAATCCGCCATTTTGTAAAATATTGTTTATAACTAATTTTTTTTGTCATCTCTGATTCTACTTTTAACTATATCCAAAGTTTCACGACGATTGCTTGACTATTTCTTATAAAAAAAATTCACGAAAAATGACCAAATTTTGACCGCTTACATGTATATCCCCCCTTAAGCATTTATCAACTTTCCATTAAAAACAGTTCTTCATTGTCTTTTTTATGCTAACGGTACTACAAATTGGGAGCTGACTAAAAAGCAATGTATGCAACAATATTGGTATATATAAGAGAAAAATGGTGTGTACTCAAAAAAGAACTATCGCTATTAAAACGACAGTAATAAAGAAAACAAAATTTGCACATATGTATATCAATTTTACTGAGGTATGTAAAAATGTAGTGTTTGGTGTTGCTAAAATAAACTTTGTTTTATTCAAATATTTCTTCAAAATATCGTAAATAGAATCCTATTATTGTCAGTATAGTCGTCAGTAGGAAATAAAAAAATTGCTCTATGTACATATGTACATATGTATGTGCATACTTAGTTCATTTTTGTTCTCTTTTTAATGTCCATGCTCTTACACTCTGCGTTCCTGCAAAGCTTGCGATCGTATGTATTTATGTTCATATGTGCATACATATCTACATACTATATATACATATTCGTGGTCGCTGTACCTTGCTTAGATTGTAAAAATATATTTTCATTCATTTTCTTAGTATTTATTTACCGCTTCGTGTGACAACATAAGCTTCGAATAATAAGAGAACAAATTTATCGAACATATGTATATACATATGTACGTAGAGAGATAAAAATGGCGCACTTGGTAGTAAAGGTGATTGAGCAGTGTGAGGCTGCTACCGAAAATGGAGTTTTAGGTAAGTCGGGTAGATATTGTTAAAAATAAAGAATAATATTGAGCATTTCAAAGTAAAACGCGCAATCATACATATGTATATATGTATGTATGTATGTCCATGTATGGCCAGTCAAGAGAGAAGGGGGTGTGTGTGTGTGACGGGCGTGCTTCCCACGGGCCCACGATTTTCAAATGGCCTGTGATAAATATCGCCGATTTTTTATAGAGAAGGGAAGGGCCCGCACATATCGACGCATTTCCGCGAATGTATCGTATGTTGAAAAATCCAATTTTACAGGAGAAGCTTTTTTTATTTAATCTCTGAAAGCACTGGAAGCACTGAACATACGCCAAAATTTAAACTTAATTTTTATCGGAACTATAGGGTTTTCAGTTATATTATTTCACAGGGTAGTGATACATTGGTGCCTAACAATTTTGCATTAAAATCTCAATTTCGAAAAAAATCAAATCGATCAAATCAATCGATATCAAAATTTAACGCAATGAATAGGGATGTCGAAATATTTAAAAATATCGTATCGATGATATTTTTAATTGAAACACAAAATCAAAATGATATTTTATATATCAGAAAGAACTATCTATGTATATATCAGATATTTTTTATATTTTTGTTTTATTATTATTTTTTTTAAAGCTGCATAAGCAATAACCACTAAACATTAACCTAAATACGATCTTAAATTATATTTTTATAATTTTTAGTTTATATTTATTAATAAATGAAAGAAAACAATATTTATTTTTGCTTTCTGTTGCTTTTTTTTATAATATTCAATCAAATCAGAACAAAATTTAGGTTTAAATTTTATATTTTAGCTGCGCACTCTTTATATTTGTCCTCCATCAAAGAGGTAACCTGAAAATTTTAGAAATCATTTCTGTTAAAGCTTAGTACTCTGACGACGAAAATCCGCTGTATAACGTAATACAGCGGCCAAACTCCATATAAAAACAAACGAAAAAGGAAGAAGAACTTTTTGCCTCGCGGTTTTTGCTAGTACTCTGACGACGAAAATGATACCTACGAAAATTGAATGGAGTTGCCAGATCAAGAGAGTAAACAGCTGATATCGTGCTGTAAAAAGAATTCATTTGATTTATGCATACACCCCTAATGGAGGGAAAGTTGAAGGAATAAAGTGGCATTGATAGGGGCTGTCAAGGCGAAGCCCATAATATGGAATTTAACCCACAAAGGAAATTTTAATGCCATATTTATTAATATTTAAAATTTGTTTTTTGAATATTTGTTTACAAACAGCTGTCCAGTGTGACCAAAGAAAAGCCTTAAACGCCATAAAAGGTACATTTTCATCGAGCCAAATAAACAGCGATTTCGCTGTATTACGTTACACAGCGGCTTTTCGTCGTCAGAGTACTAGGCTTTAGTCCCAATATTCATCAATGTTTTATCAACATTTTACCGACTATTCATCAATGATTCATCAACATTTTAGTCCTCAAATTAAACAATTTGGTCACACTGGTTTACGACCGAAATATGTAGCAATTTCGTTTGGAGCACTTCGAAACTAAACATGTCTAATGTTAGTACCAGCCTTTAGAAGTATTTTATTAAAAGAACTGGCTTGCTTTTAAGAAAAGTAAATCTGTTTTTTTATATGGATATCGATATTAGAGACGTTAACAGTGTTCTCCGTCACTTTTGTTGCTGTACTCTTGTGCACAGATAAAAATATTCATTAAATAAAAAAAAAAATGTTTTTCCTTGTTAATAATTGTTATCTACATTCCAACTTAGATATTAAATATGTATGTATGTGGTCTTACTATTTTAGATCTTTCTAAATGTGAACTAATGCAAATACCAGATGCAGTCTATCACCTAATGCGAAACACAGAGTTGCAAACCTGCAACCTTAGTGGCAACGTTTTAAAGAGTGTCTCACCGAAGTTTTCGCAAAAGTTCAGTATGATTACAGGTGAGCCTCTTCTAGCCCTGCCAAATTAAAATACGAATTAATTAATATATACTAATCAATTGCTCTTTTTAGATCTTAATCTTTCACATAACAAACTGACGAGGCTACCAGAGGAATTCAACAATTTGACGAGATTAACTATGCTGAATATATCTCACAACTCCTTTATCGTCTTACCTCAGGTAGTGTTTAAGCTACAGAGTCTTGCCCATTTGGATGCTCAACACAATGCTATATTAGGTAAGCTAAATGCTGTTTGACCGCGATCCCTTGCATTGATTTGTTTTTCAATCATCACAGAGATCGATACTGAAGAGTCCATTTCCAGTGCCTGCCTGGCTTTGGTAGATCTTCGGTATAACCCACTAAGCAGAAATTTTCGGCGAAAGCTGCAGGACTTTCAAACGTCGTTCCGCCTTGAGATTTCCAACAACGTTGAAGACGACTGGTAGTACGCGTGTGCCTAGCTATTAACAAAGAACATCAACTAATCTATACAGCTCTTGAAATTTTTTTATAGCTCCTAAAATTGTATATTTAAAAAAATACATTAGTTTATATAACATTTTCGACTATCCGTCATTTAATTTCCAATAAAAAAATTTGAATTAAAGATTTGACGGCACCATAGGGTTTAACCTAAAGCCTAGCAATACAGCGGCCAAACTCCATATAAAAAAACGGTGTCGAAAATTGAAGAAGAAGAACTTTTTACCTCCCGGTTTTTGCTAGTACTGAATGTCGTTGCCAGCTGATATCGTGCTGTAAAAAGAATTCATTTTTTCATTTTTATTCTAACACCCCTAATGGAGGGAAAGTTGAAGGAATAAAGTGGCATTGATAGGGGCTGTCAAGGCGAAGCCCATAATATGGAATTTAACCCACAAAGGACATTTTAATGCCATTTTTATTAATATTTTAAATAGTTATGGTTTTAGGCGACCTTTCCTTTGTTTATATGTTTTTGTTTCGGACGATATCCGAATTAAAGCTTTTCATTTATTTTGGTACTCCACCCCCTCCCTGACCTTAAGCCGGCTCAACAACAATATTTTAAATATTTTTTGTTGAATATTTGTTTACAAACAGCTGTCCAGTGTGACCAAAGAAAAGCCTTAAACGCCATAAAAGGTACATTTTCATGACTTTTCCTTAATTTTTTGGTCACATTGGTTACCGAGCCAAATAAAGAGCGATTTCGCTATAAAACGTGTTACAGCGAATTTTCGTCGTCAGAGTACAAGGCTTAAAAAAAAACGATGTGAATAAGGAAGAAGAAAAACTTATTCCCTTGTCGTTTTTGCGGGTACTGTGACGACAAAAATGATACCTGCGAAAATTTAATGGCGTCGCCAGATTAAGAGAGTAGACAGCTGATATCGTGCTATCACAATAATTAATTTCATTTATTCTTACAGGCCCAATAGGGGGAAAATCAAAGGAAAAATATTCAGTTCTCCGGTAATCGAAAACGGGAGACGAGAAATCGGTGCTCCGGTTTCCGAAAACAAATAATTTTTTCGTTTTGAAAAACGTGCACCTTTTTTTTACCGGAATGAAAAGTAAATGACTGTTTTTATATGAAATCAGATCTTATTTAAAATAGGAAAAAAATAGTTTACTCAGTGGTCAATTGATGTTTATTCCACACCACCATAACATCATTCTGGCAGGTAGTTATTTTATAAAAAATTATTTCTGACCCCACCTCAGATTTGACCAACAAATTTTTTGCCGTGTTCAACAAGTTTTCTCTTTTTGGCGATAGGTCGGTAAGTTCATCGCAAAAAGTTATAGCCAAGGTTGCCATATTATTGGTGAAACGATACAGCCAGTTAAAAATACTTAGAAAATATAAAAGAATACATTAATGACTTTAAAGGAATGTCAAAGTTGTTGTTTACAAATAATGCTGTTTAATTTGATTACCTAAATGGTTAAAATTGATCAATCACTTAATTGAGACCACCGGAATTAAGACTGTGAAAAATTTGGCTGCTCGCTCTTGTGGAAAACAGCTGTTTAAAGTCGAATTCATTTTTTTAAATATGAGTAGTCCGAACTTTGCAACCCCTTGAATGACATTGACCCTCCGACCAAAGATGTTGCATCTTAGATGCCTATATTTTTTTAATTGCAGCAATTTATGACTCCTCCTGGCTTCAAAGGTTAATTCGGTGCAAAAAAGGCCACGGAACGGCTAAAGTTAGCTTAATGAATTAAATACCATATAATAACACAACATTTAAATAATTTTTGATAAATTTTGTATTGAAAAATATTTAGAGGTTGAGAAGTTATAGGGAATCTCCCGAGTCGCCTCCAAAAAAAGTTGTTTTGCGGTGTACATCCTAACAGTCCACAGGATCATCCGATCTACAAAAATTATACCTCATTCGTTAAAGGCTAAGTGTCCCGAGGTATTCACGAAGCGTTTTTATTTTTAAAATTTTTTCCCTATTTTTTATCAAAATTTGAAGTCAAAACCCCGATTTTTGACTAAAAAAAAAACGTTATTTCTTAATTTAAAAATATATAAAAATTAAAAATTAAAAAAAGGCCGACGTGAATACCTGAGGAATTAGTTAAAGAATGTGTGTGCCAAATTTCAAATCGATCGGTCCAGTAGTAGTAGTGCATTTTTCAGGAGAGCCCTTTAAACTTTGTGATTCTCATGCATTGAACACCAACCGACCTTCGTTCAACTCTGCATAACATCGTCAATTTTCCCATGATCGATGTAAAACTTGGACACAATATTCTTAAGATATTAGGCCTTAAAAATAAAAAATAAAAAAAAATTACGAAAAAAAAAATTAAATACCTTACCCCCCCCCCCCTTAAACGCCACGAACAGGTTCATTTTCAACTCGTTTTATGACTTTTCCTTAATTTCTTTGGTCACACTGGCTACCGAGCAAAATATATGGCGATTCTGCTATAGCACATGTAATAGGGTCTTCCCACACACCGTCAAAGCGCATTCACCGTCCGTTGAACTAACTGCCCATAAGGTTTTGCCGTTCCGAATTTTCTCAAATGGACCGCGTTTAGAACGCATTAAAATCTAGCCACGGTTTGTTTGGCGATAGTTTTTCGGTGGAACTCTGATTTCTTCTTCTTAACAGTGAAAATTTGACCAACGATACGAAAAACGTATACACACTTGGACAGGAACAATTGAAAAATGAAATTTAAAATGTGGCGCCAAAGCTACAAACATACCCAAAATAGTTGTTGGTGTTTTTCTGTATATTCTAGCCCCCGCCTGCCACTACCTTATTTTAAAGATTTTGGATGCCTATACCACCTATAGAAACTCTTCGGGGAATTTGCTCTTTGTTAGAGAAAAATCATTAGAAAAACTAAAATTCCTTGTCATTTAATTCATTTAAATATAGAGCGGATAAATTCTGACGCAATCTCTGCTTTTGCGGTTGTACAAAAACCAAAATAAATTGGTAAATGCTCCATTTCAAATATGCAACGTTTTCATGAGCCACAGCTCATCGATCAGCTGTTCGGATGCGGATGCGCTTTAATACTGTCTTCCCACACAGCGCATTTGTGAGGAACGTTTGGGATTTTTCACAAATGTGAAACTCGTGTTCCCACACAACATTAAAGCGCATTTAGCATCCGAACAGCTGATCGATCAGCTGTGGCTCATGAAAACGTAAACAAAGGCTGTCGAATTGGCAGTTGCAAATTTGAAATGGAGCATTTACCAACTATTTTGGCTGTTGTACAACAGCAAAAGGCACAGATTGTGTCAGAATTTATCCGCACTACATTTAAAAGAATTAAATGACAAGGAATTTTTGTTATTCTAATGATTTTTCTCTAACAAAGAGCAAATTCCCCGAAGAGTGTCTATAGGTGGTATAGGCATCCAAAATCTTTAAAATAAGGTAGAGGTAGGCGGTTTATATTAAATAGTAACAATTGGGGACATATTGGAGCAAGAATATACAGAAAAAACGCCAACATCTATTTTGGGCATGCTTGTAGCTTTGGCGCCACGTTTTAAATTCCATATCTCATTTGTTTCTCGCCAAGTGTGTATACACTTTCGTAGTGTTGGCAAATTAAGAAGAAGAATCAGAGTTGCACCGAAGAACTATCGCCTAACTATCGCCAAACAAACCGTGGTTAGATTTTAATGCTGAACTAACGCCGAAAAATGTCTATAGGTGGTATAGGCATCCAAAATCTTTAAAATAAGGTACAGATGGGCGGTTTATATTATATGGTAACAATTGGTGAAATTTTGGGTCAAGAATATACAGAACAACACCAACTATTTTGGGTATGTTTGTAGCTTTGGCGCCACATTTTAAATTTAATTTTTCAATTGCTCTTTGCCAAGTGTGTATACATTTTTCGTAGTGTTGGTCATATTTGCACTGTTAAAAAGAAGAAATCAGAGTTGCACCGATAAACTATCGCCAAACAAGCGGTCGTTAGATTCAGATGCGCTTTGATGCTGGTCCATTTAAGAAAATTCGGAACGGCAAAACCTTATGGACCGTTTGTTCAACGGACGGTGGATGCGCTTTGACGGTGTTTGGGAAGACCCTATTAGGGTAATTATTTAAGTGATTTTTTTACTTTTACATAAGCTCAGAAGTTCAATCCACGTTGCTTTAAAATTCAGATATACCAATAAATTAATATTAAAACAAATATCGGGATGTCGATATTTGGGCAAAAAAAATATCGATTTAAATATGTAATTTTAGAAATATATCGATATATTGACATTATGATATTTTATCAACAACCCTACTTTGAACGGCTTCTAATCTTTTAAAAATATTTGTAATATAAATGTGCAGGGGCTAATAAGCTAGATATTGTACAACAGCGATTATGATTTATTATCAATTTTATCTACGCAGAAGCCACTTCAACAATCTTTGTTTATTTTCTGAATAGCCACAGCTGTTCAATCAGCTATTTTCGTTTGATAGATGGCGGATGTGTTCTTTTTGGAATCGAATCCAACTATTTCACACGAAAAGGCTAAGTGGAAACGGGGTATTACCAATGTCCATTGGAGGGTGGTTTAACATTTAACTGGCGCTTAACAGCACAGTTTATTCGTCTTGAGTTCGCCTTTAGATTATATGTCTTCCATCACAAGATTTTTTATTTTAATAGTCGGTATTACTGAAAAATATTTTGTTTATTTAAGTTAAAAGATGTCAATTCAACTTGGATTGTAGCTAATAAAACTCAAAACCAATCAATTCAACCGCCATATATATATACATATGTACATATGTGCAAGAGTAGATGTTGATAAATTACTCGTACGATAATGTTTACTCTGTGAGTAATATAAAAAAAAAAAAACGAATGTAGATTACTGTGATGTTCCAACTACCAACTGTTTCATTTAATGTTAAAAAATCACAATTTGTACGTATAAAAACCGCAAATGCTTGGAAAAAATAAACGCCACAAAATTGCATAAACCAGCCGGGTTATTTTTAATAGTGCTGTTTTTCCATTGTTTAAGTATTTATTTATTAGTGTTCATTTGTACATTCATGTGTTTCTATGTATCTATTTATATATGCATATATAAATACCTAATGAAATAAATGGAAATACATCAACAGAATAAACAACGAACATATATACCTAGAATAGCATTGGATTTTTCTCCAAAAAGGGTATGTTTGCCAACTAATTTGCGACTGCAACCTGTTTTTACGTGCCTAAATACATGCGTACATATGTATGTTTGCATGTGTAGTTATGCACCTATGTACATATAAATTCAACAAGTTTCTGGGAATGACGCCCCTGGCCTTTTGTATTTGAATTCATGTTCATACTTACATATGTATTTTTTATCTGTATTATTGTAACATAATAATCTCGGCTGTGCACATTTGATCATATTGTTAATCATAGTATGACGTGCAAAAATATATTTAAATCCTTCATGTACGCGATAAAACACATGTACATACTTAAGTATTCCATATGTACACCTCTATTTAGAGTCTTGTATGTGCATTTGTACACACATATGTACATATGTATGTATGTATGACTAAAAAAAAAGCATTTCTGTATGAACATATGTATATACATACGTAAAATACATATATACATACGTAAATATGTACATACAGAGGTAGCCAGAAGTATTTCCATAAGTGTACAATTATTTGCACATTCCAACTTCTTTTGTTATTCTTGTTGTTGACCAATTTTTCTGAATTTTTTTTTTATCGCGTAGATTAATAAAATAGCTTAACAAACTTATGGAAAGCCTTCAACAATGCCAAAGCTTAATTTTCTAATTATTTATAAAGTAATTTACGAGATTTTTGCTCAAAACATTAAAATTGAATAGAATTAGATTTAGGATGAAAACTATTTATTTTTAAATACCACACTTTATAAGCGCTTATTAGTTTGCCTTTAGCAATTCCCTATGAACCGTTATCTTTCGTATTTCTCTTTTCTTTAAGGGGTTATATACAGTTGTGATAGTCGAAAAAATCGATTTTTTTTTATTGCATATTCTTAAAGTATATACTGTTGAGAATACTCTTACAAAAATTCATAACGATCGGAGCATTAGAACCGAAGTTGTAGCTATTTATAGCGCACGACCTGCACGTCGGCCGGAACAAACTTGAAACTTTAAACGCGATTATCTCAGAATCGTTTTTTTTCGAAGTTACCTTTGCGGTGGACACGATTACTAAAAAACTATTAATCCGATCAACACCAAATTTTGACCACTTATTTATTATCTCAAAAACTAGTCCGTGAACGAAGGATTTTCAATTTTTTTGAAAACTTCCTTTTTTAGAGCATAAAAACAGAAAATTTTACCCCTTAAAAAGGACATTTTTTGTTAAAATCGTCGCCATTTTTTTTTTAATCAAAATTTTTAAAAATCCTTCGTTCACGGACTAGATAATTCAATATACTAACGAAATGTTTTTGAATTTTTGATTTCTGATGAACCGTTCTCGGGATATGATGTCCACCGCAAGTCACTATCGGAAAAAGAGGGTATTTGAATTCGGCCATAACTTTTTTATTAGTTAATATTTTTTTATAAAAAAAATTTTAATAAGTACCCAGAAAGATGTACTAAACAACGCCGGTAAAACATTTTTAATAAATATTCTTTATGGTGTCAAAAAAAAATCGACAAAACTTCATATTTTTGCGCGGTACAACTGTATATAACCCCTTAAAAAAATTCAGGAAAATTGGTAAACAACCAAAATATTAACTAGAAGAAATTGGTAGGTGCAAATAGCTCGTTGTGTAAATCCTTTTTTTTTTTTTTTTTCCTATCTATAAAAAGTAAAACAAATAAGCAAAGTCAGGTTGTCAAAAAATTAGGGGTACCAATTGCAATCTTTAAAAATTTTTCATTCCTTGTTGGCTGTCAGTTTGAAATGGCCGTGGATCTTTGTCTGCGCCGAGTTTAAGTAGATGAGTATCGCTCTGTAGGTGTTTCTTCTTGCCGAGTCTGTTCGGACTTTTACACACTCTTTTTACACTCTGCGCGCCAATGTCCTTTAAGACTGCTCGATTGGCATTGTGCCTAGGATATCATTTAGAGCACCTCCTGTGCACGCTGCTCAGAGTAATCCTGTTAATTGTATGATGTTCTCCTCGGTGCGTGCTGGCCACCACACTAGGGATCTTTAGGTTGATACTAAACATCTGCATGAGTGGCTAAAAAATTGCATTCCAATGCACAAAGCTCAAAATGAGTTGAGTGAATTTGAAGCAAATGTTAAACTGAATTGAATGAGTTGACTCGCTTACGTACGACTCAGCCGCACAAAGAAGAAACGAATGGAATGAAATGAGAACTCAGAAAACTGAGACGCTGAATTTGAATGATTCTACAGTGACTCCATCGCATAATCGGACAAGTACCTTCTTATTATAAATGTGCTCAAAAACTATCAAAAATGTACGAAATGGATCGGTTCCTTCTGTTCTTATTCAAGATTAACATTCTTGTTATTCAATAACATACAAAAAAATAACATATTTCAAGGAAAACTCTTAATTTACGAACTAAAACATAATTATTCCATTATTTGACGCTCAACGTATAATCGGACAATCCCAAGATGAACACAAAAAATCGATATTTTACCCGAAATTCGCTGAAAGCTTTGTGTTTTTTGCATTGTGTTTGTTTAATAATAGAGATTAGGAGCAGAAAACATAATTTTGCTATTAAAAAGTGGAAAATGGCTCCAAATGGAGAGCAATCCTCTGTGGAACTTCGGCAGTTGGATGTTAAGCTAAATTTTGAAGGAAAAACAGTAAGAGAAATCTCAGAATTAGTTGGGAAAAGCAAATCTACCGTCCACGACATTATTAAGAGGTTCCGTGATGAATTTAGATTTGCCAATAAAAGCAGGGAACGCCAAAACAAAATCTTAAGTGACCGAGAAGAGCAGTCGGTTTTAAAAGAAGTTAAGGGGGGGGGTAAGGTATTTAATTTTTTTTTTCGTAAATTTTTTTTTATTTTTTATTTTAAAAGTTCAATATCTTAAGAATATTGTGTCCAAGTTTTACATCAATCATAGTAAAATTGACGAAGTTATGCGGAGCTGAACGAAGGTCGGTTGGTGTTCAATGCATGAGAATCACAAAGTTTAAAGCGCTCTCCTGAAAAATGCCATTTTGAAAATCGGTGTACACGATAACTAAAAATATACTGAACCAATCGGTTTGAAATTTGGAACATAACTTCTTTAGATAATTCTACAGGTATTCTCGTCGAGCTTTTTTTAATTTTTAATTTTCTTATATTTTTTATTTAACAAATTAACTTAATTTTTTAGTCAAAAATCGGGGTTTTGACTTCAAATTTTGATAAAAAATAGGGAAAAAATTTTAAAAATAAAAACGCTTCGAGAATACCTCGGGACACTTATCCTTTAACGAATGAGGTATAATTTTTGTAGATCGGATGATTCTGTGGACAGTTAGGATGTACACCGCAAACCAACTTTTTTTGGAGGCGACTCGGGAGATTCCCTATAACTCCTCTACCTCTAAATATTTTTCAATACAAAATTTATCACAAACTGTTCAAATGTTGTGTTATTATATGGTATTTAATTCGTTAAGCTAGCTTTAGCCGTTTCGCCACAACATTTTTTTGAAAAGTGGGCATTTTTGCACCGAATTAACCTTACCCCCCCCTTAAACAAGATCCCTTCAAAAGGCTAAAGAACTTAATATTTCTTTACAAAACCGAACTGGTAAAGATGTGTGTCTCAATACTGTGCGTAATACTTTAAATAAATTTGATTACTTCGGACGAGTTGCGAGGAAGAAGCCCTTTATTAGCCCCAAGAACAAACAAAAACGCATTAAATATGCAAAAGAATATTTGATGAAAACAGAGGATTTTTGGAAGACGGTAATATAATAGTTAATGAGCTCAGAAAAAGTTGTTGTTGATTTTTATTAATTAATTAAAGGTTCTATTTACTGATGAGAGTAAATTTAATTTACATGGATCCAATAAAAAGAAGTTTGTTTCGCGTAAACCAAATACCGAATTTAAACCCAAAAACTCAAAGGCCACAGGAAAGCATGGAGGAGGTTCTGTGATGGTTTGGGGCTGCATGTCCAGTGCTGGAGTGGGCCAATTGCATTTCATAGATGGCATTATGGATAAGTTTGGTTACCTAAATGTTTTAAAAGAAAATGTAAAGCAAAGTGCTCAGAAATTGGGTATCGCAAACAACTTTGCTTTTTACCACGACAACGATCCTAAGCACACATCGAGTGTTGCAAAGCTTTAGTTGATCCATAATTGTCCCAAAGTTGTCGAAACGCCAGCGCAAAGCCCCAACCTTAACGTAATTGAACATCTCTGGGAAGAATTGGCTAGAAGAGTGTACCAGGAGAAATTTAACACTATAAATGGCCTCAAGGAAGCTTTGTTGGAAGCATGGAACTGCATTGAGCCGGAAGTGTGCGAAAAATTGGGTGAAATCCATTCCTAGGCGCTTGCAAGCTGTTCTAGAGAACAAAGGATTCGCAACCAAATATTAAATCTATCCTTTTCCTATTTTTTTCATTCATATTTTTGTTTGTCCGATTATACGTTGAGCGTCAAATAATGGAATAATTTTGTTTTAGTTCATAAATTAAGAGTTTTCCTGGAAATATGTTATTTTTTGGTATGTTATTGAATAATAAGATTGTTAATCTTGAATAAAAACAGAAAGAACCGATCCATTTCGTACATTTTTGATAGTTTTTGAGCACATTTATAATAAGAAGGTACTTGTCCGATTATGCGATGGAGTCACTGTAGTTGACTGTAAATATCACTACAGTAACAAATTTTTCAGAAAAAATAGGTTTGATCCGCCACTTTTGGCTGCTGCCTAGTCTAAATTGAAACATAAGCAATTGATATGCGTTTTCATGTTTCTTTGTCTTTGATCCGCGAGCTCTGAAAATTCGAATTCGTGCACAACAACTCGAATCATTCGAATGTACCACGCATTGCCAAATTTGTTGTTTCTTTTTTCGCGTCATTCGTTCTCTTTCATTTCGTTCAACGTCCCAAGCTATGAAGCAAAACGAGAACGCATATCTGATACAATGTCGTTTCATTTCTTGCATTCCACTCCTTCCATTCTATTTCATTCGAATGTATTCAATGAAGCGTATGTTGTGAGTAGTTTCATGCAGACGTCTAGTTGATACACTCCTGCCCACAATTATATGACACCCCGAAAATTTTACTTTCGACCCTCGAAAAAAAAATGTGGAAGCATATTACAACAAAATCAAGTATGCAGAATTTAATCCGTTCTAAAAGCCGCGCCACAAAAGAAAACAACCTAAATTTTTAGGAAAAAAAAACCTTAGAGAGAGACTGCGCTTCGGTATGAAATTTCAACTTTTATTTGATTATACAGTTTTTTTTCAATATTTTTCGTTTTGATAATTTTTTCAGATAAAAAAATTATTCAGATCGCTTTCGGCACTATTGGACAGATTTGGGTGAGGTTACACTTATTTTTTCAAAACGTTGTTTCGGTGGCGGATACGCAATGTTTTGAGGAGCCTTTTATGCGTCTAGAACACTTGATCTGTGATTCACAACTCCAAGATAAACATTGGAGAATACAAAAAAGTATTGCAGGGTCGCCATCGTTTTTATACGGCATAGTTCACCTATTCACCATGTCAGAGAGAACCATCGCTTCATAAATAGAGTTTTGGGCTGGTCAGCGTGCTCCCCTGGCTTGAGTTTAATTGAAAACATTTGGTTTTCTTAAGTCAGGCTGGTTGAAGCCCATAACAAGAGATGTGAGTGTCAAAACCCCTTGAGGGGGGATATACATGTAAGCGGCCAAAATTTGTCAATTTTTTGTGCATTTTTTTTTTATAGGAAATAGTCAAGCAATAGCCGTGAAACTTTGGATATAGTTAAAAGTAGAATCAGAGATGATAAAAAAAATTAGTTATAAGCAATATTTTACAAAATGGCGGATTTATGGAACATATGCCGTAGCGCCTCGAGCTTTGAGTTGCCGTGCTATGGACACGATAGAGCTCGTAATTCCTGTCCAAAATCCGTAAACTAAATTTTTTTGTATTCATTACACCTGTATCTTCTATTTGAACCTAAAAAACCCAAAAGAAATCAAGACAAAAAAATTAAATTTTGATTTGAAGGAAAAAATGCCATTTTCAGGTGATCAGTTTTCACTTCCCACCCTCTTAAAAAATAGTAATACTCAGTTTTATAACAACCATTTAGGTTCAAATAGAAGATAATTTCATGCTGATCATAATAAAATTTGACTCACTCCGATATGTTACATAGTTTCTTGTGAATCGTGTCCAAAGCATAGGTAAAAATGCAAAAATTAAAAGCTGAGAAAATGACGTATTAAGTTTTTGATGCGCCCATGTTAACACTTGTATACCTTGCGTGCATACTTGATTTGAGGCACTTAAAGTTGGAATTCGATATTGAAACTTACACAGTATATTCTTTAAGTCATAAACTATTTTTTAAACCAAAAAAAAATTTGCCCAAAAAATGTTGGTTTACATGTATATATAAAGTGAAATTTTGGGTCAAAAGTTTCCATTAGACCATACCATTAAAAGACTAAAATATTAACTAAATCGAACAAATTGACATGTGTAGTATAGTTTTGATACAGTTTTAGGCATACCAAATATCAGCATTTTATGCTATTTTTAAACTCTACTAAAAAATCAAAATACTTCTCTTGCTCTCAAAGTATCGGCATTATGCTGTTTATGTTTGGCATATTATATTTTGGTGCCTTTGTTTTTCTGGTAATGAGCATTAATACCAAATCCGCAGGTTCTTGTTTAGGCGACACAGCGGTTTCTGTTTGGCTGTGTGGTCGTCTTGCCCGTTAGCAGAACTCCTATACACTCTGATACTTTTCTCAATGCCTGACTAGTTATAGGAGCTTAGGATGGAGTCTGCGTTCACGTTATTGAACTTACCTTCAATGTTTAGGCAGACGGCTATCGTGCATTGTAATAACAAAACAGATCTAAAAAAAAAAAAAAAATGTCTCTAAAAAATGGTTTCTGTTTTCATTCCAACTGTCTATAGAATCCTGCGACTTTAAAAAAGAAAATAATTTAGATAATATAATACTATCCCGAGGTACTAAAGGCAATTATTATTTTTTTATACCCTTGCAGGGTATTATAATTTTATTCTGAAGTTTGCAACGCTTTAAAGGACGAATTTCCGACCCCATAAAGTACATACATCCTTGATCAGCATCAACAGCAGAGTCTATCCAGCCATGTCCGTCTGTCCCCAAACCAGTACCTCCGTTTTTAAGCTTTGCAGATAGTCTTCTGACTACTCTCACACCTATAAAAGCAGGAAGGGGTCTAATTAGGCGACCATATCCCGTCATAGAAATGATCTGAACATTTTCCAAAAAAAATTAAAAAATTGAAAAATATCTAATACGTTCCGAGTTCTAGGCTTAGAAGAATTTCTTTACTTGATATTTTGGCCAACTCATTTTCATGATTTTTGGATAAAATTGATTCCTGTCTTAAAATTTGAAATGTAAAATCCTTTTTACAGTTATTCTTATTATCTGGTTTATGTACGAAAACTAAAAATAAAGTCTGTTTTTCATTAGGTTTGTTAAACAAATTTTATAGGACTTAAAACAAACCTTATACGCATGTTTTTTTCTTGCGCTCTTAATTAGAGTAGATTTTAACCCTTATGTTACAAAATCTTTATATACTTCACTTGTTCGTCGTATCTTAGAATAAGGATCTCGCGTTTGGAGCGTTCAGTATGGAGTCCATAGTAAATGCATAGAATCGGTTCAAAAGAATTTTTTACTTTTCACTTTGAGCGGCTTAAACTGGAATGCAAACCAGAGGTTGCCGTCGTATACTAGTCGACTCATTCTAATTAACTTACCATCTTTATCTAATCGTAGAACCATCTATAACCTAATCCGCGGTGACGTGGAAAGTGGTGACTTGCTGGGTCAGCTTTACTTTTACGTACCAAGTAGGAAACACTAGATCCTTTATACCATTAGTTTTGCCGCACTGAAGAACATCTTTTGAACAGCAAGAACCCTTTAGAGTCCTCTGTGCAAATTAATAAGGATTTGTACAACATAACATCTAGTGTAGCCTTCCCAAACTAAAACCTTTAATCCTAACCCACTTAGTTCGCAAGCAAGCAACCAATCCGGCAGCACGCCAGTAGTAGTTTCAACGCTTCCTTTTCTATTTGTTTCCTTCCCTTGGTGTCGCAAGTTCCTCTTGATATGTACTGTACGTAGTGCACCATGACGTTAATATATATCAGGTTGTTTGGTAATGACATACCGGTTTCTTTATTGATTTTTGACGATGATATTAACATAGTTAGCATTGTCCGATTTTAGTGCTTTATGTACCGTTGTCTTCGATGATTTTCTGCCATTTTGATGGTAACTTGTATATGCCTCTCCTAAAGAAGTCCTTGTCCCTACTGGCAAAAAACTCAGCGATTCGATTTTCACAATCCTCCCTTGAACTCAATTTTTGTCCATCGAAAAAATTTTGCATGGCCAAAAACAGATGGTAATCGCTTGGGGCAATGTCCGGACCATAAGGTGGATGCATTAACACTTCCCAACCAAGCTCCCGTAGCTTGTGACGCGACACCAAAGATGTATGGGGCCTGGCGTTGTCATGATTGAACACAACGCCCTTACGATTCACCATGGCTGGCCGCTTCTGTTCAAGTGCAATCTTCAATCTCTCCAGTTGTTCAGTTGTTTGCCACCGTTTGAGACGACTCACCGTGCTTCGACCAGGATCTTTTACGCTTTATGTTGTCATATGTGATCCATTTTCATCACCAGTCACCGATCCAGAAATGAGTCGAATTTGTTACGGTGCAACAAAGATTCGCAGATTGATACACGGTTGAAAAGGGTTTTTTGGGATAACTTATGAGGCATCCTTACATCGAGCTTTTTGTTAAATTTTTTGCCTTTAAATGCCTATGGACTGTTTCCGTGCTTAGTTGCAGCTCCTCTGCGATGGTTCTAATAGTCACATGACGATCTCGATCCACTATTTCCATGATTTTATCCGTATCAACGGTCACTGGTCGTCAGGAAGGCTTGAGTGTTTCGGTATCAAAATTGCCACTGCGGAATCGCCTAAACAACTGTTCGGCGATTTGATTCGAAAGTTTGTTATCTCCTAAGACAGCAATAATCTGTCGGCGAGATTCCGCAGCAGTTTTTCCCTGTGCGAAATAAATTTTCAAAACTGCCCGAATTTCTGCGTTTGTGAACTCCATTTCAATCGATTGTATCTTTTTAACGTGGAAGCTCATGTAAACAATCTATATATCATTTTAAAGGTGATACCAATACCTTTCAAACGAGATACTACATTGCCATGTACGATTATATTTGACTTCACAAGCGAAGTGCGAAATTTGAATGTAAAAACCGGTATGTCATTACCAAACAACCTAATATATAAAATATGAAATAAAAAAAAAATATATAACATTCATGTCTGAGTTTATTTCTCAGTTTTTTTTTCAATTTCTTACAATTTTTCTTGCCAGGCTTTGAGCATTCACATATATGGTAGATTCTTGGACCAGATCTCTGCTGTCCGAGAATGCGCACGGCTATTTAGTCTATGTTGATTTGTAATGTAATCTTAATAGGTATTAAAATTATGAGCTCCGCACGCATTTTAACAAAATTTTTGCAAAAGGTAAAGACGCTCACAACAAATATAAGCTTTCTTTTATACCGACTGATTTTAAATACTTTTAAATTTATTAAATAACAAATGCATTTAAAATTACAATTATGTTTAGCCGCGAAAATAACTATTTTGTAAAGCTTAACACTTGGTGTTAACTGCTTTTGGTGAAGTCGAACTTTTGCAGCAGCTGGGCAGCAGAGGGCCGAAATCCGACCTGGTCGAGCTGAGTCTCCTTTCTAGATCGCTTTGCCACCGAATTCATAATGTTACTGATTTGTGTGTTCTATGAGCGTGCTTTTCTGTTTATGTAAATATATTTACGTGCAAGCGTATGCACAACGGTTTGATGCGGTTTGATGTAATTAGTCTATGGTCGATTTGCACAGCACATTGTTTTCGATCTATTTAACCGGCTTTAGTTATTAACAAGAAAGGAAGCTAACATCGGCACGCTGAAGTTTGTATACCCTTGCAGATATTATTTCATTACATTTTACCCATACTTATTATGTTTACAGTTTGACAGTTACAGTTTTACGTTCAGACCTTTACATTTTCTCTACATCTACCGATCGCTTCTATGGCAGCTATATGATATAATTGTCCGATTTTTATGAAATATATACCAAAATTCTAGAATAATAAAATAAGCTTATATCTCAGAGTAGATAACAAGAAAGGAAGCTAACTTCGGCACGCCGAAGTTTGTATACCCTTGCAGATTGGTTTTCATATTTATAATATAAATTATAATGCCAAAAACAGACACTAAATAGAGTTTCATAACATTTTACCTATATTTATTATGTTTACAGTTTGACAGTTACAGTTATACATTCCCAGCTTTACGTTTTCTCTACATCTACGGATCGCTTCTATGGCAGCTATATGATATAGCTGTCCGATTTTCATAATATTGTTACCAAAATTCTGTCAAAGTAGATTAAAATAAGTTGAAAAACAACGAAGTTATAATTTTTTTCGATTTATTTCCCGATCCTTCCTATGCCAGCTATAAGATATAATGGTCCGATTTTCATAAAATTTTTACCAAAATTCTGGAATAATATAAAAAGGCTATATCTCAAAAATGATGGAATAATATTGAAAAACAGCCAAGTTATAATTTTTTTCCAAAAATTTATCGAACATTTGTATGGGCAGCTATATGATATAGTCGTCCGATCTGGCCCGTTCCGACATATATAGCAGTTAGAGTATATAGAAGATTATATGCAAAGTTTCATTCAGATAGCTTTAAGGGGGTATCCTGTATTAGGAGGCCAAAAATTAGTTGTTTTTCGCGAATTTTTTGGAAGGTAAAGAAACGACCAAGCTTCTTGCAATTTTTGGTATAATTTTATACATATTTGTAGTGCTTAAATAAATTAAAAAAAAAAAAAAAAAAAAAATTTAAAATGGCGGACTTATAAGTAGTTCACTGAAGCGCCTCGTCACAGCAGTCCCTAATTGGCGGGAAATGTGCAGCTCGTAATTCTTGTCTGAAACAAAAAATTTATAACTTCGTTGTTTTCCAACGTATTTTTATACCCTTGCAGGGTATTATAAATTCAGTCAGGAGTTTGCAACGCAGTGAAGGAGACGTTTCCGACCCTTTAAAGTATATATATTCTTGATCATTTGAACGTATCTTTCCATATAGTCTTCTAAATACTTTCACTGCTATATATGTCGGAACGGGCCGGATCGGACGGATCATATAGCTGCCATACAAATGTTCTATAAATTTTAGAAAAAAAATTATAACTTGGCTATTTTTCAACATTTTTGCATTATTTTTGAGATATGGCCATTTTATAATATTTCAGAATTTCTTTTTTAATCTTATGAAAATCGGACGACTCTATCTTATAGCTTCGTTATTTTTCAACGTATTTTTATCT
This sequence comes from Drosophila kikkawai, assembly GCF_030179895.1. Taxonomy (NCBI): domain Eukaryota; kingdom Metazoa; phylum Arthropoda; class Insecta; order Diptera; family Drosophilidae; genus Drosophila; species Drosophila kikkawai. Next base: position 5,991,173 of record NC_091733.1, on the reverse strand, counting down.
ACTCTAAAATATACGCTTTGTTTTTATTTATTATTTCAGAATTTTGGTATTAATTTTATAAAATCGGACGACTCTATCTTATAGCTGCCATAGGAACAATCGGAAAATTAATAGATAAAAGTTATAGCTTCGTTGCTTTTCAACGTATTTTTATCTACTCTAAAATATAAGCTTTGTTTTTTTTTATTATTTCAGAATTTTGGTATAAATTTTATGAAAATCGGACAACTATATCATATAGCTGCCATTAAAACGATCGATAAGTGTAGAAAAAATGTAAAACTGTGCCAAGTTAGTGAACGATTCAGTTTCTATGCGCCAATTTTGATTTTGCAGATCAGAATTTTTATACCCTTGCAGGGTATTATAATTTCAGTCAGAAGTTTGCAATATATATATATATTCTTGATCAGCATCAACAGCCGAGTGGATCTAGCCATGCCCGTCTGTCCGTCCGTCTGTCCGTCTGTACGTCCGTCTGTCCGTCTGTACGTCCGTCTGTCCGTCCGTCTGTCCGTTTCTACGCAAACTAGTCCCTCAGTTTTAAAGCTATCTGAATGAAACTTTGCATATAGTCTTTTATATACTCTTACTGCTATATATGTTGGAACGGGCCGGATCGGACGACTATATCATATAGCTGCCATACAAATGTTCGATCAATTTTTAGGAAAAAAATTATAACTTGACTGTTTTTCAATATAATTGCATCATTTGAAATATAGCCATTTTATATTATTCCAGAATTTTGGTAAAAATTTTATGAAAATCGGACCACTATATCTTATAGCTGCCATAGGAACGATCGGGAAATTAATCGAAAAAAATTATAACTTTGTTCTTTTTCAACGTATTTTAATCTACTTTGACACATGAGCTTTTGGTATTATTTCAAAATTTTGGTTTACATTTTATGAAAATCGGACGACAATATCTTATAGCTGCCATAGGAACAATAGGAAAAGTAATAGAAGTAATAGAAAAAATTATAACTTCGTTGTTTTTCAACGTATTTTTATCTACTCTGAGATATAAACTTTTTTTATTATTCTAGAATTTTTGTATAAATTTCATAAAAATCGGACAACTATATCTTATAGCTGCCATAGAAGCGATCGGTATATGTATAAAATATGTAAAGCTGGGAATGTAAAACTGTAACTGTCAAACTGTAAACATAATAAGTATAGGTAAAATGTAATGAAACTCTGTTTTGTGAGTGTTTTCAGCATTTAAATCTATAATATAAACCAATCTGCAAGGGTATACAAACTTCGGCGTGCCGAAGTTAGCTTCCTTTCTTGTTTAATAAAATTTTTAGAACTCGAAAAATCAACTTCAAATATTCTTGAAAATAATCGTTCACGAACTGGAAATAATACTATACTAATAAAAATTTTTTGGTTTTTTTTTATTTCACTTGACCTGCTGGACTTCCATCGTGGTCACCGCAAGTCGCTATAAAAAAAAAGGGTTCCGAGAGAATTACCATAACTTCGTAAATTATTTATATTTTTTCAAGAACAAACGCTTGTTGTTTCGATAAAAACATGTACTATCAATAAATAATAACTTCAGTGTCATAAAATAATTGCTACACACCTGAAAAAAAATCGAAAGTTCCCTCAATTTTTTCGCTCAAAAAGGTATATAACCGCTTAATACTAACATACTTGATTTAAAAATAATTATTTTGTGGGTGCACCTTAAAATCGGTTCGATTCTAACCTTCAACATAATTGCAAGGGTTGTCGGCGTTTAAAAAAAAAGACATATATTTAAGATAAATTTTGAACAATTACTTTTTATGTTGTTTTTATCTAAAAAAAGATCTGTACTTTACCCTGTACACTGCCGCTTACTTGAATAGCCCACCCAAGACATTCACATTAAAACCCCTATAACTCACAAAATAAAATATTTAAAAAAAAAAACAGTCTTATTTATTTATTAAACTTGTTTATATATGTAATAAAATAATACAAATTAATACTGGTTGTTCAACAAGAATAACAAAAAAGAAAAATAATTCCAAAAAGTATCCAAATTTTAACTGAAAATTTGGCTCATTTGAATAGCACTATTATTTGTATTATCATTTCACGATCGATATAAAGTGGGGAAGTCAAACAAAAATGATTATTTGAATAAAGTTTAATAATATAAAATCAAAAATATTTGAAACTACGAAAAATGGGAAGTGCAAAACCGTTGAACGACGAAGAAAAAGGAAAAATCCAAGCTTTTATGGAGGTTTGCCTTTCTTTACAAGAAATAGCAAAAAAAAAAAAAAACAAACCGAAGTCGTAAAGTTATAAGTAACTATTTGAAGAATACCCAGAATTATGGGAAAAACATAAAAGGACGAACCTAAAGTGCAATTAATCCAGCGGACAGGAGAGCTATTTTGAGGCATGGACCCAATTCCCATGACTCTGCTGCAAAGATTAGGGAAAAATCCGGTGTGAAGGCTAGCTTGGGCACAGTTAACACGTCATTTCTAAAGCAGAATATTTAAAGCGTCGTAAATAAAAAAAAAAAACACCGCTAAACACGTCACAGGCCCAACAGCTTGTGTTTTGCCGAGCTAACATGTCTCTCAATCGAGAGTGGTGTGGTATCTAGTCCTTTTTTTGGACGAAAAAAAGTTTAACTTTGAGGGGCCCGATGGATATATCTTTTATTTCTATGATTTCTGTAAAGGGGAACACCTTTTTAAAAAAAAGCACAGTCGAGAAGGTGGTGTAATGGTATGGGGAGCGATTTCCTACTACGGCACACTCCAACTGCAATTCTTAACATCAAGAATGAATGCAACAGCATATAAAGAAGTTCTAGAGAAAGCCCTTCCTGAGGCAAAGAATTGTTTGCAAACCTGGAATAGAAGTTCCAGCAAGACAATGCCCCAATACACACGGCAAGGATCGTAAAATCATGGCTTGATAAGGTAAACGTGTCAATATTACCATATTGGCCACCTTATTCGCCCGAATTAAATATGATCGAAAATGTTTGGGAATGGTTAGCAAGAAAGGTCTATGAGTCCAGAAAGCAGTCTGATAATAAGACCGATCTCATTAATGCCATCCAAGCGGCGTGGTTAACAATTTCCCTGGACTACCTTAAGAGTTTGTGCGACTCTTTACCCAGCAAGATGTTTGAAGTTATCCATAATCGTGGTGGATCCACTCATTACTAATTTTAGGATAATATGTCAAGAAAGCTTTTTATTCTTTAATTACATTATAATTATAGTTAATTCTTCCGAAAAAATAGTCAGAATATAAAGTTTTTATAAAATGTGCTATTCAAGTGAGCCAAATTTTCAGTTAAAACTTTGTCACTTTTTGGAATTATTGTTATTTATGTTAATCTTGTTGAACAACCAGTATTAATTTTTATTATTTTTATTACATATATAAACATAGTTCAATAAATAAATAAGACTATTAAAAAAAAAATTTTTTTTTTTGAGTTATTGGGGTTTTAAAATGAATGTTTTGGGTGGGCTATTCAAGTGAGCGGCAGTGCATATGAAAAAGTGTTTTTGTTTAAAAGTTTAATCTACAAACTGAACTAAGTGTTATGCGAAGGGAATTTTTTCTAAACCCTCGGCAACTCTTCTCGCGAGCATTTGCGACCAGAACAGCTGATTGCAATTATAAATATTTCAAAATGTTTATTTCCAGCCGTAAATGCTTATTCCTTCGATTTTATTAATTAAATTAGTGCTTCATTACTATCTATGAGTTGGAGACTACAGCGGGCCAAAATTTGATCAGCTCCTTTTAGCAAGTCTTAGACAAGGCAAACTCTTTTGTTGAAAGCGACCAGCTGATTTTGTTTGGGAATATAAGGGAAATTAAAAAAAATTTCCTTAAATCACCAAGGGAAATTCGCTTATGTTAAAGGGAAATCCGCAAATGTTATCAAATTCACTTCCGAGTGGAAACTAGAACAGGCCTGAATAAGTATAGGTAAAATGTAATGAAACTATGTTTTGTGTGTGTTTTCAGCATTTAAATCCATAATATATAATATAAGGTTGTCAAAAAAGTCTTGCGGTATTTTCATTGAATTTTCAATTGTTCATAAAATTGGTTATAATAGTGCGATTTAAGTCAAATATGCGCCGTTTTGTTCGATGACGAATTCCCAACGAGATGCCAACTTCATAACGCCCCTCTTATAGAAGCTCGCTTCCCTACTGGCAAAAATCTCGAAGAGCCAATTTTCAAAGGACTCTCTTGTGTCCAACTTCCGATTACCAAGCTCGTTCGCCATGGACCGAAATAGGTGGTAATCACTTGGTGCAAGATCCGGACTATACGGTGGATGCAAAAGAACCTCCCACCCGAGCTTCGGAAGCTTCTGGCGCGTCACCAAAGACGTGTGTAGCCTGACGTTGTCCTGATGGAAGACAATTCGGCTTCTGTTGATCAAAGATGGCCTCTTTTGCATGAGTGCTGCATTCAAGCGGTCCAGTTGTTGGTAGTACAGGTCCGGATTGAGCGTTTGACCATAGGGGAGCAGCTCATAGTGGATGATTCCCTGCCAATTCTACCAAACACACAAAAGAACCTTCCTGGCCGTCAATCCAGGCTTGGCCACCGTCTGGGCAGCTTCACCGCTATTCGACCACGACTGTTTGTGCTTCACGTTGTCGTAAGGGACTCACTTTTCACCGCCAGTCACTATCCGCTTCAGAAAGGGTCGATTTTGTTGCGATTCAAAAGCGATTCGCATGCATCCATACGGTCAAAAATGTTTTTTTTGCGTCGAGTCGTGTGGCACCCATACGTCGAGCTTCTTTTTGAATCCGAGCTTCTTCAAATGGTTTATAACGGTTTGATAACTCATGCCCAGCTCTTGGCCGATGCTACGGCTGCTACAATGCCGGTCTCTTTCGATCAATTCAGCGATTTTATCGCAATTTTCGACGACAGGCCTTCTGGAGCGTGGCGCATGTTCGACCACCTCTGCACCAGAACGAAAACGTTGAAACCATCGTTGTGCGGTGGAAATGGAAACTGTCCATAAACTGCACAAATTTTATTGGCAGCATGAGATGCATTTTTGCCTTTATCGTAGTAGTACTGTAAAATATGCCTATTTTCCTTTATTTTGCTTCATGTTTGCGGCGCTATAACTCACGAACGACTAAAAACAAACAACCATAAATCAAACAAATGTTAGCGCGTGAAAAGAGCTTTCCAAAAAGGTCTAATGTAAACCGATGCGGAATAAAACTAGAACTACGCGCTTGCAAAGACACCTAGCGAAAATACCGCAGGACTTTTTTGACAACCTTATATGTATATACAAACTTCGGCGTGCCGAAGTTAGCTTTCCTTCTTGTTTTCTTTATAAATATTTTTGTAAAAAAATTTATAAAACAAATTTTTAAATGTTTGCACCAAATAATAATATTTTATTTACTTTCTATCATAATTTTAGCGTCAGGAAGTTCTACATACAAAAAACGTTACAACGTGGGACTAGGTCGACCTTGGAAAAAATATTAACACTAAGTCGATATATTTAATGCATTAAGTTTAAAATTCGACGTCATTAAAAACATAACAAACCAAAATGGGCGGCGGCAAAAATATACGCCGCGGCCTAGAGCCATTGGAATTTGAGGAATGTTTTGTTGACAGTCCAGAGTTTCGTGAAAATTTAAATCGACATGAGAAGGAACTGGATCATACTAGTCATCAAATTAAACGCATAATAAAGGAGGTAAAAGATCTTATGAGCGCGGCAAAAGGTGAGTTAAATATATTAAACCCCAGTTTTTAAAAGACAATAGCTAAAGAAAAAAATACTTGTTTAATAATAAAAACTCAATGTAGCCATTAAAAAAATATGTATATTCTTAAAAATCACAAACCTAGACATGTTTGCACTATAAGATGCCTGTGAGGTATTACACTATTAACAAGAATTTCGACACTATAGTTTTTCTACCCACCATCGGTGAGAGTAATACCGTATCCGGTTCGGAAACACTTACTTTCCTCCATTCCCATGTAGGCTGTATAGAATTACCAATTCGAAGTTCGGATAGTTTAGGTTAGATTAACTCAAACAACCCTCGCGGGACCACGCATAGGCCAAGGTGTTTTTGACATGGACAAGTAGCTTGCCTGGCGTCTTGTTGACATCCAAGGAATTTCTGTGTATCATGTAGTCGCCTATGGTCATGTCTCAGTCTATTGGACTGAGTCGAATCCCGGTGCCGACATATTTCCTGATGCAACCAGGCGTTGTGCTTTCTTCTCTGAAGCCAGTTACACGTGAATGTCTAAGACGTCGACTCCGATTATGGTTTCGAGTGCTTTTGTAAAAGTTGACCTCAGCACACCAGATATGCAGAGCAAAGCATCTGTGTTAACGTTGTTGAAGGACCCATATACATATATCCACAAACACTCTGAGACTTACTCTCTGTACTCCTCCACCTTCCATTGCGCTTTTCTTTTTATCCCCTTGGTGCATGGTGCCTCTCCAGATTTGAGTATGTGTCGAAGACGGCACCTGAGCGACTGAGCTTGCTCTGTAACGTTTTTGTTGTTATAGTGGCATTAGTGTTATAACCACTGCTGCCGTCATATCTACCAGCGAAGGCAAGTAGGATTGCTCCCTTCCGTGTCCTCCGTTGGTAGCTGTAATGCCCTCCATCATCGTTTGGGCTGACATACCAGCCCCATTGGCCTTCTGCTGTATTTCAGGGGAACCAACCACTTTTGTTTAAACCTAACTCTAGACATCTCCAGCCATGGCTAGTGGATCATTTGCTCCGTATGTAGGGACGGAGAAATGTATCCGTTGCTTTAGCTATACACTGCATTACCCCAGACAGATAATACAGTCCCCATTTCCATCCGGCGTCTTTGTAGAGGATTTCACTAACGGTTTCGGTTATTATATAGTTAGGGTGTTCTATTTTTATACCCTTGCAGGGTATTATAATTTCAGTCAGAAGTTTGCAACGCAGTGAAGGAGACGTTTCCGACCCTATAAAGTATATATATTCTTGATCAGCATCAACAGCCGAGTCGATCTAGCCATGTCCGTCTGTCCGTCTGTCCGTCCGTCTGTCCGTCTGTCCGTTTCTACGCAAACTAGTCCCTCAGTTTTAAAGCTATCTCAATGAAACTTTGCATATAGTCTTCTATATGCTCTCACTGCTGTATATGTCGGAACGGGCCGGATCGGACGACTATATCATATAGCTGCCATACAAATGTTCGATATATTTTTCGAAAAAAAATTATAACTTTGCTGTTTTTCAACATTTTTGCACCATTTTTTAGATATGACCATTTTAAATTATTTCTGAATTTTGTTTAAAATTTTATGAAAATCGGACCACTATATCTTATAGCTGCCATAGGAACAATCGGGAAATTAATAGAAAAAAATTGTATCTTCGTTGTTTTTCAGCCTATTTTTATCTACTCTGAGATATAAGCTTATTTTATTATTCTAGAATTTTGGTATAAATTTCAAAAAAATCGGACAACTATATCATATAGCTGCCATATAAACCGATCGGTAGATGTATACAAAATGTAAAGCTGGGAATGCAAAACTGTAACTGTCAAACTGTAAACATAATAAGTATAGGTAAAATGTAATGAAAAAATTATTTACAAGGGTATACAAACTTCGGCGTGCCGAAGTTAGCTTCCTTTCTTGTTCAATTATAGATTTGTTCCAGGGTCTTGCAATGCTCGGTGTTGCAGCTATTCTAGTTGTTGATTGCTTTCACTCGTACCTCGCTTTATGCTGACGTGTTCCTGATGAAATTTCTACTGGGATTATATGCAGAATAGCATTCAGCGCTGCCGCGGGGCAATTAATTTGTGGCATATGTGCTTGCCACTTTCTGTATCCTTGTGAGTTTCTTAATGCTGTAGGTCCGTGTTTGTGCTGGCCACCATTATAGCCCAGCAGACAAAAACTTCGTAAAAAATATTTAAAACGGAAGTTTTGCGGATCTCAGGCGGACAAAACGTCAGATTTTAAGCTCAAGAACGATAAGACAGTAAATTACCTGTCCTGGGGTTTGTGGCAGCAAAAGCTATCATTTTCGGAGCCCGAAAATGTACCGCTTGCGAACCTGTGGCGAGACCGGAGAAAGCACCGATAGCAGACGCTTGACGATACCCGGAAAAATACAGTAAGTGGACCTGAGGCGATAAAAAGTACTGTTTGCGTACCTTTGATGATACCCGAAAAAGTACCGTTTGCGGTCTTTTGACGACACGTTTCAGATACATTTTTTATATATATTTCCAATTCAATTTTTTTTTTAAGAATTTCGGTTTTTTTAAATGTAAATAAAACATACATTATGTTTATCATTATTTATTATTTATCATTATTTAACTTAAACAATAAAGGAAGCTAACTTCGGCACGCCGAAGTTTGTATACCCTTGCAGATAGGATTTCATATTTATATTATAAATTATAATGCCGAAAACAGACACTAAACAGAGTTTCATAACATTTTAACTATACTTATTATGTCTACAGTTTGACAGTTACAGTTATACATTCCCAGCTTTACGTTTTCTCTACATCTACGGATCGCTTCTATGGCAGCTATATGATATAGCTGTCCGATTTTCATAATATTGTTACCAAAATTCTATAATAATAAGTAAAGCTCATATCTCAGAGTAGATTAAAATACGTTGAAAAACAACGAAGTTATAATTTTTTCTATTACTTTCCCTATCGTTCCTATGGCAGCTATAAGATATAGTCGTCCGATTTTCATAAAATTTATACCAAAATTTTGAAATAATATTAGAAGCTCATGTGTCAAAGTAGATTAAAATACGTTGAAAAACAACGAAGTTATAATTTTTTTCGGTTAATTTCCTGATCGTTCCTATGGCAGCTATAGTGGTCCGATTTTCATAAAATTTTTACGAAAATTCTGGAATAATATATAAATGGCTATATCTCAAAAATGATGGAATAATAATAAAAAACAGCCAAGTTATAATTTTTTTTTCCAAAAATTTATCGAACATTTGTATGGCAGCTATATGATATAGTCTTCCGATCCGGCCCGTTCCGACATATATAGCAGTGAGAGTATATAGAAGACTATATGCAAAGTTTCGTTCAGATAGCTTTAAAACTGAGGGACTAGTTTGCGTAGAAACGGCTAGATCGACTCGGCTATTGATGCTGATCGAGAATATATATACTTTATAAGGTCGGAAACGTCTCCTTCACTGCGTTGCAAACTTCTGACTGAAATTATAATACCCTGGAAGGGTATAAAAATTAACATTTTACTTAAGATTTGTCTTTTTCCTTAAAACTAATAATACTTAATTTTAATACAAACCGTCCTGTGCATACAGATTTTTGTGTCACTATCGAAATATGTGTCCTCCAACGCAAATTTGTTCATAAAAGCGGCTGTAAAAATATAAATTATTATAAGTATTAAAAAATATACGAAAAATATACATACCTTTGACGGATGACGTTATAAGCATCTCTCGAATGCACATTTTGGACTCTGTCCCACACCAGGACCATTGACGCGCCACTTCGTTGGAAATTAAGTCTCGCCAGCATTGCAGAATAAATTTAAATAAATAAATATAAATTTAGTCAATATTAGTAGATTAGTAGGAGATTGTCCATTTAATCAATTTAAATTTAACACTTACGTCCGCACAACTCGCCGGTCAAAAGGAAAAGAGTCGCTACGGTATAAATTCCTCACACCAAAAGAGTTAAAAGGTGATGCAATAATAACTCCTCTCCCTCCATTTAGTATTTGCCTCTCGATTATTTGCAGCGAAATAACAAAAAACTGGCAAGCGACAAAAGAAGGAAGGAGAAGAACCGTTCACCGAGTTCTAGAAATATTGTTGATGAAAAGATTTTAAATCCGCACTGAGACTGCTCTTTGTCTGCTGGGAGTGCTCCGTATGTTAGTACATTGCTGTGTAGTAGAGAGTAGAATCACTAACCATACAACATATAGACTGGTCATTTCATAGAACGAAAATGGACACAAAAATTTCTTAGCGAGCGGTCCCATGTTAACTGTTTGCTGTTAGCGACAGACCGTCTGTTAGATTTTAGCTGTTAGCGACAGGTCCCATGTTAGCTGTCAGCTTTTAGCGTCAGGCCTTTACATGTATGCGTGTTCATGCATTCACGTACACGAGTGCATGTGTGCGATCATTTCATTTCGGCCCAGTAAGAATATTTGGTCTTTTGCTGCTTTTCGCGCTAGGTACCCTAACAATATGGGCATATTCGATATTGGGTTAATGATAAAAATAAGAACGTTATATGTTATAAAACATTTCTTAAAGTTTCAGCATACATTTCATATTTGTTTACAATTCAAATCAGTGGCAGCAGTGAAATGTGTTGCATATATGTACATATGTATTCGAATGAATAACAATCCATCTACTGAGATAGGAACAGGGCATATTGCAGTCGGTGTCACTTAAAACAGAGACGGGCACGAGATCTAACGGTTTGGGTAGCAGCTCGGCGATGTGCTTGCTATCTGCGCTAAAAGTCAGTGTCGTTGTTTTTGTAAATCTTCACGGTTCCCTGATCGCGAGCAAAAAAAAAAAAAAAACAAGAAAGGAAGCTAACTTCGGCACGCCGAAGTTTGTATACCCTTGCAGATATTATTTCATTAAATTTTACCTATACTTATTGTTCAGAGTTTGACAGTTACAGTTTTACATTCCCAGTTTTACATTTTCTCTACATCTACCGATCGGTTTATATGGCAGTTATATCATATAGTTGTCCGATTTTCATAAAATTTATACCAAAGATCTGAACTAATAATATAAGCTTATATCTCAGAGTAGATAAAAATAGGTTGAAAAACAACGAAGTGATAATGTTTTTTCTATTAATTTCCCGATCGTTCCTATGGCAGCTATAAGTTATAGTCGTCCGATTTTCATGAAATTTATACCAAAATTCTGAACTAATAAAATAAGCTTATAACTCAGAGTAGATAAAAATAGGTTGAAAAACAACGAAGTTATAATGTTTTTTATATTAATTTCCCGATCGTTCCTATGGCAGCTATAAGATATAGTCGTCCGATTTTCATGAAATTTTTATTGAAATTCTGAAATAATATACAATGGTCATATCTAAAAAATGGTGCAAAAATGTTGAAAAACAGCCAAGTTATAATTTTTTTTCTAAAAATTTATCGAACATTTGTATGGCAGCTATATGATATAGTCGTCCGATCCGGCCCGTTCCGACATATATAGCAGTGAGAGTATATAGAAGACTATATGCAAAGTTTCATTCAGATAACTTTAAAACTGAGGGACTAGTTTGCGTAGAAACGGACAGACGGACAGACGGACGGACAGACGGACAGACGGACATGGCTAGATCGACTCGGCTGTTGATGCTGATCAAGAATATATATACTTTATAGGGTCGGAAAGGTCTCCTTCACTGCGTTGCAAACTTCTGACTGAAATTATAATACCCTGCAAGGGTATAAAAATCCTACGTGTGTCGATAGCCATAGGTATTTTGCATATACTGTCAAAATTTCAGATCGATCGGTTAAGGGGGTCTTCTCATTGGGCAACTTTTTTCTTCGATTTTTTTTTTTTGCATTTATTTATAGCTTGGGATGGTGTGTATATGTCCCCAAAAGGATTTTTAGAAATTCGAAATACTTTAGAAGATACAGCCTTTTTTGTGAAGCAAGATCTATGCAAAATGAGCTTTTTTCAAACTTCAAACGCGTTTATCTCGAAACCACGTTTTTCGAACTGGCGGCCTCATGGCAGATATCATTATCTCCAGTTCAACTGAACCGATTTTCATGAAACAAAGTTGGACCGACGCAGAATTGTCACCATTCTCGGGTGACGGAACAGATTTTTTAAAAAATTTTTTTTTTTACACTAATCTACAAAAAAAAAGCCCGAAATCGAAAATTTTTTTTGAATGGCCGCCATTTTGTTTAAAAAAAATTTTTAAAAAATCTGTTCCGTCACCCGAAAATGACTTCAATTCTGATTATAACCCCGTTTTTTTTTTTCATTTCGGACGCTCTGGAGACCCTGAATCGTGGCCGCCAGGACGACACCTATTTTTTCGACCACCAAGTTTGAAGTCTCATTACTCTTTGAACAACCCTCGTATCGAGGCAAGAACAACTTTTTTAGTTACTTTGAACATTTTTGAATACAATAAATAAAAAAAGTTTTCAATTATTCGTTGCGTTTTCAAATAAGAATTTTTTTAAAAAGGGTCCAAAAAACGGCTTTTGAATGAGAAGACCCCCTTAATAAGCTGGACTTGAAATAAAGGACTTTAGAGCCTCCTCCTAGCATTTAGAGCGAGCGCCAAGCAAATGTATGTTTAAAGCTTTAAAATCGTATATGATTACATGCGAGGCATCGCCGCAGAATGGAAAATTTCGTCACTTAGAAACATTTGCCGGACTTTATCTTTTGATATGTTATTTTTAAGACCCTAAAGTATTTTTTAAGCAAAAAAAAATTTTCGATTTTTAAAAAAAGTTACTCAGATGTCCCCCCTTAATCACTTTGGTCAGAAGTAAAGGAGTCATTTGCAGCCCTATAATGTATATATGTATATTCTTTATCGACATCAACAACCAAGTCAACCTAGCCATGTCTGTCTATGTAATATATCAAATATAATATTATTAATTGATTAATTTTTGTATGTATTATTTTATTATTTCTTATTATTACCAAATAGCCAATATCTGCCATTGTAAAACCATCTTATCTTATCTCTAATCGGATAAGGAGTGTTTTTTAACGATATGCTGCGACTAACATCAGGTGGGCAGAGGCAAGGATAGGTGTCTTAAGATATTTTGTACATTAAAGTCTAAGGACATTTCAACAACCAACAAAAAGAACAGTTTGTTGTAAAGCGAACATAAAACGCGGAAAGGATCATGCGCCTATACATTTTGTTTTCACGCCGGGCAGGTCTGACGATCTTTAAGAGAGGGCAGGTCCAAAAGGCGTAGCCTATTGGCATAAGAAGAGAGGCGACGAAGTGGGTCCTAGTCTAAACCCCAAAGAGCGAAAAAAATTAATAGCTTCTGTACCGATTCTATAAGGTGTCGATACCTTGCATATTGAGGGGACCATACACACGAACAATATTCGAGAATAGAGCGAACCATAGATATATAAAGGAGTTTTTTGGTGTAGGGATCATAAAATTCCTTTGATCGATCCAAGATCCGTTACTGATGGTCACGTTTAGGAACACTCGTCCCTATAGAATAGCTGGCATGGAAACAATTTTTAACAAAAATATAATTGCATTGGACATTAAAAGACGATCTTCTTTGCTGTACGCAAACTTTTGAGACTACTATTTTTAAATGGGTTTGGGTAAAATGGTCATTATAAGAAAACCGCTAGGCACATAATTCTGCAAAAATAAGGAGGCGACGTCAATTGAATGACTAATAGATTGAACCAATTTTTGATTCGCAATGGAAAATATTTGCAGAGTTTTTTGACATTAAAGTCAATGTTATGATTTTTTATTGCCCTGTACGCAGAGATATGAGAGCAAGTGTATTAACATTTACAGTTGTTAACAAACAACAGGGAAGGATGTTGTTCAAATCAGCTTGGAAAAGCGTAGTAGAGCCAGGATTCGCATTAGGCAAAAATAGTTTAAAAGGAAATGAAATGGCTGACAAAACAGCCAAATCAACATTAAGAATGCCACTTGTATTCACACCCAACCATAGCTCAAAAGACATAAACAAATTCCTAAAACACCAACTAAACCAACAAACACATAGCCTACTCATCAAGTGCAATAACTGGTACCAAAACATTAATACCAACTCACAAACATCGATCTACTCCAAGATAGCACAAGAAGAAGTCACTCGCCTTGACCAAATAAAGTTTACCCGTTTACGATTGGGTCATACAAACCTAACACACAAACATCACCTAGATACAACAACACGACGAAACTGCCCACTTTGCCATACATACACTCCAGTCACTATAGTTCACATCCTAAACCTTTGCCCTACAATAGCCCAAATTAAACAAAATATCCTTAAAAAACATAGACGCCACACACTATTTAAGTCACCCCTCCACAGAAAACATCAAAATAATAACCAAATTTCTTAAAAAAAACAACATTGTATCACAATATTTAACATACATTTGCTTGGCGCTCGCTCTAAATGCTAGGAGGAGGCTCTAAAGTCCTTTATTTCAAGTCCAGCTTATTAAGGGGGTCTTCTCATTCAAAAGCCGTTTTTTGGACCCTTTTTAAAAAAATTCTTATTTGAAAACGCAACGAATAATTGAAAACTTTTTTTATTTATTGTATTCAAAAATGTTCAAAGTAACTAAAAAAGTTGTTCTTGCCTCGATACGAGGGTTGTTCAAAGAGTAATGAGACTTCAAACTTGGTGGTCGAAAAAAAAGGTGTCGTCCTGGCGGCCACGATTCAGGGTCTCCAGAGCGTCCGAAATGAAAAAAAAAAAAACGGGGTTATAATCAGAATTGAAGTCATTTTCGGGTGACGGAACAGATTTTTTTAAAATTTTTTTTAAACAAAATGGCGGCCATTCAAAAAAAATTTTCGATTTCGGGCTTTTTTTTTGTAGATTAGTGTAAAAAAAAAAATTTTAAAAAAAATCTGTTCCGTCACCCGAGAATGGTGACAATTCTGCGTCGGTCCAACTTTGTTTCATGAAAATCGGTTCAGTTGAACTGGAGATAATGATATCTGCCATGAGGCCGCCAGTTCGAAAAACGTGGTTTCGAGATAAACGCGTTTGAAGTTTGAAAAAAGCTCATTTTGCAAAGAACTTGCTTCACAAAAAAGGCTGTATCTTCTAAAGTAATTCGAATTTCTAAAAATCCTTTTGGGGACATATACACACCATCCCAAGCTATAAATAAATGCAAAAAAAAAAAAAAATCGAAAAAAAAAGTTGCCCAATGAGAAGACCCCCTTAAGTTAATAGATATTCCATCGGTCGTATAGAGGTAATAGAAATAGCTACTAGTCCGAGAAACGATTACAAATGATCTAGAAGACCCTGTCGCCGGTGCGTACGTGCTGGCGACGAGCTCAGTGGTTTGGAATCTTAAACTCCACCAAGCGGGTCAAATCAAAGCCAGCGGGCACTATTACAGGCTATTTGGCTCCGTCCAGCAATGAAGTTTCCTTTGGTGGTCCTGCCGGAACTGGCATATTCTCCAAGGGCGACACATACTCCTCAGCGGGCTTCACACTTGCGACAGGAGTCTTCTTAATGGTTTTAGCTGGTTTCATCACAGGCTGGACAACAGGATCGTCGTGCTTTTTAGGTGTCATAATTTCGTCCAAATCTTAGTTGAAGTAGGCATCCAGGGCCGCCGAAAACTCGCGCAGAGGCGAGCGTTTGAGATCATTGCACTTCTGTTGCGAACCAACCCAGATCTCGGTGAAGGCGTGCTTATGCTTGGCCTCAGATCTTGGATCAGACTCTAGGTAATCTTTTAGACGCAGTTGCGGCGGGTCCATGTCGAAGAGCTCCTCGTTGGGCACCTTCTTCGAGGCGAGTTTCGGCACCTTCCTGAGGCACATGGGCAAGGGCTCCTCGATGCCGTTTAGCGGCGAGACCACAAACTTCTTGAGCGTCTTGAAGCGCTTCGTATGCGGCTGAGCACCGCCGTTGGTGGACACACCATCACAAGCAGCCGAATCGCTAGAACACTCGCTCTTTTGATCACCAGATTTTGAGTCCGATTTGCCAAACAAGGCCTTTGGAGGCGTCTCTTTTGTGGTCTGCGGCTGCTGCTCTATCGAAAGCCCATCCTCCAATGAACCCGAAGTCTCATGCTCCGACATCCCCGCGGCGCTGGGATGCGCTCAGAGCTCGCTGATTGGAGATCTCGCTGTCGTTGAACGAGTGAAAGGAGTCACTGTCCTCGTTATCGGAAACATCACCCCCAGGAGAAAAGTTCATCTTGATTTATTTTCCACTTATTTGCGGTCAGCTGAAAATTATTTTGTCAATGGCGCAAAAGTCAAAGTGACACTCCTACGCAAATTGTACATGTTGTAAATAATACACCATAGCCCCGTATATAGTCGGTGGCCCTGGCAGCTCGCTCTATATATTTACATGTTAGTCTTAGTTTTATAAACTATTCTAACATTCAATAAAATAAAAAAAAATAAATAAAACTTTCTTATCTATATTTTCAGTACTTTCCAGTCGAATGAAACAATTGGCCATTTTACTTACCGATTTTAACTTTGAGTGCATAGGTACGGCACAGACCGATGATGAGAACGTCATTTGTGAAAGCCTAAAACGTTTTGGTGCTATCATTGGCAATATTGAAGATGAACGCGAAAAAATGGTAATTAAATGCTGGATATCAGAGCTACTTTGCCAAAAAAGTGATTCCAATGTTATCCCTTTTCTTATCTTGTTGGTTTTTTACGCAGCTTACTTTAGCTGATAAACATATTATTGAAGCTTTAGAGGACTTCAGAAAAAAACAAATTGGAAGCGTAAAAGAAAACAAAAAGAAGTTTGATAAAAAAACGGAAAAATTCTGCCAGTCGCAAGAGCGTTTTCTGAATATGTCTATAAAAAAACCCGAAAACGCAATACAGGAGGTAAGTAATGAAATGTAATATTTTAGAATGATGTATATTACGTTATATTATATTTATAAAATAATGCCGCAAAAAACCTTGACAGGAAGAACACAACAGTTGCATTGAAAAAAATCAAACAATTTATTATACCTTTGTAGTGTATTGTAATTTTGGGACTTTCTAATTTTATATATTTTGGGACGGATCGAACTCCAAAGGTTACTTATTGATAACCTTTTTTGTCAGCAATTCTTGGATTTCTTTATTTTTTTTTAAATACAAGGTGCAAAACGGGGCACTTTTCAAACATTAAATTAAATATTATAATACAACAACACTTGAAAAATACATATATTTTTAATTTTTGTATTACAAGTAAAATAAAATAAAAAGAATTGAAAAACGACAAAAGTTTTCAAAACAATTAGTCCAGTAGATTTTACTTATCGCTTAAAATTTGCAATGCTCATACTTTTTACACCAAACTACCTCCGCTCAACTACCAATAACATTGTCAATTTTTCGATGATCAATGTAAAACTTTAACAAAATATTTTAAAGATATTGAGCATTTTGAACAAATATATTTAAGATATTGTTTTCCATGGGCTATGTCATTTATAGGGTCTTCCCACAGAGGGAGAAAAAAAACTTATAAATTAGTGCCCTAGTCACAACGGGTAGATTAAGGGGGGATATACATGTAAACCAAAATTTTTTGGGCAAATTTTTTTTTTGTTTAAAAAATAGTTTATTATTTAAAGAATACAGTGTGTAAGTTTCATTATCGAATTCCAACTCTAAGTGCCTCAAATCAAGTATGCACGCAAGGTATACAAGTGTTAACGTGGGCGCATCAAAAACTTTATACGTCTTTTTCTCAGCTTCTAATTTTTGCATTTCTACCTATGCTATGGACACGATTCGCAAAAAACTACGTAACATATCGCAGTGAATCAAAAAGTATTATGATCAGCATGAAATTATCTTCTATTTGAACCTACATGGTTGTTATAAAACTGAGTATTACTATTTTTTAAGAGGGTGGGATGTGAAAACTGATCACCTGAAAGGTATAATGAATACAAAAAAATGTAGTTTACGGATTTCGGACAGGAATTACGAGCTCTATCGTGTCCATAGCACGGCAACTCAAAGCTCGAGGCGCTACGGCATATGTTCCATAAATCCGCCATTTTGTAAATATTGTTTATAACTAAATTTTTTTATCATCTCTGATTCTACTTTTAACTATATCCAAAGTTTCACGACGATTGCTGGACTATTTCTTATAAAAAAAAATTCACGAAAAATTGACAAATTTTGACCGCTTACATGTATATCCCCCCTTAAGATCTCATCCGGTTTGACGGAAGACCCTAATCTTGGCCTTCCGAAATGGCGTACCAGAGTCAGGCAGACAATTCTGCTTAAGGGGTTTAGAACCACAAAAAAGGCCTATTTTCCAGAATTTTTTAAAAAGATCCTATGACAATTTTGCAAATTTCATTTATTCTACATTAATACATAAGGTTTGAACTAAATTCTGTAAAATTTTGAACAAAAAATATTCACAAATGAGCCGTTGAGGGAGGGTTGAACTTAACCCTAAAAAAAATTATGTCCTTGCGGTAGGCAGGATTTCTCCGTAAATTTTTATTTGAAATCAAAAAACCAAAATTTTTTTGTAAGCTTATGTGTCTGGTTTGTCTTTGAACGAAGGATTTTTTAAAAAATTAAAAATAGAGTTTTTGGGAGTATTTTCATGAAAAATGGCACTTTTTACGTCAATTTTGGCCATATTTTGGGTTATAAAATCGGTTCTAATTGAAGATATAAAAAATCCTTTGTTCAGAGACAAGAAAAACATGTCTAGAAGAAGTGTGAATCTTGACTACCGACTTCAAGAAAGTGGTTTTGAGAAAAACGCGTTTAAAGTTTTAATTGCCAGTTGTGACTCATACGACGCGCTGGGCTTTAAATTTCTCCCATTCCTACAGTTTTGCTTCGATCGACTTGAAATTTTCGGACAACATTCCTGCACTTTGTACTATTATATAAAATAGTTTGAAAAAAAATTCATTTTTTAAAATTTCAAAACCCGGATAACCCCTTAAGGGGGGACATCTGAGTAACCTTTTTTAAAAATCGAAAAAAATTTTTTTTGCTTAAAAAATACTTCAGGGTCTTAAAAATAACATATCAAAAGATAAAGTCCGGCAAAAGTTTCTAAGTGTCGAAATTTTCCATTCTGCGGCGATGCCTCACATGTAATCATATATGATTTTAAAACTTTAAACGCATTTTTCTCAAAACCACTTTTTTTGAGTTGGCCGAAAACATAACTCGAACAAATCTTAACCGATCGTTCTGAAATTTTGACAGTATATCCAAAATACCTATGGCTATCGACACACGTAGGATTTTTTTTGCTTACTTTTTTTTTTATCAACAATTTTGTGACGTTTTTTTTCATGAAAATTGAACATTTTATTTAATCACTCACCATTTTGCTAAAAATCAAAATATCGAAAAAATCCTACGTGTGTCGATAGCGGTTGAGATACAGAAACTAACAAAATTTGATTTTTTGTTCTAGATCAAAAATTAAGGACGTTAGGTTTTCGGCCATGGACCCCTTTCAAAAAAATAGGGTCTACGAAGACATGCTGCACAGCCGCCATTTTGTTTTCGATTTATAAAAAAAAAAAATTATTTTGTAGTTCACATCTAACATTATCAAACCTACCTTAAAATTAAAAAAAAAAAAAATTGTTTATTATTAAAAAAATATTCTGTGTTAGTTTCATTACCGATTTCCAACTCTAAGTGCCTCAAATCAAGTATGCAAGCAAGGTATACAAGTGTTAACGTGGGCGCATGAAAAACTTTAAACGTCTTTTTCTCAGCTTCTAACTTTTGCATTTCTACCTATGCTATGGACACGATTCACAAAAAACTACGTAACATATCGCAGTGAATCAAAAAGTATTATGATCAGCATGAAATTATCTTCTATTTGAACCTACATGGTTGTTATAAAACTGAGTTTTACTATTTTTTAAGAGGGTGGGATGTGAAAACTGATCACCTGAAAGGTATAATGAATACAAAAAAAATGTAGTTTACGGATTTCGGACAGGAATTACGAGCTCTATCGTGTCCATAGCACGGCAACTCAAAGCTCGAGGCGCTACGGCATATGTTCCATAAATCCGCCATTTTGTAAAATATTGTTTATAACTAATTTTTTTTATCATCTCTGATTCTACTTTTAACTATATCCAAAGTTTCACGACGATTGCTGGACTATTTCTTATAAATAAAAATTCACAAAAAATTTTTGACCGCTTACATGTATATCCCCCCTTAATATAATAAATTGGAGGAGGAGATACTTTGCTTTGAGACTCATTCAGTCCTCTCTGAGCTCTCAGACATTGTTTTGCCCTTTTGGCAACCTGATGCTTATCCTTACTGAACTTCTTCACCTGCTTGACGACGAATGTCGCTCTGACTTTCCTTTTCCCTTCTTCTTCTTAGTATTCTCCGAATAGAATTTCGAATTGTCGGCAATGTCCTGGGTCTACCTTGCCCTTTGTGCTCCTTTGCCAAATAGAAAACTTACTTCGTTGGCTCTAGCGTACCATTTCAGATGTGATAGCCGCTTATCTTCTCCACTGTTGAAGTCAATTTCGGTGTTTGTTACATTGGACTAGTGGAGTGCTAAGACTAGCGTTCCCCTCCGTTCTCAAAGGAACAGTGATGACCGGACTTGGGAACGGAAGTTCATCTTCGTCGATCTCCGAAGTTGGTTGAGATGCTAAGCCCTAAGAATTAGAAAATCCCAGGGACCGTAAATAATGATTATCAATGTTTTCTTTAAACAAAAAAATATCGTTTATTTAAGTCTTAATTTTTCGCTCAAAATATTAATAATTGTTCTTTGAGAGGTTAAGTAAATATAAAATATAATTATTAATGGTAAACAAAATATACTAAAATCAATGGATAATCATTGAACATTGATTTTTATTTTTTTTTACCTATAATGATTACGTGCTCAGGAAAATCCTCCTCGTTTAGTCATCCCACAAGGTCCAATGCATGAGGTTGGTCGTTCATTATGAATTCATAATCGCCCGGTGAAAGTCAGTAGGCAAGGGTCACATAACCTGGCAAACTTGCCCAGATTCGCCCGAGTACCATTCTTCAGCATCAGATACCAGTTCTTCCAGCGTGGTCGCAAAACTCTCAAAATATATTTAATTAACACAATTTTGTCGGTCTTTTCCAGATTGAAAACTTATTTTACCCGGGGACAAGTATTATAACTTAGCGTCAACTGAAATTGTATGTAACAGGCATGTAACGGGAGAAGGCATTTTCGACCACATAAACTGAATATGTTATTGAACAGACTAGTCGAGACTTAGCTATGTCCGTCCGTGTGCAACAACAGTGAGATCTGTTTAGGCTATTAGAGCTATATATACTATATGTTCATGTTTCTTTTAAAATTTGACCACGCCCCTTTGGCCCATATAAAAAACCTAACTGGGGAATATGTGAATGGTTCGGTTTTATCGGACAATGAGACCTGTGCAGAGCTACTCTGATCAAAATAAAAACTTGGAAGTTATTACATAATAAAGTTAATATTAAAAGCTGAACTTTTCAACCATTTTTGGGTTTCCGCTAGTTTACCATTCTTGTTTTAAATAAAATCTACAACAAACTCCAACCACCACTCTTACTCTACAACAATAAGAAATTTAATCACCAAACTGTTCCCAAAAATGTAATTAATTAGAATCCCGAGCAACATCGGCATAGAGAGCAACAAGAAAGCCGGGAGTGAATTGCGCTAATCCCCACTCACATTTTCTGTGAACAACAGCACCAAAGACATCACACAATACCTAAGGAATTAATACACTCTCTTACAAAATGGACTGCAAAACCAAACCACCCAACGGTATAAACACATCTACATCAAACTTTTCATTCAAAAGCACAACCCTCAACACAAACAAACAAATAATAATTCATTTATTTCATGGATATTTCCCCAAAACAACTGCCACAAACAAACAAATAATAATTCATTTATTTCATGGATATTTCCCCAAAACAACTGCCCCTTCATAGACTGCACTGCACTTTTCCAAAAAAAATTTTTTGTTATGTCGTGAGTTAAAATTTTAAATCATTTTATTTGACATAAAAAAAAAACAAAAAACGTTGTAAACTTGTTGTTATTCATTTGTAATACCAACACAAATTACATTTACCTACAGAGAGTCACAAAAGTATTCGTTGCAAAGGTGGTTATGATGAAAATGACTTTAACTAACAACTTCAAAATGTGAAAAAATTAATTACTATCTTAAAGATGTATATTTTGTTGAGCATATATATAAAACAGAAAACGTTTTCAATAACAAGTTGCAGTGAAATATTTAAAACTAAATCGATGTTAAGGCTCACAAAAGTATTTCAGATTTTTTTTTTTTATGGGATGGTGCTATTTTTCTTTAAGGGTTTTGGTTGGGTTTATATTTTAAAATTGAATTCGGGGCAATCACAAACTTTCATTTTCCAAAAGAACATTATTTTACACCTTGCTTCTTGATTCTTTGAATATATTTCTGGAATGATTAATAATAGTTGTTTTACCAAAATGTACGTAATTTTTCGACTGAAATCAAGAAATTCGCCGGCCGAAAACAGTAATTGACTATCAGGGAAGATAGGAAATTTCGTTAAGAAAACAGAAAAAGCATACATTTATAGGCTGCAAAAATGGACACCGCCATGGGCACATCTGTGGGATCAAATGTATCCACTTAAACTGTCGGGAGAGTGCTCAGAAGCCATATTTTGCATGGTACCATAGATAGCCTATAAAAAATCTTATCTTTCACCTATCAACATGTCGAAGCTATTTTCTTTGATAAAACGTATTTGTACCGAAGTTTAGAGTATTGATGCTGATGTATATTTTAATATATTAAAGTGCAATTTACTCTCCAGTGCTACCAAAAGGGTTCAGAACACGCCAAGTTGAATTTTCTTAAGCTAAGATTCCAGGAATATCGGATTGCTTAAAAAAAAGGAACTGGAAGACATAATGCGGAAGTAATTATCGAATATACCCTAAGACAGGTGCCGAAAATTGGTAGAGTCTATGCAAAGACGAATATAAGCTATTAAACAAAACAAAGGATGGCACATAAGGTATATCACAATACAAAAATTATAAATATTTAAAGCCGAAAAAAAAAAAAAAAAACAAATACACTTTTGTGACATGAACTTTTGTAGTTCACAGAAATTTCTTAGAATAAAATAGCAATGAAGCTAGTTTTTTAAAGAACATTTTGTTTTTAATAGGTTAGGTTTGTCCGGACAGCCTTCATGGGGCCACGCATAGGCCTATATGACCCTTAGTTATCCGGGGAAATTCTTGGATAGACCTAGAGACTATTTATGAGGGTTTCGAGATCTTTGAAGATCAAGGTGTATTTCTCAAAGGCAAGGAGTTCGCCTGGCTTCCTCCTGGAGGCATATTCTAGTAATCCCAGAACCGGAGAGCCTAGGTATCTCATTCTTGCCCTCGTTAGGGCCGGACATTTGCGAATGAGATGCTCCAAGGTTTCGGTTGTCTCAGGTTGTCTCTGCAGACAGGCAGTGACCTGTTCGCATACCCCTTTCATAAATCCTTTCCCGGAAGATGCAGCACGTAGTGAGTGAGTTTCTCTTTGCACATGATTTTTGATATTCTTTAGGTTGTGGAATTACTCCTCCACCTGCTTTTTGCGCTTGCGTCAGCCCGTCTCTCTAGCTCGCTTTGGAGGGTTCTTAGGAAGACAGGGACGTTTTCTGCTCTTTCACTCGCCAGTCCGACGCCTTCCTTTGCAAGTTCGTCAGCGGTCTCGTTACCGTCTATGCGTTGGTGGCCGGGAACTCAATAGATCCTCACTGGCTTTGTCGTGCTCAGACTATCTAGTGACTCCCTGCTTGCCAGTACATTTTTGGAACTGACCGCTGATGATTGCATGGATCTTATTGCCGCTTGACTATCTACGAACAAATTAAACGCCTCATGTGGAGGTAGCAAGCTCTGCTGCTACCTTATGGTGAATAATTCTGCCTGGAATATTCTGCAGTGGCTTGGTAGCTTATACGTAGTTCTGTTGCCATGGGAACCAGCAATCCAAATTTGCACTTAGCAACCAACTCGCCGACATATACAGCTGTGTTCACTGAAATAGCAGTGCGACAGAGGAACAACTTCAAAACGTTTTTTTGTACATATTCCTTTTTGCAAGCTGATCTATTGCACATTGTTTTTGTAAAATGGAACATAAAGATAAGAATCGAGAAAAAATTCCGTTAGATTTGCTCTATTTTTATGTTTTATTGATATTTTTTCACATATGCAGCTCGTTTTGGCCGATCACTAAAATAGCAGTTTTTAATTTTCTTTCGCAAAAAGTGCCGAAATTTCTTTTAATTTTGTAAAAAATGACTTTAATTAAGGTCGTTATTATAGTTTATACTATAATACACCTTTACAACGCAAAAAAAAATTATTTTAGTGGGCGCAGGACCTCACTGCTCCATGAGAGAAAGGTATCAGATTACTTAGCCTAGAAAGAAGGGCAAAGCATGTAAAGAGTCTCTAAATCTTTCAAATTGTTCTTTTTAAATAGTTTATAAGTCATAACATTTGAACCGAACCCAAAAAAAGCGAGGTACGATTCGCAAAACCACAATTGTACAGGCTCGACGCGTACTTCGCTTCAGCAAAGCTCGTCCTTTTTGCATCCTCTAGGGATATATGAGCGGGAATTGGCATGGGAATCAGTCATGGGACCATTTCCCGGGGACTTATTGAATAAATTTTAGATTCTCGAAGTCCATGGAAAATGTCACTGCTTGATTAAAGGCATATCAAGGCCAGATTGGAGTTCGCCAATAGCCACTTGAACTGCCACTATTGAAATGGCGTAATATCCTTTGGATAAATGACTACAAACTGGTTTTATTTGGTGGAATAGGACAAGACAATATGTCCGTCGACCTCCAAATAGATAGTATCCTCCAAACCATACGCTGAAGACAGTAATGCACGGTGGCCTAAAAATCATGGTATGGGTATACTTTTCATACAACGTTGTAGGTCCCGTATATATGATCTGTGGGATCAAAGACCATTATGTTTATGTCCAAATATTAAAAACTGTCTTGCAGCCGTATCCTGAGGAAAATATGCCATTAATTTGGACATTTCAGCAGTACAGTGACCCTAATCATACCATCAAGGTGGCCAAGGACTGGGTTCTTAATGAAAAAGTGGATGCAATGCCATGGCCTGCACAGTCCCCGAATATAAATCCGATCGAAAACTTATGGGAGACATCAAGGGCTACGTATTAAAGAAGTTTCCGACTTCTAAGCCGCGGCTTTGGCAATTTGTGCAGGAGGAATGAGGCCATATTCCCCTCAAGCGTTGCTAAGACTTGGTGGACTCCTTGCCACCCAGGTATAAGGCTATGATAGCTTCTAAAGGCTATTTAACAAAATATTAGATCATAGTCAATTAGAATTTAAGAAGAAATAGGTTTCGTATACGATATTTTTAAATTTATGAAGAATTTTAGTTTTTCACTGCTATTTCAATGAACGGCATAATATAGACCTTTTTTGTTGTTATTAGCTATATCTTCTAAAGGGTTTATGTTACCTAAATTAAATGATTGTGGTATTGTTAATAATTAAATATACTAAGCTTTTATGAAAAAAAAATTTATGAAAATAGTGTTTGTAACAGGATTTTCCGATCTTAAACGTGCAGTTCGTTGGGCAATGCTATTTCCGTGAACACAGCTGTATATATGTAGAGTTTGTAATGTAAAATATATACTTTATTTAGATATGTAATGATAATTCTAAGATGATTTATAATAAGTGTGTGGGAGTAACATAAACTTTTAGCTTCTTTCTTTTACTGAACAACAGTAGGCGACTTTAGCAACTTTTTGACAACAGATATTTTCAACTTCATACGACTTTAGTGGCTGTCTTTAACAACTTAATCCAATCGCTCCGGAAACCCGACTACTCCTTGCGACTTCTCTCTGCGACTGCTTTTCGTCTACCTCTCTTATTGTATGCCAACTCTGCAACTCTCCCTCTTGGACTTTTTGCTCTCATGATCGGCTAGTTGCCATTCGCAACGACGCAGAATGTCTACTCGCTGCCAGGCTGTACCTTAACACCTTGCCCTCCTGCTCATATTCATCTGACCCAGATGAAGCCAACTCGTCGTCGTTATCGGCTATGTACCTCCAAAGCTTCATGTTATCGCATTTGGTACTTGTTATGTCTGGCCCTTCGACATGGGCTGCTTTTCGAACGTCGTATCGGCCATTTCGCTTTATTCGAACGACTTCGTACGGTCCTAAATACGGATTCGCCAGTTTTCTTTCTGCAACAAATTGAGTCCTCTTGATTGCAACGAGATGTGAGCACGCTTGCGCTTTCTTTTCTTTCTTTTTGTCTTCGTCTCACATTTTTGTCGCTCAAGATTAAACTAAGAAACAAACTCTTCATTCAGAATTTCTTGTTGACGCTCTTCTGCTTGGCTGTACATTTTTGTGCCAAAAAACAGCTTAAATGGGGACAGTTTTGTTGAGGAGTTTACATGTGAGTTAATTGCCTTTTGCACCTGAGGTACATATTTGAACCACTTGCTAGGTTCTTCTGCGAATATTTTGGTGATGACGGCAAGCATCGTTCTATTGATACGCTCGACTTGGCCGTTTCCAAGAGCCACTCCTGTATGTAGTAGAACAGATGTAGTAGAAATTTGGCGAAGCCATCCACAATTGTCAATATATTTTTAAACTGCTTCGATGTGGCATCCATCGGTCCCAAGTGGTCGATATGTACACTGTGTGCAACGGCATATCTCCTTTGGCAATGCAGTGCAAAAGCTCTTTTTGCTTTCCCAGCTTCTTACTGTAAATAATACATTGGTTGGCTATAAACTCTGTTATCTTTCTCTCCATGTGGGGAATCCAAAACTGCTGCTTTACGGAATGAACAGTTTTTTTAAACTGCAAAGTTGCCGGCTTCGTGTGATTCTCGAATGACATCTCTTTCCATCGATTTCGGCACAAGTATAAGATCGTATAGAATATGGCCTATCATCTTAAAGTTTTGGTATGGACGATCCGGGAAATTGATCAAGTGATCCACGTGCTTCATCTTGTCTCCTGGCTTGTGGACAACATCGCAGCTAAAATCCTGTAGATACATAACGTAAGCTGCATCTTCCCTCGAAATATCGTCTTTGCTGGTCGTGTCCTTAACTGCGAAGCAGTCCGTGACAAGCATGAAGTGAATGAATGCCCATGAGGTAATGCCGAAATTTTCTGAGTGCCAAATAAATCGACTTCGCCTCTAAAATGGAGTTGTGTCTTTCGGCCTCTGAAGGTGACGTCTTCTTACTCCAGAAGTAAACTGGGTGTAGTTGACCATCAAATATCAGCAGAAGAACTGCCCCAAATCCGTCCTTACATGCATCAGTGTGCAGCTTAGTGTATGCTGTTCTCGAGTATATGTGTAGGACCGGTTCGCAGGTCAGAATCCTCTTGAGCTCCTGAAGTGAATGCAATTCTGCATTTCCTATTTGGAATTCGACGTCCTTCCTGAGGAGATTAGTTAGCGGCATGGCTGTCTTTAGTACGCGTCTGGTTTTCCATCATCCATATACAAGTGCATAACATGGTAGTTGATCAGGTCTTGGAATATGTGGTTGACAAATCTGATAAATGCAGCCGCTGAATTATTAAAACCGAATGGAGTTCTGTTAAATTCATAGAGTCCTTCTTCTGTTAAGGGGTTATATACAGTTGTACCGCGCAAAAAAAATGCAATTTTGTCGATTTTTTTTTGACATCATAAAAAATATTTATTAAAAATGTTTTGCCCACGGTGTTTAGTACATGTTTCTGGGTACTTTATAAAATTTTTGCATAAAAAAATATTAAATATTAAAAATGTTATGGCCGAATTCCAAGATCGTCTTTTTTTCGATGGTGACTTGCGGTGGACATCATATCCCGAGAACGGTTCATCCGAAATCAAAAATTCAAAAAAATTTTGTTAGTATATTGTATTGCCTAGTCCTCTAGACCATGGATTTGTAAAAATTTTGATTTTTAAAAAAATGGCGACGGTTTTAACAAAAAATTTACTTTTTCAAGGTATACGATTTTCAATTTTTATGCTCTAAAAAAAAAAGTTAAAAAAAAAAAAAATTAAAAATTCTTCGTT
Source organism: Drosophila kikkawai (assembly GCF_030179895.1). Taxonomy (NCBI): domain Eukaryota; kingdom Metazoa; phylum Arthropoda; class Insecta; order Diptera; family Drosophilidae; genus Drosophila; species Drosophila kikkawai. Next base: position 5,963,142 of record NC_091733.1, on the reverse strand, counting down.
AGAGGACCTAGCTATTGTTATAATAAATAAGTGGTCAAAATTTGGTGTTGATCGGATCAATAGTTTTTTAGTAATCGTGTTCACCGCAAAGGTAATTTCGAAAAAACAAGGTTCTGAGATAATCGAGTTTAAAGTTTCAAGTTTGTTCCGGCCGATGTGAATGTAGTGCGCTATAAATAGCTACAACTTCGGTTTTAATGCTCCGATCGTTATGAATTTTTGTGAGAATATTCTCAACAGTATATACTTGAAGAATATGCAATAAAAAAATATATCGATTTTTTCATCATCACAACTGTATAGGTATAACCCCTTAAAAAGGCAGTTAGCGGCTTGCTAGCCTCTTCCACCGCCACGTTTTTCCAATACTTCTTCCATAAAAGGTACAGGAAAACGATCCGCCAACACCATGCTGTTCAGTTTTCTGTAGTCAATACAGACTCTAAGGGTACCGTCTTTCTTCGTGACCACTACCACTCTGTTAGCTACGTTTGATGCTGACTTTCGTATTATCCATTGGGCCAACCATTCATCGATCTGTCCCTTAACCGCCCCTGCGAGATGTCATCGGGCACAACCAAAATTTTTTGTTGTGTAAGTAACTGGTCTGCAACAACATCAGCGGTAAAAAATCCAATCGGCTTTGTTTTCTTCTGCCCCAGACCACTTAACAGAGATGCACTTTTATAAATTTCAATTTTTTGCAATATTACCGTTTTCATTGCATTTGAAGCACTTCGTTGGAGACGGGCAATCTTTGATTTTATGCTCTGCTCAACCACACTTGAAACAAAATTCTTTTTCTGTCTCGCTCTTATTTTCTTTCTGCTTTGCAACTGGTGATGCACGTCTGCGCTTTTGGGGCTGCTTGCAAACTCGTCAATCAGTGCTCTCTTTAGTTCTTGTTACTCGCTCACACACACAGACTGCAAAACCAATTTGGAATCTTCTTTAAACATCAGAAAGAGAAAACCACAGCAATAATATAATAATTTTCCATGAATAATTAAATATTTGTCTTGTGTAAATACTTCTGACGCAAAAAGAAAGTGTGTAAATCATAGCTTGCAAATAACTGTCGACCGTTTTTTTCTTTTGCTCTCGTTGCGAGCACAACCGAAAAAGTTCATACTTTGCTGTCTTCATTTCTGTTTTCTGTTGAGCCCTTTTCGTTAAGCTCTTTTTACTTCGATCGTTCAATGAGCAGTGCGTAAAGAGCGGAACGAGAAACGCTCGCACAAAGAGAGCCAGCAAAAGACCGATTGACCGAAAAACTTAGCGCAAACGGTCTGCACCTTTACTTTCGTTGTTGTTGCAATTAATATATTTCGACTGCAAAACGAACGCTTGTGAATGTATACCAACACGTATGCAAAGAAATAATACAATTTGATTAATAGAACAATTAAATTTTATTTTTAAATATTTATGTTAACAAGTGTCATTTAGATTCCATATTTCATATAACACATTTTCATTCATATCTCTTCCCATTTTACAAAAACAATTAGTTCGCAACTTCACACACTCAATTGACGATCGCAACTAAACGTTTAACGATTTGCTTGCCTATGCGTGTGAATGTATACTAATACATACGCAAAAGACCTTTCTTCACTGAACACGGTCTTGGAACAACCGAAACAGAATAGAAAATAACGAGTTCGCTCTGAGCGCGAGCGAGCTCATTCGGGAACCCATGAAACGGTTGCTCTCTCAGTCTATTCGTAAAGAGTGAGAGAGAGACACTTATTTGCAGACAACGAGAAACGGTCGACAGTTATTTGCAATGCCTGGTGTAAATACTTTTGACAATTTAAGGCCTATTTACACCAGACTGCGTTATTGCGTTAGCTTAGCAAACGGAATTATACCCTTGCAGGGTATGTATAATATTTCATTACAAATTCGGAGCTTCTGAGAGCGCACTAATTATTGAAGTTAAGCTAATCGTTATTTGTTTGAGGTCATCATTTGTTTTTATTTTTAGGCCGATGCCAGTTTAGGCATGCATGAACGGGAGCATATTCAGGAATCATTGAGCTATGTTTTGCGCATACAAGAAGTGCAGGAAAGAATAAAATTCGAATTTGTCGAAATATTGCTGGCTTTTATTTCCGGCTGGTTAGTTTTTTATCACACAGCACACGAGCAGGCTGAAGATCATAGAGACTATCTGCAAGATTTAAGGCACAAGGTACAAAAGGTAAGGTAGAAAATAACCAATTGTATATACATTTTTCTGAAATATAACATTTATTCTTTTAGACTCGTGAGAATTTTGAGGAAGCTCGTGAAAAAGTAACTGAACTAAAAACCAAATACATGGAAAAACGCACAGTAAGATAATTGAGATTACATTTCATTATTCGTTCTAATCTTTTTTGTTAACAGAAACCTGAGGAAGTTTTTACAAAACGTGGTTACCTATTTTTAATGGAAAAAAGTACGTATTTGATTGTATTTATTATTATTTATTGCTTTTATTGTGGCAATTACACACTGGTAGACAGAATAAATAACCTTACAATATACTACTTACTATATGTCACAATACGCAAAGTAGTATGTTTTCACTATTTTTTATTTTTATTTTTATTTTTATTTTGTATTTTTTATTTTTATTTGTATTTGTATTTGTATTTGTATTTGTATTTGTATTTGTATTTGTATTTGTATTTGTATTTGTATTTGTATTTGTATTTGTATTTGTATTTGTATTTGTATTTGTATTTGTATTTGTATTTGTATTTGTATTTGTATTTGTATTTGTATTTGTATTTGTATTTGTATTTGTATTTGTATTTGTATTTGTATTTGTATTTGTATTTGTATTTGTATTTGTATTTGTATTTGTATTTGTATTTGTATTTGTATTTGTATTTGTATTTGTATTTGTATTTGTATTTGTATTTGTATTTGTATTTGTATTTGTATTTGTATTTGTATTTGTATTTGTATTTGTATTTGTATTTGTATTTGTATTTGTATTTGTATTTGTATTTGTATTTGTATTTGTATTTGTATTTGTATTTGTATTTGTATTTGTATTTGTATTTGTATTTGTATTTGTATTTGTATTTGTATTTGTATTTGTATTTGTATTTGTATTTGTATTTGTATTTGTATTTGTATTTGTATTTGTATTTGTATTTGTATTTGTATTTGTATTTGTATTTGTATTTGTATTTGTATTTGTATTTGTATTTGTATTTGTATTTGTATTTGTATTTGTATTTGTATTTGTATTTGTATTTGTATTTGTATTTGTATTTGTATTTGTATTTGTATTTGTATTTGTATTTGTATTTGTATTTGTATTTGTATTTGTATTTGTATTTGTATTTGTATTTGTATTTGTATTTGTATTTGTATTTGTATTTGTATTTGTATTTGTATTTGTATTTGTATTTGTATTTGTATTTGTATTTGTATTTGTATTTGTATTTGTATTTGTATTTGTATTTGTATTTGTATTTGTATTTGTATTTGTATTTGTATTTGTATTTGTATTTGTATTTGTATTTGTATTTGTATTTGTATTTGTATTTGTATTTGTATTTGTATTTGTATTTGTATTTGTATTTGTATTTGTATTTGTATTTGTATTTGTATTTGTATTTGTATTTGTATTTGTATTTGTATTTGTATTTGTATTTGTATTTGTATTTGTATTTGTATTTGTATTTGTATTTGTATTTGTATTTGTATTTGTATTTGTATTTGTATTTGTATTTGTATTTGTATTTGTATTTGTATTTGTATTTGTATTTGTATTTGTATTTGTATTTGTATTTGTATTTGTATTTGTATTTGTATTTGTGTGATATATTAACTTGATATTGGATTTTTTGATCTGAGTTATTGATCCAATAGTATAATGTTATTTAATTTATGTTTATTTTTTATATTTCAAACTAATCCTAGGTTCCCTTTTGAAAATGTCACTTCTGGAGCCATTCAAAGCAACATGGTCAAAATACTATTGCACATTTAAGAAACAAAAGCGCGAATTCACCATGCTTCAATTTAATCAAATGAACCACAATTTTACGAGACCAGAAACTCGGGAAGACGAAAAGCTGACTCTTTTTTCCTGCCAACGCCGGGCTTCCGAGTTCGAGAAGCGATTTTGCTTTGATCTAACCTTTAAAGAAAGACCCGGATTAGTTTACACTTTCCAAGCTTTAAGCGAAAAGGATCATTGCTATTGGCTGAACGCGATGGATGGAACGGAGCCGGTAAGTAAACAAAAAACAAAACTTTGAAAAAAGCATTATAGTCATACAAATCTCTTTAAGAGGGGGACGTACATGTCGGAATTCTTTATTTTTTTTGTGAAATTTTTAGGAAATGGAATTTAATCTTCGCGAAACTTTGTAGATAGGTAAAAGTGGAATCGGAGATGATAAATTAGCCATTAACAATATTTTACAAAGTGGCGGACCTCTGGAATATATGGCGCAGCGCCTCGATCTTTGAAGGTCTCGGTTATTGACCTCGTAATTCGTGTCGGAAATCCAATATCCAACATTTTTTGTATTTATTATACGTTTAAATTCAATTTGAACTTAAAAACTATGAGCGATGTTCTACCGATGTATCGATGTTTGGAAAAGAATACCCAACATCGGTACATAATTTCAAGCATCGATATTAACATCGATGTTTCTATCGCCGTCAGAATACTAGGCTTAAAAGTTAAAATATATAACTAAACCAAACCAAGGTAAGATAATTTAGTATTAAAATAAAATGACATATATGCAAATATGTAGTAGGCATGCGTGTAGTAAAATAGTGATAGGCACCTATTAAATTTCACATTACGTTCTTTTTAATAGCATTTTTGAGTTTACAACGGCAAAAAATGATCAGGCAATTGCCGATTTTTTGGTTCAGTTGTTTCAAACAACTTATTCAAATTCAACAGACTCAAATCAGACTTATTTTTATATCATTACCAAATCGAACCAAATCTTCAGTCCTACCTTAACCAAAAGCTTTTTTTTTCTTAGATCTTCATCATGTTTATTAAGTTTTTATGCCAGGTCCTGAATACCTGACTGTGTGCTTAGGTATTGTGCCAACGCCCTGTGCAATCCCTTTCTGAAATTGTTTACCTCATCCTTAGACTTCCCCCTTATTTGAAGAAATCATTTATTATTCCTCTCCACAAAAAAGGTGGCCAACAACTGTAGAGGAATCTCGAAGTGGTCGCCCATCACCTAATTGTTTGAAAGTGTCATAACTTCTCACTTGTACGGTACGGTATTTAATTTTTTGATTTTTCAATATCTTAAGAATATTCTGTCCAAGTTTTACATCGATCATATGAGAAGTTATGCAGAGTTGAACGAAGGTCGTCTGGTGTAAAATCTATGAGAATCACAAAGTTTAAAGCGCTCTTCTGAAAAATGCCATTTTGGAAATCGGTGTACACGATAACTCAAAATCTACTTAACCAATCGGTTTGAAATTTGGAACATAACTTCTTTAGGTAATTCTTCAGGTACTCACGTCGAGCTTTTTTTAATTTTTAATTTTATTATATTTTTTATTTAACAAATTAATTTAATTGTTTAGTCAAAAATCGGGGTTTTGTCTTCCCATCTTAATAAAAAATCGGGAAAAAATTGTAAAAATAAAAACGCCACGTGAATACCTCGGAACACTTATCCTTTAACGAATGAGGTATAATTTTTTATATCGGATGATTTTGTGGACAGTTAGGATGTACACCGCAAGCCAACTTTTTTTTGTAGGCGACTCGGGAGATGGGGAATAACTCCGCTACCTCTAAATATTTTTCAATACAAAATTTATCAAAAATTGTTCAAATGTTGTGTTATTATATGGTATTTATTTTATTTCATTAAGCTAACTTGAAAAGTGGGCATTTTTGCACAGAATTAACTTTACGAATGTTCTGTACGTGATTGTGGAAATGCCCATAATTATGTTGATGTAGATTAATGTATGTAATTTGTATAAAGGCTTGGTAACGCCCAGTAATTCTGATCCATCCGCACGCACAGGTGGCGGGCGTACTACAGAAGCTATAAGATAATGATCTTTGCAAATACGGATGGTGAATTCCAGTTTGGAATTCTTTCGTATGCTGGACTCGCAGCTAAAGCCCGCAGGGAAGCACTTCTTTGCCATGAGAGCGCCACTGGAGGGGCAGTAAGGACACCAGCCGTCCGTCGACCTTCTCGTCCCGATGCGCCGTTTTCACGATGTTGGTGAGGAAGTAGTTGCACCGTTCGATCTTGTCCCAATAGAAGAGGAAGGCCTGCGAAACTTAGAACACGTCCAGATTGTAGTTCTTTATGAAGGGCAGGCAAATGCAGTTCAGGGTCGCAAAGAGCCAGCATCTTTCGGAACTCCTTTGGTTGTTGATCGGTTTGCCCTGGGCTCCCACCTTGTAGTTGACAGCCAAACATCAAATCGGTCCACGCGGGAACAGGCGTTTTGAGCAAGCCGGTTCTTTGATTCGCTGTAGAAGTTCTTGCGCCATTGTCCAGGCAGGTCGTTGGTGATAACACTGCTACTAGGTAACTCCTACCAGACCGTAAACTTTTCTTTCCACCAATGGCCAATGGCGCTGTTGTTATTACCGTCGGACTCGGTGTTAGTTTCAGCTGCAAGTAAATTGGAGTGGTGACGGTCACCAGATTTTGAGTGACGTGCGAACGTACTCGGACTCCTGGCATAGTGCTTGCCGCCGCTTCCCCTGCCAAATCTTTCTTAGACTCCCATTCGAGGTTTTGAACTTGAGCTTGAGCTGTCGTCCTTCTGGACTGGGCTTTGGGCTTCACCGCCCAAACTGGTGGATCAGTATCGGTAACAGATACTGTGACAGGAACGAGAACCCAGAAAAGAAAGCAAAAACGAGAATTTTTTTGTGACGTTGCAGATAAAAAATATATTTCGCTACTGCCAATTTGAAACACGTAACAAGCAGCGTAGGGAATGAGAATTGATACCTTAACTGAAATTAAAACAGAGCCAAAAAACTATTTATCACTTTTAATATGTATAATTTGTTTAATTTAATTTGGTTCTATAAGTTTTTCTTTATTATAAGATCAATCGCTATTAATATATTAGCATTTTATTAATGCATTGCAAAATTGAGAAAACAATCGAAAAACTACAGTCTGCAGTGATGTAATCGCTTGAACAAGGCTTCTGCGACAAGTTACAAAACTTACAAAATACTGTAAAAACAGTGGGACTATTACAGAAATAAATGTGGGTAACGATATATAATTTTCAATGTTAATTTAAATAACACCATTCATTTTAAGTTTCCTTTAAAAAATAAATCATGCTGATACTCGCGAAACTTAAGTTGTCAAACTATTGACGCCCACCCAAAGCTCTAGCCAATATGATCGACGTATATTCATTCTTATGATTTTAGGCATTCAGATTTTTTTTTTTTTTTTTTTTTTGGTGAGGAAGTAGTTGCACCGTTCGATCTTGTCCCAATAGAAGAGGAAGGCCTGCGAAACTTAGAACACGTCCAGATTGTAGTTCTTTATGAAGGGCAGGCAAATGCAGTTCAGGGCCGCAAAGAGCCAGCATCTTTCGGAACACCTTTGGTTGTTGATCGGTTTGCCCTGGGCTCCCACCTTGTAGTTGACAGCCAAACATCAAATCGGTCCACGCGGGAACAGGCGTTTTGCGCAAGCCGGTTCTTTGATTCGCTGTAGAAGTTCTTGCGCCATTGTCCAGGCAGGTCGTTGGTGATAACACTGCTACTAGGTAACTCCTACCAGACCGTAAACTTTTCTTTCCACCACTAACACTTTCGGTGTTAGTTTCAGCTGCAAGTAAATTGGAGTGGTGACGGTCACCAGATTTTGAGTGACGTGCGAACGTATTCGGACTCCTGGCATAGTGCTTGCCGCCGCTTCCCCTGCCAAATCTTTCTTAGACTCCCATTCGAGGTTTTGAACTTGAGCTTGAGCTGTCGTCCTTCTGGACTGGGCTTTGGGCTTCACCGCCCAAACTGGTGGATCAGTATCGGTAACAGATACTTCGACACGAACGAGAACCCAGAAAAGAAAGCAAAAACGAGAATTTTTTTGTGACGTTGCAGATAAAAAATATATTTCGCTACTGCCAATTTGAAACATGTAACAAGCAGCGTAGGGAATGAGAATTGATACCTTAACTGAAATGAAAACAGAGCCAAAAAACTATTTATCACTTTTAATATGTATAATTTGTTTAATTTAATTTGGTTCTATAAGTTTTTCTTTATTATAAGAACAATCGCTATTAATATATTAGCATTTAATTAATGCATTGCAAAATTGAGAAAACAATCGAAAAACTACAGTCTGCAGTGATGTAATCGCTTGAACAAGGCTTCTGCGACGTTACAAAACTTACAAAATACTGTAAAAACAGTGGGACTATTACAGAAATAAATGTGGGTAACGATATATAATTTTCAATGTTAATTTAAATAACACCATTCATTTTAAGTTTCCTTTAAAAAATAAATCATGCTGATACTCGCGAAACTTAAGTTGTCAAACTATTGACGCCCACCCAAAGCTCTAGCCAATATGATCGACGTATATTCATTCTTATGATTTTAGGCATTCAGATTTTTTTTTTTTTTTTTTTTTGGTGAGGAAGTAGTTGCACCGTTCGATCTTGTCCCAATAGAAGAGGAAGGCCTGCGAAACTTAGAACACGTCCAGATTGTAGTTCTTTATGAAGGGCAGGCAAATGCAGTTCAGGGCCGCAAAGAGCCAGCATCTTTCGGAACACCTTTGGTTGTTGATCGGTTTGCCCTGGGCTCCCACCTTGTAGTTGACAGCCAAACATCAAATCGGTCCACGCGGGAACAGGCGTTTTGCGCAAGCCGGTTCTTTGATTCGCTGTAGAAGTTCTTGCGCCATTGTCCAGGCAGGTCGTTGGTGATAACACTGCTACTAGGTAACTCCTACCAGACCGTAAACTTTTCTTTCCACCACTAACACTTTCGGTGTTAGTTTCAGCTGCAAGTAAATTGGAGTGGTGACGGTCACCAGATTTTGAGTGACGTGCGAACGTATTCGGACTCCTGGCATAGTGCTTGCCGCCGCTTCCCCTGCCAAATCTTTCTTAGACTCCCATTCGAGGTTTTGAACTTGAGCTTGAGCTGTCGTCCTTCTGGACTGGGCTTTGGGCTTCACCGCCCAAACTGGTGGATCAGTATCGGTAACAGATACTTCGACACGAACGAGAACCCAGAAAAGAAAGCAAAAACGAGAATTTTTTTGTGACGTTGCAGATAAAAAATATATTTCGCTACTGCCAATTTGAAACATGTAACAAGCAGCGTAGGGAATGAGAATTGATACCTTAACTGAAATGAAAACAGAGCCAAAAAACTATTTATCACTTTTAATATGTATAATTTGTTTAATTTAATTTGGTTCTATAAGTTTTTCTTTATTATAAGAACAATCGCTATTAATATATTAGCATTTAATTAATGCATTGCAAAATTGAGAAAACAATCGAAAAACTACAGTCTGCAGTGATGTAATCGCTTGAACAAGGCTTCTGCGACAAGTTACAAAACTTACAAAATACTGTAAAAACAGTGGGACTATTACAGAAATAAATGTGGGTAACGATATATAATTTTCAATGTTAATTTAAATAACACCATTCATTTTAAGTTTCCTTTAAAAAATAAATCATGCTGATACTCGCGAAACTTAAGTTGTCAAACTATTGACGCCCACCCAAAGCTCTAGCCAATATGATCGACGTATATTCATTCTTATGATTTTAGGCATTCAGATTTTTTTTTTTTTTTTTTTGGTGAGGAAGTAGTTGCACCGTTCGATCTTGTCCCAATAGAAGAGGAAGGCCTGCGAAACTTAGAACACGTCCAGATTGTAGTTCTTTATGAAGGGCAGGCAAATGCAGTTCAGGGCCGCAAAGAGCCAGCATCTTTCGGAACACCTTTGGTTGTTGATCGGTTTGCCCTGGGCTCCCACCTTATAGTTGACAGCCAAACATCAAATCGGTCCACGCGGGAACAGGCGTTTTGCGCAAGCCGGTTCTTTGATTCGCTGTAGAAGTTCTTGCGCCATTGTCCAGGCAGGTCGTTGGTGATAACACTGCTACTAGGTAACTCCTACCAGACCGTAAACTTTTCTTTCCACCACTAACACTTTCGGTGTTAGTTTCAGCTGCAAGTAAATTGGAGTGGTGACGGTCACCAGATTTTGAGTGACGTGCGAACGTATTCGGACTCCTGGCATAGTGCTTGCCGCCGCTTCCCCTGCCAAATCTTTCTTAGACTCCCATTCGAGGTTTTGAACTTGAGCTTGAGCTGTCGTCCTTCTGGACTGGGCTTTGGGCTTCACCGCCCAAACTGGTGGATCAGTATCGGTAACAGATACTGTGACACGAACGAGAACCCAGAAAAGAAAGCAAAAACGAGAATTTTTTTGTGACGTTGCAGATAAAAAATATATTTCGCTACTGCCAATTTGAAACATGTAACAAGCAGCGTAGGGAATGAGAATTGATACCTTAACTGAAATGAAAACAGAGCCAAAAAACTATTTATCACTTTTAATATGTATAATTTGTTTAATTTAATTTGGTTCTATAAGTTTTTCTTTATTATAAGAACAATCGCTATTAATATATTAGCATTTAATTAATGCATTGCAAAATTGAGAAAACAATCGAAAAACTACAGTCTGCAGTGATGTAATCGCTTGAACAAGGCTTCTGCGACAAGTTACAAAACTTACAAAATACTGTAAAAACAGTGGGACTATTACAGAAATAAATGTGGGTAACGGTATATAATTTACAATGTTAATTTAAATAACACCATTCATTTTAAGTTTCCTTTAAAAAATAAATCATGCTGATACTCGCGAAACTCAAGTTGTCAAACTATTGACGGGCTTTGCTTTTATTTATTAAATCTTCTCATTTATGAGACTAACAATAAAAGTATCAAATCTTACAATACTACCTACCTAGCAGTCATGAGACTGGTACAGAGTAAATGGCCCTGACTAATTATGGCTGGGTTGGATGGTCGTTACGTAGTAGGCGGCTTCTTCTGGAAACTCGTATCAAGTCCCTTGCTAAAGGATTTGGATGGCTGGAGAGTTTTTCCTTGTAGGACGCTTTTTGTTTTTCTATTTCGTTCTTAACTGCAAGAATGCCGAGATCCCTGTGGATGTGTTCGTTGCGAATATACCATGGTGCCCCAGTGATAGTTCTCAGGATTTTTGATTGGGCGCGCTGTATGATGTCTAGATTGGTACTGCACGCGTTCCCCAGAGCTGGGAGCCATACGTCCATATTGGCTTTAGTGTGGAGTTGTAGAGCAGGACCTTGTAGTCCAGACACAGGGGTGATCGGGAGTTTATGAGCCAGTGGAGGCTGCTGGCTTTTAGTTTTAGATGAAGTTTCTTGCATTCAATATGTCTTCGCCATGTTAGGTGTCTGTCCAGGTGGACGCCCAGGTACGTTACCACGTTGACTTCGGGGATCAGTGTGCTGTTCAGGTAGAGCGGGGAGCATGTTTGTCTGTTGAGAGTGAACGTTATGTGCTTACACTTTTGTTCATTTATTTTGATACGCCAGTCAGATAGCCACTTCTCGACTACCTTGAGGTGGTTGGCGAGCTGGGCTGTTGCACGGACTGGGCATCTGGAACGGCAGAGGATCGCAGTGTCATCAGCGAAAGTGGATAATGTTAGCTGGTCGCTTGTGGGGATATCCGCTGTGTATAAAACAAATAGGGTAGGCCCAAGTGCGCTTCCTTGTGGGACTCCAGCTTCGATTGAATAGGTGCCGGATGTTGTTGCGTTGCACCTCACTGCGAAGACTCTGTTGTAGAGATACGACTCAAGTAATTTGTGTGTGTATACCGGCAAAAGTGTTTTTATTTTGTGCATGAGGCCGTTGAGCCAGACGCGGTCGAATGCTTGAGAAACATCGAGAAATATCGCGCTGCAATATTCTCGATGCTCGTAGGCCCAGCAACCAGATGACTTTCTTATCGGGGTGATGGTTTCATCCGGTGAGCTTAAATTTGGGTGAGCTCTCCATAAGGGATGCTTTGTGCTGGTTGGCGAGAGTTTTTCAATATATCTTAATTGTGCTTTTTCGGCATCTTGCTTCAGGGCCCGGCTTAGTTTGCGTGCGGCTTCATTTAGACGTTGCTTTGAGCATGGCGATCTATTGGTTTGCCACGCCCGTCGCAGACGCCTCTTTTCTTGGATAAGCTGTTCAATTTGCTGGTTCGTTTTGAATTTGATTTTTTGCACATCCGTCTGTTGTGGTGTTGAGATTCTGGCTGCAGTCACAAGTACCTCTTCCAGTGCGGAGGTGGAGGAGTCGATGTCATTCAGATAAAAAAGAAAGAGTTAAAACTAATATTGGCAATAATTTAGGTTAGATTTATCCGGACGGCCCGGGCGGCCCGACGGCGTGGGGCCACGCATAGGCGAATATGGTCCTTAGTTATTCGGGAAAGTTCCTGGATGGACCTACATACTATTTATGCGGGTTTCGAGATCCTTGAATATCAAGGTGTTTTTCGCAAAGGCAAGGAGTTCGCCTGGCTTTCTCCTGGAGGCATCTTCTAGCGATGCCAGAACTGGAGAGCCTAGGTATCTCATTCTTGCCCTCGTTAGGGCCGGACATTTGCAAATGATGCTCCAAGGTTTCGATTGCCTCGGATTCATCACATTTCCGGCATTTGGCGTTGTCGGTAATACCCAGCTTGACTGCATGTGCAGCAGACAGGCAGTGACCTGTTAGAATACCCGCTAACCTTCTGCAGTCCTTCGCGGAAGATGCAGCGCGTAGTAGGTCAGTTTCTCGTTGTGCTCTTTGCACATGATTTTTGATATTCTGCAGGTTGCGGAATTACTCCTCCACCTGCTTTTTGCGCTTGCGTCAGCCCGTCTCTCTAGCTCGCTTTGGAGCGTTCTTAGGGAGATAGGGACGTTTTCTGTTCTTTCACACGCCAGTCCGACGCTTTCCTTTCCAAGTTCGTCAGCGGTTTCGTTACCGTCTATGCCTTGGTGGCTGGGAACCCAGTAGATCCTCACTGACTTAGTCGTGCTTAGGCTATCTAGTGACTCCCTGCTTGCCAGTACATTTTTGGAACTGACCGCTGATGATTGCATGGATCTTATTGCCGCTTGACTGTCTACGAACAAATTGACCGCCTCATGTGAACGGTTTATGCTCTGCGCCAACTCTGCTGCTTTCCTGATGGCGAATACTTCCGCCTGGAATATACTGCAGTAGTTTGGTAGCTTATACGACAGCCTCATTTCAGGGTCTGAATAGTATATGCCCGCTCCAACTTCTCCTTCCATCTTGGAGCCGTCGGTGTATATATTGAGGTATTGAGCATGGTCCTGGGCTGACTTCCAGTCATTTTGGTCCCATGAATACTGTTATGTTTACATCCGGGCACGTTCTGGGTATCATGTAGTCAGATGTACTCCTCATGTCTCGACCAATTGAACTGTGCCCGAAACCTTGTAGCGACCAGTTTCCTGATGCAACCAGACGTTGTGCCGCCTTTCTTGCCGTTAGTTGCGCTTGGATATCTAGGGGATATATACCGATTATGGTTTCGAGTGCTTTGGTGGGGGTTGACCTCAGCGCCCCTGATATGCAGAGCAGTGCCTGACGCTGGGTTCTCTCCATAAGCTTATTATACTTTTCTTCTCCATGGCTTGCCACCACACTAAGACTCCATACAGCAGAGTCGGACGCACCACCGATATGTAGACCCAATCCATTAGAACGGGTGAGAGGCCCCATGTGCTGCTAAGCATCTTCTTGGATGCATAAAGCACTATGGTGGCCTTTTTTACCCTCTCTACTACATTGACCTTCCACGTCAGCTTGCTGTCAAGTACAATACCGAGGTATTTGACTTGTGTTTTCGGGGTCAGCCTGGTTTTTGGGGGGATCCATTGCGACACCTTGTATCTCTTGGTGAAGAGAATAAGGTCCGTCTAAGCCGCATTGATATTGAGTCCTACCTACCTAGTGGCTACCAACGAATGTAGTGCCATCTCCACTGATTTCCCCTTCGTGTAGGCGTGCTGGTTGGTCGACAGTTGTCTCCCTACATCGTTCCTGATGTATAGGTCCAACAGCTTTTCCAGCGTTTAAAGTAGGAATGAGGTGAGGCTTATCGGTTTGTAATCCTTGGGGCTCACGTGGCTGCACTTTCCTGCTTTGGGCAGGAAGACAATCCGAGAGGTCCTCCTTTGGATAGGGATATAGCCCGTGCTTAAACAAGCTGTATATATTGCGTAGAGCCATGGGGTGATCACTTTCTTGGTCGCCTGCAGCATGGCTGGGAATATTCCATCTAGTTCTGGTGCTTTTATCCTCGGAAAGGAGTCTATAGCCCAGTGGATTCTACTAGAGGATATCAGATCTTTTGGGAGATGCTCTACTCCAGTTGCTAGGTCCTGGTGCTTATTTGCATCGGTTACCTCAGTGCATCCTGGGAAATGCGCGTGCATTAGTGCTGTTAGGGCCTCTTCGCTGCCCTCAGTCCACTGTCCGTCGTCGCGTTTGAGCTGACTCTGTATGGTTGGCTGCTTCGATAGAAGCTTCCGGAGTCAAGCTGTTTCTGGGGCAGTCTATATATTGGAGCAGAAGTTTCTCCATAAGTTTCTCTGCGCCTTGCGTATTTCCTTCTTGTAGTCCCTAAGTAGGTCTTTGTATTCCTCATTGATGATATCATCTTTCGCCTGTTTGGCGATTTTGAAGAATTCTTTGAGTTTTTTTCGTAGTTGAAAAAGGTCCACCAGGATGGCCTGGTCCTCTTTCTTGTGTCCGATATAGGCATGATGCGTGGTACGCATCTAGCAGTTCTTTGGAGAGGGTCTCTAGGGACTTTTCTATATCTTCCGCGGACTTTACTATACCCGAAAAGGTCGCGAGCCGTGTCGCGATAATCTCCTTGAACTTTCCCCAGTTAGTATTCCGGGGGTTCCTGAAGACTGATTGTTTTGGAGAGTGTTCGAATGCGTATTGGAACCTATTGTACTTATGATCTGAGAAGGATGGTCTCTCAAGAACTCTCCGATACCGGAGTAAGATCTAGCACGTCTGAGAAGGTGGGACCTACAAAAGGTGTGTTCTTCCCCCACGTTTGCTATACTTAGGTTGCTTGAGAGTATAAAGTCTAAGAGTGACTTACCTCTGTCGTTTATGTCGGGGCTCCCGCAAACGCAGTGGTGCGCGTTGGCGTCTGCACCCACGAGCAGTTGCTGGTCCTTCGGGCTGGCTTCTACCAGGGTCATGAGTTCTTCTGGTGGTGCCGTCCTGTCGTGTACCATGTAGCAGTAAGCTACCAAAAGGCGCTTTTTTCCGCTCTATGGCATCACCACGATCAGGTCATCAGAGCTGTAGTGAGACAATGTTAGCATGTAGACCCATCCGATCAAGTACGGCGGTTCTATTCTATTGGTGGATGGAGCAAATTGTAATTTGTGGACTTTAGTCCGACGATGGCATTGCCTGAATATCCGGATTCTGACGCCCGGTCTTCTTGGATGGGTAAGAGTACCTTCGCTTTTGGAGTTACTAGTAGCTCCCGGTCCACCACTTCTAGCTTGGCTCCCTCCCACAGCGCCTCCAACTGGCAGACCGCTTGCGTCAGCCACTTTCTCGTCGGGTCATCCATGCACTTTAGGATTTTGACTCCATTTGGCCAATCAGCGCCATCGAAGGTGGGCATGGGAGCTTCGGGATCATCCTCCATCCGTGCGTACAATGACTCAACGAGCCGCGCATGCACCATCTTCCACTGCGCCTCGGTCACTTTGCCGGCTTCATCGCTTATGTCAATGAGGGTCACGATCAAGTGTCGTTTGGTCACCTCACTGACTCTTATGGTTAACATAACATATAAGAGATGGTGAATTAGATGTTATATCCAATAAATGATTCCTTCCAAATAGGGGGGAACTCTGAGGTTTCTAAAGATAAGGTAAACAATTTAAGAAGGAGGTTGCACAGAGCCCTTGCACAATACCTGAGCACGCAGGCTGGTATTCCATCGGGACCCGGTGAATAAACTGGTTTTACACAATGAAGATCCAAACTAAGAAAGCTTTTGTTTAAAATTGGACTGAAGATTAGGTTCGACTTGAGCATATCAAAAGAGTAAGTCTGATTTAAGTTAGTTTTAAAATACACAGCAAAGAGATCGATGATGGCCTGATCAGAGTTTGCTGTAGTGTTGTTAAATGAAAACGATGAAGGATATTAATTTGGTTTACGTTAAGTGTTAACAAAGTTATAAAACAGTTTCCGGCCCTGCGTGATCTGAACCCTGAACCCTACAGCCAGTTAAATAATGTTTGTAACACTGCGCCTTGAGCTCGTTAAAGTTCTACCGAGCGCTAACATAACTAGAAAGAGCAGTACTAGAACCAGTACATTTATACTTAATATAAAGCCTAGACTTAATATTTTTTAGGCGTGTCAGCCGACAAATATGTTAATGGAACACACGACAAAATGAACGAATTCATAGCACTGCAAAAAATATCCACGGCGGACACATGTAAACATGTATCATGTACACATGTCGACGCATTTTCGCGAAAGTATCGTATGTCGATAAATCCAATTTTACAGGAGAAGCTTTTTTGTGCTTTAATCTCTTAGGAAGCACTATAGAAAAGACAAAATTGAAACTTAATTTTTATCGGAACTATAGGGGTTTCAGTTATAATATTTCACAGGGTAGTGAGACATTAGGTGCCTAACAATTTTGCATTAAAATCTCAATTTCGAAAAAAAGCGACATACGATACTTTCGCGAAAATGCGTCGATGTAAAGATCAGACCAAATAAATTCGGAAATTAAGATATCTAGCCTTTGAAAGTTTTCTATACGAAAGCAGCAAACTTTATTGGCTAAGCGATCAGATTTGTTCGTTACGTTACGTTATGTTAGTCCCCAAATCGATGGTCACTTCGAAAGTAGGATGGTAGGGGTCTTTAGGAAGCGTCAATGGTTTAACTCTTGTTAAGTTTACACCTACAGGATCGGAGACGATTCGTTAGATCTATTAAGCGATTTAAAAAATTTAAGACATGGTTAACTTAAGAGAAAGAAATGTCAAGCCATCTATGAGGTCATGCCGTGCCGCAGTTTGGAGGACATTAGACGTACCATCTGATGACCAATGAGATCAAGGTACATTGAAGTCTCCTAGAGTTACTAGTTGGTCTCTATCTGAAAGCATGTTGGAAACGGCCTGAATTGCCGAAAGGTGTTTCCAATAAATAGGCTCTTCAGCAGATGGAGGAACGTAAGAACAGGTTATACAGATAAAACTACATGGAAATTATAGTTTTACGCAGATAAATTCAATACCTGTGAGATCGTAAATTTGAACCAGGATATAAGGCTGGAGTCAACGGCACGTCGCAATCTCCTGGGATGCAAATAAAAAACTATCGGAATACAACTTCGAGAGCTTGCTGCGTAAGGCTCTAGTATTCTGATAGGAAAGTAGGTAGGAGGGAGGTATTTAGTTTTTTGGCACTGCCGTGACACCGGTTTTTTAATTTTATTTGTTTTTTAAAATTCGTTTTTTGAAGAATAAGTACAAAAAAGGGGGGGATAGAAGGGTTGGGTCACACAGACACAAACGGTGTGTAAGCGCAATGCTTCGCGCGGACGCTGATCCCGACCTATGATGCCTCAAGGTACCTGCGTCGCTCCTCTGCTCGAAGCTTCGTCATTGTTTTCTCTGCGAAGTCCGACACGGCCTGGCAGTTCGTTTCGGACATCAACATCAGCGGAACCTAGTTTTCCACTGAGATGGTGTTGCTCAGCCTGGCCCCCAGTGTTTCTCGCTCACCGGCAAATCTCACACAATTAAAGACAGTGTGTTCTGCCGTCTTCTCCAAATGTCCTTGACAGTACGTGCGGGTGTCATACTCCTCGTGGCCGAATCTCCGCAAATAGCTCCGAAAACAGCCGTGACCGCTGAGAATCTGGGTCAGGTGGAAGTTAACCGTGCTTCCGCTTTAGCCAGCAATCCAACTGGAAAATCAGACGATATCCATCTTCCCTTGGACGCTGACTCCCACCGCGTTTGCTCCGCTGCCGAAGTTTCGTCTTTCGTGGCGAAGCGTAACACCTGTTTGTCACAAGGTGTCAGCGTTCTACCATTGGTCTGGCCGTGGATACTGGCACTCTATGTTGCTAGCAGGTCCAGCGGCGAAGTCCCGGCTAGGACAAACGCGGCCTGATCGGACACCGTCCTAAAGGCGCTGCAGATACGTAGTGCCGCGGGGCGATGGGCCGAGCACAGTCCGTGACTATAAGCCGAGGTCGCTAGTGCATGCCCCCAAACTGCAATGGCAATGGCCTTCTCAAGCCTCGTCCGCATCAGTTGCTCCAACACCTTGCCAGCCCCATCAATCAGGCAGATTGGTCTGTAGGCGGATGGGTCTTCTGGCGACTTTTCTGGTTTCGGAAGCAGGACCAGCCTCTAAACCTTCCATCTCCTAGGAAATGTTCCTTCTCTAACGCACTTTCCGTAACTTTTCGCCCCGGCTCTGCTGAAGGTGGGCTGCACCCCAGGCCTCGAGGAGGGTCCTACCTCTGGCATTGGTGAGGGAGCTGCCCCAGTCCACCGCCCAAGCGTTAAAGTCGCCGGCTATAAGTGACGGAATGTGGCCCGTCGCGTCTGTGGCGAGCCGATCCACGGCGTCCCCAAATTCCGCGAGTGACATGCTCGGTGACAGGTAGATACTATAAATCCACCAGCCTGCCATCTTGGCACGCACAAAGACTCTTTCTGAGCAAACGTCAGCCATTCGCTTAGGTGCGTTACCGCATAACCACAGGGCAGCTTTGCCAGAGCTGTCCACCGCACAGTATGGGCCAGGGCCTACCCTGTACGGCTCTCTAATAGCGGCAACATCGGCACCGCGTTCTCGGACCTGAGAGAGCGGGAGAGTAGGCGTGGGAGAGCAGAAAAAACAAGAGCTTAGAACCGCTTAAGTGCTTAGAACCGCTTATACGCAATGTTGAAAACTAAATGGGACAGCATAAAAGGGGGACAAGAAAACGCAAAAACTAAAAGTGTTTTTAAAATATATATTAAGGGGGTCTTCTCATTCAAAAATCGTTTTTTTGACCCTTTTAAAAAAAATTTTTATTTGAAAACGCAAAGAATAATTGAAAACTTTTTTTATTTATTGTATTAAAAAATTTTCAAAGTAAAAAAAAATTATTTTTGCCTCGATACGAGGGTTATTCAAAGAGTAATGAGACTTGGTGGTGGAAAAAAAAAGGTGTCGTCCTGGCGGCCACGATTCAGGGTCTCCAGAGCGTCCGAAATAAAAAAAACGGGGTTATAATCAGAATAGATGTAATTATCGGGTGACGGAACAGTTTTTTTTTTAATTTTTTCAAACAAAATGGCGGCCATTCAAAAAAAATTTCGATTTCGTGCTTTTTTGTTGTAGTTTAGTGTAAAAAAAATATGAAAAAACATTTTTTTTAAATCTGTTCCGTCACCCGAGAATGGTGACAATTCTGCGTCGATTCCACTTTGTTTCATGAAAATCGGTTCAGTTGAACTGGAGATATCATGGCATCCAGTTCGAAAAACCTGGTTTCGAGATAAACGCGTTTGAAGTTTGAAAAAGCTCATTTTGCGAAGACCTTGCTTCACAAAAAAGGCTGTATTTTCTGAAGTATTTCGAATTTCTAAAAATCCTTTTGGGGACATATACACAACATCCCAAGCTATAAATAAATGCAAAAAAAAAAATCGAAAAAAAAAGTTGCCCAATGAGAAGACCCCCTTAATTAAACACTGAAAGATACATGCACATGCACTCTCGTAGCTAAACGGCAAAGTTAAAGAATTGTATTTTAACAATTAAAGTTGGACCCCGGTGGTTTTTAATGCAAAATAAACAAAATAAACAGAAGTCACCGAAACAAGGTTCGAGAGCAAAACCGTGAATGCAACTTTTGAGTTCAGTTTAATAGTCGACGTGACGGGAAACCCAACTGTATAGGTTTATTAATTAGTTACTGATGGTTCACCTAATCAACGGCCTTTGCTGATATCTGTGAAGCAACGTCAGTCTACGTGTTATTTTTGAACGCGTTTCTAGAAAATGCACAAAAGGAAGGAAAGGTTTGTAGACGTTGATTTGCCTTAGATAAAGCCATACTGCAAGGAGGTGGGTCCTTGAGCGGGAGTGGGAGTGAGCTATTGAGCTACATTATTGCTAAAGCTAAGCAGTAATTAAAAGTTAAAATAACTTTGGGAATCACACTACATTTTGCTTACCCCTATAAAGAAAAATGATAAAGAATTTCAAGCTTCGGAAAAAAATGAATTTTTAAGGGATATCTAACAAAAAAGAGGTGACAGTGGTATAGATAACACACTCGTACAATTTCTCAAAACATATCTACAAGATCTACCGCAATTTGGGTTTGAACTGAGTATGGATACGATGACTAATTGATGAGACAAATTTTGGGAATAAATTCACCATATGAGGCTCGATAGAAGCGGACACCGTGTTGAGAAAGAAATTGTTTAAATTTTCGTCTTAAATTGACGAACGCGTAAATTTGCTTGGGGTTAGACTCATTTCTGTACCGATTTAAGTGATTTCTGTAAGCTAAATAATATAAGCAAGTAGTTAAGTATTTCGAATGACTCAACTGGTCGTGGACGGAAATATCTCTTCCGCTGCGTCGTGTAGCTTTAGCTAATATTATAACACGCTCTGCAAATGTAACTTATTTAACATAACTTATTTTCTTTTCATAGACATATCTAGCTCCAGGAAAAATTAAAGTCACCGAAGCATATCAATTAGACGAGCCTGGATTTATATTTGTTCGGCGCTGTATACAAGTATTAGAAAGCCGTGGACTGGAAGATGAAGGAATTTATCGAAAAAGTGGTGTTGGAACAAAAATTAGCAAGTTATTAACTTTAGGTATAAATCGAAAAGAAACCGAAGATGTTTTCACTGACGATAAGTACCGCGATTTAATGGAAAGTAACACTATTGCCAGCGCCCTCAAAATGTATCTGCGGAATTTAAACGAACCATTAATGACGTATCATTACCATGGTGATTTCATCGAATCAGCTAGTAAGCATTAAATACTTAATAAAATTGTTTACATGCTAATGGATATTTAACATAAATTTGTAGAACTGGAAACCCTGAATCAACGCGTAAATGAAGTACATAAGTTAGTCTACAAATTGCCAAAACCCAATTTCGAAATGCTGGACATAGTTATTTGTCATTTAACTGAGTGAGTACAATCATGTATATTTGTTAGACACGTGTATATATATTCATAAGCAAACTTTCTTTAAGACTTTAAAAAGTTCGGAGATACCAGTGAGTAGATTTCCTGGGCAATTTATCTACGAAAATAAAAACCATTGCACACATACAATACGTACAATTTTAATTCCGACTCATATATTGTGGCAAAACAACCGCTTAAATTACAATCACAAGGAAACCTGAGAAAGTACATGCAAATAAGGATTTTTTGAGGTATTTGTAAGAGCAATAAATGGTAAACTGGCTTTTGCGTGCTCGGCCTTTATTCAGGGGGGTTTCCTGAATTAGGATAGATAGAATTAAATTTTCTTCTAAATGAACTAAAACGGTTGTTGAAAACCGCGTTTTTTATATTTTTTACAGCATGTTAAAGTCAATATTTTATCCCGAAAAATGCAATATTGACTTTAACATGCTGTAAAAAATATAAAAAGCGGTTTTCAACAACCGTTTTAGTTCAACTAATTCTAAAGAGAATAAGCCTTTATTCGTTTCAATCGGTCAATAAGTTTTTTTGTTATCTTTCCCGCCAATTCGAAAGAATCGTAAAAATGAAAAGTCAGAAAACGGGCCTCAAAGTTCGCCAAGCGCCTGCAAACCTACCCGGCGCTCCTTTGCTTTCATCTCTGTATCTTCGAAAATACTTCGAATTGGCTTCTGAAATTTTTGTGGTATATTCTTAGATAGTTTATCTATCGATTTAAGCAATAAAAAAAAAAATCGATTTTTTTTTGCCTCCTAATTCAGGAAACCCCCTTAAACAGGCGGATAGTTTTTTTGAACCAAGAACCTTAATATACTTTTCCTATATTTTATTATACGCTGAACTTAAACCAAAATAATTCAACTTAAAAGGGCACAAAATACGGTTCTTAGGTACTTTTGAAGTGCTGTAACTTCAATACGTTTTATGTTTTTATAGCCTTGCAGGGTATTATAATTTCAGTCAGAAGTTTGCAACGCATTGAAGGATACATTTTCCATCAACATTAAAAGCCGAGTCGACATGGCTAGCCATGTCCTTCTGTCCGTTTCTACGCAAACTTGTCCCTTAGTTTTAAAGCTATGTGAATGAAACTTAGCATATAATCTTCTGAATACTCTCACTGCTATATACATATGTCGGATCGGGCCGGATCGGACGACTATATCATATAGCTGGCATACAAATGATCAACAATTTAAAAAATGTCTAACTTGGCTGCTTTTCAACATATTTTCATCTTGTTTGAGACATGGTCATTATATATTATTTGAGAATTCTCGTTTTATTTTATGAAAATCGGACTACTATATCTTAAGCTATCATAGAAGCGATCGGGAAACTAAATTATAACCTTTTTTTCATCTACTCGGAGATATGAGCTTTTTTCTTTCAGAATTTCGGTTTTAATTTTATGAAAATCGGGCGAATATGTCATACAGAAAAATGGAAACCTATTAATAATGTTTATTGTATTAGGTATTTCAGGTTAATTCGGTGCAAAAATGCCCACTTTTCAAAAAAATGTTGTGGCGAAAGGACGAAAGTTAGCTTAATGAAATAAATACCATTTAATAGCACAACATTTGAACAATTTTTGATCAATTTTGAATTGAGAAATATTTAGAGGTATAGGAGTTATAGGAAATCTCCTGGGTCGCCTCCAAAAAAAGTTGGTTTGCGATGTACATCCTAACTGTCCACAGAATCATCCTCATTCGGTAAAGGATAAGTGTCCCGAGGTATTCACGAAGCGTTTTTATTTTTAAAATTTTTTCCCGATTTTTTATAAAAATTGGAAACCCCGATTTTTGACTAAAAAATTAAGTAAATTAGTTATGTTTGTGGGGAAGACAACGAATTTGCCACCCTTTAGTTCATAATAAAAAACGCACGATAGGTATTTTAATATAAGCCGTGTTTAATGTGTTTGTTTCATCGGAGCTGCAGACTGAGTATGTAAAAAGTTTGGCTTCAATATATATACATGTTTATGGGATAACAAATGTAGTTTTGCTGATAGATAACGCGACAGCTTTAGCGAGATAAGAAAAGAGTAGCAAAGAGAAACCATAAGAGCGCTGCAGGTGCAGCGGTACGCCTGTGCGCGCGTGACTAGGTGCCGGCGGTCTGCTCCGAACATACTCCCCCCGTTGGAAGAGGTACGGTTCCAACCATTTCGGAGTCGATGAGCAGAGCGGCTAGTTTGGCGACGGCTCTCTTGATAAGACCCGTAGCGGTACGGACCATAGCTACTCTGATGACGCCGTCCCCGCCGGGTATAACTTCCTCGATGCACCCAAGCTGCCATTTCAATGGGGGAATGCTGTCATCCTTCAGCACCACTATGCTTCCAACCTTGATGTTGAACGTTTCGACGCGCCACTTGCTCCTTTCTTGAAGAAGGGACAAATATTCGCTGCTCCATTTTTTCCAGAAGTGTTGTTGCATCTGGGTCACCCGTTGCCATCTGCTGAGGCGGCCTTCGCGAAGATGAGTGATGTCAGGCTCAGGAAATTTTGTGAAGCTGGAACCCTTCAGGAAATGCGCAGGCGTTAGCTTGAGGTGCTCTCAGCATTTTCTGAAATTGGACAGAGTGGACGGGAGTTAAGGATGGCAGAAATCTCATAGGCAAGAGTTCTTAGTTCATCGATGGCTAAGACGGATGCACCGACGACTCGGTAGAAGTGATATTTGGCCGACTTCACAGCGGCCTCCCATAAACCACCGAAGTGCGGGGCACGCGGAGGGATGAACTTCCAATCGATCCCATCAGCTAAACAGGCCGAAGATATCGATGCCGTGTGTTGCTCGCTCAAAAAAAGCTCCTTCAGCTCGGCAAGCTCGCTCTTTGCACCGACAGAGTTCGTAGCATTGTCACTCCAAATGGTACGCGGACTGCCTCGAAGGCTGATGAATCTCCTCAGCGCTGCGATGAAAGAATCCGTCGTGAGATCCTGAACCACTTCCAAATGAGCGGCCTTCGTGGAAAAGCAGACAAAAACAGCGATGTAGCACTTGTGGGGTGCCTTATTTCTGGTCTCTGCTTTGTGATAGAATGGCCCACAATAGTCCACACCTGTTGTATGAAAGGCTGGATTAGGCTGCACTCGATTTGCCGGCTACCCATGACGTGCTCCCAAGTCACAGGCTTCATTCGGAAACATCGGACGCATTTGTTGATGACGCTGGCGACGAACTTGCGGCCTCCAATCGGCCAGAACCTTTGCCGTAATGCAGCCAGCAACGCCTGCGATCCTGCATGCAAATATTTTCCATGAAAATAAACGATGATTGCCTTGGTGACTGGATGATCCTTGGGCAACAGTATCGGATGCATCGTATCGTAGCCCAAGTTTGCGTTCTGAAGTCTTCCACCAACTCGAAGTAACCCGTCGGATCCGATTATAGGCCTAAGCGAAATCAGCTTGCTTTTCTGGGGACAAGACTTGCCCTGGCTAAGAAATCCATACTCCTTCGCCAAGTTAACCTGTTGGATGCTCCTCAAAAAGAAGTATAGTTCCAGAGTTGATCTCCTCCACCGAAAGACGACCTTTTAACGGCGCACATTTGGCTCTGCAATTTGAAATGAACCGATAAATGTATGGAAATACTCGCTGCAACTTGTCGAAAGAGTTCAGGTATTTGCAGTTTGAAGAACTATCCATGCAAACGGTCCCAATTAGAGTCGCAGAACGGCGCTCTGGAAGATCCTTTACTACATCCAGCAGGGACGGCCAATTCGACGAACTTTGCAGAAGGAATGGAGGCCCATTAGCCCAAAGGGAATGCTCCAACAATTCTCTCGGGGTACATCCTCGCGATACGACGTCCGCTGGGTTTAAGGCTGTAGGAACGTGATGCCAAGTCATTTCTTTCGTCATCTCCTGAATTTTCGCGATCCTGTTCGATACGAAAACGTTAAACTCCCTCGGAGGTTGCCGAATCCACGCTAACACAATAGACGAGTCCGACCAACAATGAAAGGCGCAATCAAGCTCAGCCAATAAAAGCGCTGCAGAAAGCTCTAAACTTGGAATTGTTAAGGCCTTCAATGGAGCTACTCTCGACTTGGCACAGAGCAGATGGACTTTCAATTCTCCATTGGTCTCTGATCGCAAGTATAAACACGCTCCATAAGCTGATATGCTAGCATCGCAGAATCCATGCAACTCAACGGAAGCCCTTGGCTGTAGTACAAATCGTGGAAATTTTAAGTTCTGTACGACCGCTAACTGTGAGGTCAACTCCCCCCATGACGAAAGAATGGGCTCTGGCAGTGCGTCATCCCAATCCACGTTCGCACTCCATAGAGATTGCAGAAAGATTTTGGACCTTGTGACAATTGGAGTTATTAGACCAAGCGGATCGTAGAATTTGGCTATTGTTGACAATGCAACCCGCTTGGTGGGTCGTTGATTGGTTGGCAGTTGAGAAAAATTAAATAGGAGTTCATCAGAAAATGGATCCCAGACTAGTCCCAATGCCTTGGCGATATCCGATCCATCATGAAATTTGATTAGCTGCTCCTTGTCGCAGTCAGACACTCCTTCCAGGGCTGCTGACTCATTCGAAAACCATTTGCGGATTGGAAAGTGGCCTCGCGACAGTAGTTCCTTCACCTGACGACGAATTTCTCTCACCTCCTCAACTGAGTCCCCACCAGAGATTAAGTCATCCACATAGAAATCTCTACGAACAATTCTTGCTCCAATAGGAAATGATTCCTCCTCATCGTAAGAGAGTTGATGCATGGCTCTTATAGCCAAGAAGGCAGCAGGCTTAGTTCCATAAGTTATCGTGTTTAATTTAAAAACACTCAACTCATCCGTGGGGTTCTCTCGCCAAACGATACACTGCAAAAAGTCATCCGGATGCGAAACACGCACGCAACGGTACATCTTGCAGATATCTCCACAAAGGGCAACTTTAAAAAATCGAAAGCGAAGCAGTATGTTAAAGATTTTCTGCTGAATAGTTGGGCCTGCAAGAAGTAAATCGTTAAGAGAGCTACCAGAAGTCGTTTTGGCAGATCCATCAAACACGACACGAAGCTTCGTGCTCGTGCTCTCCTGCTTATGCACGCAATGGTGAGGCAAAAAGAATTGTGGCACCGATGGTTCCTTTTTAACAAGCGACATGTGGCCTAAATCGATATACTCCCTCAAAAATGCTGAATACTGAGCTTTCAGGGCTGGGTTTCTATCTAGTTTGGCTTCCAAACTCCTGATCTCAAATCTTCCGGCAATAATGAAGGCTTTGACGAAGTGAAGTCCTCAATTTCCCAAAATCGCTTTACTATGGCGGCGAGTGTGTCATCAGGATGATAATCAGGGTCCTTGACTATGGCTGCTAAAACCGATTTGTGATTTGGCATACTCGATATCCCTCCAGAGACTATCCAACCAAGTTTGGTGTTCTGAAGAGTAGGCAAAGTCCTGTCCAAATGAATTTTTCCCATGGAAATTATTTCGAAAAACAAACCAGCGCCAAGCAAAAGGTCAATTCGTTGCGATTGATTGAAATACGGATCAGCGAGCGAAATGTTCTGCGGAATTCTCCATGCTGTTGCATTAATATTGAAGTGGGGCTGATAATCCGTGATACTGTGCGTCACAACAGCAGCGAATGACGCACGATAGCTGGCATCCCGAGATTGCGCAACAATATCGACTGTGTTATCAGAAATCATGGAAGATTCTCCTATCCCAGAAATCGAGGTTTGCGATTTTTTATGCTTCAAATTAAGTTGACTAGCTAAGCGAGAGGTTATGAAGTTTAGCTGAGAGGCAGAATCTAAAATTGCTCGGCAAGGCATAAATGCTCCAATTCTATTTCTCAAGTAAATAATTGCAGTCGGAAGCAACACGTAATCGATCGGCATAATATTTGAGGCTTTGGGTGGAGGGCTTGATATGTGATGATCAGGATGAGGTGATGGTTGAGCACATGACACTAATGCTGATGATGAAGTGGATGGCAATGGCTGAGAGCTCGAGGATGGATCGATTGATTGATGAGAGATTGATGGAGATGCAAATGAGATGGATGATGCGGATGGGTCATGGTTCATGTGTAACAATGAATGGTGCTTCATGCGGCAATATCTGCAGTGAGTCGACTTGCATTGCTGCAAACTATGCCCCTTGCGCAAACAGTTCAAGCAAAGGTGCAACTTCTTTGCTTCTCGATACCGAAGATTCGGACTCAAATTTAAAAATCGAGAACACTTTGGCAAATAGTGATCCCTTGCATCGCAAAATAAACAAATGGGCTGACTTGAGTTAGTGGCAGAAGCAATAAGTGTATTTGGGTTAAATTTGTGCATGCCTTTTCCCACCTGCTGGCCTGGTGTTTGCGTTACCAAGGCTTGATCCAAGTTTTCCATCATCCTGCACCTCTTCTCCAAAAACGACTCCTCGCATCCCAGGTAGACAGCTCGGTGATTGACAAATCCTCTTCCCATTTTTCCCGCGTCCTCTGGTCCAGCTTTCGAGTGACGATGTGTATCAGAAGCCCATCCAAAATCTGATGCGTAGTGGCCAGGGTTCGAATCGCTCGCAAATGTGAATTCATGCAATCACTGAGCTCCCGAAGACCCTTTGACGATCCCTTCTCGACACCCTTTAAACCGAATATTGCCTGTACGTGTGCCTCAAAATGTAAAACCTTGTTATCAAATCGATTTATCAGCAAAATCATAGCCTTATGATAATTGGCATTTGAGGGTTCGAGCGAGCGTATGGTCTCCAGAGCCACGCCGCCTAAACTCGACCGCAAATATTGTAATTTCTCAATATCACTTAGCTCATCATCATTTCCGATGACCGCCCGGAACGTCGCCAGAAAATCCGGCCACTCAGCATAGGATCCATGAAAACGAGCAATTTCCAGATTTGGCAAACGAGGCTTTTCAATGGATGTTGAATTGGCAGCGGTTGAAGCTGGCAATTGCGACTTGCGATAAGCAGCTAAGCCTCGGCTTAGCTTCGCCTTTACATCCATAAAAACTCCGGAAAATTCAATCCGGTGGTCACTCGAGATCTCCGTAAAATCCAGTCGCTCCAACGATGTCTGCGCAGCATCAAATGCCTCGTTTAAGGGGTTATATACAGTTGTACCGCTCATAAAAATGCAATTTTGTCGATTTTTTTTTTACATCATAAAAAATATTTATTAAAAATGTTTTGCCGACGTTGTTTAGTACATGTTTCTGGGTACTTTATAAAATTTTTTCATAAAAAATATTAAATATTAAAAATGTTATGGCCGAATTCCAAGATCGTCTTTTTTTCGATGTTGACTTGCGGTGGACATCATATCCCGAGAACGGTTCATCCGAAATCAAAAATTCAAAAAAATTTCGTTAGTATATTGTATTGCCTAGTCCTCTAGACCATGGACTTGTAAAAATTTTGATAAAAAAAAAAATGGCGACGGTTTTAACAAAAAATTTACTTTTTCAAGGTATAAGATTTTCGATTTTTATGCTCTAAAAAAAAGTTTAAAAAAAAAATTAAAAATTCTTCGTTAGAGGACTAGCTATTGTGAAATTAAATAAGTGGTCAAAATTTGGTGTTGATCGGATTAATAGTTTTTTACTAATCGTGTCCACCGCAAAGGTAACTTCGAAAAATAGCGATTCTGAGATAATCGCGTTTAAAGTTTCAAGTTTGTTCCGGCCGACGTGCAGGTCGTGCGCTATAAATAGCTACAACTTCGGTTCTAATGCTCCGATCGTTATGAATTTTGGTGAGAGTATTCTCATCAGTATATACTTGAAGAATATGCAAATAAGGCCGATTTTTTTTTATCATCACAACTGTATATAACCCCTTAAGGAGTTGATCCAATCCATTCGCGCGAGTAAATCAGCTTCATCAAACTGATTGACCGAATCACCATTTAAATAAAATTTCATCGAGTTTATTTGCCTCAAAATAGAGTCGGCTTTGGCTCGGTAGAAGTCCACGTCACTTGGGGATTCATTTGGTGCCCGAACCGAATTTTCCGTATCAGACATATTTTTTATTCGATCACAAAAAAAATAAAATAAAATAAATTAAAATGTCTGACCGCGTCAGAGGCACGAAACACCCTATGCTTTCTACCGCGAAAATGTAGAGGTTACAAGCGTCGCCGAAATGCAACGGAACCTTAAACTTGTTGTTGTTGTTTTTGCCGGTAAATTGCCTGCTTAGCAACAGCGGATATATGCGAACGAATGCATGTATGTATGGCGGTGGCTATATGTACATATATATGTATATGTATATGCACTATGCGAATTTAACAACAATTAAATTCGATTCACTTTTATGTCGAATTATTTGCACAACACAGTTTTGATTTTTCACACCGCGAAATGTACAAAAAATCAAACGGCCGGCAGCGCACTGTATGTACATATGTATGTTCGTGTGTTTGTGACCGCATGCCCGCAAACGACAGCAAACAAGCGTTTTTATTAAACAATTACGAAACCGAAATGCAGACTCCGATAAAGATCACGTCGGGGTCACCAAAATGTTTGTGGGGAAGACAACGAATTTGCCACCCTTTAGTTTATAATAAAAAACGCACGATAGGTATTTTAATATAAGCCGTGTTTAATGTGTTTGTTTCATCGGAGCTGCAGACTGAGTATGTAAAAAGCTTGGCTTCAATATATATACATGTTTATGGGATAACAAATGTAGTTTTGCTGATAGATAACGCGACAGCTTTAGCGAGATAAGAAAAGAGTAGCAAATAGAAACCATAAGAGCGCTGCAGGTGCAGCGGTACGCCTGTGCGCGCGTGACTAGGTGCCGGCGGTCTGCTCCGAACAAGTTAAATAAAAAATATAATAAAATTAAAAATTAAAAAAAGCTCGACGTGAGTACCTGAAAAATTACCTAAAGAAGTTATGTTCCAAATTTCAAACCGATTGGTTCAGTAGATTTTGAGTTATCGTGTACACCGATTTCCAAAATGGCATTTTTCAGGAGAGCGCTTTAAACTTTGTGATTCTCATAGATTTTACACCAGACGACCTTCGTTCAACTCTGCATAACTTCGTCAATTCTCATATGATCGATGTAAAACTTGGACACAATATTCTTAAGATATTGAGCCTTTAAAATAAAAAATAAAAATAAAATTAGGTAAAAAAAATTAAAAACCTTACCTGGAACCATCTTCTTGCGATGCCAGAACCAGAGTGCCTAGGTATCTTATCCTTGCCCTCGTTAGGGCCGGACATTTGCAAATTTGATGCTCCAAGGTGAGTTTCTCGTTGCGCTCTTTGCACAGGATTTTTGATATTTTGCAGGTTGTGGAATTACTCCTCCACCTGCTTTTTGCGCTTGCGTCAGCCCGTCTCGCTAGCTCACTTTGGAGCGTTCTTAGGAAGACAGGGACGTTTTCTGCTCTTTCACTCGCTAGTCCGACGCCTCCCTTTGCAAGTTTGTCTGCGGTCTCGTTACCGTCTATGCCTTCGTGGCTGGGAACCCAATAGATCCTCGCGGTCACTTTTCGTTTTTCGTGCCTCCCATTCCGCCAATATTTTTACACGACGCACTTCTGGACTTGGCAAGTCGTCCCATGTCTCGATCGCACCCTTAATGTTTCAAATCATCTCCAATTGTCACTCCGATCTCTTTCAATTTCTTCACTGCATCGAAAAAACCGTTGATGTGGAGATGGGCGTCGTCGCCCTCACTCACGCGACTATACGTTTAAACAAGGTGGCCTTTCGCACTGGCCCTTTTGATTGACATGTGGTTTGCTATTTCAACCAAAAATCTCTCAATGTGGTGCAATCCTCGATCAAACCTAACTCGGATGTACTTATCGACAAAAGTATATCTGCTCGACTTTTCTCGTCTTTAATGGTCCTTTCTGCGAGATCACTTTTATTAGTGGGACACTATTTCGTACCGCTCACATATGGCCATAAATCATTCTTCACAAGTATGGCACACATTTTCAATTTCAATATGTCGTAGTTCTCCGCGTTTAGCGGTTCGATGCGCATGTATGTACCAGTCATTTTTCACAGCGTCTCTCGTTTCTTTCCTTTCGCACTTATAATTATTTTTCTGTTTTCGATACTACGCGTCCTGGGCCCATAACTTGTTGGATGCATGAGTAACCAGATTAAATAAGTACACTTAAGCCGTTTAAGAATTATACAAAAGTTTATTCTAATTGAATATATATATGGAGAACAAAGAGTACGCGCAAGATCGACTGCTCTTTTCTAGATACTTCGCCGCGAACGCCGGAAATCAAAAGTGTGGCCAGTTACAATGATATTAGATTGGCCAAACGGTTCCCAGATTGGGTTACCAGATTGGTACTTTGAATAAAGCGCTTAATTCGAACATTTTTCTTGGGTGAAAGTCCGACTGGGTATACAAACTTCGCAGAAGTTATCATCCTTCTTTTTTTTTTTTAATCGTATTAAACAATAAATATATAAAATTTTATACTTGAAATATTTAATATAACTCAGGCCGCTAAAACACGTAGTCAAAAATCGCAAAACCAACAATCGAAATATACTTTTCAAAAGTTTTTGGTGCTGTTGGAGGGGGGCGGCTTTAAGTTGAAATGCACTCTGATAAATAATAACACGTATAACTTTTCGGGTGTTACGCGACACGCGTCGATATGTTTATTGCAGAAGGTAAATTGGTACTGAATACAAAGAACAAAAACTAAAGCTACGGAGAGCGGATTAGAAGCTCTAGGACTGGAAGTCCGGAGGAAGAGGGAGAGAAAAGGAGAGCGTACGAGATCACACTGCCTCCCGAAATTAAACGCCTATCTGGCGCGAACAAGAAACCGTTGACATTTCCGAAGAGGATGGTTCCCTTGGCAGACTCGGCATTGGTAGGATAAAATACCTCGGGAACGTCTGCTCTTGCTGTGGTCGTACGGAACCCAGTAATTGGAATCGGCAGAAAGGGTCACTCGTGTGGAGAACGAAGAAATCCTTTGGATGGGTGCAAGAATTTGTGGTGCGTCATCACGAGGATTCGAAACACTGGATGAAGTGTTGCTTGGATGCAACAATGTGTGATGCCGACCGTGACAAGTAAGACAGCTGTGGGCGCTTGTTCAATTACGGAGTGGATGACCGCTTGCAAAGCAATTTAAGCACAACTGCTTTTTCTGGATGTAATATGATCGATCGGCTATCGTCATCTGAAGGAAGCGTGGACACAAACGCACTGGATGGTTCTCTGCAGAACACAAATCGCATCTTTTGGATATGGGAACAATCCGCGTACTAAAGGATTTTAGTACTCGCGGTGCCACGATGGATTTTGTCGGTTTGGACGGACTGAGGCGTATCGTAGGAGGCTGGAGAGAATCGATGGTTTACAGAGATCTGTGGCGCTCAGTAAGGAACGAATCAAGTTCTAGCCACGTCGGAATTTCGGTTTTATTTGGTAGGGATAGCTCCCATAAGGAGAGCGTTAGCTTTGGAAGCTTCGAGGAACACAAATAAACCAATAGACAATCCCAATTATCCGTAGGAAGGCCGGACAGAGTTAGGAATGTGAGGCAATTTTGAATTGTATTCTGCAGCTCCTTCAAGGCTGCCGAGGATTCGCGTTCGATGGATTGTATGTTTAGTAATTTCTTCAGTTGGCTGTTCACCAACGCGCGTTTATTTTCGAAACGCTCAGTTAGTTCTTAGGAAGACAGGGACGTTTTCTGCTCTTTCACTCGCTAGTCCGACGCCTCCCTTTGCAAGTTTGCCTGCGGTCTCGTTACCGTCTATGCCTTCGTGGCTGGGAACCCAATAGATCCTCGCGGTCACTTTTCGTTTTTCGTGCCTCCCATTCCGCCAATATTTTTACACGACGCACTTCTGGACTTGGCAAGTCGTCCCATGTCTCGATCGCACCCTTAATGTTTCAAATCATCTCCAATTGTCACTCCGATCTCTTTCAATTTCTTCACTGCATCGAAAAAACCGTTGATGTGGAGATGGGCGTCGTCGCCCTCACTCATTCGCGACTATACGTTTAAACAAGGTGGCCTTTTGCACTGGCCCTTTTGATTGACATGTGGTTTGCTATTTCAACCAAAAATCTCTCAATGTGGTGCAATCCTCGATCAAACCTAACTCGGATGTACTTATCGACAAAAGTATATCTGCTCGACTTTTCTCGTCTTTAATGGTCCTTTCTGCGAGATCACTTTTATTAGTGGGACACTATTTCGTACCGCTCACATATGGCCATAAATCATTCTTCACAAGTATGGCACACATTTTCAATTTCAATATGTCGTAGTTCTCCGCGTTTAGCGGTTCGATGCGCATGTATGTACCAGTCATTTTTCACAGCGTTTCTCGTTTCTTTCCTTTCGCACTTATAATTATTTTTCTGTTTTCGATACTACGCGTCCTGGGCCCATAACTTGTTGGATGCATGAGTAACCAGATTAAATAAGTACACTTAAGCCGTTTAAGAATTATACACAAGTTTATTCTAATTGAATATATATATGGAGAACAAAGAGTACGCGCAAGATCGTCTGCTCTTTTCTAGATACTTCGCCGCGAACGCCGGAAATCAAAAGTGTGGCCAGTTACAATGATATTAGATTGGCCAAACGGTTCCCAGATTGGGTTACCAGATTGGTACTTTGAATAAAGCGCTTAATTCGAACATTTTTCTTGGGTGAAAGTCCGACTGGGTATACAAACTTCGCAGAAGTTATCATCCTTCTTTTTTTTTTTTTAATCGTATTAAACAATAAATATATAAAATTTTATACTTGAAATATTTAATATAACTCAGGCCGCTAAAACACGTAGTCAAAAATCGCAAAACCAACAATCGAAATATACTTTTCAAAAGTTTTTGGTGCTGTTGGAGGGGGGCGGCTTTAAGTTGAAATGCACTCTGATAAATAATAACACGTATAACTTTTCGGGTGTTACGCGACACGCGTCGATATGTTTATTGCAGAAGATAAATTGGTACTGAATACAAAGAACAAAAACTAAAGCTACGGAGAGCGGATTAGAAGCTCTAGGACTGGAAGTCCGGAGGAAGAGGGAGAGAAAAGGAGAGCGTACGAGATCACACTGCCTCCCGAAATTAAACGCCTATCTGGCGCGAACAAGAAACCGTTGACATTTCCGAAGAGGATGGTTCCCTTGGCAGACTCGGCATTGGTAGGATAAAATACCTCGGGAACGTCTGCTCTTGCTGTGGTCGTACGGAACCCAGTAATTGGAATCGGCAGAAAGGGTCACTCGTGTGGAGAACGAAGAAATCCTTTGGATGGGTGCAAGAATTTGTGGTGCGTCATCACGAGGATTCGGAACACTGGATGAAGTGTTGCTTGGATGCAACAATGTGTGATGCCGACCGTGACAAGTAAGACAGCTGTGGGCGCTTGTTCAATTACGGAGTGGATGACCGCTTGCAAAGCAATTTAAGCACAACTGCTTTTTCTGGATGTAATATGATCGATCGGCTATCGTCATCTGAAGGAAGCGTGGACACAAACGCACTGGATGGTTCTCTGCAGAACACAAATCGCATCTTTTGGATATGGGAACAATCCGCGTACTAAAGGATTTTAGTACTCGCGGTGCCACGATGGATTTTGTCGGTTTGGACGGACTGAGGCGTATCGTAGGAGGCTGGAGAGAATCGATGGTTTACAGAGATCTGTGGCGCTCAGTAAGGAACGAATCAAGTTCTAGCCACGTCGGAATTTCGGTTTTATTTGGTAGGGATAGCTCCCATAAGGAGAGCGTTAGCTTTGGAAGCTTCGAGGGACACAAATAAACCAATAGACAATCCCAATTATCCGTAGGAAGGCCGGACAGAGTTAGGGATGTGAGGCAATTTTGAATTGTATTCTGCAGCTCCTTCAAGGCTGCCGAGGATTCGCGTTCGATGGATTGTATGTTTAGTAATTTCTTCAGTTGGCTGTTCACCAACGCGCGTTTATTTTCGAAACGCTCAGTTAGGTTTCCCCATGCTGAGCGGATACCGTCATTGGTGAGTGGCGAATTGGAAACTATAGAATGAGCTTCACCACTAGTCTTGGCATTTAAATAGAACAACTTTTCTACAGGGGTCAGCGTAGGATTGTCGATATAGACCGCTGTGAAAAGGTCCCGGAAAGTCGGCCAGCGAAGATAATCGCCCGAGAAATCTTCCGTTTCACACGGAGGAAGCCGACAGCCAAACGAAAAGGAATTTTGGGGCGCAGGGCATTGAACTTCAGCTGCTTTAGCAGAGATCGTATCGATCTGTTCCATGAACTTGTTCACCGTTCATAAATGGAATAGATGTCGTCGTATTTTGCCTTAAGAGTAGGCAAGGTGTCTGCAGCGCCCTCTAAACCAACTGAAATTAGCTCTGAACAAGCTTCGTACTCTGTCTCTACCTTGTCCCATAGCGCTCGGACTTGGTCGAGATGGATTTGACAAGAGTACTTGGATGGAGTGGGTGCTGCTGGATTGCAGACTCTGGACGCGAAGTGACTCAGACGGTCACAGATCAAAGTAAATTTGTTTAAAATTGAAGGAGCCATTTTGGATATTTTTTTTTTACTATAAATAGGTATATATTACAAAATAATTTATAGGTCGAAGTTGGATTGGGAATTTAGGAATTTGTGCACTTGTCGTATGCAAGTGCAAAATAGCGGAGATAAGGAGAGGCGGCAAAAATTGCCAAATATTGGAGCGTCGACTTGCAGATGATTATATATGTATGTATATATGTATATTTAATTACCCAGCAAACAAAAACTTCGTAAAAAATATTAAAAACTGAAGTTTTGCGGACCGCAGGCGGACAAAACGTCAGATTTTAGGCTCAAGAACGATAACAAAGTAAATTACATGTCCTGGGGTTTGTGGCAGAAAAACCTCTCATTTTCGGAGCACGAAAATGAGAGGACGCTTGCGGACGCTGTGGCGAGACCGAAAAAAGTACCGATAGCAACCCCTTTACGATACCCGAAAAAGTACCGTTAGTGGACCTGTGGCGATACCGGAAAAAGAACCGTCTGCAGCCCCTCGACGATACCCAAAAAAGGACCGTTTGCAGACCTGTGGCAATACCGCAAGAAGTACTATTTGCGGACCTTTTGACGATACGTTTCAGATACATTTTTAATATCTATTTCCAACTCAATTTTTTTAGATTTTCGGGTTTTTTAAATGTAAATAAAACATACATTTATTTATGTTAATTATTTTTTATTATTTATCATTATTTAACTTAAAAAATTAACATTTAACTTAAGATTTGTTCATTTCCTTAAAACTAATAATACTTAATACTAATACAAACCGTCTTGTGCATTCTGCTTTTGTGTAGCTCTATCGAAATCTGCGTTCTCCAACGCAAATTTGTTTATAAAAGCGGCTGTAAAAATATAAATTATTATAAGTATATAAGTATTAATTATTTTAGGAATATTCATATATTGGGTTATATATTTATTTATTATATTATGTTTCGGAGTGAAGTGGACTGTATTTGTAGTATGTATGTAATGTAAATAAATGCTAGCGGGAACACAGTAAACGAGAAAGAATTAAGAATAATTCGAAATTGGAAAGTTTTACTGTGGCGCTTAGGCATTGTTTGGGAACGAGACACCCTGTATTGGGTTTCGCGCTCTTTGTTTTGATCGCCGCTGCCGGCGGCCTTATCAGCGGTCGCTAAGCGAGCAGCGCATCGCTGCTCATGCGCGCGAGCTTCTGCCCAGTAATTTTCCATTCATTTCTAACTCCTAACTGTAACTTGTTTACGTCTTCGACTAGCATAATCGAATGACGTGCATAGCCAAAGCTTAGTCAGTCACATTTTTGCTCTCAATGCAATCTAACGCAGCGCGGTCGACAATATTAAATGTAATTGTTCGGAAAAAAATAAAATTATATTAAACAGTATACACTAAGGCGGATTCATTTATAAACATTCTAAAAAACTGGTCCTTCGAGCCGGATCCACCAATACTGTTTATTTTCGGCCAATTAATTTAATTATTGAGGTTTTTGTCAACGGTAATCTATAGATTTCAAAATCGTATAGAGTCGTTATCTTTTCGCGATCGCCATGCGGAGTGTGATTCAACAACGGGGCTTTTGTAAAAGCCAAATCACACGGGCGCATAATAATGCCCTAAAATTTGTGGATGACATTCAATCAGTGGACACAATTGTGGTGCGCCTGTCGCAAATTCAAGACAATTATTTGCGGTTTGTGCGACATTCGGAAGAGCTGTACGCCTTCCAATCAGAGTCGGATTGGGAGAATCCGGACGACGATTTTGATGCCTATGAGGAGAAACATTACGCTACACACGCCATTCTAAGCAACACTCTGGAGGAGTTACGGCGTGATCAGACGTCTAACAATATTTTGGCCACTGTCCAAGCAACGGATGCGCCCCAGAGAAGCCATGTGGATTTCCAGTTCGAGCGAATCAAACTCCCAACCTTTTCCGGGAATTATGAGGACTGGAAACATTTTTCGGATATGTTTACGGACTCGATTGCTTCCAATTCGAGCCTGACGGATTGTCAACGATTTCATTATCTCAAATCGTATCTATCCGGAGACGCCCTCAATTTAGTCAAACATATTCCTGTGACTAATGAGAACTATCGGGAAGCATGGGATCGGCTTGAGCAGCGATATAACAAACAATCGCTAATTATCCGATCATTCCTCAACAGTTTCATGACCCTTCCCAGTGCTACGTCTACTAATCTCAGCACAGTGCGGAAACTGGCCGATGGCGCAGACGAAGTTATTCGTGGTTTGCGAGCCCTTGACTGCGAAGAGAGGGATCCTTGGCTAATCTTCATCCTATTGTCAAAATTGGATACCGATACTTGCCAAGCTTGGGCGCAGTGCGCAGACTCCGAGGGAAAAGGTGTGACCATCAACCAATTCCTTAAATTTCTCACCTCTCGCTGCGATACTTTGGAGGCTTTTCACTTAGTTCGACCAAACCAAGCTCGACGCGCAGCCACAACGCACCACGCAGATACGCATCCTAGACGAGAAGAACCCAAATGCACATCGTGCCAGCAAACTCATCAACTGTTCAAGTGTCCTCAGTTCAACGGACTCGACATCGCAGCTCGCCGGGAGTTTCTCAAGACGAAAAAGCTATGTTTCAATTGCCTCAGCCCAAGTCACGTGGCGGGTAACTGTACATCGAGACATACTTGTCGGATTTGTCGCCGCAAGCATCACACCCTGGTTCACCCTGGCTCGGCGCAGCCAACTCAAAACGGTAACTACTTGGAGAGAGCCCGTACGGACAGCCGCGATCGTCCATCAACCTCACAAGCGGCATCTACGATCGGCCAGAATCAACCGCCTGGTCAAGAGATTCATCAATCAGGGAGTTTACCTCCCGCGGAAAATAACTTCACGCATCATACGCTGGAGAATATTTCAGCTGCAGGTTCGCAGACTCTGTTGCCAACCATCCTTGCAGACGTCGTCGACGCCTGGGGAAATACTACAACCTGCAGACTGCTCTTGGACACTGGGTCCACAATCACCTTGGCGTCGGAATCATTTGTCCAGCGAATAGGCGTACGTCGAACGCACGCCCGGATTTCTGTACTCGGTCTTGCAGCCAACAGCGCTGGCGTTACCCGAGGACGCGCACATATCAAGCTGCGCTCTCGTCATTCGGACCAAACTGTCGAACTAGTCTCGTTTATTCTCAATTCGCTGACATCATCACTCCCGGCCCAGGCTATTGACACCTCATCTTCTACGTGGAAGCAAATCTGCGAGCTTCCTTTGGCAGATCCCACATTCTGCACGCCAGGATCCATGGATGTCATCGTTGGATCAGATCAACTCTGGTCTCTTTATACTGGAGAACAGAAATGCTTTGGTAACGACTCTCCTATCGCTCTGAATACTGTTTTTGGTTGGATTATTGCAGGCTCTTACAATGCATGCGATGATCACCTGACTTCAGCCGTTACTCATCACGCGGACCTCGACACGATGGTTCGCTCTTTCATGGAGATGGATAATATACATCCTAGCCAGGCTCTTTTGGACGCCAACGATCCAACAGAGCGTCATTTTGCTGCCACCCACACGCGCTTGGAGAACGGGGCTTACGTCGTCGAGTACCCCTTCAAGGAGCATGCGCCGCCAGTTGATTCAACTTTACCGCAGGCCATCAATCGCTTCCACTCGCTGGAACGCAAGTTTCGTCGATCTCCAGACTTGAAGCGGCAGTACGAAGCATTTCTGGACGACTACTTGCGACGTGGTCATATGGAACAGCTGACATCGGCTCAAATGGATGAGTCCCCAGACACCTGCTTCTATCTGCCGCACCACGCTGTCATCAAACTGGACAGTCTTACTACGAAATGTCGCGTAGTTTTCTATGGATCGGGAAAGGACAGCTCTGGAGTGTCTCTCAATGATCGACTTCAAATTGGCCCACCCATTCAACGCGATCTTCTCGGCGTTTGTTTACGTTTCCGGCAGCACCCATATGTTTTCTGCGCGGATATCGAGAAGATGTTCCGAGGAATTCAAGCCGCACACCAATTATCAGCGCATTGTTTGGCGCAAGAACGAGAATGAACCACTGCTTCATTTTCGCCTGTTGACGGTCACCTACGGATTGGCGCCGTCACCATTTCTGGCTGTTCGAGTTCTTAAGCAACTAGCTGAGGATCACCGCCACGAGTTCCCCGCAGCAGCCCACGCGCTTCTACACGACGCTTATGTAGATGACATCCCAACGGGGTGCAACTCATTCGAAGAGCTCATGATTCTTAAAAACGAGCTGATTCAACTGTTGGATAAGGCGCAATTCAAACTACGGAAATGGAGTTCCAACAGTTGTCGTCTTCTAAAATCATTGCCAGAAGAGGACCGATGCTATGAGCCTATCCAGCTCCTCGACAAATCAGCTGCGGATTCACCAATCAAAATTCTTGGCATCCAATGGAATCCCGGAAAGGACGTCATGTACCTCAATATCAAGGAGTGCGATCCGACCATTTCTCCGACGAAAAGGGAACTCTTGTCGCAGCTATCAAGAATCTATGACCCGCTTGGATTGGTAGCGCCGGTCACAGTTCTACTCAAGCTTATCTTCCAAGAAAGCTGGACAAGTGTTCTGCAATGGGATGACCCGATTCCTGAAACT
The DNA here is from genome assembly GCF_030179895.1 of Drosophila kikkawai. Classification (NCBI taxonomy): domain Eukaryota; kingdom Metazoa; phylum Arthropoda; class Insecta; order Diptera; family Drosophilidae; genus Drosophila; species Drosophila kikkawai. The sequence goes on along the minus strand of NC_091733.1, from coordinate 5,922,569 downwards.
CTACGCTCGCGGTGGAAGGCCTTGGTGGAGGATTTGCCAACACTTACGCAATGTCAAGTACCACGATACATTGCGTCACCATTCCAAGACGTTCAACTACACGGATTCGCCGACGCATCCGCGCAAGCCTACGGTGCGGTTGTATACGCTCGAGTAGCATATGCAGTTTTCAAATCACCCTAGTTGCTGCCAAAACCCGTGTAGCCCCGATCAAGCGTGTTTCGATCCCACGTCTGGAACTGAATGCTGCTTTACTTCTTTCTCGATTGCTCTCGATTGTCAAAGCCTCACTAACGATTCCTATTTTCGGCACAAGCTGCTGGACAGATTCAGAAATTGTGCTACACTGGCTTTCAGCTCCCCCACGAAACTGGAACACATACGTCTGCAACCGAACGGCTGAGATCCTGAACGACTTTCCTCGCAGCTGCTGGAATCATGTTCGCACAGAGGACAACCCTGCCGACTGTGCTTCTCGAGGACTTCATCCGTCCAAGCTTCTGGAGCATCGACTGTGGTGGAAGGGTCCATCATGGCTGGCCACACCGCCCTCTGATTGGCCATCGTCTACAAGCAAGTTCAGCGTATCTTCAAATCTCGATGTCAACACCGAAGAGCGATCTGTCAAGCCCACAACTCTACATAACTTTCCTGATGAAAGTATCTACGAGTTACTCATCCACAAATTCTCAACCTGGACGCGTCTGCTAAGGGTATCTAGCTACTGTTATCGCTAGCTACTGTTATCGTCATAGGAATCCGGCACCATTCCTTACATCCGAAGAGTTGCAGGCCGCACGTTGCCGACTCATCCGACACGTGCTACAAAATTTCTTTGCCAGAGAATATGCGCAGCTAGAGAATCGACGCCCGCTTAATGCTAAATCGCATTTAATTCGGTTCTCCCCATTTCTGGACGATCATGGAATTATGCGAGTCGGTGGAAGAATCGACAACTCTACACTCAACTTCAACGCCAAGCATCCAATCCTAATACCAAAGGATTCACCACTAGCTGGACTCCTGGTTCGTCATTTTCACGTTTCACATCTACACACTGGAGTTGATGCTACGTTCACCAATCTTCGTCAGCAGTACTGGATTCTGGGTGCACGCAATCTGGTCAGAAAGGCAGTTTTCCAATGCAAACGCTGCTTTCTTCAACGGAAAGGCACCAGTAACCAGATCATGGGAGAGCTGCCAATCCCTCGAGTTCAGGCTAGTCGCTGTTTCCAACATACAGGGCTGGATTACGCTGGACCGATCGCCATCAAGGAATCAACAGGACGAACTTCTCGGATCGGAAAGGCATGGTTTTCTATTTTTATCTGCCTAACTACAAAGGCAATCCATATCGAGGTCGTCAGTGATCTGACTGCAAAGGCCTTCATCGCAGCCTTTCAACGATTTATTGCCCGACGCACAAAGCCCACCGATCTGTACTCGGACAACGGAACCACATTTCATGGCGGAAAGCAAACTTTGGACGACATGCGACGCCTCGTCATCGAACAATCTAAAGATGAGAAACTGGCTGGATTCTTCGCCAACGAAGGCATTTCTTGGCACTTCATACCCCCATCTGCCCCTCATTTTGGCGGAATGTGGGAAGCCGGCGTTCGTTCCATAAAACTTCATATGCGACGGATACTTGGATCCAAGGCTCTTACGTTTGAGGAACTAGCGACTGTTTTGACCCAAATTGAAGCCATCCTCAACTCTCGCCCACTGTGGCCAACTGGGGATAATTCGTTGGACCCGCTGACTCCCGCTCATTTCCTGACTGGAGTTCCTTATACTGCCCTCTCTGAACCCTGCCGTCTGGATATGCAAATCAATCGACTGGAGAGGTGGAATCAGCTGCAAGCTATATCCCAAGGTTTCTGGAAACGGTCGCATATGGAATACCTGACATCGCTTCACGAACGCACAAAATGGCATCTAGAAACTGAGAATCTGAAGATCGACACACTGGTGGTACTCAAGGAGCCTAATCTACCTCCCTCTAAATGGATTCTTGGACGCATCAGCGAGGTGCACGCAGGATCAGATGACAAAGTACGGGTCGTAACAGTAAAGACGGCCCATGGATCCAATTACCAAAATTGCTGTCTTGCCTCTGTGCTGAACGACCGTTCAGGGGGGCCGGTGTGTTTGGGAACGAGACACCCTGTATTGGGTTTCGCGCTCTTTGTTTTGATCGCCGCTGCCGGCGGCCTTATCAGCGGTCGCTAAGCGAGCAGCGCATCGCTGCACATGCGCGCGTGCTTCTGCCCAGTAATTTTCCATTCATTTCTAACTCCTAACTGTAACTTGTTTACGTCTTCGACTAGCATAATCGAATGACGTGCATAGCCAAAGCTTAGTCAGTCACATTTTTGCTCTCAATGCAATCTAACGCAGCGCGGTCGACAATATTAAATGTAATTGTTCGGAAATAAATAAAATTATATTAAACAGTATACACTAAGGCGGATTCATTTATAAACAGGCATTTATTTAAACAAACACTTTATGAATTTTGGAACCCGTAGATCTTGTATAGAAATTATTTGGATATAATTTCTCGAATTGGGGAAATGTCAATGTTGACAGCGATTGTAGTCTTGTGGAGTGGACTGTATTGAATATGTATGTAAATGTAAATAAATGCTAGCGGGAACACAGTTAACGAAGAGGAATTGAGAACTATTGGAATTAAATTCTCACTGTGGCTATTGCATTTATTTATTTATTTAAACACACACTTTTGGATTTTGGCACAAATGTAGAAAATGAATACCGAATTATTTTGGATTTTTTGCCGTAGTGTCGGATTAATCGGACTTGGATTTAGACAATAATCATACAGAGAAGTTAAGACGAATTGAGTTTCGCAAAACCTAACTGTATGACCGGCAGCAATAATGTAATGGACTTATCTGGTGCGGTGTTAAAGCCACCGGAGCTGCTGGTGGATGAAATCCGGCTCTGATGGACCAAATGTTGGAGGGGGGCGGCTTTAAGCTGAAATGCACTCGGATAAATAATAACACGTAGGACTTGTCGGGGTGTTACGCGACGTGCGTCGAGATGTTTATTTATGTAGAAGTAAATTGGTACTGAATACAAAGAACAAAAACTAAAGCTAGGGAGAGCGGATTAGAAGCTCTAGGACTGGAAGTCCGGAGGAAGAGGGAGAGAAAAGGAGAGCGTAAGGTAAGGTATTTAATTTTTTTTTTTTTTTTATTTTGAAAGTTTAACATCTTAAGAATATTGTGTCCAAGTTTTACATCGATCATAGGAATATTGACGAAGTTATGCGGAGTTGAACGAAGGTCGGTTGGTGTTCAATGCATGAGAATCACAAAGTTTAAAGCGCTCTCCTGAATAATGCCATTTTGAAAATCGGTGTACACGATAACTCTAAATCTACTGAACCAATCGGTTTGAAATTTGGAACATAACTTCTTTAGGTAATTTTTCAGGTACTCACGTCGAGCTTTTTTTAATTTTAAATTTTATTATATTTTTTATTTAACAAATTAACTTAATTTTTTAGTCAAAAATCGGGGTTTTAACTTGAAATTTTGATAAAAAATAGGGAAAAAATTTTAAAAATAAAAACGCTTCGTGAATACCTCGGGACACTTATTCTTTAACGAATGAGGTATAATTTTTGTAGATCGGATGATTCTGTGGACAGTTAGAATGTACACCGCAAACCAACTTTTTTTGGAGGCGACTCCGGAGATTCCCTATAACTCCTCTACCTCTAAATATTTTTCAATACAAAATTTATCAAAAACTGTTCAAATGTTGTGTTATTATATGGTTTAATTCGTTAAGCTAACTTTAGCCGTTTGGCCCAACATTTTATTGAAAAGATGGCATTTTTGCACCGAGTTAACCTTATTATGGTATATTAGTAGGAACGGCCCGGATCGGCCGATCGGCTGTAGCTCTCCTAGTTTTTTAATTGTAGGATAGATTCGATTATTAGGGCAACTTCAAGATTATTGTAAATGTTTTTACTTTTGTGATTCCTTTTAACTAAAATATAAACTTTATATAATTATTTTCAGGGTGTCACGCAAATACGAAAAAAATAAAATGTCCGTATTTAATCTCGGAGTAGTTTTTGGACCAACTTTGCTCAGACCGAAAGAAGAAACAGTTGCAGCCATATTGGATATTAAGTTTAATAATATCGTAATCAATATACTCATTGATAACTATGAGAGGATCTTTAAAACCTTTCCAAGTGGTGGTGTCACATCCATAGACGTCAGCAAGACACCGTGCATAATGTACCCTACCAGTACCAATAGTCCGCCGGCGCGCATGCCTCGCGCCTCCCAAATAGGAAAGGCAGCTTCAACAGGTGCAGTGGGGGGGAGTAGTACCGAACGGAATGCAATGTTCTCATCGCAGCATAAAACCTATCGTTCAGTTGCGCAATCCAAATCAAGCTATACGGACCCCACAATGTCATCCAGCCTGCAAAATATTCCAAACGGAACAAACACGAGTTACGCCCCTGCCCAAGGCCAGACAAGTGCCAGTAACGCATCTTCTACTACAAGTGGGGCAGCAGCTGTAAGTAGTTTTCGTGGTGGGGAATGTACATCACTCTCGCCCTCCCTTCACATTTCAAATGGCCTAGTATCACCCTCTACAATTGGAAGTATTAAGAACTTAAACGCGATAGCACAGAACGAGCTAAGCTCACGACGTTATGTTGATCCTGTGGCCGGTACCGTTTATGGACTCTTAAATTCTAACATTGGCAGCAGTGGTGCAAGTAGTACGAGCAATTTGCGTCACCCTGAGTACCTGTTGGCCACGGCCACTCCAGTGTCTCAGTCTGCCTCTAGTACCCACATATATACAAACACGGTTGGTGTGTCGCCAAGCAATAGGATGAGTCTAACTAATGTTTCCCCGCCCATTACTACAGCACGAAAAGAACGTTTAGTTAGTAATGCGTTAGGAAGTGCTGCCACATCAAGTGGTCCACAGCAGCACCCTCCAGTCCAACGCGGACTGTATTCCTACGGACAGGCAAAGCACTATTCTCCCATGGTGCCAGCATCGACATCAAGCTCTAATGACAGTGTATGTGACTCGCTGTCATCTAATAATGGCTTCACCTCCGTGGTAGTAAATACTAACAGCGGCAACACCGGTAGTGGCAGTGTGCCTGAGCCTCACATACGGAATATAAAAAACTATGCTCCGACAGTTGCGTCACAAACGGCATCCTTGTCAACACTTCTTGGGCCAACTTGTGGTGAGGATATTGTAATGGCAACAGTGGCGCCTTCCGTTATAGGTAATAATACCGTAATAGGTGGGAGTCTTAGCGGAAGTGGCTCCATCAACGAAAACTCAGACTATCCGCCTGCTAAAATGCATCGCAATCGTGACATAAACCAAATTGAACGTGATTTGTCAACCGGAACAGCGTAAGTATTAAAAGCTATGTACTTACGTTTAATTCATAAGTTAATAGAAGAAGGAAACGCTATGGTCGAGTACTATTATCTTATAATGCTATTCATAGTATTCTTTAAATTAAAAAATCAATCAATAAATACTTATCAACCAATATTATTTAAATACCAAGCCATAGCCTTTAGGAAATGGTGCACGTAACTAACTACCTTAGCCAATCACAAATACCAATACATCTAAATCGATAATTAAAAAATAACTAATTTTGATATGTTTCTAGTCGTGTTCGTACCCTATACGCTTGCATGGGAGAAAGTGAGGGTGAACTTTCGTTTGAGCCAAATCAAATTATAACTAATGGTAAGTTGAACCATTAAGCGCCGCTTTTTCAAAGTCAGGTTAACTTTTGTCATTAAGGTAAATTGTTGCTTCAGAGAAAAGTGGTGCCCAAATATAACTTTTGTCTCTATCTGAATAACACATTTTTAACTAGGGGAATGCCTCTAAATAAAGTTTTCATTCAGATGACATTAGGAGACATTATTAGCCTATACCACTCAAAATAAAAAAAAATTACCTCAATGACAAAACTAACAAAATATTGAAAAATCGGCCTCAGGAAAAACAATTTTTTTTTAACATATGCTTTGTCTCATATATAGTTCGATATTCTCACGAGCCTGGTTGGTTGCAAGGCACACTAAATGGTAAAACAGGACTCATTCCGGAGAACTACGTGGAACACTTGAAAACACATCAGTAGACCCTGTTCTTATAAAGCTATTTCTAATTTTAATTTATATTTTCATTAACTTACGCTTTTAAAAAAAAATTACGACTTCGTATTCAGGTGCTCCGGGTTTCGTAAATTTGTTTTCATAGTTTTGTTATATTTTTTTATATTATATGCATATCATATTTAAATTTTCCTTTCTGCTCGGACATCTGACTTAGTTGATTTCAGATGCTACTGACTGTTAAAATGTATTTTTTTTTTCGATTGTTAGTTTTGAAGTAAAATAAAGGCAGACATTTCAAGGAATGGTAGAATTATACAAGGTAGTCCCGTCGGAAAAATAAGCCCTAGTTCGGCTTATTAAAGTGTGTGTGAGACGGGTATAGCCTGAAGGTTTGAATGAAATGACTAACTGAATAAGCACGAGTTGTCAAAATAAGCCCTAAAACCCGAACGATTTGGACCCGACGGGACTACCTTGTATAACTCTATCATGTTTCAAGGTAACTATTTTCTGTCTCTAGCAAATAGTATTCGATTTTAAAAACCAAAACACTTTAACATTTAATTTGGCAGAGACCAACTGCCTGTTTTCAAAAACGCAAACGCATCGCAAGAAACTTGCGAAAAACCGGAGCACGACTGAATGGTAAAAAATGCAAAGTGAAAACAAGAAGTTTTAACATAATCGGTATCTAAACAAAGTTTAGATGTTTGTTCTAAAATGCCAACCCTGAAACCACCAGTTGATCCTAGAAGTAAATATATATATTTCCATGACTTTAGATGTACAAACTTATATTTAGATCATATGAAGTATAAATACGAAAGTCTAACGGCAAAGATTTTTTTTATTGATTGTTATGCGCTTAATTTGTTGCTTATTTATAAATAATTCTAAAAACAAAATTTTTAAAGATTATAAGGTATTTAATCTTAATTGCAATTCTAAGAAAATAAATAGCTAGTGCCTTATAAATGTATAAGAATTTTGTCTTGCCACAGAATTCTACCATAACTCATCTGTAAAGCTTCTTCAATTCTTTGTTGTTTATGGTACGTAATTGTTTTTTTTTTCTTTGTTACATATATATATATATATTTTTTTTTTGGCATTACTGCAACTATGGGATCTTTTCGATTTTTTTTTCAATTTGAATCGCTATTTTGTTTTATACTTTTTGTAGCCCTTGAAATAATATAACATGTGTATTGTAATTAATAAACATATAAAACTAATGAAATAGAACTAATTATTTGCTATTTCTACTGTGGAGGAAGTTCTGTACCACCGGGTATATGCCTATGTGCATATGCCCGAGATTCCTAGGGTCCATTCAACAACGTTTTTAGAAGCGGTACAATGTGATGACTACAAGCTTCAAATCGCATCGATCCCGAACCATTGACGCAGTTTCCATAGGTGGCGCAAGGGTGTAAGTGTTGACCCACTTTTCATTTGTACCTTCTCAGTAACCTTTTGATTTACTTTTAGTTGTGTCTTTCGTTGTAACAGTCAGAACCATAGTATATTTATTCAAAGGTAAAATCGTATCAAATCTATTGCCATTTGTTTGTCAGGTTGTTTCGGTTAGTATATCAAACTAAATAAAACAAAAAAGTGTCCCAGAATCCAGGTCAGTGCATTTTTATTTGATTGAAGGGGAGAGTTCTTTCAATTGGTTTTACACTGACATCTAAATCAAAAAGCCTACAGGAATGCAACGATAGTTACCATCCGACATCCCTCTATCATCAAAACTTGCTACTCTTCCTTCTGGAAGATAGGTATCTTAAGGGGTTATATACAGTTGTACCGCGCAAAAAAATGCAATTTTGTCGATTTTTTTTACATCATAAAAAATATTTATTAACAAGAAAGGAAGCTAACTTCGGCACGCCGAAGTTTGTATACCCTTGCAGATTGGTTTTCATATTTATATTATAAATTATAATGCCGAAAACAGACACTAAACAGAGTTTCATAACATTTTAACTATACTTATAATGTTTACAGTTTGACAGTTACAGTTTTACATTCCCAGCTTTACATTTTCTCTACATTTACCGATCGTTTATATGGCAGCTATATGATATAGTTGTCCGATTTTCATAAAATTTATACCAAAATCCTATAACAAAAGGTAAAGCTCATATCTCAAAGTAGATGAAAATACGTTGAAAAACAACGAAGTTATAATTTTTTCGATTAATTTCCCGATCGTTCCTATGGCCGATATAGTGGTCCGATTTTTATAAAATTTTTACGAAAATTCTGGAATAATATAAAATGGCTATATCTCAAAAATGATGGAATAATATTGAAAAACAGCCAAGTTATACTTTTTTTTCCAAAAATTTCTCGAACATCTGTATGGCAGCTATATGATATAGCCGTTCGATCCGGCCCGTTCTGACATATATAGCAGTGAGAGCATATAGAAGACTATATGCAAAGTTTCATTCAGATAGCTTTAAAACTGAGGGACTAGTTTGCGTAGAAACGGACAGACGGACGGACAGACGGACAGACGGACGGACAGACGGACATGGCTAGATCGACTCGGCTATTGATGCTGATCGAGAATATATATACTTTATAGGGTCGGAAACGTCTCCTTCACTGCGTTGCAAACTTCTGACTGAAATTATAATACCCTGCAAGGGTATAAAAATGTTTTGCCGACGTTGTTTAGTACATGTTTCTGGGTACTTTATAAAATTTGTTCATAAAAAAATATTAAATATCAAAAATGTTATGGCCGAATTCCAAGATCGTCTTTTTTTTGATGGTGACTTGCGGTGGACATCATATCCTGAGAACGGTTCATCCGAAATCAAAAATTAACAAAATTTTCGTTAGTATATTGTATTGCCTAGTCCTCTAGACCATGGATTTGTAAAACTTTTGATTAAAAAAAAAATGGCGACAGTTTTAACAAAAAATGTACTTTTTCAATGTATAAGATTTTCGATTTTTATGCTCTAAAAAAAAAGTTTTCAAAAAAAATTAAAAATTCTTCGTTAGAGGACTAGCTATTGTGAAATTAAATAAGTGGTCAAAATTTGGTGTTGATCGGATTAATAGTTTTTTAGTAATCGTGTCCACCGCAAAGGTAACTTCGAAAAAAAACGATTCTTAGATAATCGCGTTTAAAGTTTCAAGTTTGTTCAAGCCGATGCGCAGGTCGTGCACTATAAATAGCTACAACTTCTGTTCTAATGCTTCGATCGTTATGAATTATGGTAGAATATTCTCAACAGTATATATATATGTTATGTTTGGGAGCGAGCAGACAGAAGCGATCACGTCGAGTGCTTATTACCAACTGTTTATTCATATAGTATACTGAAGAAGTGTAAGGTTGCCAGATAGGATAGAATGTGTGTTGTACAATGTGAACATATTTTGTGAAGGTTTAAAATTAAGAATACATTTGATTATACATAACACATCTCCTCCTTTAATTTACGAGCGATGCGGATGTTTTTGTTGTCTGAAGTCCTTAGGCTTGTAACGATCGACTTCTTGGCGAACTCTGGTGCTTTGACGTATTGGGATGCCCGAACGACGACGTGTTTGTTGTAACTGCACCGGTTGTTGGTTGGGTGCTGCTATGTTCTCCGGTGGATCAGGGACAGGATCAGGTTCTGAACAGCTGGCGTAGTTAACGGTTGATCTGGTCGTTGTGGTCCTTGACTGGAAGCTGACTGTGGGAGTTCAGGAACCCACCAAATCTCTGGAGATCTCTTTATGTCGTTGAGTACTGGCAACTTCGGTTTCAACTGATTGAAATGGCGCTTGAAAAAACCATTTTTTGTTTTTACAACATAAATCATTTTTCCAATGGAACGGTCGATGATGCCTTCTATCCACTTTTCTCCCCTTGAATAATTTCGAGCATAGACCATTTGATTTGGAACGTACTTTGTTGCTGGCTGTTTAGCTTGAGTAGGTTGCTCGAAAAGTTGACTTAAAACGGTACGGACTGGTCGACCATGAATTAACTCGGCAGGAGTTTTCCCTTGTGCATTAGGAGTAAACCTGTAAGAAGCAAGATATTTAGTTACTGCTACTCGTACTGGTATACCGTCTTGAAGGTTCTTCTTGACTGAGTATTTAAACGTCTGTACAAAACGTTCTGCTAATCCGTTGGATGCTGGGTGGAACGGTGCTGTTGTGATGTGCTTTACGCCGTGTAGTTTGCAGAATTCTTTGAAGGCGTCAGCCGTAAGCTGTGGACCGTTGTCGCTAACTAGAGTCTTTGGGTATCCTTCTATAGCGAAAATTGATGATAATGCAGCGATCGTGTTATCTGTGGTTGTAGACGACATTTGAACAACAAATGGAAACTGCGAGTAGGCGTCTACACATATAAGCCACATATTGTCGAAGATTGGGCCTGCGAAATCGACATGAATTCGCTCCCATGCTGCTGTTGCTGCTGGCCAACTTTGGAACTCCCTTGGTGGTGCTGGATTGTTGCATTTGCAGATGTCGCATGACTGAGCAATATTTTTAATGTCATCGTCTATGGTAGGCCACCAAACATGCTGTCTAGCTAGCTGCTTCATTCGAACAATGCCCCAATGACCTTCATGTAAAAGTTTCAGGATATGGGCACGTAGGCTAGAAGGAATTACAATACGGTTTGCGTCTTTGTGTAGGCAAAGCAACTGCTTGTTGATGGTGAGAGCAAACTTCCGGTTAAAGTAAGGCAATAAGGCTTCGTTGCCTTGCTGAAGTTTTTCTGGCCATCCTTCAGATACATATTGAAGGACTTGTTTCAGAACTTTGTCTTTATCCACATGGTTGCGAATGGTCTCTGAATTGATTGGTGGAGTTGATTCCAATACTGTGTAGCAAGCTTCCTCTTCTTTATCAAAGTCTGGATCTGTGCCCACTGGAAGGCGCGAAAGTGCATCTGCATTACCATGAGCAGATGTGGATCGGTACTGGATCTCAAAATTGTAGGCCATGAGAATAATGGCCCAACGTTGTAGTCTGTTTGACGTCATTAACGGCAGGTGCTTGCTTGGATTAAAAATAGTTACAAGCGGCTTATGGTCTGTAAGTAGAATGAACTTTCTTCCATAAAGATACTGGTGGAATCGTTTAACTCCAAATACTATGGAGAGTGCTTCCTTTTCGATTTGGCTGTACTTAGCCTGGTGCTTGTCTAGTGTTTTCGATGCGAACACAATGGGTCTCTCTCCGCCGTCTGGTTGAAGATGCGAAAGGACTACCCCGATGCCAAAGGATGAGGCATCTGTGGCGAGGACTAGCGGTAATTTTTCATCAAAATGAGCTAGTTGCGTTGCGTTGATGATGTGAGACTTCAGAGCTGTAAACGCTTGTTGCTGTTGTAGACCAAAGTAGTACTTTACGTCTTTTCTTCGAAGTTGATTCAAAGGAGCCGCCAACTGCGAATAGTTTGGAATAAAGTTACAATAATAATTTACTTTACCCATGAATGCTTCCAACTGTTGTAAATTAGAAGGTGGACTCAAACGTTTAACTGCCTCTAAGCCTGAGCTGTCTGGAAGAATCCCGTTTGCGCTGATTCTTCGCCCCAAATATTCAATTTCGTCTTTGAAAAAGAAACATTTTTCACGTTTACATTTGATGCCGTTCTCTTGAAGAATGCTGAGAACTTGTTCGATGCGTTGAAGGTGTTCTTCGCTTGTAGGTGCTGAGATGATGATGTCATCTAAGTAGTTGCCACAACCTTCTATCCCTTTTAGAAGTTGCTCAAGATATCTCTGGAAGATTGCTGGTGCGCTTGCAATTCCGTATGGTAGGCGCTGATATTGAAATAGGCCCAGTGGTGTGTTAACGACCATGATTTGCTTTGCAGCTTCATCCAATTCCATCTGAAGGTAGGCATCCTTAAGATCTATTTTGCTGAACTGCTTACCATGACGTATGATGTGGAACAGCGCTTCTTTTGTTGGCAATGGATACTGTTCGACGTCGATTTGTGCGTTTACTGCCTGCTTAAAATCGCCACAAATACGAATTTCGCCACCTGGCTTAGGTGCGAGCACGATTGGGGATGCCCAATTGCTAAATTTTACCGGTTTCCAAATTCCTGCTAAGGTGAGTCTTTCTGCTTCTGCTTTGAACTTGTCCATCAGTGCGAACGGAATTTGGCGGCTTTTATAAAACTTTGGAGTTGCTGAAGCTTTTAAAAATACGCTGGCTTTGAAGTCTTTTATGACACCCATGGCTGGTTCAAAAACTTTATTGTACTTGTTGCATACATCAATTACTTTTTCATGGTGCACCTCATAAATGTTTGACACTTGCATAATCTCAAACCCAAATATGTTAAATAAATCCAAACCGAAGAGATTGGTTGATGTTTCGATGTTTGCTACGATTATTGTTATTTGTTTTTGCTTTTCTCCACACTTTGCAACAGTGTGCAACTCCCCTAGTAGTGGTATTGGTGTATGACCAAACGCATGTAATACTCGGGAACACTTGTGCAATTTTGGCTTATTCAATAGCGCGTATGTATTAGAGTTTATTACTGAAGCTGTAGCTCCGGAATCCATTTGAAATGAAATCACTTGATTAAGTATTTCAAGATCAATTACTTTTTTGTTCTGTATACTTTTCACAAGACTTGTGACACTGTGCACTGCTTCGATATTTTCTATTTCATTTACTTTGCTTGTTTGCTTTCTTCCTTTTTTGTACTGCGCATTATTTGACTTTACATGTTTCGACATACACACGACAGATATATGCCCTTTTTTACCACACTTGTGACAAGCTGCTTCGCGAAATTTGCATTTTTCTCTTTGATGAGATTCACCACAGCCAGAGCAAGACTTTAAGTCATTTTTGTATGGTCTGACGTCACTTGCACTGCTTGCTGACTTTTTTGCGTATGTGTGGATCGCATTGATTGGATCCTGTCTCGGTAAATTCTCTTTAAGCGCTGCAATGGTTTTTGTTGTTGTCTCATAGGTTTCTGCAACTGTGAGCACATCTTCAAGAGTTGGCTGAGACTTTTGAAGAGCTGACGCACGAACGGCGTCGTAAGGCGTATGTACTATGATTTGATCTCGTATCATTTCATCTACATAGTTTGACAAACAACCGTTAGCGTTACACACAAACTGACACTCACGAGCGATCCCGCGCAAATCGGCTACCCACTCTCTGTGTGTTTGTGTATGTTTCATTTCTCTTTTGAAAAATTCGTAGCGAGCCGCGACAACATGCCGTTTTGTAGTGAAATGTTCCGTTAGTTTGTCTGTGAGCACTTTGTATGTGTATTCGTTTAAGTTATTGCTATCGAACAGATTTTTTAATAGCTCAAATATATTTACACCACACCATGAAAGGAAATAGGCTTTCTGTTTCTGTTCTGCACTAACCGAGTATGCGTTAAAATGCTGCGATAATTGTTCAAGGTATGATTCCCAATTCTGATTGTCTTTGTCAAATTTATGAAACGGTGGACACATTGATAATTCACTTTGAAGAGACGGTGAACTAGCTGCTGCTGGAGCACTTTTTTCCATTATTGCTTCCATCCATTTTCGTTGTTGCTCTAATATAGCTGATGTAAATTCTCGGTGTTGCGCAAGTATTGTCTGAATTTCGTTTTCGTTTTCTTTTTCTTTTGCCGCCATCCTGATGAAAATCAACGACTATGCGACACAATTATACATAAGAATGTAATATTCCTACGGCTGCGTTTGCTGGTATACACAAGAATGTTGTATTCTTGCGGCTGCGTTTGCTGGTATACACAAGAATGTTGTATTCTTGCGGCTGGGTTTACAGTTATATGCTGTTTTCTTCTCTTTTGCCTCGTCGCCAATTGTTATGTTTGGGAGCGAGCAGACAGAAGCGATCACGTCGAGTGCTTATTACCAACTGTTTATTCATATAGTATACTGAAGAAGTGTAAGGTTGCCAGATAGGATAGAATGTGTGTTGTACAATGTGAACATATTTTGTGAAGGTTTAAAATTAAGAATACATTTGATTATACATAACAATATATATATTTTTTTTTGTATATAAGTTTATATTTATTTATACGTTAATCAACCAAATTAATGATTATAAAACGTAGGGACTAACACTAATAACAAACATAACATGGAAACATAACAGTAAACGATAAATACTAATTTATAATTTACAAAGGCATTTCAGTTATTGGTGTAGGACTCGGGTTCTTTGCCTCCCTCTTAACCAAAGATCACCTGGATGTCGTCTCTTCAGTCTTCGTCTGGACATGGGGATGGCCAATGATGCCGCTAGGTGGTTGGTGTGGGCCAGAAGCCGTTCATTGTACCGACTTGAGTGCCTGTTGATCTGCTCCCTCACTGTTGGCATTTGGAGGTCGTTAGCGATGTCTGCATTTCTAGCAAACCAGGGTGCATTTGTGATTGTGCGCAGCGCCCGGTTTTGGACCCTTTGCACTTTCATTACGTTAGAGTCGGACGCAGTACCCCAAATCTGGATGCAATAGGTCATAGAAGGAACAACTATTGCTTTGTATAACAGCACTTTGTTGCTGAGGCTCAGCTTGCTAGTGGGCTTTAGCATCCAGTTTAGCTTTCTGAGTTTTCCACGGCATGCTGCTGCTACTTTGGTGGTGTGTTGCCTCCACGTGAGCCGCTTATCCAGGATCAATCCCAGGTATTGGGCCTGAGGAGATTGAGGAATTAGCGTGTCCTGAAATTTGACCCTAGGGAGGATTTTGTGTCTCAGGGAAAAATTGCAGTGTTGCGATTTATTTCCATTTATGGATATGTTCCACCTCTTCGTCCACTCGCTATATGTATCCAAAAAGCTTTGCGTTTTTCTAGAAGCCTCGATTCGACACGCTGAGTTTGCGATAAAGGCTGTGTCATCAGCATACGTTGCAAGAAGTGTCCCCGGTTCTCTGGGATTGGGCAAGTCAGAGGTGTAAAGGGTGTATAACACAGGACCCAAAACACTCCCTTGCGGTACTCCAGCTCGACTGCTTCTAATGGATGATCTTTCACCTCTCACATCAACCGTAAATTTTCGCTCTAGCAGGTACGATTTCAGAAGGAGATATTGAGCAGCTGGCAGGAGTGTTTTTAGCTTAAAAAGCAATCCATTGTGCCACACTCTATCGAAGGCTTCCTTTACGTCTAGGAAGATAGCAGAGCTGTACTGACCGTTTTCAAAAGCATCTAAGATATGCTGCGTTACTCGATGAGCCTGTTCTGGCGTTCCATGGTGATTTCGGAAGCCAAACTGGTGATCTGGAATGGCATCCTGAACACTTCTTACTGCCATCATTCTGCTAAGAAATATTCTCTCGAATATTTTAGAGAATGTTGGCAGCAAGCTTATTGGCCGGTAAGAAGCAACAAGGTTCTCCGGTTTGCCTGGCTTAGGTATCATCGATATCACTGCGCACTTCCATTGTGTGGGGAAGTGGTAGATACGTAACATGGAGTTGAACAGGAGCACAAGGAATAATATGCCCTTTTTGGGCAGAGCTTTGGCAACTCTATTATCGATTCCGTCAAATCCTGGTGCTTTACTAACGTGCAGTTTTTTAATTTGGAGACAAACTTCTTCCGGACTTACATGACGAATGGGCTCTACATCTGGGCAAGAAGTATTAAGAAAAGCCAGTGTTGCTTCCACGTCCTCACTCCTAGCAAGGTCAAACGGCTGAAATCGACCTTCTAGTTCGTCAGCAAAAGCCAGAGAAATATCTGCATCCGATCTGCACCAAGTGTTGTCAGCACGCTTTATAGGGATTCTGCGTGGGGGCTGCCGTTTAACTGACTTTGCTGCTTTCCAGAGGTTAAATCCATACGGTTTTGTGGGGTCTGCGTTGCGTAGTAGATCTGAGAAATAGTCATTTTTTGTCTTATGCAGCAACTTCTTTAGATCGTTCTCAGCGCGACGATATGCTCTTTTGTCGGCCGGATTTTGCGACCGCATGAATCTGCGACGCAAGGCTCTTTTCGACCTCACCAAATCCAGGACCTCAGGTTTTAAAAGAGCATGAGGTGGATCTGATGGGTTTATTGAACCTTGTCCACAAGTTGAAGATTCGGCAGCAATGTGAATGTTACGCACAAAGATCTCAGTGGCATCATCAATGTCTTCAGGGGAGCTCAGGACCATGTTGAGGTTTACAAGCTGGTTAATTGCTGCCTGAAACCGTGGAATGTTCGCGTTTCGAGGGAGAATATGTGTTTTTTGGGAGACCTTGAAAGCAGCACTTCTTAGCTCAATTAATAAGGGGATGTGATCAGAACAAAGTTCCAAGCTCCCTGAGATGGATAGGAGCTCAGAGCGAATCCCCCCATATATGGCAAAATCAATTGCAGTAGGCGTACGCTGGCTGTACGGGTAGTGGGTAGGACCTCCGGTTGCAAGGACTTGAATGTGAGAGCTGAGGATATAGTTTGCTAATACTCTTCCACTAACAGAGGAATTTCGACAACCCCAAAGTCGATGGTGTGCATTCCAATCACCGGCAATTAGAAATTTGGGTCCTAGTTCCTCAAACAGTGTTCTAAAGTCCTCATAGGTGCGCTGGAAGTTTGGAGGACAATAAATAGAGGCAATAGCAATTTCACCTTGATCCGTATTGACTTTGACTGCGACACATTGAGCACTTTGATGTTCCATTGTTAAAAATTGGTAGTGTTTGAGACAGGACTTTATGATGACTGCAGAGCCCCCACGGTGGCGATCGGCGGGATGGTTAGATAGGTGAACGTCATATCCGTATAGTTTGTAATATGATCGAGAGCAGAAGTGTGTTTCGCTGACCAACATAATATCTATGTGATGTTTATGAACAAAAAGCTCTAGCTCCAGTGCTTTGTTGGCCAGCCCGTCGGCGTTGCACACACCAATTTTGAGTCCAATTTGACTCATTGTTGGACTATATTAGCTGGGAAAAATCCAGCAACTGCTTGTGCAGTTCCTGGAGAAGTTTGTGGTAGGAGTCTAGAGACAAGACCCATCATCGACACCATCATTTGGAATAATTTGTCAAACTGGGCGACAAGGACCGAAATTCTTTCGTTCGATTGCAAGAACATTTGCTCTTGGCGCTGCCACTGATGGTCGTTGAAAGATTGCTGCGAGCTGCGTCGCTGTTGTTGAGGGAAAGACTGCTGCTGTTGTTGTTGTTGTGAATGCTGCGGCTGGTGCTGTTGCTGCTGTTGGTGCTGCTGCTGTTGCTGCTGCGGCTGCTGGTGGTGCTGCTGCTGCTGCTGGTGATGCTGCTGCTGCTGGTGCTGCTGCTGCTGGTGCTGCTGCTGCTGGTGCTGCTGCTGCTGGCGCTGCTGCTGCTGGTGTTGCCGTCGAGGGGGTTCCTTTTGGTGGCGTAGCTGACTTTTCTTAGCATAGTTGCTGCCCAATGGGGGAAATTGTTGACTATGCAGGACATTAATAGGAGCATGGTGCTGGGGGCGACTAACTTGCCCTCGAACTGCGTTAGCGTAGGAGCTTGAAGTAACAAGGTTAGACCGATTTCTTTGTTATTTGTCGCTGGTTCCAGTTCAACAAAAACTAAGTTAACGAACTTTGTTTTGTCGAAGCGGCTTCTGGGCCTGTAAACAAATCGAACCGTGTGACCAGCCGATGTAAGGCTTTCCTTTATGTTTTCATCCGGGACAGAATGATGGACACCACGGATGACAACTCGATAAGACCTTTCTTCTTTCAACTGCCAAGAATGGAAAGGAACTTTTTTAAGAGTCAGGGATTTTGTTTTAGCTCTATATGTATCAGAATCAGCAGCTAAGATGGAAACAGAGTTGTTGGAATGACATTTTAGGGAGTATTTGGTCGAGTCAACGATTTTGTCTGTGGATCTGATAAGTCCGTTCAGATTCTCACAGTTATCAAACACAATCGGAGGTGGTTTGTGGGTGGATAAATGTTCCTGACTCCCAGGCCGGCTGAGATTGTTGTTGTTGCTTCCGGCATTGTTGGTAGAGCTTAAGCCGGTTGAAGTACTAGCTATTGCTGGGTCTTCGGGGCTAACTGCTTGAGGACCTTCGATGTCTGTGTCCATGTCTGACAGTTCATCGAATTGGTTGGTAGAAGTATTAGGAACGGAACAACATATTGAACGGACGTGTTTTTTTCTTGCGCTCCCGATTTGTGTAGAATTTGTCTATAAACCTCCGGGGTTTACTAACATTTAATATTTGGTGTTTCAAATAATTCCCGTTCACTTCGCGTGTGCATGCTACTTGTTTATTTTGTGCTATTTAATTCAATTTAAATTGCATTTTAGTTTGGGCTGCTGCGGTTGCTTTGCATTTTGCTCTTTTTGCTCTTTTTGCATTCCCTTTTGTGCCTTTAGCGTTTGTTGTTGTTTGCGTTGCCGCGACAGCTATAAACGGTTCTACTCAGCGCTTATCTCTCGCTCTCCTGCTCGTTGCCCCCCCGCTCATCAAGTGCCGCTGCATTTAATCCCTTGCGCCCTCTCTTAAATATCGAAGTACAGTGGTAAGTCGTTACAATGTCCCATAATATGGTCTGCTTCGCCAAAAACTGTAAGAAAAATATTACTTACGGTGAACTCACCATCACCTGTTGGCTGTGTGACAACATAGTACATGCCAAGTGCATTGGCGTTGTTGCACGGACAGTAGATGACGTGGCCAAAAATATCGGCGTACGTTACTGCTGTGAGGCCTGCCGCGAGGTGGAGAGGGAAATGATGTCTTTTATGCGGCAAACCAGGGGTGGTTTTAAAGAGCTATTATTGAGTTTTCGCAAAACTCAAGATATGCTCTTGGCGCTGGATACTCAATTTAATAGCCTCAAGCTGTTAAATGAGTCTCCTAGGCGCAAAAAAACCGCAACTGGTGGGCAGCATATTGGCGGATCCCAGCCACCAGTGATAGGCACTGCACAGCAGCCTCCCTCGACTCTGCCCCCGACCCCGGGACAAATTCCAAGAGTCCTGAGATCGAGCGCTAAAAAAGATTCGGTACCCGAATGCGTCGCGGGTGCGACCGTGCCCCCGGTGTTGCCCAGTTCCGTTTTGTCCACTGGGGGGTCCCAACTGTTGTCTCAGCCCTCTCAGAGCCCTAATCCCAGTCCCTGCCAGGGTATTAGGCCCGGACTACCGGCCGAAAGTGGTATGGCGGCTCAGTCTGCCGTGCCAAAACCCCTTACGGCAATTCCACCAACAAAACAGTTATTTGTTTCTCGGCTTTTCCCTGATCAGACATCGGAAGATGTCATAGCTTTTATCCAAGGCAAAGTAAAAGTCGATAGGGAAAAAATTAAGGTGGAAAAATTTAAATTTTCCTACCCCAGGAATATTTCGTCTTTCAAGATAAATGTTCCTGACGAAGTCTTTGGCACTCTATGCTCGGCCGAAACCTGGCCACAGTATGTGGTTGTCAAAGAGTTTGAAGGTACGAAAAAGAAAAAGCGGCCTGTAGGAACTACTCTTCCTAGGCCAGATTTGCCCAATGCTCCGTCTACGTCTTCCAATTCCGTCCCAAAAAACTAACCATTTCCCTTGGTATTTCCTATCAGAATGCTAGAGGCTTACGCAGTAAGCTTCCTAAATTGTATTCTGACAGCGTCGCATTTGCTTCCCAAGTTATTGTGTTCACAGAAACCTGGTTAAAGCCGGAGATTCTGAGCTCCGAAGTTTTTCCAGCTGCGTTCACAGTATACCGGCTAGATCGGCCTATCAGACGTGGGGGAGGTGTCCTTATAGCGGTCGACTCCACTCTCACATCCGAATTAATAATTTTCGAGGAATCCAACAATGTTGAATTTCTTTGCGTGAAGCTATCAGTTAATGGTAGCTCCATTTTTGTTACATGTTCCTACATTCCTCCATTGTCGGAACTTCCTATTTATTGGAACCATCTTTCCGCTATTCAGTTGGTCTCCAAAAGACTTTCGGATAGGGACCATTTAGTTGTTCTTGGTGATTTTAACATCCCAGGGGCTATTTGGACCCTAGATAATTCCACAAATACACTTCTTACGACAACACATCATGATTTTATTGCTGGCTTGTTTGACATTTCGCTGTCCCAAGTCAATCATGTTCGAAATTCCTTAGAGCGCTTGCTTGATCTTTGTTTTGTCTCAGATCCTGAAAGAGTTAGTTTAGCTAGGGTGGCGCCCCTGACGCAACCCGAAGATCCCTATCATCCCACTTTCGATGTGACTATCGACATGGGGACTGTTTCACGGAATAAATCTGATAGTCCAGCCCAAGAAGTCTTCTGCTTTAGCAAGACAGATTTCGTACGGCTGAATAATTTCATAATTAATTACAACTGGTCCGACCTATACACATGCACTGACATGGCGGAAGCCGTGGGTATTTTTTATCGTGTTATGAATTCATTTTTTATTGACTGTGTTCCGTTATACTGTCCGTCTACATCAAACAAGCCTCCTTGGTTTACCAAAGAGTTGACCCGCCTCAAAAATAGAAAATCAAATCTATATGCTAAATATCAACGTACCGGTTCTCCGATTGCCCTATCTAGTTATTTATCAGCTCGATCCACTTTTACTGTGTGTAACGCGCAGTGCTACAATAATTATTTGACTCGTTGCGGGTCCCAGTTTTCTGAGGACCCAAAACAGTTTTATAATTTTGTTAAATCCAAGCGTAAATCCATTACTCGTCCGTCCTCGCTCTCTTTTGGTAATTCAACAGCAGAAAATGATCAGGCTATAGCCGATCTTTTTGCTCAGTTTTTTGAAACCACTTACTCCAACTCAATAGACCCAAATCAGGCTTATCCTTACATTATCCCGAAATCGAACCAAATCTTCAGTCCTACCATTAACGAAAGCTCTCTTCTTAGGGATCTTCATCGTGTTAAGCCAGTTTTTTTACCAGGTCCCGACGGAATACCAGGCTGTGTGCTTAGGAATTGTGCCGAAGCCCTGTGCAATCCACTTCTCAAATTGTTTACCTTATCCTTAGAAACCTCCCACTTTCCCCTTATTTGGAAGGAATCATTCGTTATTCCTCTCCACAAAAAAGGTAGCAAATTGGATGCCAACAATTACAGAGGTATCTCTAAGTTGTCGGCCATCCCTAAACTGTTCGAAAATGTTATTACTCCTCATCTGCAGCACCTGTGTAGGTCAATTATTTCTCCATGTCAACATGGTTTTATTAGGCGAAGATCAATTACAACGAATCTGTTGGAGCTTACTTCCTTTATTATAAAGGGATACCGAAATAACTTTCAGGCAGATGTAATCTATACTGATTTCAGTAAAGCATTTGACTCTGTTAACCATTCCCTTCTTGTTCGGAAACTCGATTTAATGGGATTCCCGACTGATCTTCTTAATTGGATCTCAGGTTATCTAAATGGCAGGACGCAGAAGGTCCTTTTCGAAAATAAACTATCTAATGTTCTTAGGGTTACATCTGGCGTCCCGCAAGGGAGTCATTTGGGTCCCCTACTGTTTACATTATTTATCAACGATCTGCCCAAAGTTTTGACCAACTCCAGAGTACTTATGTATGCTGATGACGTCAAGCTTTGTGTGCAATATAATGATGCTACTTGCCAATCAGACTTACAGACAGATCTTAACAATTTTCAAACATGGTGCTGCGTGAACCTATTAAACTTAAACGGCTCTAAGTGCAAGCTAATGACATTCTCCCGTGTCACTCCTAAGCCTGCAACTTATACGCTAAACGGCTGCTCTTTGGAAAAAATTAATATAGTTGATGATTTAGGTGTCCGACTGGATCCTAAACTCGACTTTATCGATCATATTTCGTGCATGGTGAATAAAGCCAGGGGCGTGCTTGGTTTCATTAAACGGTGGTCTAAGGAATTCAATGACCCCTATGTCACAAAAACGTTATATACTTCACTTGTTCGTCCTATCTTAGAATATGGATCCTGCGTTTGGAGCCCTCAGTATGGCGTCCATAGTAAACGCATAGAATCGGTTCAAAAGAACTTCTTACTTTTCGCTTTACGCGGTTTAAACTGGGATGCAAACCAGAGGTTACCGTCTTATTCTAGTAGACTCTTACTAATTAACTTACCCCCCTTATCTGATCGTAGAACCATGCTAGGTATTACATTCATATACAACTTAATCCGTGGTGACGTGGAAAGTACTGACTTGCTCGGTCAGCTAAATTTTCACGTACCAATAAGAAACACTAGATCCTTTTTACCATTAGTTTTGCCCCACTGTAGAACATCCTTTGAACTGCATGAACCCTTTAGAGTCCTCTGTGCAAATTATAACGATTTGTACACAATAATATCTAACGTTGATAGCCTCCCAAAACTAAAAACTTCAATCTTAACCTACTTTGCGTGAAGCTATCAGTTAATGGTAGCTCCATTTTTGTTACATGTTCCTACATTCCTCCATTGTCGGAACTTCCTATTTATTGGAACCATCTTTCCGCTATTCAGTTGGTCTCCAAAAGACTTTCGGATAGGGACCATTTAGTTGTTCTTGGTGATTTTAACATCCCAGGGGCTATTTGGACCCTAGATAATTCCACAAATACACTTCTTACGACAACACATCATGATTTTATTGCTGGCTTGTTTGACATTTCGCTGTCCCAAGTCAATCATGTTCGAAATTCCTTAGAGCGCTTGCTTGATCTTTGTTTTGTCTCAGATCCTGAAAGAGTTAGTTTAGCTAGGGTGGCGCCCCTGACGCAACCCGAAGATCCCTATCATCCCACTTTCGATGTGACTATCGACATGGGGACTGTTTCACGGAATAAATCTGATAGTCCAGCCCAAGAAGTCTTCTGCTTTAGCAAGACAGATTTCGTACGGCTGAATAATTTCATAATTAATTACAACTGGTCCGACCTATACACATGCACTGACATGGCGGAAGCCGTGGGTATTTTTTATCGTGTTATGAATTCATTTTTTATTGACTGTGTTCCGTTATACTGTCCGTCTACATCAAACAAGCCTCCTTGGTTTACCAAAGAGTTGACCCGCCTCAAAAATAGAAAATCAAATCTATATGCTAAATATCAACGTACCGGTTCTCCGATTGCCCTATCTAGTTATTTATCAGCTCGATCCACTTTTACTGTGTGTAACGCGCAGTGCTACAATAATTATTTGACTCGTTGCGGGTCCCAGTTTTCTGAGGACCCAAAACAGTTTTATAATTTTGTTAAATCCAAGCGTAAATCCATTACTCGTCCGTCCTCGCTCTCTTTTGGTAATTCAACAGCAGAAAATGATCAGGCTATAGCCGATCTTTTTGCTCAGTTTTTTGAAACCACTTACTCCAACTCAATAGACCCAAATCAGGCTTATCCTTACATTATCCCGAAATCGAACCAAATCTTCAGTCCTACCATTAACGAAAGCTCTCTTCTTAGGGATCTTCATCGTGTTAAGCCAGTTTTTTTACCAGGTCCCGACGGAATACCAGGCTGTGTGCTTAGGAATTGTGCCGAAGCCCTGTGCAATCCACTTCTCAAATTGTTTACCTTATCCTTAGAAACCTCCCACTTTCCCCTTATTTGGAAGGAATCATTCGTTATTCCTCTCCACAAAAAAGGTAGCAAATTGGATGCCAACAATTACAGAGGTATCTCTAAGTTGTCGGCCATCCCTAAACTGTTCGAAAATGTTATTACTCCTCATCTGCAGCACCTGTGTAGGTCAAATATTTCTCCATGTCAACATGGTTTTATTAGGCGAAGATCAATTACAACGAATCTGTTGGAGCTTACTTCCTTTATTATAAAGGGATACCGAAATAACTTTCAGGCAGATGTAATCTATACTGATTTCAGTAAAGCATTTGACTCTGTTAACCATTCCCTTCTTGTTCGGAAACTCGATTTAATGGGATTCCCGACTGATCTTCTTAATTGGATCTCAGGTTATCTAAATGGCAGGACGCAGAAGGTCCTTTTCGAAAATAAACTATCTAATGTTCTTAGGGTTACATCTGGCGTCCCGCAAGGGAGTCATTTGGGTCCCCTACTGTTTACATTATTTATCAACGATCTGCCCAAAGTTTTGACCAACTCCAGAGTACTTATGTATGCTGATGACGTCAAGCTTTGTGTGCAATATAATGATGCTACTTGCCAATCAGACTTACAGACAGATCTTAACAATTTTCAAACATGGTGCTGCGTGAACCTATTAAACTTAAACGGCTCTAAGTGCAAGCTAATGACATTCTCCCGTGTCACTCCTAAGCCTGCAACTTATACGCTAAACGGCTGCTCTTTGGAAAAAATTAATATAGTTGATGATTTAGGTGTCCGACTGGATCCTAAACTCGACTTTATCGATCATATTTCGTGCATGGTGAATAAAGCCAGGGGCGTGCTTGGTTTCATTAAACGGTGGTCTAAGGAATTCAATGACCCCTATGTCACAAAAACGTTATATACTTCACTTGTTCGTCCTATCTTAGAATATGGATCCTGCGTTTGGAGCCCTCAGTATGGCGTCCATAGTAAACGCATAGAATCGGTTCAAAAGAACTTCTTACTTTTCGCTTTACGCGGTTTAAACTGGGATGCAAACCAGAGGTTACCGTCTTATTCTAGTAGACTCTTACTAATTAACTTACCCCCCTTATCTGATCGTAGAACCATGCTAGGTATTACATTCATATACAACTTAATCCGTGGTGACGTGGAAAGTACTGACTTGCTCGGTCAGCTAAATTTTCACGTACCAATAAGAAACACTAGATCCTTTTTACCATTAGTTTTGCCCCACTGTAGAACATCCTTTGAACTGCATGAACCCTTTAGAGTCCTCTGTGCAAATTATAACGATTTGTACACAATAATATCTAACGTTGATAGCCTCCCAAAACTAAAAACTTCAATCTTAACCTACTTACGCATGCAAGCAACCAATCCGGCAGTACGCCAGTAGTAGTCTCCCCGCATCCTTTTTTTTTTTTTAAGTCCTTCGCGTTTTACTAATTACTAACAGAACAAGCACGTGCTTGGTGTCGCAAGTTCCACTTGATATGTACTGTACATAGTGCATCAACGTCTTGCAATAAAAATAAAAAAAATAAAAATAAGATTAAATACAATATGTTTTTTGTGTACGATAGTATGTAGTTGAACAATTGGGAATTATAAAGATGCTTCTCCATCCATCCCAATGTATAAGAATTTGTATTTAGTTTGAAAGGAGAAGCGACTTGATCGCTCACTCCAGTGTACTTTTATTGAATGCTCTTTAATGTTATTACATTGACGCATATAGCTAAAGATCGCTCAGCGATGTCGGCAAAGAGGCGGCAGATCGGCAGTCGACGCTTATGTATAAATGGGTAAATATGTGTGGCTGACGGAGGGTCGCCGCGAGAGAGAGGCGTACTATGTTCACTTGGAGACAGAGCGGTCGCGCATGGCAATTATGCTGACTGCAATGTCCAGTCCCAGAACACTCAAGGGTTGTCATGTTACCGAGCGCCTGGGAAACTGCTTGGCTCTTAAGGGGTTATATACAGTTGTGATAGTCGAAAAAATAGATTTTTTTTATTGCATATTCTTAAAGTATATACTTGTCGGAGAAAGAGTATTTTCAGGTTCTGCCATACCGATAGCACAGTCAGTCCCGATCGCGCCAAGAGCCAAATTCAAATGTGTCCACACTTCAGAATACAAGGGCTTTTATACTCATGCCACTTTTCCATTCTCTGTCCCTTTCTCTCTTGGGCGACCGGGCCTCACTCAACGGTTACGCCACTCTTTAAGAGAGCTGGCAATGCCGTTGCGCTACGACTATAGCAGCAAGGAATTCCCAGAATCCCTGTCTTACCAGGAACCTATGTCGCAGCTGCGCATACTCAGCGACAACCAAAAGTGAGCGCCAAATATATTTAGCGTTCATGGAATTCAAATTATTCTGAGATCTGCGACATACTGTTGAGAATACTCTCACAAAAATTCAAAAACGATCGGAGCATTAGAACCGAAGTTGTAGCTATTTATAGCGCACTACCTGCACATCGGCCGGAACAAACTTGAAACTTTAAATGCGATTATCTCAGAATCTTGTTTTTTCGAAATTACCTTTGCGGTGGACACGATTACTTAAAAACTATTAATCCGATCACCACCAAATTTTGACCACTTATTTATTATAATAAAAACTAGTCCATTTTTTTTGAAAACTTCCTTTTTTAGAGCATAAAAACCGAAAATTTTACCCCTTAAAAATGACATTTTGTTAAAATCGTCGCCATTTTTTTTTAATCAAAATTTTTACAAATCCTTTGTTCACGGACAAGGCAATTCAATATACTAACGAAGTTTTTTTGAATTTTTGATTTCTGATGAACCGTTCTCGGGATATGATGTTCACCGCAAGTCACTATCGGAAAAAGAGGGTATTTGAATTCGGCCATAACTTTTTTATTAATTAATATTTTTTTATAAAAAAAATTTTAATAAGTACCCAGAAAGATGTACTAAACAACGCCGGCAAAACATTTTTAATAAATATTCTTTATGGTGTCAAAAAAAAAAAATCGACAAAACTTCCTATTTTTGCGCGGTACAACTGTATATAACCCCTTAAATTTATAAATTTTATTCTGTAAGTGTTGTGGCCAAGTGCTACAATCGGTTTGTGCTTATATTAATGCATAACACTGGATACAGTGGGCATTCGATATGTGAACATACTACATCTGCCTCCTGTTGAAAAATAACGTAATTTTATGAAGTTATTTTCTTACTATTTCTATATATAATATAAATGAACAAGTATTTTTTAATAATATTTTTTTGTTAGACAGTGTTTTTTTTAGTGTTTTTTTTTTCGAATCAGAAATTATTATTTATGTTTATTTTATTATTTCTTTTTTATTTTTATTTTGTATTATATTTTCATTATATGTATGGTTCTTAATTTATGTATACATGATATATGTAAAGTATATATACATATATTATAGTAGATTTCGAATATAATATTTGTTTTTAGAATTTGCAAGTTTTTCTATTATCTGATTTTTTGCTTTCTTCAACTTTCGTTATTTTTCTCCGCTTACAACATTCCTGCTGAAAACCAAACAACTGAATGAATCTTTTTTCGTCTCCGTTCCTTCTTTTGCTGCCGTCACTATCAGGCTCTCAGCCTAATACCAACAATCCCCTTTTTACATATATATAATTAAATAACTGGATATTCATAAGTTAAAAAAAAATATAATTTTTTATTTATCTGAATATTACAATTAGTTTTACAAAGGTTTTGTATTTTAAATGAAGATCACCGACCCAACAATTTCGTGTCTCAAACTGAACTCTCCTAATTGATTTGGATTGATTGACGTTCAAGCCTCGGTCTCTAGCTTTCAAATATTGAGTTAAACTTTTAAAGTTCTGAAGACAATTTGGAGAGAGCTTGGAGTTAGTAATTAATCTTCTCTTGGATTAAAGTGCATTCGCTCTTGGATACAAGTGCTCTTTGATTTTACGATTTGTTATTGAAATCTAATATTTTTGTTTTCGACTTGGCGAGTCCGAACTTTGAACGTGGGAACGTGTGATGACTTAAGTCATAAATGTTTAGTCTACAGAAGGGACTGTCTGGAGTTTGTTTAGAGTTTCAGATTGCAGTCTTTGTGTGGAGCCTGGGTTTATTCCACTAGCTTTGGCTTTAGGATTCTTATAAACATCCGATTGCTATCTGGTGCTCTGGTTACTATCTGGTGTGTACTGGATATAACTAGGGTAGAAAAGGGTGTATTGGGCAAGGGTAGTTGTGTTACAGGGTATTACAATAATGTGTGTTTGTGTTGTGTGTAAAGAAAGTAGGCATAGACAGAGTCCTTGGGACTTGGATATGTCACTCCCCCAATCGTTGAATTTTGCCTGTCCTCAGGAATTTAAATTTGGGTAGATTAAAATATTTTCTGAATCTATGGGTTCATTAATAATTTGGTCCGGTGTGTCTTCAGGTTTAGTATATTTTACACTTAATTTCTGTGGTAGGCTAGATACACATAAGGCCCACTGTACATTGTATTAGCATAGAATCAGGATAAAGCCCATTGTATTGAAGAGGCATACAAGATAAAATCCCCGTTAGAGTTAAGTATAACACTGTCATCTCTGTCTATCTCGCACATTAGCTTTAAGAGATAAATATGTACGTATACCTATCTCGCTTACACATCGAAAGGTATAAGTAAAGGAAAAGAAACGACGCCGCGACATTCGGTGGTTTGTGTTCGAGAAGAAAAGTTTAAATAAAGCATAGGATTTATATTCTTACGTTTACAACTATAACGTTTACATTTCTTAGGAATATTCTTAAATTTATAAATTAAATACAGGATTAAACCGGCTATTGTAATTACAAATGTGGTTATACATATGATTTGGAATGTTGGGTAATAATTTACATTATTGTCTATTAATTCTTTGGTCTCCAAATAAACTAATGGTTCTATTTTGGTGATATTATTGTTTATATAAATTGTTTGTGTAAAATCGGCAAAACTATTGGAAATTATGAATTCATCAATTTGGATCGTACAATTTTTAATTTTGATCATGTTATTTCCTATTATTGTGACTTTACTATTTTGTGCAATCTTGGTTTACCATTGTTTGTAGAAGATTCCATGTAATTAAAATATTGTATTCAATGTAGTTTAGTTGGAAATTCTTCTGTGTTTTTGTGTATTTGCACTCTGTGGTCTCTTGTTTAACAATTCCAATAATGCATTTGTCAAATATTATTTGGCCTGTATTCTTATTATAAACCTTATCATCAAAGATATAATACTTATCGAATAGATGTTCCGTCAGGATATAATTATGTTCTTCTGGGTATGGAATGATTTCGAAAACTGTCACTTCGCAATATTGTTGGAAATATGTGAGGTAATCAGGATTTCGTTAGTATCTGTTTTAAGCCAGGTGGATGTTTTGATTTTTAGAATCTTTTCGGAATTAACTTGTTTTAGGTAATCATGCTTTAGTAGTTTTGGGTTGAAAATTCCTAATCTGGTTAATTGCATGCCAAGTTGTATGTCTTTGATATATTCCGTGAACTGCTGTATATTAAACATCAAAATTGCTAGATGCTGGTCTTTCTCCTTATCTTCCCTGAGCTTGTTAATAATGTCTATTCCGCTATTGATATGATAATCATATTAATGTCATGGTTTTGGACTGAACTTTCTGACAAATTATTAATTCTTTCTTCTAGCTCTTCTCTGTCATTTTGGTCTAAAGTACCGAATAGATATTTATACGCCGTACCTACTACATTAAGGAGACCTCTTTTGTTACGCTTGATAATTCTTATACCGGTTATTTCCCTCTTTAACTTTTCAACTAAATATTGTATTTGTAAAATACTCGGGAATTCTTTTGCTTCATTTAACAGGTTGTCGAATATTAGCATGGTCTTTGTCAAATTTATACTCAAGTAGTGATATTCGTTATTTATTGGGATGTCCGTGGTTCCTGTTTGGAATACCAGATATCCATTCCTTGCACTTATTGGGTTTACTTCGATGTTACTCCCTTGGACCAAAGACAATAGAGCTATAAGATAAGTAACGCCATACGATTTTTTTGCACACGATTTTTTTGTGCTGGCTTTTGAACTGGCTCCAGGCTCTCTCTTAGATTTTGTTCAAAAGCCAGCGAAGAGAGCGCTCTAGAGCCAGCCGTTCTCTTGTACGCATTCAGCGACGCCGCCGGGTGTTTGTGTGCAAACGGGCCTCAGAAGGCCAATTTCGCTAATAAATTTATTTTTTATTTAAACATCTCTTTAATTTTATATACTTATTGATTTATAAATGAATTTTTTATAATGTATGAATCATAATAATATATTGTTAATTTATTAGTCAATTGAATTTGATAATTGTAAATACATACAAACATACATAAATCAATTATTTGTATTAATTTGCATATTTATTTAATAATAAAATTATAAAATATACATACAGATGAAAATAAAATTTAGTTAACTGATTTTCTGGATTGAACTTGTATACAAATACAATCCATATTCGAGATCAGCTGTTTTTGCTGCCGCTACTATCGCACAGTGGCGCCTTTTCTCAATTAGCGTTTCAAAAATCATATATTTTGAACCAAATAAGATAATCTAATAATTTGAACGGACAGATAATTGTTGTAAAATATATATATGTACTGCATAATAATAAAAAAAATATGCTAACTGTAGCGCTCACGGTTTTGTGGCGGTTACACTTAGAATTAAAAAAAAAATTTTAATTGATTTTATTACAGATTCTCAATCCTTGAGAAATGTTCTGTCGAATAAGTATGGTTAAAATCGTTTTTGCGAACATGACTTTTTCGATTTTTGCAACGCTAATTGTTCGAGAGGCGCTACTGTGCATCGCCTCCTAACAAGCGGTCGCTAGCACAAAACACATTTTTACATTTTTTGGTGCTTGCGCACTGGCGCACACATATTCTCGCACACATACGCGCTTGCGTGTTCTTGTGTTTACTCATACAAGCAAACGCATTCTATTTTTAGAACGCGATTGTCGTTGCCATCAAAAATGAAGCCCCATATTGCAAAACGAATGTATGGGCGTGAGGCATCTTGTTAATTGTATTGTCTTTGCTTGGACCATATGAATCATGGGGATCATACATATCAGCAAAATTGGAAGTATCAGCCGTTTACATTTCTTCGTCCGGTCTGAAAGTATCGTATTTGCTTTTGTTAAATTTCTTTTGCCTTTTGAATTTGGACTTATAATGAACGATTTTCCTGCCGCGATTAGTTTCTTCGAAATGTTTATCATCCACTTGTTTTATTTGTCCTGTCTTTTTGAACGGATTTGTGACTTTACTTTTTACAAGTGGGGCCTGCCTATACTTTGTATTAACCTCAAACTGTTTTCTTTTTTCGTTGAGCTTGTTAATTCGGTCAATTTTATTTTGTTTTGTATTAAAGTCGGGGCTTCCTGCATAGAGAAAGATATCTGCTGGGGTTCTCTTGGTAGTATTATGCTTTGTTTTGTGATTATAAACATATAAGATAGATTCGTACTTTGTACACTTGTCCTCTATGTTCGCTTCACTACCAATGATCCTAAGATTCTCATTAAAAGTTTTGTGAAATCTTTCTATGTCAGACACTCCGTTTTTGCTTGTGGTTACAGAAATATTTACACCTTCAGATTTTAACCAGTTCTGTAGTGCAATGCACATGAATGCTGAATCTTTGTCCGCTTTGATTTCTTGAGGTTTTCCCATATCATTGAATATCTTCATAATGGCCCTTTTTGCTTCAAGCCAGTCTCTTTTTACTTCGACGAGCGTCGCAAATTTAGAGTAGATATCTATGCAAGACAAGAAAATCTGATTTCCCGTAAGATAAAAATCAATTACGTATTTTTCTCGAGCGTGTAATATTTCTGGTGTGGTTTCGAACCGCAAGTTTGTATTTCTATGTTCGGTTTTGGCAACATTGCAGATTTCGCATTCATTGATAATGTTCTGAATGAGCTTCTGACTGTCCGGATAATAATAGTCTTCTTTAAACCAGTTGATAGTTTTTTCTATTCCGGGGTGTAGAAACTCCTTATGTTTCTTGAGGATCAAGTCTTTGAATTCAGCATAAGTTGAAACATCAATCAATTTTCTGGTACATCTCAACAATTTAGTTAAACTGTTGGGCTTATAATCTCAGTATATGCCCTTTGGAATACCAAAAAGTTCTCGTCATTTGGGAATAAAATGGCGCTTTTCTTTGTGCACACATATTCTTTAATGAGGGATTTAGCTAATTCGTTAGTCATTTCTTTATATGGTATCTTGATTTTTTCTATCTCGGTTTGTCGAGAGTAGAAATTCAATGGTCTCTCAGAGATGGATATGTAGTTCAAATTATCTTCTCCTGCACTATGGATAGTGGCATCATTGCTGTTTGCAATTTCACCGAGCATTACTTCCTCAATTTTCGTTCTGGAGAGGGCGTCTGCTACATAGTACTCTTTTCCAGGGAGATATTTTATTTTGTAATCAAATTCATTTAGTTTGATCTTCCATCTTTGGAGCTTCATATTTGGTTCTTTGATATTATTGAGCCATACCAGTGGTTTGTGGTCACTCTGTATTTCAAATGGCCTGCCAAATAGGTATGACCTGAAATACTTCGTTGCCCAAACTATTGCTAGCAGTTCTTTTTCGATCGTAGCATAGTTTATTTCGTGCTCATTTAGAGTTCTACTGGCATAACATACAGGCTTGTGATCCTGAGATAATACGGCACCTATTGCCAAATTACTTGCGTCAGTTGTTAGGGAAAAAGGTTTTGAGAAATCAGGATAGATTAAAATCGGTTCTGAAGTTTCAATACCTTTAGCCTTTCAAATGATTCAATGTATTCTTTACTCTTGGTGTTGATTACCGCTCCTTTCTTCAACTTCATTGTCATTGGTTTGACAATTTTTGCGAAGTTGGGGATGAATTTTCTATAAAAGCCACAAAGTCCTAAGAATGATTTAATTTGTTTAGGGGTCTTTGGCAATGGAAAATTTATAATAGCATTGGTCTTATTTGGATTAGGCTTTATACCGTCTGCCGTGACGACGTGTCCAGAAACTCAGTTTCTTTTTTCATGAATTCGCACTTGTCTAGCTGCAGTTTCAAATTAGCATCCCTTAATTTTCCAAAGACTTTCTTGGGTGATAAGATATGCTCCTCCAATGAAGTGGAGTAGATAATTATATCATCTAGGTACACTAGGCAATCTTTGTAGATTAAATCTTTAAGAAGATTGTTCATGCATCTCTGGAATGTTGCGTGTGCATTTTTCAAACCAAAGGGCATACGTGTGTATTCGTAATGTCCATGTTTGGTCGAAAAGACTGTCTTTGCAATAGAATTATCATCCATTTGAATTTGATAAAATCCTTTAGCTAGATCAATCGTAGTGAAATACTGGCAACGACCAAGTTTGTCCAATATTTCATCCATTCGCGGGATAGGAAATTTGTCATTTACAGTAATCCATTTAGATTTCTGTAATCGACTACTAACCGAAATTTCGGCTTCCCTGAGGCATCAGCCTTCTTGGGGACCACCCAAATGGGAGAACAGTAAGGAGATTTCGATTTACGAATTATTTCCTGTTCTATCATTTCCTTGATTTGTTTGTTTACCTCCTGATCCACGCTTTGGGGATACTTATAAGGCTTTCGGTAAACTGGATCTTCGTGTTGAGTTTGAATGACGTGCTTAATTGTACTTGTGAAAGTCAAATTTTCACTTTCCATGTACTGAATGTCCCTATATTCATAGAGAACCTTCTTTAAGCACTCAATTTCTTCAACATTTAGATGTTCGAGTCTATACTCGTTGCATTCGCGTAATTCGTTTTCAACTGCGAAGCTGACTATATCGTTGTCAACGGACTGAGGGTCAATTTCGGTTACTTTTTGGCCCTTTAAGTCTTTACTTGGAGTAAGGCACTTTGACGGTGCGGTCTTCTCCTTCTTTTGTCTCGATTTTACTCCCTTTGTAGGTGCAACTTTATCCACTTTTGTTTTTTCTACGTGCTGTTCTGCAGATGCAAGCTCATTTTTGGGTTTTGGGTCGAGGCATTTTGCAGATGCGGTCTCGCCCTTTTCTTCTTTGAAACAGAATTTATAGGTTTTGGAGCCTAAAGTTACTGTCTCCTTCTCATAATCGATTTTAGCTTTAGTATCTTCGAGATACGGGCGACCTAACAGGAAATCATAACTTTCGGAAAAATTATGCACATAAAATTTCTGCACGGACGAACACACAGCACTGGGTTTTAACTTGATACTTTTTACCAATTTTATTGGCCCCTTTAAAGTGTATACCGTGAGCTTTTCTGTGTTTTCTTTTACATTTGCGAAATTTTCCTTTATGATGTTGATGGAAGAACCTGTGTCAACCCTGCCCTTATAAAGCTTGTCTTCGTACGTTATTTTTTAAAACGGACCGACCCTTCCTCTTCTGATTCCTGTGTCTCCGAGGCAGCTTGATGAAAATTTACATCCATGCGGCTTTTTCCGCTTCAACTTTCTCTTTGCCTTTTGACACCTCCGCCACTACTCGCGTTGTTGGAAGTTTAGGGTTGGTAATTGAGGGGGTTATTTTGCCTAGCCTGAGTTAAACCATCTCTAACTTTATTGTAGTTGCCTCTCTGATTTGGTGGAATGGGACGAGAAGTGTTTTGGTTCTGGTTACTCTGGTTAGTATTTTGTGTTAAAGAATTTTGATTAGTAGAATTGTAGTAATTACCGGGGTGATTATGTTTGTTATTGTAATATCTCTGATTATTTCTTAGGTTCTTATTCCCCCCGTTCTTATGATTGTGCCAGCTCGATTTAGAATAGCTATCCTCTGGATTTGAGTTTCTAATCGTTCAATAAACTTACTGATGCTACCTGGGTAGGTAGTTTCTTCCAGCTGTTTCATCAGTGTTACATAAGGGCGATGGTCCTTGAAGGATATTGCTAGGGCTGTCCTCATCTCGTCCATGACGTTGCTCCTGCTTGAATTACTGCTTCTAGTGCGTCGTCGACAATAACTCTTCGGATTGCTCCATAGATCACATGTGCCTGACACGCATCTTGGGTTGGATAGAGCGTCAGTAGCGTCACTTGGCTGATAAAGCCGGATAGCTTTCCAGGGGTTCCATCATAGAAATGGAGTTCCTTGATTTGGGCCAGCAACTGGTTCAGGTGTACTTCGGAGAGTTGTGGAACTGCCATTTTTATGATTTGTTGGTTTGGTAAGTTTTTGATTGATTCGATTGGTTGCTTGCAGAGTTTTATTTCTGACCACAGGGGATTTTTTCAGTTTTCACATAATTAAATAATTTCTTGTTGATATTATTTCTCTGACCGCACGGGATTTTTTGTCACTTCGAATCACGTAGATTCTTTTGCGGATCACTTTAACTTCGGAATCACTGTTAAAATTCGCTGGTTTCAGGATGCTAGTTGTATAGCGTATCCTTTCAGTTAAACCAGTACCGTACTTTAAGGACTCTTTCTGTTTGATGATCCTACCGGCGGCGCCAATTAAATAACTGGATATTCATAAGTTAAAAAAAATATAATTTTTTATTTATCTGAATATTACAATTAGTTTTACAAAGTTTTGTATTTTAAATGAAGATCACCGACCCAACAATTTCGTGTCTCAAACTGAACTCTCCTAATTTATTTGGATTGATTGACGTTCAAGCCTCGGTCTCGAGCTTTCAAATATTGAGTTAAACTTTTAAAGTTCTGAAGACAATTTGGAGAGAGCTTGGAGTTAGTAATTAATCTTCTCTTGGATTCAAGAGCATTTGCTCTTGGATACAAGTGCTCTTTGATTTTACGATTTGTTATTGAAATGTAATATTTTTGTTTTCGACTTGGCGAGTCCGAACTTTGAACGTGGGAACGTGTGATGACTTAAGGGGGTCTTCTCATTGGGCAACTTTTTTTTTTCGATTTTTTTTTTTTGCATTTATTTGTAGCTTGGAATGGTGTGTATATGTCCCCAAAAGGATTTTTGGAAATTCGAAATACTTTAGAAGATACAGCCTTTTTTGTGAAGCAAGATCTATGCAAAATGAGCTTTTTTCAAACTTCAAACGCGTTTATCTCGAAACCACGTTTTTCGAACTGGCGGCCATGATATCTCCAGTTCAACTGAACCGATTTTCATGAAACAAAGTGGAATCGACGCAGAATTGTCACCATTTTCGGCTGACGGAACAGATTTTTTTTTAAATTATTTTTTCTATTTTTTTTACACTAAACTACAAAAAAAACGTCCGAAATCGAATTTTTTTTTTGAATGGCCGCCATTTTGTTTTAAAAATTAAAAAAAAAAAATCTGTTCCGTCAGCCGAAAATGACATCTATTCTGATTATAACCCCGTTTTTATTTTTCATTTCGGACGCTCTGGAGACCCTGAATCGTGGCCGCCAGGACGACACCTTTTTTTTCGACCACCAAGTTTGAAGTCTCATTACTCTTTGAACAACCCTCGTATCGAGACAAGAACAACTTTTTTAGTTACTTTGAACATTTTTGAATACAATAAATAAAAAAAGTGTTCAATTATTCTTTGCGTTTTCAAATAAGAATTTTTTTAAAAAGGGTCCAAAAAACGGCTTTTGAATGAGAAGACCCCCTTAAGTCATAAATGTTTAGTCTACAGAAGGGACTGCCTGGAGTTTGTTTAGAGTTTCAGATTGCATCCTTTGTGTGGAGTCTGGGTTTATTCCACTAGCTTTGGCTTTAGGATTCTTATAAACATCCGGTTGCTATCTGGTGCTCTGGTTACTATCTGGTGTGTACTGGATATAACTAGGTTAGAAAAGGGTGTATTGGGCAAGTGTAGTTGTGTTACAGGGTATTACAATAATGTGTGTTTGTGTTGTGTGTAAAGAAAGTAGGCATAGACAGAGTCCGTGGGACTATGGATATGTCACTCCCCCAATCGTTGAATTTTGCCTGTTCTCAGGAATTTAAATTTGGGTAGATTAAAATATTTTCTGAATCTATGGGTTCATTAATAATTTGGTCCGGTGTGTCTTCAGGTTTAGTATATTTTACACTTAATTTCTGTGGTAGGCTAGATACACATAAGGCCCACTGTACATTGTATTAGCATAGAATCAGGATAAAGCCCATTGTATTGAAGAGGCATACAAGATAAAATCCCCGTTAGAGTTAAGTATAACACTGTCATCTCTGTCTATCTCGCACATTAGCTTTAAGAGATAAATATGTACGTATACCTATCTCGCTTACGCATCGAAAGGTATAAGTAAAGGAAAAGGCTTGTGTTCGAGAAGAAAAGTTTAAATAAAGCATAGGATTTATATTCTTACGTTTACAACTATAACGTTTACAACATCAGAAGTGGTCATTACTCACTATGCCTGACGTGGATTTGAAGCAATTCTCGGTGCTCCAACTGAAGAACTGGTTGGGAGCTCTCGTACGCCCAACTTCCGGCACTAAAGCGGAGTTAATAGCGCGTCTGCAAGCAATCTGTCCAGAGACACGTGGCGATCCGCCAACCAAGACAAACCAAGACATCGAGCAGCCAGGGCGACCAACCACCAAACGGCCGATCGGCAGCAGAACCAGCAGACGAGACGGATGGAGCTGCATCTTTGCTGGTACTGCAGGGGCCACAGGGTGCTTGCAAGAGGTCTCAGGCGACGCGCACTCAATGGCGTCGCATACCGTGGACAACGTCGAGTTTGAGCAACTATCACTCGTGGATGCCGAAAAAGCCACCCTACAGAAGATTCGTGATGAAATAGACGCGAGCATGGCCGTATTGCAGAGGATTCACACAGAGATCGACGGCGCAATCAAGAAGAAATCCGTTCATGTTCACCAAACCCATGACGTCATCGTCTGCAAGCAATCTGTCCAGAGACACGTGGCGATCCGCCAACCAAGACAAACCAAGACATCGAGCAGCCAGGGCGACCAACCACCAAACGGCCGATCGGCAGCAGAACCAGCAGACGAGACGGATGGAGCTGCATCTTTGCTGGTACTGCAGGGGCCACAGGGTGCTTGCAAGAGGTCTCAGGCGACGCGCACTCAATGGCGTCGCATACCGTGGACAACGTCGAGTTTGAGCAACTATCACTCGTGGATGCCGAAAAAGCCACCCTACAGAAGATTCGTGATGAAATAGACGCGAGCATGGCCGTATTGCAGAGGATTCACACAGAGATCGACGGCGCAATCAAGAAGAAATCCGTT
Organism: Drosophila kikkawai; assembly: GCF_030179895.1. Lineage (NCBI taxonomy): Eukaryota > Metazoa > Arthropoda > Insecta > Diptera > Drosophilidae > Drosophila > Drosophila kikkawai. Next base: position 5,884,622 of record NC_091733.1, on the reverse strand, counting down.
CATGTTCACCAAACCCATGACGTCATCGAAAATGCCATGGAATATTCTAGAAGTGCTAACATTGGCGCTAACAGCGACGCTGTTAAGATTAACAGCACCAAAGTGACCATCACCGCCGATAACATTGGTCCGGACAATACCAGGGTTGGAAAATGGATCGATGGCAGTGATGATCAACGCATGAACACAAATGTAAACAAACTACTGGAATCTCCGGCAGCATCGCTTGCTTTGGCAAAAGAAGTTACAATGGAATACAACGGCAGCGTGTGTGCGCGCAATTGGGTCACACAGCTTCAGAACATTTGCAAGTTATATAATTTAGACGAGGGCTGCATGCATATGCTCCTGATTGCCAAGCTAAAGGGAAACGCGCAACGCTGGCTACACGCAAACGCCACGCGCATTCTGGACTCAGCCGATCAGCTTTGCGAGCAACTTATCATGACGTTCGGCGTTAAAATGTCCAAAGGAGAGCTGAGGAGCGCATTGCAAAGACGTCAATGGCGTCCAGAAGAGAAGTTCGCCGCTTATTTTGAGGACAAGGTTATGCTAGCTAACGACATCAACATCGATTTGGAGGAGCTTCTGGAGAACATCATAGAAGGCATTCCAGCACCAGCGCTGCGCAACCAGGCACGCATACAGTGCTTTTCCGAGCCGATGCAGATTCTGCGAGCCTTCGCGGAAGTCCGTTTACCAGAGCGCAAAACAGGAGGCAATTCGACAAAGCAGCTATCTGGAAAAGTTGCAAAAATTTTGGGAAAATTTTGTGTTACGTATTAAAAGAAAGAATAAAATGTTATTTTTATATGTACGTGGTCCCAAACGAGTCTATGAGTCATAATGTAGTTCTTGGAAGAAACTTTATGGAAGCTTGCCAGCTGAAATTGGATCCAGACACTTTGGGAAAGGTTACAATTGACCCTTTAGATATTAAAAAAGATAAAAAAACAAATAATGATACACTTAGTCATACAGTCAGAGAGACAGTTAGTGAAACAGTTAGTGAAACAGTTAGTGAGACAGTTAGTGATACAGTTAGTGATACAGTTAGTGAGACAGTTAGTGAGACAGTTAGTGATACAGTTAGTGAGACAGTTAGTGAGACAGTTAGTGAGACAGTTAGTGAGACAGTTAGTGAAACAGTTAGTGAGAAAGTTAGTGAAACAGTTAATGAGACACTTAGTCATACAGTTAGTGAAACAGTTATACTGGCATGACACTGCCGCATTAATTAGAGACTTCATTAAAGATTTGACAGCGCTATAGCGTTTTACACAAGTGCGAGCAAGACGACTATATGGCGCTCTAATGCATTAGAATAATGCATTAGCTACTTCATTGGCGCGATAATCGATAGATCTACATAAAAATACTAGATACTCGATAACAAAATACGGGTTTAATGAAGAAAATTGTAATTGAAAAATGTATTAGCCAGCTCATTGACAGTATGGTCTCACAATGAGAATTTTATTTTTATATAATTTCGCTGGTTTTTTGAACTGAAAAATTATTAGAAAATTAGCAAAAATAATATGTTTTGCGGTAGCAAGGTTCCTGCGCTGTAAAATTAATTTAAATTGTTTTTTTTTTTTAATAATTAAAAAAATTTTAAGCATTATAGGTTAAAAACACAAATTTAAAGGATTCTGCATTTATTTTTGCAAGAATACTTCGACGAGGAATTCAGAAATTCATAATAATACGCCGCGAATGGCGGCCGTTTTTTTGTTTACCTTTTACGGTCGGTGTGACCGTAGTCGTATTACCAAAATAATCCAAGCAAAATTCAAGCCAAATTACACAAAATTACACATATAGTGGTCTCTTTCAAGGTTTTAATGAAGTAGCTAATTAATGAAAACTGCATTAGTGTATCATATGGGCATTAGCGAAACAGGTAGTGAAACGGGTAGTGAAGCGTTTAGTAAAATAGTTAGTCCTGAAATTAATGATATAGTTAATCCTACAGTTAGTAAAACGGTTATCGATACAGTTATGCCTTTGAATACGGTTATGCCTAGTTATGAGGAAACGGTTAAAGAAATATTTAGTATTGATTATATGGAGGATGAGCAAATGAGTTATATATGCGGCACAAATAACGACCAAGGCTTAAACTGCCGATTAGAAGAGATTATTAAATGCAATTACTTTAGTGTAGAAAAGCCTGCAGAACCTTTCGTCCAGGGTTTGCATTTACTACTCCATAGCAGCAAAATTCATAAAAATATTGCTATGCTATTGCTACCGCTCTCGCTTTGACGAGACCCGTAGCAGAAGATCGGCAAAGCCTATGCTCTGCTCTGCTCGTAGTTTTCTCGGATCAAAAACTACGGCTATAGCTATAGCAAAAAATAAATAGCAGTGCTCTGCGTAGCCGTAGCCGTAGCAAAAAATTGAGAGCGAGATGAGAGCAGAGCAAAAGGAGTTTCGTCATATGCTACCTGCTGTCGCGTGCCCCTGTTTCTCTCTCTTTCTGTCCTCCTGTGTTTTGTTTTTGTTTTCTGCTGCAGCGACAGCAGGTAGCATATGACGAAACTCCTTTTGCTCTGCTCTCATCTCGCTCTCAATTTTTTTGCTACGGCTACGGCTACGCAGAGCACTGCTTTTGAGTTTTTTTGCTATAGCTAAAGCCGTAGTTTTTGATCCGAGAAAACTACGAGCAGAGCAGAGCATAGGCTTTGCCGATCTTCTGCTACGGCTCTGCTACGGCTCTCGTCAAAGCGAGAGCGGTAGCAATAGCAAAACGAAATACTACGGGAGTAGCGTAGTTTTTCAAACGCTGCTTTCGTCAAATGTGAAATAAAACTGAATTTGGAAACTTCAAAACCATTTAGCTGCGCCCCAAGGCGACTAGCTTATTCAGAGAAAGAGAAATTGCAAAAATTGCTAGATGAATATTTAAAAGATGGAATTATACAACCCAGTGAATCCGAATATGCTTCACCCATAGTTTTAGTCAAAAAGAAGACAGGAGACATAAGATTATGTATAGACTTTAGAAAACTGAACAAGGTTCCAATTAAAGACAATTATCCGATTCCGCTTATCGATGACCTCTTAGACAAACTGGTTAACAAGAAAGTTTTTTCGAAACTTGATTTAAAAAATGGTTATTTTCATGTGTTTGTCAATAAGGAATCGGTTAAATACACCTCGTTTGTTACGCCTTTAGGACAATTCGAATTTCTTAGGATGCCAATGGGCCTGAAAACTGCATCGGCAGTGTTTCAAAGATTTGTTAACAGAATTTTCGAGGATCTTATTAGAAAGAACAAAGTGATCGTATACATGGACGACATCATGATCGCCAGTAAGGACACTGAGGAACAATTTCAGATCTTAAAGGAAGTGATTCTCAGGTTAGCTCAAATCAAATTAGAATTAAGAATGGATAAATGTGAGTTTCTTCAAACTAATGTTAAATATTTAGGATTCATTATAAATGGCGAAGGCATTAGGGCTGACGACAAAGGGATAGAAGCCATACAACATTTTCCAATTCCAGACAAGACACAATCCGTTCAAAGTTTCCTAGGCTTATGTTCATACTTCCGTAGATTTATAAAAGATTTTTCAACATTAGCGAAACCATTATACGATCTTTTGAGAAAAGATGAAAAATTTAAGTTTGGAGAGAAGGAAATGAACTGTTTTTCAACGTTTAAGAAAAAGCTAGTGCAGGCACCGGTTTTAGCTATTTACAATTACAAAGACGAAGTAGAGCTGCACTGTGATGCAAGCGCTCTTGGTTTTGGTGCTGTGCTATGTCAAAAGAAAGAAGACGGGAAATTACACCCCATATTTTATTTTTCGAAGCGCACAACTGTCGCTGAGGCAAAATATCACAGTTTCGAACTGGAGACAATCGCTATTATTTACGCATTGCGAAGATTTAGAATATATTTATATGGAAAACGCTTTAAAATTATTACTGACTGTAATTCTCTTACTTTAACCCTTAATAAGATTGAACTTAGTCCGCGAATAGCTAGATGGGCGTTAGAGCTCCAAAACTACGACTATGAGCTCATAAATAGAGAAGGAAAAAGAATGCAGCATGTTGATGCTCTTAGTAGATGCACAAATATTCTGATTGTAGAGTCGAATACGTTTGAAGATAATTTAGTAATCTGCCCGGCCAAAGATCCAAAAGTTCAGGAGATTAAAAAACGGTTAGAAAAAGACGAACATAAGTTATTCGAAATGAGAAACGGAATTATTTATAGAGAATGCAACGATGGCAGACTATTATTTTATGTTCCTAGGGACATGGAAGAGCATGTTCTATATAAATATCACAATGAGGTCGGACATGTAGGTAGAGACAAAATGTTGGATAGTATTTTGAAATCTTATTGGTTTCCCAGTGCCAAAGAAAAATGTTTAAGTCATATAGAAAATTGTTTAAAATGTGTCGCGTTCTCCCCTAAAACAGGCAAGGAAGGATTTTTGCATTGCATTCCGAAAGGTAGCAAACCATTCGAACTAATACACATCGATCATTATGGTCCAGTCGACTCAGGTAGATCAAAAAAACACATTTTTGTCGTGATCGACGGTTTTACGAAGTTTGTACGCTTATATGCAACAAAGACTACGAATACAAGGGAAGTCGTTACCGCCCTGAAGGACTATTTTAGAGCATATAGCAAGCCTAAATGCATCATATCAGACAGGGGAAGTTGTTTTACATCCAAAGAGTTCGATGATTTTGTGTCAGAGTTTGATATTAAGCAAATGGAGATTGCAACTGGATCACCTCAGGCTAACGGGCAGGTTGAAAGAGTCAATAGAAGTTTAGGTCCAATGATAGCGAAGCTAATAGAACCAGAGAAAGGCATATATTGGGATACAGTAATAGATAAAGTTGAAACCGTGTTAAATAATACGCAACACCGTAGTATCAAGCAAACCCCAAGCAAAGTGCTTTTTGGCTTAGAACAAAGAGGAAAAATTATGGATGGGTTAAAAGAAAAACTAGAAGAAATAGATAATACTCCAGAAGAAAGGGACTTGGAGAAGATTAGAACCGAAGCAGAAAAGAATCAAGGAAAAACTCAAGCGTATAACAAAAAGCATTAAGTTAAGTCCTTCGACAGGACATGTGGGGAGCCCCGCCATAGTTTCAGTCACTATGGCGAAGCTACGGCCCCAGTTTATACCTATTCATTCCCACAGATCCAAAGATTCAGAGTAGGAGACCAGAGTCGACGTTATAATTCGTATTTATTTAATTGATTCGAACAAGAGGATAACTAATGATAACTCGTTCGGTTCGCCGTCCAATTGCTTCTGCCTTGACCCAAGTCGTCGCCTGGCCTTCAGCCCTCGGTAGATGGGCGTTCCGTTGGCGCCGCCCGACGTCAGCGTCGGCAGCGCTTGCAATACTGCAGACCTTGCAGTTCTCACCGTGCTCCAGTTGCACGGTGAGCGGTCAATGTGCCGTGCCCGGCGGATGTCTGTCGCCGTGCTGAGTCGGCACGGGGTGCGGGGAGCAGGTGGCTCGTCAGCTTTTCCGTCGGCCGGTGGATACCAATGTGCCGAGTCGGCACGGGGTGCGGGGGGCAGGTGAAGTTGGCCGGTCAGCGCTCCCGTGGCCGGACGGCGGATGTTGATATGCCGAGTCGGCACGGGGAGCGGGGGAACAGTTGGGTCGGGCGGCCAGCCCTTCACTGTTAACTCTTCCCCCTTTGAAAATCTGCGTCCCGCAGATCAGCAGCTCTTCACGTGGGTCGGACCGGCGGCGTGTGCCTCCAGTTCGACGATGCCTCGATGCGTTGGGATGCCCTTGGTGGAGGTTATTTTTCTCCACACAACATATAGCAGTGAGGCGATAATGAGGGTAATCGTTGTTTCTGTTAAAATTGAGAACAAGAAATTATTAGATATTGTGGACAGTCTTTTTAGGTTCTGCAAGCTGAAGTCATGCACATATTTTAACGAGAGTTTGTAACCTGTGGCGGTTACTTTACTAAGCACAGCTGGCATGGCCATCACGTGCGTCGACGCATAACTGCTATAGGTCATGTTGCCAATATGGATGGTCTCATTGCTGTATTGCAATATGAAGGAGCCCATTAGCTGGCGTTTTCCTGAATTTGTTATGACTGTTCCATTGAAATTCGTCAGGAACAGGGTACCATCGTCGACCAACTCCACTATTTCCTGATCGTTCCTTAGGTGGTCGCAGAGGGCGTGTCCTCCCTTCAAGAGTCTGGGGATGCAGCCGGCCTCGTCCAGTCTCTTTAGATTCTTTTCTCGGCAAACAGTAGTATTGCCGATGGTGAGGCAGTCACCCAATACCGCGACGGTTTCTTGGGGAGCCATCGCCAGTTTGTTATTTTCCAGCTCTACTTGCTTACCCTCTATAATCGTAGGGTAAAGGAGCATTAACTTGTAGCTAGTGTCGATGACTTTGGGCAGCGCCAACACGTATAAAACGCAGCTCCCATTAGTCAGAATCGACGGCTCCGCGAATTCCACCGCTTCCACCACATTCTGGTATGGCAGACTGTGGGTTTCCTCTAGAATGGTTTCCACTTCTTTTTGATCTAAGAGGTTTGTGTTTACTACAGATGCCTTTGCTAGTTGGCAGGCCCTAGTGATCTCATCGACCTGCTTTAACAGTATCACTGCTTTCTGCATTAATATGGTCGCCAGATGGACTTCCCCATCGATGGAGTTTACTCTCGCCATCATGACGTCGAGCTTCTGTAGTGAGTCATGCGTCGAACAACTTTGCATTTATTCGTATCTGCTGGTTATTATTTTTGATGACGCCCTCCTGCGACTGGAGGATGGTATTCCAGTCCGTGGCATCTGGGGGGGTCCGGCTACCCATTGTAACGACTCAGGCGAGATGTTGCTGCAAAACTCCGGCGCACGCGGATTTGCTCGGCTTCGCTCGTCGGCTATGGTGGTGGTGGTCTTGCCGGAATTTCGCTTTTGCCTTTTGCTACCAGTAACTATTAATTTTTTTGCGTGCAGCGACGAGAAAGGGGAACGGGAAATCAAATTGTCACAACATATTTAAGGACGGGCTACTCTTCTCTCATCACAACATATCGGGCTTTGGATCCTCGGCTGTTGTTGAGGTCCTTCATCTGCCCTCCCTGCCTTGGCCATCTCATCCACACCTAACCATCTTCTTTGATGACCCCTTTAAAAAACAATCACAGGCCTTACGGGGGCGACATGCCGGTGGAGGCAATAAAATTAAGGATTTTTAGAACATTATAAAAAAATTATTTATTTCCTAAGTAAAAATTAAAAACATATAAACGAAACATCAAATGTAAATTAAATGATAGAATGCTGGACAATAAAACTACAAAATTTCCTATTATTATATTTTGGACTTTTGAGCCTTTAACAGTATTTAATTACTTTTACTTTTCTTCTTTTATATATTTTTTCCTAGTGAAGCCACGAAAGAAAACAATGAAACTTTGATTTTAATAAATTTAGTTTGGTCATTGGTAGTTAAGCACAGTGGGTCAAATCGATAAAAATGGTGGCAATTGCCTTGATAAAAACATTATTTTTTCTTCTTTTTATTTCCTCTTTAATTTTCTTTTTGATATGGGGAAGCATTTGGCATTTATGTTCTTTGAAGACAATTCAAACTTTACACTCACCCTTGGCGCAAATCCATCGGCGAAAGCGCTTCCGACGAGGCTAGCTGCAGAGGAGGGGGGGAAACTGAGGAAAGAAATAAATGCCCTAACACTTCCGACAATTCATATCCAAAGGCGATTGTGCCACAATTGTTTTTCTTCCTCACACTTCTTTAATTGGCTCACCAAAAAAAAACATAAAAAAAACAAATATAACACTAATTTAAACTTTTCACTAAATATAAACTAAATTACATTAATTATTTCGCGACATATAAATTTTTTTTATTTTTGTTTTTGCTTTCTTTTAATATTCTATTTTTTTGTGATTGTTCCGCACTCCCGGCAAAATTATTCCTCGCTTAATCGAGCGGTACATTCGAACTAACTGCTCTGGAAATGGGGAGCGGGAAGCGAGAAAAAAATATAGGCTACCGATCAAAAAGGAGTCGCCGCTTGACGCTGCTCATCCCGCTCTACGTCTTGCGGCTATTTCCCTATCCTAGGTTGCCTTGCCTGTTCCGCAACCAAAAAGCGAATGTTAAAACTGGGCGAAGTTTGGGGCAAGGGGGTTGAGGGGCTCTTCTGCTCTCTTGCGCCGGCGCGCCAATGCTGTGGCCGCTTGGCGGTAAGCTGTAGCGTCGTTTTAGGCGGTCCGCTAATCCCGCTATTCCTCCTCTTCTCGCACAATTAGTGTCCGCCGCAACCAAAAAGGAAAATCCGCTTTTTATAAAGCGCCGGGCCCCTAGGGGAACTCAGCGCTTGTTTGAGATATGGGTATTAACCCGTTGGCCTTCTTTTAACTCTGGATCTCGGCCAGCGCCAATGCACAAAAAAACAACCAATATATTCCACTCGCGAAAACTGATTATTTGTTTTATTAATTTTTTCTCCGAGATCGATTTGGTCCGCTCTGCCGCCAAGAATTAAATGCAAGCGAATCCCGCCTCGAATCCAGCGGGAACCCTCTCACTAACTCTCCCCCTCCTTCGGGTCGCAGCCGATCGCTGACATTTACCCCCCGTTAGAGGTGGATTTCGCCAATTAGCTCCGCTCTGCACCTTTCCCTCTGCCACACTTGGGCTGCGCTAATACCCCCTAGATGGCGCCAGGAAAGTATCTTTGAGGTTCTGCGTCAGGCGTTACAAATGCCCCCCGCTAAATATCAAACTTGGGGGTCAGACTCCCAAGATTGATACCAACCAAAGCCTGAGGCAGCCGTTCACTGCTTTATGTCCTTGGCGTGATATTTACCAACCAGCCGACCCTGCAGATCTTCCAACTCATAATACGAATTGCCAAGTTTTCTACGAATTCGCGCCTTTACGAAGGCTGGGCCCAGCTTGGCATTATACCCGGCCTGGAAGTTGCTCTGTTTAAAACTCTTCCTGAAAACTTCTTGGCCATCCGCGTAAGATACTGCCCTGGACCTGAGATTGTATAAACGTTCATTTCTCTCATTTTGTTTCTGCAGTATCTCCCGAGCCTTAGCACGCACTAGCTCCAATGAGTCTTCCTTATTGAACGACATGGCCTTGTCCTCCAGCAGTCCTAAGGTCCTAAGCAATTTGTAACTAGCCCCAGAGCCCATAAACTGCTGACCAAACACCATATAATACGGCGACGCTCCTGTTGCCGAATGGATACTGGTTCTCAGGGCACAACAAATGCTACTTAGTTTTTCGTCCCAGTCCGGACGAACGTACGACCGAATTGCAGCAATCACTGACCGGTTAACTCGTTCAGACGCATTTGCCTGCGGCGAGTACACCGCCGTGAGAGTATGAGCAATTTTGTGCTTCCTGAGAAAGTCTTGAAAATTATCCGACTTGAATTGCGACCCATTGTCAGATATAATCGTCTCCGGGAACCCAAATGTATGGAATAGTTCCTGCTCCATATACTTGGTGACGACGTCGGCCGTTTGCTTCTTTATCGCCTTCAAGAATACAAACTTAGTATAATGATCCAAGACGATAAAAATACCTACATGGCCACTTCTAGAGCGGGGATAGGGCCCTAAAAAGTCCACATATAACCTTTGAAAAAATCTATCGGATTCCGGAGCCTTTCCCATAGGTGGTCTCTGGATCATATTCGGGGCTTTAGTTCCCTTGCAAATTTCACAACCCAAAACGTAAGCCTTGACATCCTTCACTAGACTCGGCCAGTAGTAATATCGCCTTACGCGCTCCAAGGTCTTGTGGATTCCACCATGCGATGCCAAAGGATGATCATGTGCATTTCTCAGCACGTCATTGACCAAGTTTTGCGGGATCCACAACTTCCAACTGAATTGGTCGTGAAATGCTTCCCCTGTGCAATGCTCCATTCGTTTATAGACCAGATCATTCACCAATTTAAGATCGGGCAGCTTCTCCAAGTTTGCCTCGATTCCTTCTCGAAATCTTAAATATTCTGGTGACTTAAACTCTGCTGAATCTAAATCCACCATCAAATTCTGGTCGTCACTTAAAGCAGCTATATTTTCCTCATTCACCCTAGACAAAGCGTCGGGAACGACATTCAGTCTTCCGCTTCGGTGCTCGATTTTAAAATCGAATCCCTGGAGCTTTAATGCCCAACGAGCCAATCTGGAATGCAGATCAGTCTGCGACATCAGCCACTTTAAGGAAGCATGATCTGTGATCACTGTGAATTGATGTCCTTCAATGTATGCTCTAAACCTTTTAATGCAAACTAAAACTGCCAAGAGTTCCTGCTCCGTTACAGAATAATTCCTCTGCGCTTTGTTTAGCTTCTTAGAAACAAAGGCTATGGGATACTCATCTCCCTCCGGAGTTTTCTGCACTAGCACTCCTCCTACACCAGTGTTGCTTGCATCGCAATGCACGTAGAACGGCTTTGAGAAATCGGGACTTTGAAGCACCGGAGCTGAACACAACTTCTGCTTTAAATTCTCGAAGGCTTTCTCTGCTTCCTGTGTCATTAAGAATTTTTGTTTTGGTTTAAGCAGATCTGTCAGCGGAGCTGCCACTGATGCGAAGTTTTCCACAAACTTTCGGTACCAACCGACCATGCCGAGGAATCTTCGAAGGCTTTTCAATGACTTGGGCAACGGGAATTCTTTCATCGCGGAAATCTTTTCCGGATCCGTCCGAATAACACCCTCACCAACGATGTGACCCAAATATTTTACAGATTTTCGGCAAAATTTGCTTTTTTCAACATTTAAGGTTAAACCAGCCGCCTTTATATGGCCAGCAACAATCCCGAGTACCTTCATATGGGACTCGAAACTGTCTGACACGATCAGCAAATCATCAAGATATACGAACACCTCGTTTCGCAACTCTGCCGGGATAACTTTGTCCATGAGGCGTGTCATGGTCTGCGACGCATTTGTAAGACCAAAAGGCATTACCCGGTACTGATATAAGGGCCTGCCTGGAATGGTAAAGGCAGTCTTATCCCTGGATTCCGGCTCGAGTGGAATTTGCCAATAGGCATCCTTGAGATCAAGACTTGAAATGTACACTGCCTTGGGGAGGCGGCCCAAAATCCCATCTATTTGCGGGAGCGGATAAGCGTCCTTCCGGGTCACCGCGTTTAACTTGCGACTATCTAAACAAAGCCTAACTTTACCCGGCTTCTGGACCAACACTACCGGAGACGACCAGGCGCTATCGGATTCCTCTATAACTCCCAGCTTTAACATCCGATCCACCTCATCGTATAGAAGCTTTTCTACAGCCGGCGAGACTGGGAAATGCCTCTGTTTCACTGGCTTGGCGTCTCCGATATCTATGGAGTGTGACAATTTAGACGTTTTTCCCAACCCAACAATAGCAAAAGATGGAAATTTTTCTATTACTGCTTGCAACGTTTCATTCTGCTGAGCGGACAGTTCGTGTGAATCGGAGTTGATTTCTGATACTACCATTTCTGGTGGCAATAAATTAAATGAAGACCAAAAATCGATTCCCAAATACAAATCCTGTTTAAGAGATGGAATTATATAAAAATCCATAGGCTTGTCTTGGTCGTTGTAACGGATGGGGACCTTTATCCGGCCTATGACCTCCTGACTCTTGCCATCAGCCGTACTGACCGAAGATCCTCCTTTTTTAAATGGAACTCTGCTTTTAATAATTTGTTCGGCCAAGATTCCTCCTATTACGCTGATTGCAGCTCCCGTGTCTAATAGGCCCATAATCTGGCGACCCAAGATTTCTACCTCAGCATAAGGACGATTATCTGCAGATTTGTATCTTATAGCGTTAACTAATTTTACGGCTCTCTGGTACTTTCTTAAACGCTTGGCATTGCGCGATTCAGACTTTTGTGGCTTTAATTTTTCTATTCTGGATTCGTTTAAACTCTGTTGGTGGTGATTTGAGTCGTCACTCGGCTCGGCCTTGCTATCTTTTGGAGCTGGAATATTTGAACTTGTGCTTAAGGCTTTGCATCGGGTTTCGTCGGACGAGGACGATGGGGACCCGACTGTTGACGAGGCTGCGTGTCCCCCTTCGCGTTTTTTAAACACCTAGCGCAAGACGGCTTATAGACGTTAGGGGCTCCGCAGCCGTAGCAAAAGATTCTGCGCTTGCCATCACAATCGTGATATCGATGTCCCTCCTTCCGGCAGTTCCAACAAATTAATGCAATGGCCCCGACTTCTTCTACTTCCTCAATATCGGAAAATTCGATGGCGTCATCGGAAAGAAAATCTTCTACCACTTCGGCTACCTGCTTCTTGAAAGGCACCACCTTTTGATAGGTATAATTTTTCCTGACATCCTCCAAAAAGCTTTCCCGTTTTCTGCAAATTTCCCTCAACTGATCGACTGAGCCTATTTCTACATTTAGCAACTCATGTCGTATTTCTGGCCTTAAACTCCGGCGAAGGATTTCCACCGTTGACCTTTCCGACATAGGTGTCTCTAGCCCATCCATGAGCGCCACTATCGCATCCCAGAACGAGTCGAAACTTTCCTTTTCTTTTTGTTTACGGTCCCTAATGGCCTCCCGTATATCTACGTCCGTCCGAGTGTCTCGGAATTGCTTCCGCAACGCTTGACAAAGCAAATCCCAAGTGCACTCTCGAGTCGACTTATGAAAACGCCAGTAGAACTCCCTGGCTTTTCCCTCGAATAGGATACTTGCATTGTTGCACAGAACTGAAAATAATCCTCCCAAAGTTTGCTTTGTCAGAACCTCGACGCGATAAATGAAATTATCCACGCTTATTCCGTCTCGGTTGCCATTAAAGCGCAACTTCCAGCTGTTGATAATATTCCCTACTTTATCCGGCCTATACATCAGATCAGACCCCATGCTTTCCGGAGTCAATCTGGCATGCGAACCATTTGAGTCGCGCCTATGAGCTGTGCCTGAATCCTGCCATGCCTGCCCAAAATTCTGTCCTCCTGATGTATGATGCGTACTTGGAAACTGTCCTACATTTTGATCGACAGGAGTCGGAGTGTTTCTTGGCAAATATGGAGCAAGATTTGTTTGTATTAGCTGTGCCATCTGCTGAGACAATTCCGTTAGGATCTCATTTTGCATACCTCGCATTGCCTGAGCCACCATGTTGCTAACTTGTGCCGACGTCACTGCCTCTCTGCTGCCTGATGGCGTATCCGCACTCGCTGTCCTCTTTGAAGCAGGAGTCACAGCGGGAGCTACGAAGCAGAGCGTTCCACAAGTTGGGCACTTTTGGTTTGTTTTTGAATGACTTGCTACGCAGTTTTTATGGAATTCATGATTGCACTTGGTTTTAAACACAGTGCCTGTGGACAAAGGTTTTCTGCATAGCGAGCACTCTGGCTCAGGAGCAACGTCTTCCCTTTCAGAATCAGCCATTTTTTTTTTAAACTTAAGCAAAACGAAAAATATCTAAGCGCCGAAATGTAAACAAAATCTCTTAATCTAACGAGTATCTAAAAAGGTAAACAAAGATAAACACAGAGCAGCTTGCTCTCAATGAGCGAGCACCAACTAAGCAGCTGATCCTCTCTCTTTGTTTCCCGACCTGCCTCAATAACTCCTCTCGCAATAAGCTTTCCTTTGGCGCAGCCGCGGTCAACGACCTCAGTCAGGCGAACAGGTGATCGACTCTCTTCGCTTCGGCACTGACCTGCATTCGCTTCTTGAAGAGAGTTCTTATCTAACAGCCGGTCAACGACCTTCAGATCTGCAGCCGCTGATGCTGTCTCGCTTATGCTCCTATGGTAGTCGCTCAACTTTGAGAGAGAATATTCGCTCGTTTTATACGGTAAAAATTTTACGACTAATTTTTAAATAAATGTTTTTATAAAAAATAAGAATATGGATATATGAATAAATAATGAATAAATAATATTTTCAATCAATATAAAAATAAAAATAATAAATAAATAAACGGAAATATATAAGTATCAATTACTGCCATCCAACCTAGCAGCCGTCCCCGATAAAGCTTTGTTTTTGACAAACCCAAATTCCATGCAATGAGAGAGAGAGAGAAAAAATTATGCTGCTGCTACTCGGGAGCTATGCTTTCTGATAAGCGTGCCGCTATCGCCGCCTCTGCTTTGTCATCTCGCTCCCTAGCACAACAACAATGCGCCTTGGCCTTGAAATCTCGCGGCTTTAGCGCACCCTACATTTATGAGCGGCATATCAATTTCGCCATCAGCCGTGGTCAGTCGACTCATTTTATAAAAAAAACATCGAGCTGAATTCCTATGCAACTGACTAGCGGGATGTGCTTCGCTTATTTTTTTATTTAGACAGGATCTCTGCTAAACTCAACTATCCGTGGCCCGGTAAAAATTACTGATAATTTTAATTGCCACGGAATTGCCGGAATTTCGCTTTTGCCTTTTGCTACCAGTAACTATTAATTTTTTTGCGTGCAGCGACGAGAAAGGGGAACGGGAAATCAAATTGTCACAACATATTTAAGGACGGGCTACTCTTCTCTCATCACAACATATCGGGCTTTGGATCCTCGGCTGTTGTTGAGGTCCTTCATCTGCCCTCCCTGCCTTGGCCATCTCATCCACACCTAACCATCTTCTTTGATGACCCCTTTAAAAAACAATCACAGGCCTTACGGGGGCGACATGCCGGTGGAGGCAATAAAATTAAGGATTTTTAGAACATTATAAAAAAATTATTTATTTCCTAAGTAAAAATTAAAAACATATAAACGAAACATCAAATGTAAATTAAATGATAGAATGCTGGACAATAAAACTACAAAATTTCCTATTATTATATTTTGGACTTTTGAGCCTTTAACAGTATTTAATTACTTTTACTTTTCTTCTTTTATATATTTTTTCCTAGTGAAGCCACGAAAGAAAACAATGAAACTTTGATTTTAATAAATTTAGTTTGGTCATTGGTAGTTAAGCACAGTGGGTCAAATCGATAAAAATGGTGGCAATTGCCTTGATAAAAACATTATTTTTTCTTCTTTTTATTTCCTCTTTAATTTTCTTTTTGATATGGGGAAGCATTTGGCATTTATGTTCTTTGAAGACAATTCAAACTTTACACTCACCCTTGGCGCAAATCCATCGGCGAAAGCGCTTCCGACGAGGCTAGCTGCAGAGGAGGGGGGGAAACTGAGGAAAGAAATAAATGCCCTAACACTTCCGACAATTCATATCCAAAGGCGATTGTGCCACAATTGTTTTTCTTCCTCACACTTCTTTAATTGGCTCACCAAAAAAAAACATAAAAAAAACAAATATAACACTAATTTAAACTTTTCACTAAATATAAACTAAATTACATTAATTATTTTATTTTTGTTTTTGCTTTCTTTTAATATTCTATTTTTTTGTGATTGTTCCGCACTCCCGGCAAAATTATTCCTCGCTTAATCGAGCGGTACATTCGAACTAACTGCTCTGGAAATGGGGAGCGGGAAGCGAGAAAAAAATATAGGCTACCGATCAAAAAGGAGTCGCCGCTTGACGCTGCTCATCCCGCTCTACGTCTTGCGGCTATTTCCCTATCCTAGGTTGCCTTGCCTGTTCCGCAACCAAAAAGCGAATGTTAAAACTGGGCGAAGTTTGGGGCAAGGGGGTTGAGGGGCTCTTCTGCTCTCTTGCGCCGGCGCGCCAATGCTGTGGCCGCTTGGCGGTAAGCTGTAGCGTCGTTTTAGGCGGTCCGCTAATCCCGCTATTCCTCCTCTTCTCGCACAATTAGTGTCCGCCGCAACCAAAAAGGAAAATCCGCTTTTTATAAAGCGCCGGGCCCCTAGGGGAACTCAGCGCTTGTTTGAGATATGGGTATTAACCCGTTGGCCTTCTTTTAACTCTGGATCTCGGCCAGCGCCAATGCACAAAAAAACAACCAATATATTCCACTCGCGAAAACTGATTATTTGTTTTATTAATTTTTTCTCCGAGATCGATTTGGTCCGCTCTGCCGCCAAGAATTAAATGCAAGCGAATCCCGCCTCGAATCCAGCGGGAACCCTCTCACTAACTCTCCCCCTCCTTCGGGTCGCAGCCGATCGCTGACATTTACCCCCCGTTAGAGGTGGATTTCGCCAATTAGCTCCGCTCTGCACCTTTCCCTCTGCCACACTTGGGCTGCGCTAATACCCCCTAGATGGCGCCAGGAAAGTATCTTTGAGGTTCTGCGTCAGGCGTTACACCATTTCCAGGCTGATCCCAACCAGTCTATAGATCGAGGCGCACGGTGCGCCGATGTCATCCTCTTAATGTCATCAGTGGCTTTTTCCAGGTAGTGGAAAATTAATGACGCAACTCTGGCGGCGGTTATTACCGATGTTTCCTCCGTGGTCTTGTCTATTATGCTCTGGATCTGTCTCAGGTCCATGACGTGGGCGAGCTTGAACACCCCGTTCACACGCCATACCACGCCCTGCTGGAGTGGGATGACCGGCGTGTCATATTTGAAGATATGTAGGGCGGTTGCGACTTGAATAATCGCCGTACTTGTGAGAGAGATGTTATTCATTTTTTATTTAGTTTTTACTCTTGACGTTTTAATTTTTATTTTTGTTAATTGTTATTCCTTAATTAATTATTTTGTGTTAATTTTTATTTTGTTAATTGTTATTCCTTAATTAATTATTTTGGGTACTTAATGCAACTGTAGTTCTTGCTTATTTATATAATTTTTTGTGTTTTGATTTTTTGTTTTTATGTTTTTTTTTTTTTTTTTTTTTGTTTTTTTTTTGTTTTTTTGTTTTAGGGCATTTATTTACTTAATTTTTTTTTTTTTTTTTTTACGTTTTATTTTGTATTTTCTTCGAGACCCAAATAATTTGTTATCTTGAAGGTTTCTTGATTTTAATTATTGTTTTAATTTTTATTCTGATAGGGATTTGTGAAGCGTTCCCAGCGAGGCTGTCTTTAGCTTTTAATGTGGGATTTGTGAAACGTCTTTCCTGATTTAGTTTTTACCGTAACCCTACTATTTTCCTCTACCTCTTCTGGCTTGAATCGATGTTTATCCTTACTCTTGATTTGTTTATTGGCGACATAAACAGTGTCCCCCTGATTGTATTGCAGGGGCCGTGTCCTGCTTTTATTAAGCCTATCGGTTGACATTTTTTGTTTATGCAGGAGTAGCCCTCTTATGTCTTCCTCTGTCTGTTCCTTAAAATTGGAAAGCCCCTGATAGTTTATTCTTGAAGTTCAAACGAAGAATATATCGACCGGCTTACGGTTTGCATGGAAGGCAGTTAAACCGGGATGAACGAAGATGGTGACAGGGGAGTCATTGCCTATGGGGCTAAAAAATGGTCCGGTGAGCTGGTGCGTTATTTTTATTTCCCCTCCCGCGGATTGAACCGGGAAGGGTTTCAACAAGAGCTTGCATCCCTTGGCTATTTGGGGGCTGATAAAGTTTTTATTCGCTCCAGTATCAATTAAGAACTGTAGCCTTGCCCCGTCTTTCGCTCCATATTCTATGTATGGAACGCTAGAGAGGCGTCGGCCAGAAAATTTACTGAGCCAGTATTACCAGTGTAATATGACCATCAATGTGTCTCCAGAAATAAGTAGTCAGTTGTATTGTAGGTTTTTGTTGTTCATTATTTTATTTTATTTTAGATTAGTTTTGGTCGGAGCAACCATTGTTGTCGCTCCGAACTCTCATTCATGTGTGTCTTAATCAATATGGATTTAAAGCTAGGGAAGTCTAAGTCCCTTAGCTGCGCTGCCAACAGCGGCAGCAGAGAGTCATGTATATATATTCTTAAATATTCTTAAATACATAGCTATGCTCTTTTGGACTGAGCGCGGAGGTATATGCACATACATACATGTGGTCCGCTCGTGTAGCATTTATGCTGACACTTGCATTCTTTGTGAGCGGCCGATATATACATAAGTGGGTAGTTCATATTTCGTCCACTTGATGTTTATGATATAAACATTGCAACTTAGTGTTACAGTGTGTACCCGCTAAGTATAGTGGGTACTCAATATATGTGCATACTACATCTCCCTCCTTTTGAAAATAACGTAATATAGTGAAGTTATTTTATAGTTTTTATTATTATTATTATAAAGAAATTATCCGCAATTACAAAGTGTGGATAATTTTGTTTTTTTTTTGTTAAGCAATAGCAACAATGGCCTTCTGCTTAAGTTATACATTTGCTATAATTAACAATATTAGTTGAGTGATTAAATGAATAAGGTATTTACACTAATAATTTTTATATACTAAGGGTATGATTGTGTATGTATGCTAGTATGTACATAATATGTTGATAAATTAAATATATGTGTATTGTGTTTTGATAATGTTAGGATTATATATTGTTGTAGATGTTGATTGATTTAAGGAATTTAATGGTCGTTACAGCATTTATTGGGTTTAGAATTTGTTCTATGTTATTTTGGAGGAATTTTTTTCTAGGTTCATCGTGAATAGGACATTCTAGGAATATGTGGATTAGGGTTAAGGTTTGGTTACAATGTTGGCATGTAGGCGGTGAAGTTTTGTCAAAGAGGCAGCTGTGTGTCAATTTAGTGTGTCCGAGGCGAAGTCTCATAAATTTGATAGTGTCTAATCGAGAGAATGTTTTGCTTAGAAGTTCAATATTGTTTATTTTTTTTGGGTTAATGAGTTTGTAGTGCTGAGATGTGTGGTTCCAGATTTGGTCGTATTGGGATCTCATATGTTCACTGATATATTTCAGAGTGTCAGGTGTGTTATGATTTTTTTCGGATATTAATGGCAATTTCGTTGCTTCCTTAGCCGCTTTGTCTGCAAATTCATTTCCGTTAATACCGCAATGTCCTGGTACCCATATCAAAGAAAATTTGTTTTTATATTTAGAGATTATTTTTTTAATTTCAAGAGTGTAGTAGTTGTAGTTATTGGAATTCTCTAGTGCTGTAAGGGCAGACAGAGAGTCGGTGCATATAGCGAATTTTCCCTTTTGTTTTTCTGCGTATCTACATGCGCAGAGGATAGCTGCTATCTCGGCAGTAAAAATCGACGAGTAAGGTGGGAGCATTTGCTGGGTTATGATGGAATGTGTGGAGGTTACACTGTAGGTTACCCCGTGGTCGGATTTAGAGCCGTCTGTGTACAGAAAGGTGTGGTATTTGAGGCTATGTTTTATTTCTTGAAATTTTGGATAGTAAACAATTGGTGGTGTGTCAGATTTGACTGAGGTTTGTAATGATTTATTTGTTTTGGGGTAGTAGTTATAGGGCCATGTGGGTTTTGTTTGTTTATTAATTTTAATGGGGGTTGGATCTAGGTGAATCGTTTTGCAGCTATTTATGGTTTCTTGTAGAGTAGATAATAGTTTTGGGGTACGTTTTGCTTTCAAGATTTTTTTTACTATATGTTCTAACGGAGTTTTTTTTGCTAAAGATATAAGTTTGAAGTTTTTTAATAAGGCGTGTTTAGTTCTGTGTTCTATTGGCTTAATGTTGGATTCATAGAGTAGGTTGTTGATTGGTGTTGAGCGAAAGGCTCCGAAGGCTATTCTAACAGCTGAGTGGTATATGGTTTTTATTTTGTTCAGTTTTGATTTTGGTGCTCTTCCATATAGAAACAGACCGTAGTCAATTTTTGACATTATGATTGTGTTGATAACATAAATAATAGTATTAATATTACAATTAAAATTGTTGCTAGAGAGACATTTAATAATATTTAGCCTTTTGGCTATTTGTATTACTAGTTGTTCTATGTGCTTGTCCCATTTATAATTATTAGTTAAGGTAATACCAAGTATTTTTAAGGATTTTACGGTCTTTATGTCAAGGTTGTTAATAATTTCAAAATTGCACTTTTTTTTACGACAAATGTGTAAATGTTTTGTTTTCGGTATAGAGAGAGTTGCTCCGGAGTAATTGCACCATTCTTGTATGTCAGTGAGCAGAGGGTTTATATCTAAAGTGTTTTCTGTTTTTTTAGTTTTTTTAATATTGTATAGTCGTCGGCGTATGCGGTGAATTCGAAAGATTTGTGAAGGCCTAATTTTTTATTTAGTTTGTTGTAAGCGATTGCAAATAGGATAACGGAGAGTGGAGATCCTTGTGGGATTCCATTTTCCAGTGGTAGAGGTTGTGACTGAATATTTTGGATCTGAACGGAAATTTTTCTATTTGTTAAAAAGTTTGTTATGTAGTTCATCATTTTCTGTCCTAATTTCCAGGTTGTAAGTTCATCTATTATGGTGTGAATTCCAATTCTGTCAAATGCTTTTAAGAAATCGAGCGAGATTAAGGATAGGTGGTTTTTTCTCGATAGGGTTGCGGTAGTCAGGTAGTCTAGCGAGGCTAGGGTATCTGATACCGACTTTCCCTTCCTAAAGCCCATTTGACGACTATCGAGTAGCTGGCTGTTGTTGACTAGCCACCATAGTCTTTTGGAAATTATTTTGTCCATAACTTTGGATAAGCAGCTATTCAGGGATATGGGTCGATAAGATGATATTGCTGTTTTGTCTGAGGCGGGTTTTAATATGGGTATTATGATGCTTACTTTGAACTGTTGTGGAATGTATGTGTTAAAGATGTTGTTATAGAATTTTAGTAGTCTATGCAAGGCTATATCTGGTAGATTCTTTATCATTTGATAGCTTATACGGTCTCTGCCGGGAGTTTTACCTTTAAGCTGATTAATGGCGGCTCTTAGTTCAATGATAGTTATTTCAGATTCCAATGGTAGGGTAAGGGGGGTTGTGTCGTGAGTAATATTAAAGTTTATGTTTTCTTTGTGTGACCTAAATTCGGCATGAAAATTATTATTAAGTGAAGCGTTTGACCACTGTTCGCATAATGCTTTAGAGATATCTTTTGGTTTTGTATAGGTTTGAGATGGGTTGCAGGGGTTGGCAAGACAGTGAATTTGTAAGTGGGTTTTGAGGCCACAGAATCGATTGATTTTTTTCCATAATATTGGTATTGGGGTTTGTGAATTTATGTCGGAGGTAAATTCAAATAAAGCTTTTCGTTTTTTTATTTTTATTTCTCGTTTTAGTTTGGCATTCGCTCTTTTATATGTAATAATATTTGCTGTTGTTCGGCTGGGGGGAAACTTGCTGGTTTCGTTCCGTAGGATGAGCACGAATTATTATTAAAGAAAATCACTCCCGCGCCGCAGTCGTAAACACCAAAGAAAAAGTCACCACCAAAAAGAATATCGCACGAAAGTAAGAGGCCCGGGGGCGTGGTTATTTTCCATGGTAAACGACCGTGGACGTGGTCCTCTTTATTTGGCTATAGTATAGGAATTAATGTACAAGTTGGAGTGAGAGATTAGAACCGCCGATCGCCCAGAGTCGAAAGCCTCCGCTAGAAGAGCGAGAGAGCAAGCTACGCAAGAGCGCAAGCTGAGAGCGAGAGCGCGCTGAGGAGCTTTGCAGAAGCGGGAGCGCTTCGGAGGCGCGCGGGGGGGAAGCGAAAGCTCCTGACCTGAACAGCTGTGTTTATATTTTGGCACATGGTTTGCCAGGCTTTTCTTTTGTTGTTTTTTAATGTTTTAAGCTCATTGTTCCACCAAGGGACCTGCTTGGAAGTTTTTAGGTGGTATTGCGGAATAGAAAGGTGCGCGCTGTGCCGTATTATAGAGCAAAGGTTGGCTGCTTCTTTGTTTATTTGTAAGCTGGGTGGTCTGTTGTCGGAAAATTGTTTGACTACTGATTGGTATAGAGGCCAATCAGCTTTTTCTATGTTAAATTTTGGCTTGGTTATGGAAGAGTCAATTGTTTCGTTTTCAAAAAGTACAATCGAGATCGGGAAGTGGTCGCTTCCTGAGAGGTGACTGTCAATTGACCATTTGGAGTGAAGTTTTATTTCCGGAGAAGCGATCGAGAGGTCGATGTGGGTGATTGTGTGGTGTGTAGTGAAGTGGGTGGGTGAGCCGTCATTAAGTGTGTTTAATACAGACTGGTTTATGAATTTGAATAGTATGTTGCCTCGTGGGTTATTGTTTTGCGAGCCCTAGCTTTTGTGCCAGCTGTTAAAGTCGCCTGTTATTAAGAGTGGAGTGTCGATAAAGTTGTAAGTGTCATGCAAATCTTGTAAAGTAAATTTTTTGTTTGGTGGTATGTAGCTAGAAATTATGGTGAATTTAATCTTAGAGTTTACAGTTACGGCTATTGAATCAAAACTAATGTTGCTAATTTGAGTTTGTTGTTGTTCTAAAGAGTTGTGAAGTAAAAGTGCTACTCCGCCGTAGGGGTTGTTAGAGTTATTTGTGTGATATAGAGTGAAGTTAATTGGGATCGGGATATTGTTGGGAGATTGGAGGTGGGTATCTTGAATAGATATGATTTTGGGGTATTTGTTTTTTATAAGTATTTGTAGGTAATTGTAATTATTTAGGTAACCATTAATATTAAGTTGTAGTATATTTAGCATAAGGAGAGTTTACTTAAAGTTAGATTTATTATTTAATATTATTATAGGTCGAGTTCCTCGTCGGTACTCATTAGTTCTGCTATTTTTTATTATTTTTTTTTTTCGGTTTTCGTCTTTTGGGTGTTTTTTTCTTTTGATTTCAGGGGAATACCTAGTTTATTGGACAAAGCTGTGTATATCTTTAGTTTTAGTTCGTCAGAGATTTCGGAGCGAGTGGAGTATAAAGATGTTGATGCAGTAGTGTCCATGGCTTCTTCTGGGGAGCTGTCGTAGTTAATGATTTGTCTGGTAGTGTTGATCGGTGTTGATGAGCTAGTAGTTGAAGCTTTAGTAGTATGTGTTGTTGTTTCTTTTGTAGATGGTTTTTGTGATGGCAGTGCGGCTTTCAGAGAGAAGGGGATCGGTGGGTGGATGTGGCGAGTGTTGTAGATGTAGCGGGCTGTTTTGTGATCGACTTTTTGGAGTGTTTTTATGGCAGTAAGCTCCTTTTGCTTGATGAAGGCAGGGCAGGATTTGTCCATTGCGTTATGGTGTTTAATTTCTTCATCTTCGTATTTGCAATTGATGCATGTTTTTATTTTGGTGCATATATTGTTTTCGTCCGTGTGTTTTTTTTCGGAGCAGTTGGCGCAAATTTGTTCGCTTTTACAAAAGGTCGTGGGGTGTCCAAATCTTAAACAGTTGTAGCATCTCATTGGTGGTGGAATGTATGGGCGTACTTGGACGACTTCATAACCTATCCATATCTTTTCCGGTAAGTTAATTGTGGAGAATGTCAGAATAATTAAGCCAGTTTCTGTTGTTTCGTTGTTGTTTTTTTTTAGAATTTTACGGACTTCTATCACATTTTGTGGCTTCATTTCTTCTAATATTTCTTTTTCGTCAATGTTCCGCAGGTCGTTGGAGTAGATGACACCTTTAGAGGTATTAAGGGGGGGGTAAGGTATTTAATTTTTTTTTTCGTAAATTTTTTTTTATTTTTATACCCTTGCAGGGTATTATAATTTCAGTCAGAAGTTTGCAACGCAGTGAAGGAGACGTTTCCGACCCTATAAAGTATATATATTCTTGATCAGCATCAACAGCCGAGTCGATCTAGCCATGTCCGTCTGTCCGTCCGTCTGTCCGTCTGTCCGTCCGTCTGTCCGTCTGTCCGTTTCTACGCAAACTAGTCCCTCAGTTTTAAAGCTATCTTAATGAAACTTTGCAGATAGTCTTCTATATACTCTCACTGCTATATATGTCGGAACGGGCCGGATCGGACGACTATATCATATAGCTGCCATACAAATGTTCGTTAAATTTTTAGAAAAAAAATTTTAACTTGGCTGTTTTTCAATATTATGGCATCATTTTTGAGATATAGCCTTTTTATATTATTCCAGAATTTTGGTAAAAATTTTATGAAAATCGGACGACTATATCTTATAGCTGCCATAGGAACGATCGGGAAATTAATAGAAAAAAAAAAATTAAAGATGCGTTGTTTTTCAACGTATTTTCATCTACTCCGGGGTATAAGCTTATTTTATTATTCTAGAATTTTGGTATAAATTTAAAAAAAATCGGACAACTATATCATATAGCTGCCATATAAACCGATCGGTAGATGTAGAGAAAATGTAAAGCTGGGAATGCAAAACTGTAACTGTCAAACTGTAAACATAATAAGTATAGGTAAAATGTAATGAAATAATATCTGCAAGGGTATACAAACTTCGGCGTGCCGAAGTTAGCTTCCTTTCTTGTTTATTTTTAAAGTTTAACATCTTAAGAATATTGTGTCCAAGTCATCGTTACATCGATGAGAGTGAAATTGACGAAGTTATGCGGAGTTGAACGAAGGTCGGTTGGTGTTAAATGCATGAGAATCACAAAGTTTAAAGCGCTCTCCTGAAAAATTCAATTTTTCAAATCGGTGTACACGATTACAGAAAAACTACTGGACCGATCGATTTGAAATTTGGCACACACATTCTTTAACTAATTCCTCAGGTATTCACGTCGGCCTTTTTTTAATTTTTAATTTTTATATATTTTTAAATTAAGAAATAACGTTTTTTTTTTAGTCAAAAATCGGGTTTTTGACTTTCAAATTTCCTAAAAAAACCCAAAAAAACCAAAAAAAAAAAAAAACGCTTCGTGAATACCTCGGGACACTTATCCTTTAACGAATGAGGTATAATTTTTTTAGATCGGATGATCCTGTGGACTGTTAGGATGTACACCGCAAAACAACTTTTTTTGGAGGCGACTCGGGAGATTCCCTATAACTTCTCTACCTCTAAATATTTTTCAATACAAAATGTATCAAAAATTATTCAAATGTTGTGTTATTATATGGTATTTAATTCGTTAAGCTAACTTTAGCCGTTCCGCCACAATAATTTTTTGAAAAGTGGCCTTTTTTGCACCGAATTAACCTTACCCCCCCCCCCCCCCCCCCCCCCCCCCTTAAGTGTTTTATGTTCTTCGACATTAACTGGGAAGTCATGGAAAATTTTTAATTTAAGTAATTTCTGGGCTTGTAGAATGTTTTTTGTTTTGATAAGGAGGGTTCCTGCTCTTGTTCTTTTGCACGTTTCGACTGTTCCATTACAGGTGAAGTCTACCACTTTTTTTATTATAAATGGGTTAATGTTCTCGAATGTTTTTTTGTCAGTTCTACTAATTATTATGTATTTTGCTTCATTTGTTATCGTGTTGTTCGTTGTCAGAGGGCGGTCGGGTGGTCGAGACATCGTGGTATGGTTGGGCTCGGGCCCTATAGAGTGTTGGTTCGGTTCACTTAGTCTTTGTGTTTGTTGTTTTTTACCGCTTTGCGCAAATAAGTCACGAATTGAATGATCTAAAAATAGATTTATTTGCTGATAAGCTGTCGCTTGGGAATTTGATCGGTCGCACGTCTTTACTCTTTGAAGCTCGGAGTGAAACTGTTATTTTATAGTTATATATATGTATATATAAAATTTTTTTTTAATTTTTTGTAAATTTTTTTCTTTTTTTTTTTGTAAAAAATTTTTTTTTAATTTTTTTTTTTTGGTTATCTTATGTATTATGATTTTAATAGTATTTATGCTATGTATGGCCATACGTGAAATATAAAAAGAACTAAATTGGTTATGAAATAAATGGTTTTAATCTATCCTTGTGAACTACTTGTGTTTTATTTCTAATATTTGTTATGGTTATGTTATCGTTAACTCCTATTGATTCTACCTTATACGGACCTGTATATTTAAAGTCTAACTTATGACCAGTTTCATTTTTTAATAAAACCTGGTCTCCTATTTTTAATTCAAAGTCTAAACTATTTTTGTCGTACCTATGTTTTTGTTTTTGTTTATTAGTGTCTAGCATTATTCTAGCTCTTTTGTATGCCTGCTCCAATCTAAATTTAGATTCCTTAGCATAGTCTTCTATATTATATAATGGGTCTATTCTATCTATGCTATTAAAGTGTTTTGGCAAATTTGAAGATTTACCAAAAACTAACTCATATGGACAATAATCATGTGCCATAGAGGGAGTTGTATTGAAACAATATACGAAGTATTGTAGCCATGTATCCCAATCTGTTTTATCGACCGAGATATATGAGCGTATGAACTCGTTAAGTGTTCTGTGGCTTCGTTCCACTGTTCCGACGGTCTGGTGATGGTGTGCAGTAGAAGTTATGTTTTTGATATTTAAGTATTTACATAAGTCTTCAATTATCGAATTTTTATATTCCGTTCCCATGTCCGTAATGAACGTCTTCATTGGACCGTACTTGAGAATAAAATTTTCGAATATAGCTTTCGCTACTGTGTTTGCACTTTTATTATGTATGGGTATTGCTACCAAATACTTGGTCAAATCGCATATTAATGTTACTGCGTATTCATTTCCATTATTAGATTTTTGTAGTGGACCTATTGTATCCACAATTACCCTATCGAAAGCTCTTTGCGGAGTTTCTGTTATTGTTAACGGGGTCTTGGTATTTTTAGTCGTTTTGGACTTTTGGCATTTTGGACATTTCCTTATGTACTCTTTTATGTCTTTGGACATATTTTTCCAGTAGTAGTGTCTCTGGACCTTGGCCAAGGTTTTTGTAATGCCTGTGTGACCTCCTTGGATTGGATCATCATGGAATGTAGACAGTATAGCTTCTTGTTCTTTTTTATTGTTTATTGTTTATTTTGGTCACCGGGTTGAGTAGCGCTACTCTCAATAATTTCAATGTTTTATTGCCCATTATCTTAAAATTATCAATTGAAACTAGTTCAAAGATATTTTCCCACGGTGCCACCTTGAGTTGGCTGATTTTGTTAATACCGGCCTGCTTTTCAAGCCTTTGGAAGAATTGACCTAGGTCAAAGGTTCCATTAGTATACAAATCGCTAACATCATAACTTGCTGTAATTTTCTTTCCGTATTTGAATAAACACATGTTATTATTTACATGCAAGGTTACTACTTTACGTACTTCGTCATTATTAATGACTTCATATACGTTGGGCTTTGAAGCTTTTTCTTCAGATTGCATAGGCAATTCTGTTTGTTGATTTCCTGCGCAGGACTTGTGTCTACTTTGATTTCTAGTAGTGACTTTATGTATAGATCCAGTGATATTCTGTAATTCCTTGATGGTTATCCTCGATAACGCATCAGCTACATAATTGTCTTTTCCCTTTAAATACTCGACTGTAAAGTCGTATTCTTCTAGTTCGAGCCTCATACGTGTAAGTTTAGAGCTTGGATTAGTCATTGAAAATAAATATGTAAGGGGTCTGTGATCCGTTTTAATTACGAAATGTTTCCATAAATATACGGTCGAAAATGTAATATTGCCCAATGAATTGCAGATAATTCCTGCTCAGTAGTACACTTGTTACTTTCACCTTTAGTGAATGCTCTTGATGCGTATGCAATGGGAAGTTGGAGACCATCATGGTTTTGAGTTAAAACCGCTCCACATGCTTGCTTACTTGCATCTGTTATTATGCAAAATTGTTTTGTGAAATCTGGATATTGTAACAAGGTAGGTTCCATAAGTTTTGTTTTTAGATACTGAAATGCATCTTCACAATCATCTGTCCATTTAAAAGGAACATTCTTTTTACATAATCTTGTTATGTGCCGTGAATAGTCGGCGAAATTTTTTATAAAACGTCTGTAATAGTTACAGAACGCAACGAAACGTCTAGCACTGTCCACGTCGTGCGGGACTGGGTAATTCTTGATGACGTCATATTTCTTGTCATCTGGAAGTATTCCTTTATCTGTGCATTTATGACCTAGAAAAGTCACTTCATGCATAAAAAATGACCATTTTTCTGGATGTAACTTTAGGTTGTATTTCCTGCATTTCTCAAAAACATCTGTTAAGTTCTTAAGCATATGTTTTTCGGAACAACCTATTACTATTAAGTCATCCATGTAAAGGAATGCTTGAGAAGGTTCTAGTCCAGAGAATGCAATAGTCATCATTCTCTGAAACGAATTTGGAGCCCTTTTTTAATCCGAAAGGTAATCGCGTGATGCGATATGAGCCATTGCTCGTTGAAAAAGACGTTATATCTCTTGAACTTTTTTCTAGTTCAATTTGATGGAATCCTGACATTAAGTCAAGGCATGAAAAGTATTTAGCTCGACCTAGTTGATCCAAAATATCATCAATTCTAGGTAATGGGAATTTATCAGATAGTAATTTTTTATTAATCTGACGATAGTCAACTACCAATCGCCATTTCTTTAAATTGGACCCTGGGGATGATTTCTTAGGAACAAGTAACAGAGGGCTATTATATTCGGAAATGGATGGTTCGACAATCCCGTCAGAGATTAATTTTCCGACTTGCTTTTGTATTTCATTCATCTGACTATGAGGGCTTCGATAATTCTTTATATAGACTGGTTCATCATTGGTAAATTAATTGGAAATTTCAAATTATTGGGTCTAATTATAAGCCAATCTTCAGATGGCTTGAAGTCTAATTGACAGTTGTATTTTTTAATAAAGTCGATGTTTAATATTCCGTCGCATGGAATAGGGAAATGTGAATTTACGATATGAAAATCGTGTGGAATTATGTATTTAGTCGTTTGTATCTCAATAGAAACTAAACCTTAAGATTTGGTTATTTCTTGACGTATGCCTTTTATGACTATTATGTAATCATCTTGAATTTTTTGGAAGTTATCCGAAGTTTCTTTTAAAATTGAAATGTCTGCACCTGTATCTATTAAAAAGATAAGTTATTTCCATTGAAAAATGGAACAAATATATTTTGGCTGAGATTAATAGTGTGAACTCTTGCTTCGTCTAATGCTGAATATTTAAAGGGGTTTGCGAGTTTTCCGATGTGCCTTGGGCTACTCGGACATTGTTTTGATTATTTCGGTTCGATCCGCTGTTATTTCCGCTGCGGTTGTTTCCGCCACGGTTGTTTCCTCTATAATAATTATTGTTATTATTATTATAGCTGCGGTTATAACCGTTATTTTGGTTATTCTGGTAATAGCCATTATTAGTTAGTTACCTCGGCTATTACCCCTACCGCGATAATTATTTCTGTAATTATTACCGCGATAGTTGTTACCTCTCTGTGTGTACAATATGGCGTTGGCATTACCCGTCATTTCGGTACTACATTGTATGTACTTGGTGACGGCTTCATTCATTGTCGTGAAGTTGCCAGCTTCCAATATTGTCTTAAGTCGGCCATGCTCACAATTTTTGACCATTGTGGAGATGGCTTCCTTTGTGCTGAATTTATCAGCGTGTTCGGCTGAGAGGCCTTCATCGATATACGAAGCTTCGAGGAGCTTACGTAAATTATCTATGTCAGTGGTAAACTTTTCGGCAGTTTTGCCTTTCTGTACAGTCTTGGCCATTTTGGCCTTTATTACATCGGACGTTTCGCCGACTATGGTGTCTTGCAACTTCTTGATTATCGCAAGTATGGTCGTTTCATCTTGAACTCTGTATAGTGTTGATCCAACAATTTTGGATTTAATCACTTCTGCAGCTATGTGTTCGAATGTTCCCTTCGTTAGGTTAACTAACTTCAAGGCCGTTGACTTGTAATTCGACCTTCATCGAGTGCAGACGTGCTTACGGACGACCGCTACGTTTATTCTCGAAGTGTTTTTTCATGGTGAAAAAGTAAATTCGGAACTCTAAACTACGTACTGTCAGCTAGGCCAAGCCCTACAGTGCGTATGACATACGGACACTAGTGCGTGAGACGTGTTTTTGAGCTGCAAAGTTCATTTATATGGTGCCACGCGTAACAAGCTCAAAATAATGAGCGGCGATCAAAAGAATGAGCGTAGAACCTCTGTAAACCAAAGAAACGTATTTCTCAACTCGCGATAACGAAGCAGAAAAAACGTCTACCAAGCCCAACCCGGCTCTACTGACCGCCGACGGCACGAGAGCGCGCTCTTGCTCACCCGCCTTACTCATTCCAGCTCCTACATCTTGGAGCTCCCAATGCCAAACCCCACCACCACCGGCTTCGATGGAAGACGCACCAACAACAAGCAGAGCTGCAATTTCAGCAAACGCAACAAAAGCAACAGCAACAACTAAACCAACGACCAATATTGCGAAATCGGTGCCAACGGCCGCAGCGCAAAATACAATGGTAACAAAAACCGTGAGCTCCGATAAGCAACAAGCGGTTCCGGCCATACAGACTGGCATGGATCGCTACATCCAAATTAAGCGTAAGCTTAGCCCCCATAACACGGTTGGTAACAAACCTAAGATCAACCGTGTCACCAAAAGCTACGACCTAAACAACTCCAATAGATTTTCTCCGCTAGCAGCTGGTGAGAATAATGAAGCAGAGCTGGAGCAGGAGACTCAAAAACAGGCAAAGCCCCCACCTATATATATAAGGGAGAAAAGTTCAAACGCCCTGGTCAACAAAATTGTTGCGGTGGTCGAGGACGGAAACTTTCATGTTGTTCCGATTATTAAAGGGAACATCTGCGAAACCAAAGTTCAAACCAAAACAGAAGAACACTTTCGAGCTGTGTCTAATTACCTGCAGGAAGCAAAAAAGAGCTTTTATACCTACCAACTAAAAAGCAGCAAGGGACTGCAAGTAGTGCTGAAAGGAATTGAACCAGATGTCGCCCCCTCCGAGATACTAGAAGCCCTGAAAGGCAAGGGTTTCTTT
Source organism: Drosophila kikkawai (assembly GCF_030179895.1). NCBI lineage: Eukaryota > Metazoa > Arthropoda > Insecta > Diptera > Drosophilidae > Drosophila > Drosophila kikkawai. The sequence continues at coordinate 5,853,986 of NC_091733.1, read as the reverse complement.
GCCAAGAATGTTAGCAACATTATCAACAAAAACAAAAAGCCGCAACCTCTTTTCAAAGTCGAACTTGAGCCAGACAGTAAAGCCCTAAAGAAGAATGAAGTTCACCCGATCTACAAGTTGGAGTTCCTACTGCATCGAAGAATCACCGTGGAAGAACCTCACAAACGCAACGGTCCTGTGCAATGCACAAATTGCCAGGAGTATGGTCATACAAGGACATACTGCACCCTCCGGTCAGTCTGCGTAGTCTGTGGAGACTTCCACAACTCCGCACACTGCCCTGCGAACAAAGAAGACCCCAACACGAAAAAATGTGGAAACTGCGGAGGAAACCATACAGCTAACTACAGAGGCTGTATGGTCTACAAGGAGCTGAAGAGTCAGAGACAGCTACACGCCAACAAAATACACAAAATGTGTATTTTAATTCAAAAACTACTCCAGATGTATTTTTTGCCAAAGCAGCCAGATCTTCTTTTGGTCCGCTAAATGCCCCCACGGGCATCTCCTACGCCGAAGCTCTAAGGACAGGTATGCAAAATCCACTCCCCTCAAACTCAGTAAATGCTCAGCAGGCCCCAGAGCAGCCACAAAACAACATGGAATCCATGATGGTGACCATGCAACAAAGCATGATGGAACTCATGTCATTTATGAAAACGACCATGCAAACGCTCGTCCAGAATCAGAATATGGTGATACAGCTGCTCGTAGCACAACAGTCAAAATAATCAATGTCCAATCTACGTATATCCACGTGGAATGCCAACGGCGTCTCACGGCATAAACTTGAACTAACACAATTTCTAAACGAAAACCACATCGACGCCATGCTACTGGTTGAAACGCACCTCACAAGCAGATACAACTTTCATATAAGAGGTTATACCTTCTACCGCACAGATCATCCAGATGGTAAAGCCCACGGCGGGACCGGCATCCTTATCAGAGAACGCATCAAACACCACTTCCACCAAAGGTTTGCAACAAATTACCTGCAAGCTACGTCCATAAAAGTGCAGTCAGGTAACGGCAACCTTTGCATTGCTGCTGTCTACTGCCCACCTCGCTTTACAATCTCTGAAGGTCAATTCATGGATTTTTACAACTCACTTGGAGATCGATTTATAGCTGCAGGAGATTACAACGCCAAGCATACGCATTGGGGATCCCGCCTCGTGACCCCCAAGGGAAGACAACTGTACAACGCTCTCATCAATGTGAGAAATAAGCTGGACTACGTTTCCCCTGGTAGCCCCACATATTGGCCAGCAGACCCCAGAAAGATACCCGATCTAATTGACTTCGCGGTGACAAAAAACATCCCACGAAATTTATTAACGCCAAGGCCCTTCCAGACCTTTCTTCAGATCACTCGCCGCTGCTGATAACCCTCCTTCAAAGCCCAGAAACTACGGATCGCCCCTATAGGCTGACGTCGCACAGAACCAATTGGACGAAATACAAAAAGTATGTGAGTTCCCACATTGAGCTTGCCCCTCAGCTCAATACTGAAACCGACATCGAGAGGTACTTGTGACTGCAGCCAGAATCTCAACACCACAACAGACGGATGTGCAAAAAATCAAATTCAAAACGAACCAGCAAAGCTTATCCAAGAAAAGAGGCGTCTGCGACGGGCGTGGCAAACCAATAGATCGCCATGCTCAAAGCAACGTCTAAATGAAGCCACACGCAAACTAAGCCGGGCCCTGAAGCAAGATGCCGAAAAAGCACAATTAAGATATATTGAAAAACTCTCGCCAACCAGCACAAAGCATTCCTTATGGAGAGCTCACCCAAATTTAAGCTCACCGGCTGAAACCATCACCCCGATAAGAAAGTCATCTGGTTGCTGGGCCCGCAGCGACAAAGACAGAGCCGAAACTTTGGCCTCACATCTCCAGGGCGTTTTCCAGCCGAACCCTGCCGCAAATCCATTTGAACTACCGCAAATCCACACTGAAACGGAATCTACTCCAGCATCATTTCGTCCGAACGAGATAACGAAGGTCATTAGGGAACTGAAGCCGAAAAAGGCTCCCGGCGATGACCTAATAACTCAAAAAATGATAATTGAACTTCCGAACTGTGCTATTGAGGTCATCTGTAAAATCTTCAATGGGATCATAAGTCTCGGCCATTACCCAACAAAATGGAAAAAATCTATAATTATAATGATACCGAAGCCCGGAAAAGACCACACGATTCCGTCATCTTACCGACCAATAAGTCTACTATCATGCTTGTGCAAGTTATTTGAAAAATGCCTACTAAAGCGCATAATTCCTTATCTGGGAGCTCACAACATCATCCCAGCTCATCAAAACATGGAACTATCGAGCAAGTTAACAGAATAACATCAGAAATTCGCACAGCCTACGAGCATCGAGAATATTGCAGCGCGATATTTCTCGATGTTTCTCAAGCATTCGACCGCGTCTGGCTCAACGGCCTCATGCACAAAATAAAAACACTTTTGCCGGTATACACACACAAATTACTTGAGTCGTATCTCTACAACAGAGTCTTCGCAGTGAGGTGCAACGCAACAACATCCGGCACCTATTCAATCGAAGCTGGAGTCCCACAAGGAAGTGCACTTGGGCCTACCCTATTTGTATTATACACAGCGGATATCCCCACAAGGGACCAGCTAACATTATCCACTTTCGCTGATGATCCGAAATCCCTGCCGACAATGCAATGCCAGTTGGGTCTAAATTTTGCATCGAATTCGTTTTTTTTATATTTGGTTGATCAACGTTAATAAAATTTTGTTTAATGTTATGCCAAAAAAAAAAAAAAAAAAAAAAAAAAAAGCAAGGGACTTGATACGAGTTTCCAGAAGAAGCCGCCTACTACGTAACGACCATCCAACCCAGCCATAATTATTCAGGGCCATTTACTCTGTACCAGTCTCATGACTGCTAGTTAGGTAGTATTGTAAGATTTGATACACTTATTGTTAGTCTCATAAATGAGAAGATTCAATAAATAAAAGCAAAGCCTAATAAAAAAAAAAAAAAAAAAAAAAAAGGCCGTTACAAATCGTTGTAGATGTACTTTCTGGCCGTTGAATTCGGGTATGGCGCTCGAAATTTCTTTAATGTATGCCCGTTGGGCAATCGTTTCGTCAGTTATTGTGGTAGGTTTTGTTTCTACAATGCTGTCGTTATCGGTAGAGTCTGTTAGGTCCTGATCCTGGTTCAGATTGAATAAGGACTGCAGGTACCGTGAGGTTGTTTATATCTTTTTCCTCTATTTCGGTATCTGCAGTAGCTGGGTCGCTTATTTCATCCGGCTCAAGAGCTGGTGAATCTGATGGTGCTGGCTCGTCTTCAGTTTCTACTGCCAATGGTGTATTTAATATAGTTGGCACTGAAATGGCCAAGTTATACCTTTGTTTTATGTATATGTCGGAGATGAGTTCGGGGAAGTACGCTTCTCCCAAGAAGCGTAGCGCTAGGCATAGCAGCAGAGACCAGCGCGGTTGAATTCGGGGAAGCATAGCAGCAGCGGTCTCTGCTGGCGAGCGAGGTCCGTTGTCGCGCTACCGAGTCATAGGAGAGAAAGAGAGGGAGATAGATGGACTTCAACGGAAATAAGAACTTGGACAGAACATATAAGTAGATGGAGAGAAGGGAGTTCAGTTCAGTTTGGTAACGATCGGCAACGGAACTCGCTGTGCTACCGCGCGAGGATATCAACATGGATGAAACATTCACGTCTCCGTCATCAGAAGTGGGATCGGCTCCGCCTCCTGAACAAAGCCCGACCCAATATATGGCTGCGTTGGAGGAACAAAATAAAAGTTTAATGGAAATAATAAAAACAATGCAGACACCAAAAGCACCGGCGTCGGACGGAAAGACAACGCATGTGACACTGCCCAAGTTCAATCCAGATGGTGCTGGAGCGGATGCATCAGCTTGGTGCACGACTATTGACTTAATCTTCGCAGACAACATCGTTGAAGGCAGCGCACTAGTGATAGCTCTCAGCAAGGCGCTGGAAGGCAGTGCCTCGCAATGGCTCTCCCAAGTGTGCTTCGCCGGCATCACTTGGAATCAATTCAAGGAGTTATTCATCCAACGATTTGTGGGCATTGAGACAACGGCTGCTGCAGTGATGAACGTTTTAAACGGGCGTCCCAAATCCGGAGAGAGCTACGCCGAGTATGGCAGTCGTATAGTCACCCTACTACTGTCCAAATTAAAGGCAAAGGATATGGAGGAGATTGCGGTGTCAATAACTTTAGCCCACATGGCTCAAATTGATAACAATTTGCTCCGTTGCGTTTTCACCACAAATGTGACGACACGAAATGAGCTACAACGGCAGCTGCAGGCGTACGCGTTCAATAAGCGTAAGCACGAACAGGACGAATATTCGCCAGCTACGGAGAAGAAGAAACTACGAATCCAGTCGCAGCTGAAGTGTCATTTCTGCGGAAAAATGGGACACAAGTATGCCCAGTGCCACGCCCGGATGGAGTATTCATCACACGGTAAAGGAAAGACGTACAACGGAGGCAGCGGTTCCGCAGGGAAGGATCGTCCAAACATCAGATGCTACAAGTGCGATGAAATTGGGCATGTGGCTTCTCTGTGTCCCAAAGGTCGTGCGCACGGAATCGACAAGTTTAAGGAGAAGCGCGTAGACATATGTCAAATACATGAGCCTAAAGGTTTGCTCTATTAACTGGGTGAGACATTTCCATTTTTTTTTGACTCGGGCGCCGAGTGTTCATTGATAAAAGAAAAATTTTCCAACAAAATTTCTGGAAAAAGAATAAATAACCTAGTCATATTAAGAGGAATTGGCGATAATATTGTGAAGAGTCATCTAATTTTGTCCACTGTCCAAATATCGCAATATAATTTGGAAATTTTGTTTCATGTAGTGTTGGATAATTATTTAAAGCATGACATAATGATTGGTCAAGAAATATTTAAACTTAGATTTGGCGTTATAATTGAAACTGATAAATTTAATATCTACAAAGCTAAAATTGTTAATGCTGTACAAGAAAATACATACAGTTTGGAAAATTTACTAGACAGTAACATAGACTTAAGTGAGATTGATAAATGTAAATTAAAAAACATTTTGGAAAAGTATTCTGATAATTTTGTAAGTGGAATCCCTACTAAACGCGTAACTACAGGTGCATTAGAAATTCGCTTAATAGATGAGAATAAGACTGTTCAAAGGCGTCCCTATCGACTCAGTGCAGATGAAAAGTTGTTAGTTCGAGAAAAAATAGACCAAATGATTAAATCCAATGTTATTCGTCCGAGCAGATCACCATTTGCAAGCCCAATGTTGTTAGTCAAGAAGAAAGATGGCAGCGATAGATTGTGTATTGATTTCCGTGAGCTAAATGCGAATACAATTTCTGATAAATACCCACTACCATTAATTTCGGATCAGATAGATCGCCTGCGAGGTGGCAAATATTTTTCTATATTGGACATGGCCAGCGGATTTTACCAGATACCAATTCACCCTGATTCCATAGAAAAGACAGCGTTTGTGACCCCAGAGGGTCAGTACGAGTTTCTAGCCATGCCATTTGGGCTAAAAAACGCGTCCTCAATTTTTCAACGTGCCATTGTGCGAGCATTGGGGGACTTAGCCTATTCCTATGCAGTTGTTTATATAGATGATGTACTGATTGTTGCGAATACGAAAGATGAAGCATTTGAAAGGATAAACAAGGTGTTGGAAGTCTTGTCAGAGGCGGGTTTCACGTTTAATGTAAAAAAGTGTGCCTTTCTACGCACTGGAGTTGAGTATTTAGGATTTTACGTTAAAGATGGCGAAATTAAACCGAATCCCAGTAAGATTGAGGCCCTTTCTGTCCTTTCCCCACCAACTACTGTGACGCAGTTAAGACAATTCATAGGTTTGGCATCGTATTTCAGACAATTTGTCCCACGGTTCTCGGAAAAGATGAAACCACTTTATCAGCTAACTTCTAAACTCAAAACATTTCTCTGGAAAGATGAGCATGAGCAAGTTCGACAGAAGATTATTGACCACTAAAGACCCCGTTCTAATCATTTTCGACCCCACACTTGAAATCGAACTGCATACAGATGCCAGTGCTGATGGCTATGGCGCAATGCTTATGCATAAAATAGATGGAAAACGTAGAGTAGTCGAATATTTTAGCAAAAGTACAACGGCCACGGAAGCCAAATATCATTCGTATGAGTTAGAAACTTTAGCGGTATACAATGCCGTAAAACATTTCAGACATTACCTACACGGTAGAAAATTTGTGGTGCACACTGACTGCAATTCATTAAAAGCGACACAAACAAAGGCAGAATTGACTCCAAGAGTGCACAGGTGGTGGGCGTACTTACAGGCCTTTGATTTTAGTGTTGAGTATAGAAAGGGTAGCCGAATGGCTCATGTGGATTTCTTATCACGAAACCCAATTTCTACCGTCATTCCTAGGATAGCAGAGGTTCGAGTAGATCTAGCAGCAATAACAAATAACTGGCTGATAGCTGAACAGCAACGAGACGATAGCATAGTAAAAATCATGGGAAAAATGAATAGCGATGACATGGAGGCAGACATGATGAAAACATACGAAATTAGAACTGGATTACTATACCGAAAGATACAGCGTAATGGCAAGACTCGATGTTTACCAGTGATTCCTAGGGCGTTTAGGTGGTCGGTAATAAATCATGTGCACGAAGCCATGATGCACTTAGGATGGCAGAAAACTCTAGACAAAGTTTATGAGCAATTTTGGTTTGAACACATGTCCAAGTATGTCCGAAAATTTGTTGAAAATTGCATAACCTGCAAATTATCCAAACCTGCTTCAGGAAAGCAACAAATAGAACTACACCCCATACCTAAGATTGAGATACCTTGGCATACCATCCATGTGGACATAAGTGGCAAACTTAGCGGTAAAAATGATATGAAAGAATACATTATTGTCCAAATAGATGCGTTCACCAAGTTTGTTTACTTACATCACACCCTAAATCTAGACTCTGAAAACTGCATTAAGGCTGTAAAGTCAGCCATATCTTTCTTTGGTGTTCCTAGTCGTATCATAGCAGATCAAGGCAGGAGCTTTGCTAGTAACAACTTCCGCGAATTTTGCTCAACAAATAAAATAGATCTACATTTAATAGCCACGGGCGCAAGTCGAGCTAATGGACAGGTGGAACGTGTCATGAGCACGTTGAAGGGTATGCTAACGGCCGTAGAAACTAGTGATCGTTCGTGGCAGGATGCCTTGCCAGAAATTCAATTAGCCTTAAATTGCTCTACAAATCGAATCACTAAGTCTAGTGCTTTAGAGTTGCTAATAGGTAAGGAGGCTAGGCCTTTGGGCATGTCGCAAATAAATGATGAAGATAATATATTAGATAGGGAGCACGCTAGAGTTAAAGCTAAAGAATATATGGAAAATAATGCACAATATGAAAAAGAAAGATTTGACAAAAATAAAGCGAAAGTTACTGCGTACAATGTAGGCGATCATGTATTATTAAAAGCTGAAGAACGTCACCAAACGAAACTTGATCCTAAGTTTAAGGGCCCGTTTCAGGTGATCAAAGTACTTGAGGGAGATCGATATGAATTAAAATCATTAGTTAATAAGCGAACATATAAGTATGCTCACGAATGTCTAAGAGCACTGCCAAACAAAGAATTAGTTGGGGAATTAAATGAAGAATTCCAAAGTGATGATGAGTCCCGAGATGGGATGTAGTATGTGGACGACATCGGAGGATGTGCGTCAGTGTCCCAAGTTGGGAAAGAGTATGTGGACGACATCGGAGGATGTGCGTCAGTGTCCCGAGTTGGGAAAGATTATGTGGACGGCATCAGAGGATGTGCGTCAGTGTCCCAAGAGGGGAATTGTTGATTGCAGTGTAACAGCTGTCTCGCAGGGACGAGAAGCGTTATGTCATGGAGGTCTTGGTGACCTGGAAATGTTCATGGAAAAAAATAATGTAAGAAGAAAAATTAAATGTTTGAAGATGAAAAGAACTGTAATTGAATTGGTAAAGAGAAACTAAGTTGATGTTAATTGGTTAAGTTTAAATTGTCATTTTATGGAAAACGAATCATTTATGTTATAATTGAAAAAGAGAAGAATAATGAAAAGAAGCGGTGAATAAATCAGAGCCAAGAAAAGAATGAGAAAATCAAAATAATTCTTACGGTTTTGATTTATTTGGTCATTGAGGAACTCAACACACAGGGACGTGTGGTAGGTCAGGAAGGCCGTGTCGGAGATGAGTTCGGGGAAGTACGCTTCTCCCAAGAAGCGTAGCGCTAGGCATAGCAGCAGAGACCAGCGCGGTCTGAATTCGGGGAAGTACGCTTTTTCTAAGAAGCGCAGCGCGAGGCATAGCAGCAGCGGTCTCTGCTGGCGAGCGAGGTCCGTTGTCGCGCTACCGAGTCATAGGAGAGAAAGAGAGGGAGATAGATGGACTTCAACGGAAATAAGAACTTGGACAGAACATATAAGTAGATGGAGAGAAGGGAGTTCAGTTCAGTTTGGTAACGATCGGCAACGGAACTCGCTGTGCTACCGCGCGAGGATATCAACATGATGAAACATTCACGTCTCCGTCATATATTAAGTTCTCTCGTAATTTTAGCAAGAACTTAGATACTCGAGACCAATTGGCTTTGTCTAGCCGGTCTCTCTGGTCATATATTAATATACGCGCTGCGTTAAAGCGGTCTACTAATATTTCAGCATGCTTATTCACAGTATTTTGCTGTGCCAGCCGGGTCCTTGATAATGACTTGTATGATCTGTCAAAATCAGTTTTTATGTTGTTCAGTTCTTTATAAAGTTCACCCCATTCCATTATTTAATGGAATTTTGTTCAGAACATTGCTCGAATTTTATTCTCGAACCTACACAAACGGAATTGCTGTCCCTACGAACTTGTCCTATACAATAAAATCGCTAACTGATTTAAATAGAAATATATAAGATGATCTGGATCGTGGGACACAGATGATCCGAAATCCCTGCCGACAATGCAATGCCAGTTGGGTCTAAATTTTGCATCGAATTCGTTTTTTATATATTTGGCAATCTGCGATTCAGTTTCGAATGCACCAATGGCTTGTTTTGCGCATTCAATGGCGCTTTCCTGTATTTCCTGACTCATGTCAGTACGTCTAATGTCAGCGTTGCTGCTAGGCATTTTGCTGATGGTTTCCTATTGACTGTTTTCAAATTGTGTTTGTTTTATTTATTTATTTTATTTTATTTCCAAGGATATAGGATAAGTAATTTTTTAACATAGTTCTTTATACATTTCCTCAATGGTATACATAATAATATTTCGAATTTTATTTTCAATTATTGTTTGTGCTTCTTATATTTTGTCCAGGTCATTAGCCTGACTCCTGTTTATGGCTCTTTTTGAAATGCATTTATTATGGAAAATATAAGCCTTGTACAGAATGTAAGCACTCATTATGAAAACAATAACTGCTAATAAAATATTTGTCAAATTGGTATCACTGGTGTGTGATTCGATTTTATTAATTACATTTGCAGTGGAGTCCACTGACTTTGTTTCTATCAATCCCATAGTGGCTATGTTTTGTTTAGCTTTGTTTTTAAAATTTGTAAAATCTTCTTCCAATTTTATGCCATTAACATATGGCGTGGATTTTGGCTTTGAACTTATTTGCCAATGGCTCATAGAAAATATTGGAGAATTTGTAAATTTCAAGATTTTGTTTAATTTTCCTTTCTTTTCATAAAAAAAATTTACATTTTTCCCTGCCTATTGGTTGTATAGCCGCCAGGCTACACGCTATCGGGTAACTTTAATGTCGCTCAATTTTACAATTGTTTTTTTTATATGTATAAAAAAAATATGCATCGTAGTGCAATTTAAAAAAAATATGCAACGCAGTGCAAAATGTTTTTAAAAATATTGTGCAGGATTCCACAGGTTCCAGTGACGTCCTCTGCGTCAGCTGGTCGTCGCCAGTCCGGCTTCGCTGACGCTCCCTCGAAGGTGTAAGAGGCGGCCTGCCCCTCACACTCGCAGTTTCAGCTGCAGCTGTCCTGGGCCTATGGGCTCAGGCGGTGCCGGTGCTGGTCATCGCACAGGCTTCATACATGTTGATATGCAAAACGGGCTCTCCAGAGGTCCCGGGCAGTCTTTGGGCATTCCTTTTTAAATCGTGGAAATTCAGCTTCTTCTGGAGGGGGTTGTTTCAGATTAATTTTTGCATTGTTTTTAATCACAGTGTAGGTGGATGTGGTTGTCTCAGTGGTTTTTGCTGGTTTGTTCTTTTTTTCATTCAATATATTTTTTATATGTTCCACTTCGGCATGTATTTTTACCGAGTGGGTCCAATTCACATTACTTCCGCTATTCAATAGCTTCTGTAGTTCGGCCTTTCTGGCCTTTAATTTTTTTACCACACCTCTTCTTCTTCCGCACATCACACACTACTCACTGCGTTTTGCCTCTTGATCCGTTTTCCAGCATCGGTTTTCATCTGTAGATTTTAGTGCACACGGTGGTTTTGGCTGCTTGGTTGCTTGGTTTATGTTAATTTATTGGCTTTCCATTTTAGAGTTGCGGTCCCTTGAGGTTCTTCTCTGTTATCGGTCGCCATGTAATATGACCATCAATGTGTCTCCAGAAATAAGTAGTCAGTTGTATTGTAGGTTTTTGTTGTTCATTATTTTATTTTATTTTAGATTAGTTTTGGTCGGAGCAACCATTGTTGTCGCTCCGAACTCTCATTCATGTGTGTCTTAATCAATATGGATTTAAAGCTAGGGAAGTCTAAGTCCCTTAGCTGCGCTGCCAACAGCGGCAGCAGAGAGTCATGTATATATATTCTTAAATATTCTTAAATACATAGCTATGCTCTTTTGGACTGAGCGCGGAGGTATATGCACATACATACATGTGGTCCGCTCGTGTAGCATTTATGCTGACACTTGCATTCTTTGTGAGCGGCCGATATATACATAAGTGGGTAGTTCATATTTCGTCCACTTGATGTTTATGATATAAACATTGCAACTTAGTGTTACAGTGTGTACCCGCTAAGTATAGTGGGTACTCAATATATGTGCATACTACACCAGCCTCCACGGGAGGTTGGTGACTAACTTGATTTCCTGGTAAAGCTTCGTCATAATAACCCTCGCCGGCAGGTTCCTTCTCATTCTGGCTCGAAACGACCTCAGCCGAGGAAGGAGCAGCATTTAGTTGATACAACCTTTGGGATTTCCGAAATGGGTTGAGGTTAGAGGAACCGCTAGGGCTGCGCTTAACACTCGAATTATTATTACTCTGGTTTGAGCGATAGGAGTGTCCGGATTGGTGGGGCTCCATTTTGATCGCTCGGGGATTGGAATATCCTTGTGGGGACTGGGAATCCCTGCCTGCGTTCTGATATTGGTATTGGTTGTTATAAGAGGGATAGTTAGGTTGGGACCAAGAGTACTTGTGACGGTAAGGCTGGGATGGTTAAGACCTATTAGAGTAGTTGACGTGATTCATCGAGGCCAGATTCCGCAATTCCAAGCAGATGGCATAGGCCTCTGGCAAATTCTTCGGGCTGCGGATTACTAGTAGCTTAGAGAGGTCACCGCTTAAGCCTCGGATAAAAACATCAAAGGCTCTGTCCCTATAAGTTTCGACGAGCGCACCTAGGATTTCCGGGCTTTGATTACCATTTTTTAGGCAGCGTATTATCAGGGCAAAGTGAGAATTTATTCCTGAGTAGTAGGCCTCCACGGTTTTCGCCCCTTGAGTCATCTGACCCATTTGGTATTCTAAGGTGCGCAGATCTCTCTTATCGGCGTAGTGGAGCGCTAGGACGCGTTTTATCTCGGACCAATCATCGGCTGCCACGTTATACGACATAAGTGTCGTCTCGGCATTACCCCTAATTTTCTGTCTAATGCTAACGACTATGGAGCGATAAAGCGGTCTCTCCTTAATTATTTCATAATCTTTTAGAATTGCCTCCGCTCTACCCATCCAGGAGTCGTAGGTGCCCGCTTCTCCCTCAAAGACCTGCAATTCTTTCACGCAGTCCGGTAACCTAGCAAGTTCCTTTAACTCATATTCCGTGCGGGCAGCAATCAAGGGCTGCGGTCGGGGGATATCCTCGATAAACCTTTCCCGAACCTCCTCTAGGCGCACCACCTTGTTGTTAACCTTTTTAATATCATCTTTAACCTCGGCTACCTGTCCCAGTAACAGGGTCAGAGTAGTTTCAAACTTGGTAAGAGCTTCCTTCATTTCTTCCATTATAGCAAGTTGATTCAACCAGATTCTATTTCGGTCAAGGCAATGGTCAGGGTTTTTTATTGAGTACAAATCGGGAGTTAATTAATCTTTTTGCTGGCTTCGCTGGGGACGTCTCACTTACCCGTGTGTAATTCCTTAATTTTTTATTTGTTATTATAAACTTCGTATTGTCTTCGTGAGTGTTAGTGCCAGGCCACTTACAACGTGCAGATTCTAGGGGTAAAGAACGACTTTAGTGTGATGTAATTACAATTATTTGGTAGGTCAGGCGGAAGCGATTTTTTGTGCGTGTGTGCGATTTTTTTATTATTTTGTTTCGTGAGATTTTTTTTCAAGAAAAGAACAATTTTTTTTTTGTATATGTCGAATGCTTGCATTCTTTCCTCGCAATCTCTCTTGATTCTTTTATCCGGCGTTAGGCACGGTGGGCCGAATTCTTCCGTTTTAGTTTATCACCTACTAAGGTACGGTTGCCACACAATCCACTAGGCGGCCCTTTCTGTGCTGATAACACTGAGCGTATCTAGTGAATTACCCACACCACTTCTTACTTTACACATTTTTTTATTATAACGGGGGCCGCTCGTAACAAGTTACCGCAGCGGTTATCAAATTTAATATTTTTCATATTTGCAACGCACTATAACGCCCGTGAATTGGAACCACCGCGGCGGTTTGGTTGCTTCTTTTACTTCACGATAACCTTTTGCGCTCGTGAATAAGCCGGTCATATCATTTTTATAAGATTTTTTACTCATATTTATTTATTTTGGAATCTGCGGACTGCGGACACATTCCTTTATTTGGCATTCTTTTCATTCGTTTTCACCCGTCACTTCGTATGCAAAATTTTACATTTCTCTATTTACTTTTATTATTATTTTTTTTCGGGATTTCATATAATTTTTTATCATTATTTTCACCTTCCTTCTTCATTCTTTTGTTGTTTAATACCTCGCTTTGATATTTACTCACGCAACACACACAACACAATTTTCACTTCCACCTTTCACAATTTCGTGGATCCTCATCCTTAATGGAGAGGTCCCTGCTCGGGCGCCAGTTAAGTCCTTCGACAGGACATGTGGGGAGCCCCGCCATAGTTTCAGTCACTATGGCGAAGCTACGGCCCCAGTTTATACCTATTCATTCCCACAGATCCAAAGATTCAGAGTAGGAGACCAGAGTCGACGTTATAATTCGTATTTATTTAATTGATTCGAACAAGAGGATAACTAATGATAACCAGTTCGGTTCGCCGTCCAATTGCTTCTGCCTTGACCCAAGTCGTCGTCTGGCCTTCAGCCCTCGGTAGATGGGCGTTCCGTTGGCGCCGCCCGACGTCGGCGTCGGCAGCGCTTGCAATACTGCAGACCTTGCAGTTCTCATCGTGCTCCAGTTGCACGGTGAGCGGTCAATGTGCCGTACCCGGCGGATGTCTGTCGCCGTGCTGAGTCGGCACGGGGTGCGGGGGGCAGGTGAAGTTGGCCGGTCAGCGCTCCCGTGGCCGGACGGCGGATGTTGATATGCCGAGTCGGCACGGGGAGCGGGGGAAAAGTTGGGTCGGGCGGCCAGCCCTTCACCGCAAGACCGCAAGAAAGCCATCTGAATACAAAAAAGGAGATTATGTGATGGTGAAAAATTTCGACTGCACAGCAGGTGTTTCTAGAAAGTTAATTCCAAAAAATAAGGGTCTATATGTAATTTCAAAAGTATTAAAAACGACAGGTTTTTGTTGAAGGACGTAGAAGGTTTTCAGGTATCCCGTAACCCTTACCAAGGTGTCTGGAGCATTCAAAATATTAAGCATTGGATAGGCAAAAAAGCATGATTAAGCAATTAAAAACTACGGCAAACTGCAATAATATGTAAATATGTATAAATATAAGAAAAATTTTAATTCATTGTAAATATACAAATAAGCAATATAAACCATGATCAGGGGATCAGCTAGTCAGGACGGCCGAGTTGTGGTAGGCATAGACATAAGGCCCACTGTACATTGTATTAGCATAGAATCAGGATAAAGCCCATTGTATTGAAGAGGCATACAAGATAAAATCCCCGTTAGAGTTAAGTATAACACTGTCATCTCTGTCTATCTCGCACATTAGCTTTAAGAGATAAATATGTACGTATACCTATCTCGCTTACGCATCGAAAGGTATAAGTAAAGGAAAAGAAACGACGCCGCGACATTCGGTGGTTTGTGTTCGAGAAGAAAAGTTTAAATAAAGCATAGGATTTATATTCTTACGTTTACAACTATAACGTTTACATTTCTTAGGAATATTCTTAAATTTATAAATTAAATACAGGATTAAACCGGCTATTGTAATTACAAATGTGGTTATACATATGATTTGGAATGTTGGGTAATAATTTACATTATTGTCTATTAATTCTTTGGTCTCCAAATAAACTAATGGTTCTATTTTGGTGATATTATTGTTTATATAAATTGTTTGTGTAAAATCGGCAAAACTATTGGAAATTATGAATTCATCAATTTGGATCGTACAATTTTTAATTTTGATCATGTTATTTCCTATTATTGTGACTTTACTATTTTGTGCAATCTTGGTTTACCATTGTTTGTAGAAGATTCCATGTAATTAAAATATTGTATTCAATGTAGTTTAGTTGGAAATTCTTCTGTGTTTTTGTGTATTTGCACTCTGTGGTCTCTTGTTTAACAATTCCAATAATGCATTTGTCAAATATTACTTGGCCTGTATTGTTATTATAAACCTTATCATCAAAGATATAATACTTATCGAATAGATGTTCCGTCAGGATATAATTATGTTCTTCTGGGTATGGAATGATTTCGAAAACTGTCACTTCGCAATATTGTTGGAAATATGTGAGGTAATCAGGATTTCGTTAGTATCTGTTTTAAGCCAGGTGGATGTTTTGATTTTTAGAATCTTTTCGGAATTAACTTGTTTTAGGTAATCATGCTTTAGTAGTTTTGGGTTGAAAATTCCTAATCTGGTTAATTGCATGCCAAGTTGTATGTCTTTGATATATTCCGTGAACTGCTGTATATTAAACATCAAAATTGCTAGATGCTGGTCTTTCTCCTTATCTTCCCTGAGCTTGTTAATAATGTCTATTCCGCTATTGATAACGTCAATAATCATATTAATGTCATGGTTTTGGACTGAACTGTCTGACAAATTATTAATTCTTTCTTCTAGCTCTTCTCTGTCATTTTGGTCTAAAGTACCGAATAGATATTTATACGCCGTACCTACTACATTAAGGAGACCTCTTTTGTTACGCTTGATAATTCTTATACCGGTTATTTCCCTCTTTAACTTTTCAACTAAATATTGTATTTGTAAAATACTCGGGAATTCTTTTGCTTCATTTAACAGGATGTCGAATATTAGCATGGTCTTTGTCAAATTTATACTCAAGTAGTGATATTCGTAATTTATTGGGATGTCCGTGGTTCCTGTTTGGAATACCAGATATCCATTCCTTGCACTTATTGGGTTTACTTCGATGTTACTCCCTTGGACCATATGAATCATGGGAATCATACATATCAGCAAAATTGGAAGTATCAGCCGTTTACATTTCTTCGTCCGGTCTGAAAGTATCGTATTTGCTTTTGTTAAATTTCTTTTGCCTTTTGAATTTGGACTTATAATGAACGATTTTCCTGCCGCGATTAGTTTCTTCGAAATGTTTATCATCCACTTGTTTTATTTGTCCTGTCTTTTTGAACGGATTTGTGACTTTACTTTTTACAAGTGGGGCCTGCCTATACTTTGTATTAACCTCAAACTCTTTTCTTTTTTCGTTGAGCTTGTTAATTCGGTCAATTTTATTTTGTTGTGTATTAAAGTCGGGGCTTCCTGCATAGAGAAAGATATCTGCTGGGGTTCTCTTGGTAGTATTATGCTTTGTTTTGTGATTATAAACATATAAGATAGATTCGTACTTTGTACACTTGTCCTCTATGTTCGCTTCACTACCAATGATCCTAAGATTCTCATTAAAAGTTTTGTGAAATCTTTCTATGTCAGACACTCCGTTTTTGCTTGTGGTTACAGAAATATTTACACCTTCAGATTTTAACCAGTTCTGTAGTGCAATGCACATGAATGCTGAATCTTTGTCCGCTTTGATTTCTTGAGGTTTTCCCATATCATTGAATATCTTCATAATGGCCCTTTTTGCTTCAAGCCAGTCTCTTTTTACTTCGACGAGCGTCGCAAATTTAGAGTAGATATCTATGCAAGACAAGAAAATCTGATTTCCCGTAAGATAAAAATCAATTACGTATTTTTCTCGAGCGTGTAATATTTCTGGTGTGGTTTCGAACCGCAAGTTTGTATTTCTATGTTCGGTTTTGGCAACATTGCAGATTTCGCATTCGTTGATAATGTTCTGAATGAGCTTCTGACTGTCCGGATAATAATATTCTTCTTTAAACCAGTTGATAGTTTTTTCTATTCCGGGGTGTAGAAACTCCTTATGCTTCTTGAGGATCAAGTCTTTGAATTCAGCATAAGTTGAAACATCAATCAATTTTCTGGTACATCTCAACAATTTAGTTAAACTGTTGGGCTTATAATCTCAGTATATGCCCTTTGGAATACCAAAAAGTCCTCGTCATTTGGGAATAAAATGGCGCTTTTCTTTGTGCACACATATTCTTTAATGAGGGATTTAGCTAATTCGTTAGTCATTTCTTTATATGGTATCTTGATTTTGAGTTTCTGAAAGAAATGAGTAACTTCTGCGTTGTCATTATCACCCTTTTCTATCTCGGTTTGTCGAGAGTAGAAATTCAATGGTCTCTCAGAGATGGATATGTAGTTCAAATTATCTTCTCCTGCACTATGGATAGTGGCATCATTGCTGTTTGCAATTTCACCGAGCATTACTTCCTCAATTTTTGTTCTGGAGAGGGCGTCTGCTACATAGTACTCTTTTCCAGGGAGATATTTTATTTTGTAATCAAATTCATTTAGTTTGATCTTCCATCTTTGGAGCTTCATATTTGGTTCTTTGATATTATTGAGCCATACCAGTGGTTTGTGGTCACTCTGTATTTCAAATGGCCTGCCAAATAGGTATGACCTGAAATACTTCGTTGCCCAAACTATTGCTAGTAGTTCTTTTTCGATCGTAGCATAGTTTATTTCGTGCTCATTTAGAGTTCTACTGGCATAACATACAGGCTTGTGATCCTGAGATAATACGGCACCTATTGCCAAATTACTTGCGTCAGTTGTTTGGGAAAAAGGTTTTGAGAAATCAGGATAGATTAAAATCGGTTCTGAAGTTATCAATACCTTTAGCCGAGTCGTCGATTTTATTGTCGAGGGGTACCAAAGGAACCAGTATGTCGTGGCTGCATTTCTCGATATTCAGCAGGCTTTCGACAGGGTCTGTCACGAGGGGCTCCTGTCCAAGATCAAAGAGCTCCTGCCACCACAGCTCTTTGAGATCATCTGCAGCTACCTCAAGGACAGGAGCTTCCGGGTGGTACAGGATGGAGTTGCCTCCTCCACCAGGAATATCAGAGCTGGTGTCCCTCAAGGAAGCGTGTTAGGACCCACGCTCTACAATCTATTCGCTCATGATGCCCCGCTTCACCTAAGCTCTGAGCGCGCGAATTTTGTACTGCGGGACGGGTTTTAATAAACAAATAAATAAACACGAACACGACGTTTAGTTTTTCAGTGGCGAATCATAACTGATTTTTCTTTATTCCAAAAAGTCGTATTTAAAGGTTTTACATTTGGGTTACAATTGGTTGGTGTTGGTGTACTTAACTTGAATTATGATTTAGCTTATTCTATATGATTGCGAAACATGCTGATTAGACTTATTCTACCTGCAGGTGGTTTCGTTATGAACCCGGAAGCATACAGGAGTTTAATAACTCATGTCGCGAAATTGTTTACTAAAGGGCAATGAAATTAGGTTTCGGTTGCGAAACCGGATGCTTACAAGAGTTTATTAACTCGTGTCGCGAAATTGCTTACTTTACATATATAGAGTCCAATAACTCTTGAACTGTCTGGCTAATTGGTTTTGTTTGTGTATTATAGACTAGGAATGAAGTGGATCTGTACATAACTTCTCCCCCCTTTAGAAAAGAATTCTCCTGAATTCTATTACTGTTCAGTTGAATTTTAATTTTTTTTGTGTTTTAATACAATCAGGGTTATTAATATGATAATTAATACAATTACAGCGGCATTAAGGGGGGGGTAAGGTATTTAATTTTTTTTTTCGTAAATTTTTTTTTATTTTTTATTTTTAAAGTTCAACATCTTAAGAATATTGTGTCCAAGTTTCACATCGATCAGAGTAAAATTGACGAAGTTATGCGGAGTTGAACGAAGGTCGGTTGGTGTTCAATGCATGGGAATCACAAAGTTTAAAGCGCTCTCCTGAAAAATTCAATTTTTCAAATCGGTGTACACGATTACAGAAAAACTACTGGACCGATCGATTTGAAATTTGGCACACACATTCTTTAACTAATTCCTCAGGTATTCACGTCGGCCTTTTTTAAATTTTAATTTTTATATATTTTTAAATTATGAAATAAGGTTTTTTTTTTAGTCAAAAATCGGTTTTTTGACTTTCAAATTTCCTAAAAAATCACAAAAAAACTAAAAAAAAAAAAACGCTTCCTGATTACCTCGGGACACTTATCCTTTAACGAATGAGGTATAATTTTTTTAGATCGGATGATCCTGTGGACTGTTAGGATGTACACCGCAAAACAACTTTTTTTGGAGGCGACTCGGGAGATTCCCTATAACTTCTCTACTTCGAAATATTTTTCAATACAAAATTTTTCAATACAAAATTTTTCAAAAATTATTCAAATGTTGTGTTATTATATGGTATTTAATTCATTAAGCTAACTTTAGCCGTTCCGCCACAATAATTTTTTGAAAAGTGGCTATTTTTGCACCGAATTAACCTTACCCCCCCCCCTTAAAGGAGTAGATAATATCTTTGTGTGTCTTTAATTGTTTAATGTTTACCCAGTTTATTTTGTTGTTTTCTAATATGCTTTCAAAAGTAATTTGTTTTGTAAAATTTTGGACTTGTTCCTTTTTTTCGAATAATATTTTTTCATTTTCTTCTTCGACTGTGTTGCTAAAATAATTATTATCTATACCTATTGTACAATTTATAAAATGTACTAGCGGACCCGGCGAACTTTATCTCGCCCCAACTTCGACTGATTAAAACAAATTAAATTGAGACTACTTTGACGTACATGTCGAAACAGTACTGTTGAAACATCATCAATCGATACGCATAAAAAGTCATAGAGCTGAACTTATTCCTATCTTCTCCTAAAAATTTTAGGCTAAAATTTGAATTCAAAATTAGTTGAGAATCAAAAAGAAGTGATGACTTTTAAACAAACCTCTCGTTGGATTGACAAATTTTTTTTGACTTGAAATCAGTGGAGAGCGATCTGATAAACAATATTTTTTGTTTTGTTATCCGGTGCAAAAATAAATAATGATGACGGCTTTCCCACACGCGAACAGGCTACGTATAGCTGGCCATGTGAAAAACATGGATATTCCAGATTTATCCCGCAGACTTCCAACGATTGGCCTTGCGGTTTATTGATTGTCATCGCAATCGCCAATCGAACTGGGAACTGAATCCTCTTGAATTGGAATGGAAGATCTGTTGGAATAATCGGAATTCGTGGGATAAGAACTTCCTCTCCTTTAAATTTGCCCTTGCATATGGCACGGACTCCCAACATAAGTAGCTGGGAGATTGGTCAAACAACCTATGTTGGCCGCGTGTCCTTCAGTAGCGATGGCGTCACGCAAGTGAATGTACTCGTCTGACCGCCTGACTGATTAAAACGAATGAAATTGAGACGTTCCGTTTTTACTTTGACGTACATGTCGACGCAGTACTGTTAAAACAAACGGCGGTATCTTAACAGATGATTGTCAACATCTAGTCAAATCATCAATCGATACGCATAAAAATTCATAGAGTTGACCTTTTTATTCGTTTCTTCTCCTAGAATTTGAATTTAAACTTAGTTGTAGAATCAAAGAGAAGTGATGACTTGTAAACAAACCTGATGTTGGACCATCTTTATGTTGAAGTGAAACCCATCTTCTCCACGACAGAACATCAATGGGTATTGAAGAGCATAATATGACCGATGATTCTCATAAACTCGCTGCAATTGGGCATTATCCCGACGCTTCAAAACAATATCGCGTCATTCCACATTCTCGCCAAAAATCACCACTGCGACTTCATTGATGGTGGGAGCATTAAATTGTCTTGCATGGCTACCAGTGGGTCTTTTTTGTCAATATTCAATGCAGTTCATGCTCATGGAGAAGATTTTGCAATTGTTCGATAATTTCACGTTTAGTTGCAGTAAAAATTGCACAGCGGTGATTTAGTTCAACTGCCGAATCACCAATGAAATATATCTGAAGGAATTTATGATCTTTGTTTTGTGGTGATAACAAAGCGCCCGCTCGGTGGTGAATTTGCCCTTGAATCTGAATGTTGGGATGCAATTTCGAAAAAATGTGAGTTGTTTATTTTGATAATAAAGAGACGCCATTAGCTTATAACTTGGATTGTAACCTGATTGATGAAAAACCTCGGCTCCAAATGACGTCATTTAAAAGCATCCGTTATATTTTTGTGCAAGCTTTAGGAAACGGTTTGATTGGGCTGAATTTCCATATAGTAGCGAATACAATGGTTTTGGTGGATGAGCGAAAACGGGCAATTTAATTTTGCCACCTGCACAGCATAAGCCGGGGGTTTCCAACCGAAACTTCAGTGCATTGCAATCCTAGACAATGAACCAATAACAACGCAGGTAAGATCCTTGTAGGATGTTTCAGGATTGTATGCGAATGCAGCGCGATTCAAGTTTTCATTCGCAGTTCGTCTTCCTCTATTATTTTGTCGGGCTTGAGGTGGTCTTTGTGCAGCGCGAAGCTTTGCCATTCGGGCACGTGTCGATGCACTTATTTCTGTACGTTCCTCTTGCGTCCGACTATTACGGGAATTCTGAATACTTATTGCATTGCGTGAACGCCGTCCAAGTCTTGATCGTCTAACAGCAGTCATTACTTCCAATTGGTAATGCTTCGTTAGCTCGATTTTTTTGTTTAAATATTTTTTTACCGAGTTCATTGATACACAATTTCAACGCAGCTATGATCTTTGTAGGGTGTTTCAGAATTTTACATACAACAGTGTGTCCATCTGTTGAGCCGCTAGCGACCTTTCCGGAAGGACTTCCCAAAATTTTCTTATTTAATAACCTTCTTCTGGCAATTACAAACAACTGAAAAAAATTTGAGCCAAATCGGCCCAGCCGTTCTCTTGTGATGCCATTAGTAACATTTTTTGTCTCCATTTTTATATATATAGATTAAGGTGTTATTTACAATTTGTATTGTTTTGTTGTTACAGTTTTGATATAATGTTTCGTTATTCGCATTATTTATTACTATGGTTTCCTCGTCTAGTTCTATTATTTCCATCTCTTTTCTTTTTATTAGTTTACAATTGTTTTTAATTATACAATGCTTGCTGTTTTTCATTTCTTTTAATTTTTTATTACTTTCGTATGTGTATGTAATGTTTTTATATTTAAATATAACTTCGGACTTGTGATTTATTTCAAAATTTTCATTATTAGGTACGGGAATTATATGTTGAGTTTTTATTGTAATAAAGTTTGTAGGAATTTCGATAGCGAATATTAATAGATTATTTTTCAAAACTGCTGTAGCTAGCTTGAGATTATTTAGTTTGTTGAAGTTTATATTATATTTTGTGATCTCATTATCTGTCAATATGCTGGGGTGTAAGATATTGTATCTGGCGGATGCAACGTTGTCTTGTAAATGTTCTATTTTATTTCTTATTAATTGAATTTTTATTTGTTGGTCATAATATAGGTTCTCCTGATTTCTTGTATTTTCATATTTATTAATTGAATTTAACTGACTTTCTATAGCTGTCTGATTGGATTAATTGCCTTATGTAACTGATTGTATCGTTGAAATATGTGTTAATATAAATTTGTTTGTTTACTAACTCATTGGTTTCTTGGATGTTTTCCTTGAAATTTGATAAGTGATTTTCTATAACTTTTCTGTCTTCTTCGTCCATTGTTCCAAACAACCATTTTGCTCCACTGCCTACTGCATTAACCAGTCCTCTTCTTCTACGTGTATGATTTCCATATAATGTGTATAGTTTATGTTTTGTCTCTGTTAGTTGTGTCTCTAATATATGTTTGTTGTCGTTGTTTAACATTTGTATGTTGATTTCTAGATCACCTAACGTGTCGTCAATGTCTTTTAAATTAATTATGTGAACTATTATGTCTGTAGTCGTTACTATAGCTTGTTCTTTTATATCTATTAGTGCGTATCCGTCTTGGTCAAGTATCTGTTGAGTCGTCAATGTTCCTGATATTGTCGTTATTGTTAACAGCATTAATATTGTCGTCATCAGCGTTTTCTGTAAATTTGTAAGCTCGTTTAATATTCTTTGGGTCAATACCTTTAAGTTTTGCCTTTTTATATTTTGGAACTTCTTTGTGTCTGACCGCCTTGTAATTTTTTATAAATCCTTCTTCTCGTTTTTCTTCGTAGTTTTCCCTGTTGAAATTGTTCTTTTTCAACATTTTCTCCTTAGCATTTTCAATATTGTCTTTAATTTTTGTCAATTCTACCTTATTATTCTGAGCTTCGTTAGGAGTGCATTTCATTGTAGAGTGATATCTGTCATTGTAGTTTCTAATTGCCTTTTGCAATAACTGTTTTATTGTCATGTTTGATGTTTCTGTTTTTAGTGTTACCCTAAGTGCTAATGAATTGTGTAACCTTTCTATGTCAGAATTTCCCGTGTGACTATTTGGTTTAGTAAGATGTAATTCTGTTCCTTCTTGCGTTAATAATTCTTTAATTCTGATCGAATTGAATTCGTTGTCAGCTATAATTTTATCTGGTTTACCTAGCTTTGTGAAATGCTCTTCTAGTTGTTCTACTATGGTCATATGATTTCGATCATTTAGTGAATATGCTGCTGCGAACTTGGTAAATTTGTCTATAATTGTTAAGAAATGTGTATTTCTTACTACGTATGTGTCTATATGGACAATTTGATTCTTATCTGATGGAGTTTCGGTTTTTTTGAATTTGTTCATTATAGGATTTCTATCGTATTTTATTTCTTTGCCCAAATCACATTGGTTAATAACCATTTGCACCAATTCTAGTAATTTTGGATAGTATATTCTACTTTTTAATTGGTTGTATGTTTCCTGAATGCCTGAATGCATACTTTCTTTTACGTGGTAAAACGATATTTGTTTGACTGCTTCTGTTTCGGATTCCATGTCCTGAGCTCTAAGCGTGCATTTAATGAATTCTATTTGTTTGTCATTTGAAAACATTTCTATTAATTTTTCCTGTACTATATTGTATTCGTATACGAGTAAATTCCAATTCTTCCTTTGCCTATATATTTCATAAAAATCTCTCCCATCGTTGGAAAATTACGTTTAGCTATAAAAATTATTCTTTTATCTTTTATGGTTTTAAATTCTTCTGTTTTACAATTTGTAATTGTTATTTGTGTTCTGTATTTATTAACTATTTCCTCCTTTATGAAAAAATGATTGTGAAGGTTTTCTTCATTATCTTCTTTGTCTTCTAAGTTTGCTATTATATTTATTTCTGACATGTTGTCGTTTTTTTCGTCCAGTGTGTCATTTTTGTTCTGAATGAGGTAGTCATTGTCATCGAGTCTGCTCAAGAAATCGGCTACTTTATTTTCCTTTCCTTTTAAGTAGTCAATCTCGAATTGGTATTCTCCTAGTTTTAATAACCATCTTTGATGTCTAGGTGAGATATCTTTCCCTTTATGTTTTATAGGCTGATGATCTGTCAGTATCTTAAATTTCCTTCCATACAAATATGGTCTAAGATAATTCACGCTCCAAAGGATTGTCAAAAATTCTTTGTCGGTAGCTGAATAATTTCTTTAAGTGTTCTGGATGCAAAACAAATTGGGTGGCCCTCTTGTGATAATACCGCACCTATTGCATAATTCGACGCATCAGTCGTAAGTGTAAATGTTTTCTCAAAATTGGGAAATCTAAGTATGGGGTGTGAACTGATCATATGTTTTAATTTTTCAAATGCTTCTACATAAGTTGGATCTTTTGGGTTTATTTTCACATTTTTCTTTAAATATTTTGTTATAGGTTGCGCTACTTTAGCATAATCCTTAATAAATTTTCTGTAATAACCAGTTATACCTAGGAAACTTTTTATCTGTTTTTCTGTCCGAGGTAGTACTAATTTTTCTATAATAGCTATTTTATTGGGATTGGGTTTAATTCCTTCCTTTGTCAAAATATGACCAAGAAATTCTGTTTCCCTTTTCATAAAATTGTATTTATCTATTTGGATCTTTAGATTTTTCTCTTCCAAGATTTTGAAGATTTCTTTGATTGTTTGAATGTGTTCTTGCAGCGATGTGCTGAAAATTAGTATATCATCTAGATAAAGGACACATTTTCTATTTATATGGTCTCTCAAAATTTCGTTCATAAGTCTCTGGAATGTGGCTAGGGCATTTTTTAACCCGAATGGCATTCTTATAAACTCATAGAAGCCGTGTGGCGTTACAAAGGCTGTTTTCTTTCTATCTTCCTCTTTAACTAAAATTTGATGGTAGCCTTTGACTGAATCTAACGTTGTAAAATATTGAGCTCTTCCGAGTTTGTCCAAAATTGATTCGATATTTGGTATCGGAAACTTGTCATCTATCGTGATTTCGTTTAGCTTTCTATAGTCAATTACTATTCGATACTTCCTTTTACCTGAATTGTCAATTTTTTTCGGTATCACTATTAAGGGGCTTGAATATCTTGAATTACTTTTCCTTATTATACCCTGTTCTGTCATTTCTTTAATTTGTCTCCTTACTTCTTCTTCATGTTGAGGTGGATACCTGTAAAGTTTTAAATTTAATTGTTAGTCCGTGGTTGTCCGTATCTCATGTTCTATTTCTGTCGTACTTGTCAATATGTCTCCCTCTTTAAAAAATAATTTACTAAACCTTTGTATAATAATTTCGATCTCTTTTCGTTCTTCTTTATTTAAATGATCAAGTTTTAAACTATCAAGGTTTCCTTCGTTACTTTCTGAAGTACACACTTCTTTGTATTGGCAAGGGTTATTTATTATTGAATTTTCTTTATGATTTAGCGTTAAAGTTCTTTGTTCCAGATTAATGTAGGCGTTTAAAAAATTTAATAGGTCTATTCCTATAATGAAATTATATTTCCTTCCTGTAAGTGGGGCTACTTTCCATCGAACCCTCGCGTTACTTGGTAAATTGAATTCTTTTGGTGCTGTTGTATGAATTTCATGTTCTATAAGGTCTTTGCTATTTATGGTACTGTAGGGTATTGGCCTGCTTAGTTTTCTTTTTGGGTAGTCATTGAGTTGGTCATTTACCAGATTTAAAGTGGCTCCTGTATCTATTAATGCAAGATACTTTTCTTTATTTATGTTTAATTCTATTAGTGGTAGGTATTCCGAGGTTGTTTCATAAAAAAAACTGTATTATTCACCTCTGCCTGTTGGTCGCACTGAGAGTTTGAGTCGTTGGTTTCGTAAGGGTCGTCGTTTGTTCTATTTTGGTCGGTCTCTAAATTGTCAATTTCCATCGGCTCTACATTTAGTGGCCTGTACTGCCTAGTTTGTTGTGAACCTGATTGCTGATAGTTTTGATGTTGCCTACTCTGTCCTGAGTTATTACTTCTTATATTTTGTTGAGCATTGTTTTGCCTAAATTGGCCTGAATTATTATTTGTGTAATTCTGTGGTAAGTTCCTTTGATTTTGATTCCACTCTTGATTTCTTGGATTTTTTTGATTGTTTGATATCTGACCATTGAGTTGATTATAATTTCTATAAATTTGTTGTTGATTAATCTGATTATTTTGTTGGGTATTAAAATTTCTAAAATGTTGCTGTTGATTATTGTTTCCCTGATTTTTGTTGGAAGTCCCTGTCTCTGGATTGTTTCGGTTTGGCCTGCCTTTTCTGTATTGGAATCTGATACAACTGTTTTCGTATCTACGTAGCATTATTATTTTTAAAATTTCTCCTAATCCTCTTTCTTCGTATATTTTGTCTAGTAATGTACCCTGAGTTATTTCTTTAGCTGCATTTACTAGCAAGCTTTCTATATTACTTAAATCTATAAAGTTGTCTTGCTTATGGTAGACTATTAATTCATCAGTTTTATATTTAATATTCTGCAACTCCACTGCTAGTTCGCTCACCGTGTTCACTCTCAGGTCGCAGATTCTTCGGTAGATTTGGTGTGGTTTTGTATCGGGTCGGTAACGTAGTTTCAATGTTACCTTGATTAGCTCCCAGTTGTCGGGTTCCGGTACGTTTATTACTACATCCTTCGCTTGTCCTTGAATCGTCCTGTAGAATATGGTCCTGGTGGCTTCTCGTTTCAGTTCCGGATCTTCGATGGATTGGAGCAGATACTCAACGCTGCTGAAGAAGGAGTTAATCGAGATGTCCCCTGTTCCTGTGAACGTCTCCAGATGGTTTATAGTTTTGAACAGCCTTCCTTGTTGGGCGTAGTTGGCAGGGTTATTTTGTAGTTGTACATAGGCTTGTTGGAGTTGCTCCAACTGCCTTTCGCTGATTGCCAGTTGCTCCAGTAGATCTGCCTGTGGCATACGGGGGTTTTCCTGTGCCATTCTTGCCTCGTCGTATTTATTCGCTCGGTTCCGTCTTCTTGATGCCGTCTTGGATGTTGGGTCAATTTTAGCTTGACTTCTTAGTCCACTTATTTTTAGTTGAACTCCCTCGACGTCCTTGTCAACTTATTTTTAGTTGAGCTTCCTGGAATTCCTTGGCTTTAGATGTCTACTTATTTTTAGTCAAACTCCTTCTAAGTCCTTGTCAACTGATTTTTAGTTGATCTTCCTGGGACTCCTTGGCAACTTATTTGTAGTTGCACTCTGTGAGTTATTTCACTGCACTTGTTTTTGTCGGCCGTTTGTAAGTTTAAAAAATTTTTTATTTTCCGTTTCTCCGTTTTGTTTAAATTTATTTATTTATTCGGTTCGATCACTGGATCCTTTTTAATAAAAAAGAATCCTACCGGCTGCGCCAATTTTGTACTGCGGGACGGGTTTTAATAAAAAAATAAATAAACACGAACACGACGTTTAGTTTTTCAGTGGCGAATCATAACTGATTTTTCTTTATTCCAAAAATTCGTATTTAAAGGTTTTACATTTGGGTTACAATTGGTTGGTGTTGGTGTACTTAACTTGAATTATGATATAGCTTATTCTATATGATTGCGAAACATGCTGATTAGACTTATTCTACCTGCAGGTGGTTTCGTTATGAACCCGGAAGCATACAGGAGTTTAAAAACTCATGTCGCGAAATTGTTTACTAAAGGGCAATGAAATTAGGTTTCGGTTGCGAAACCGGATGCTTACAAGAGTTTATTAACTCGTGTCGCGAAATTGCTTACTTTACATTTATAGAGTCCAATAACTCTTGAACTGTCTGGCTAATTGGTTTTGCTTGTGTATTATGGACTGGGAATGAAGTGGATCTGTACATAACTCGCGTGTGCTGCTACATATGCAGACGACACCGCAGTATTGGCTAGATCCAGCTGCATCTATAGTGCCACTGATAAACTTCAGATTCTCCTCAAGAGGTTTGAAAACTGGGCCTGTAGGTGGAATGTGGCCATCAATACGGACAAGTGTGCGGTGGTCACATACACCCTGAAGCGAAGCACATGCCCAGGTGTCTTCTTTCACGGTCAGCTTCTACCACAACTTGTGGAACACACATACCTGGGACTGGTGCTTGATAAGAGACTGACGTTCAGCACACATATCAAGCAGATTAGGGCCAAACTGGAAAACACTGCCAGGCGCATTAGCTGGCTCACAGGCCCTAAAACAACGCTGAGCCTTAGGTGCAAGACTCGCCTCTATCAGTCCCTACTGGCACCAATTTGGCAATACGGAGTGGCTGTATATGGCACTGCAGCCAGATCGCATCTGCGAAGGATACAAGCCTTCCAAGCCAGATTCCTGAGGCGTATTACAGGCGCTGAGTGGTATATCAGGAACCGGGATATACGGACAGAGCTACATGTCCCTGCTGTGGGAGATTCCATAAACACCATTGCCGCCCGACACCGAACCAGGTTAATTCGACACCCCAACCCGCTGGCGAGAGCACTGCCAGCTGCAAGAGGAAGATGACGACTTAGGAGAGTCATCATCCGGAAGCTGCCCACCCGGCGAATAACTTAGTTAAATATTTTTTTGAATTGTTTCCTCTGCTACATGTTATTGAACCAATGATTGAATAGTAGATATTAAGCTTAAAGCAGCAAAATTTATAAAACCAATAAATATTAAGCAAAAAAAAAACAAGCTTTAGCCTTTCAAATGATTCAATGTATTCTTTACTCTTGGTGTCGATTACCGCTCCTTTCTTCAACTTCATTGTTTGGTTTGACAATTTTTGCGAAGTTGGGGATGAATTTTCTATAAAAGCCACAAAGTCCTAAGAATGATTTAATTTGTTTAGGGGTCTTTGACAATGGAAAATTTATGATAGCATTGGTCTTATTTGGGTTAGGCTTTATACCGTCTGTCGTGACGACGTGTCCCAGAAACTCAGTTTCTTGTTTCATGAATTCGCACTTGTCTAGCTGTCATTTACAGTTCCCATTTAGATTTCTGTAATCGACTACTAACCGAAATTTCGGCTTCCCTGAGGCATCAGCCTTCTTGGGGACCACCCAAATGGGAGAACAGTAAGGAGATTTCGATTTACGAATTATTTCCTGTTCTATCATTTCCTTGATTTGTTTGTTTACCTCCTGATCCACGCTTTGGGGATACTTATAAGGTTTTCGGTAAACTGGATCTTCGTGTTGAGTTTGAATGACGTGCTTAATTGTACTTGTGAAAGTCAAATTTTCACTTTCCATGTACTGAATGTCCCTATATTCATAGAGAACCTTCTTTAAGCACTCAATTTCTTCAACATTTAGATGTTCGAGTCTGTACTCGTTGCATTCGCGTAATTCGTTTTCAACTGCGAAGCTGACTATATCGTTGTCAACGGACTGAGGGTCAATTTCGGTTACTTTTTGGCCCTTTAAGTCTTTACTTGGAGTAAGGCACTTTGACGGTGCGGTCTTCTCCTTCTTTTGTCTCGATTTTACTCCCTTTGTAGGTGCAACTTTATCCACTTTTGTTTTTTCTACGTGCTGTTCTGCAGATGCAAGCTCATTTTTGGGTTTTGGGTCGAGGCATTTTGCAGATGCGGTCTCGCCCTTTTCTTCTTTGAAACAGAATTTATAGGTTTTGGAGCCTAAAGTTACTGTCTCCTTCTCATAATCGATTTTAGCTTTAGTATCTTCGAGATACGGGCGACCTAACAGGAAATCATAACTTTCGGAAAAATTATGCACATAAAATTTCTGCACGGACGAACACACAGCACTGGGTTTTAACTTGATACTTTTTACCAATTTTATTGGCCCCTTTAAAGTGTATACCGTGAGCTTTTCTGTGTTTTCTTTTACATTTGCGAAATTTTCCTTTATGATGTTGATGGAAGAACCTGTGTCAACCCTGCCCTTATAAAGCTTGTCTTCGTACGTTATTTTTTAAAACGGACCGACCCTTCCTCTTCTGATTCCTGTGTCTCCGAGGCAGCTTGATGAAAATTTACATCCATGCGGCTTTTTCCGCTTGAACTTTCTCTTTGCCTTTTGACACCTCCGCCACTACTCGCGTTGTTGGAAGTTTAGGTTTGGTAATTGAGGGGGTTATTTTGCCTAGCCTGAGTTAAACCATCTCTAACTGTATTGTAGTTGCCTCTCTGATTTGGTGGAATGGGACGAGAAGTGTTTTGGTTCTGGTTACTCTGGTTAGTATTTTGTGTTGAAGAATTTTGATTAGTAGAATTGTAGTAATTACCGGGGTGATTATGTTTGTTATTGTAATATCTCTAATTACACAGGTACACAGCCAAAAATTTCCACGCACCATTTCAAGTTTTCCATGATATTTGGGTGCTCCTGAGTAAAAGTCCCATACAAAATTGTTTTCCATCACCTACAGGTTTCGCGGTATACCTAAGAATACAAAAAACCTATGTTTGCCGACATTTTGAATAACGTGGCCTATATAATTGGACTTACCTTTATTATTTTTGGTAGGACCTACTCTCAATACATCACGGCACTACTAAAAAATAGTCCCAATCGTGGACCATTGTCCATGTCTTTGGAATTCGACGCCAAAGTTGAAACTCCCAAAATTTTCAACATTTCTGTTATGAAAAAACAATTCTGAGAATTAAATCTTCCATGGGACTAATTTTAAATTTTCATTGAATCTATTGCTCATTGTATTCTTTAATTTCGGTTTAAAGCGTTTTCATGAGGACATTTTATTGGATTTATTAAACAAATAAAACCGATTTTTTGGTTTTATTATCTACTACTATTTGCTGTCAAATTTCAAATAAGTCAAGGCAACCTATAAAATAGTAGTAGATTAGTTTCTTTTTATATATAATATACATTTTTTCTTTTTGACTAAACTTAAATATGTAAGGATTATCGCTGGGTACTAAGCTGTCTTAAAAATGTTAT
Organism: Drosophila kikkawai; assembly: GCF_030179895.1. NCBI lineage: Eukaryota > Metazoa > Arthropoda > Insecta > Diptera > Drosophilidae > Drosophila > Drosophila kikkawai. The sequence continues at coordinate 5,822,910 of NC_091733.1, read as the reverse complement.
GTTCGGAAGACCTTTTTATTTAATATACAACTAAATGTATATTATATATAAAAAGAAACAAATCTACTACTATTTTATAGGTTGCCTTGACTTATTTGAAATTTGACAGCAAATAGTAGTAGATAATAAAACCAAAAAATCGGTTTTATTTGTTTAATAAATCCAATAAAATGTCCTCATGAAAACGCTTTAAACCGAAATTAAAGAATACAATGAGCAATAGATTCAATGAAAATTTAAAATTAGTCCCATGGAATTTTAATTCTCAGAATTGTTTTTTCATAACAGAAATGTTGAAAATTTTGGGAGTTTCAACTTTGGCGTCGAATTCCAAAGACATGGACAATGGTCCACGATTGGGACTATTTTTTAGTAGTGCCGTGATGTATTGAGAATAGGTCCTACCAAAAATAATAAAGGTAAGTCCAATTATATAGGCCACGTTATTCAAAATGTCGGCAAACATAGGTTTTTTGTATTCTTTGGTATACCGCGAAACCTGTAGGTGATGGAAAATAATTTTGTATGGGACTTTTACTCAGGAGCACCCAAATATCATGGAAAACTTGAAATGGTTCGTGGAAATTTCACAAAGTTTAATTTTGTGTTCCTGTGTTATTTCTTAGGTTCTTATTCCTCCCGTTCTTATGATTGTGCCAGCTCGATTTAGAATAGCTATCCTCTGGATTTGAGTCGTAAAGTCCCAATTCCATGGTGGCTTGTTTTAGTTTTGGAATTGTATCTATGTCCTTTCTAGCCAGCGACATATACATTCTGTCTGGAAGCTTTCTATCGATTGTTGTTCTGATGGTAGTATTTAACATTTCTGAATAATTTGACTTAATAACAGGGTCACTTTCCAATTCTAACTTATCAAATATATTCCTAACTTGAGTTTCTAATCGTTCAATAAACTTACTGATGCTACCTGGGTAGGTAGTTTCTTCCAGCTGTTTCATCAGTGTTACATAAGGGCGATGGTCCTTGAAGGATATTGCTAGGGCTGTCCTCATCTCGTCCATGACGTTGCTCCTGCTTGAATTACTGCTTCTAGTGCGTCGTCGACAATAACTCTTCGGATTGCTCCATAGATCACATGTGCCTGACACGCATCTTGGGTTGGATAGAGCGTCAGTAGCTGCTCCACTTGGCTGATAAAGCCGGATAGCTTTCCAGGGGTTCCATCATAGAAATGGAGTTCCTTGATTTGGGCCAGCAACTGGTTCAGGTGTACTTCGGAGAGTTGTGGAACTGCCATTTTTATGATTTGTTGGTTTGGTAAGTTTTTGATTGATTCGATTGGTTGCTTGCAGAGTTTTATTTCTGACCACAGGGGATTTTTTCAGTTTTCACAGAATTAAATAATTTCTTGTTGATATTATTTCTCTGACCGCACGGAATTTTTTTGTCACTTCGAATCACGTAGATTCTTTTGCGGATCACTTTAACTTCGGAATCACTGTTAAAATTCGCTGGTTTCAGGATGCTAGTTGTATAGCGTATCCTTTCAGTTAAACCAGTACCGTACTTTAAGGACTCTTTCTGTTTGATGATCCTACCGGCGGCGCCAATTAAATAACTGGATATTCATAAGTTAAAAAAAATATAATTTTTTATTTATCTGAATATTACAATTAGTTTTACAAAGTTTTGTATTTTAAATGAAGATCACCGACCCAACAATTTCGTGTCTCAAACTGAACTCTCCTAATTTATTTGGATTGATTGACGTTCAAGCCTCGGTCTCGAGCTTTCAAATATTGAGTTAAACTTTTAAAGTTCTGAAGACAATTTGGAGAGAGCTTGGAGTTAGTAATTAATCTTCTCTTGGATTCAAGAGCATTTGCTCTTGGATACAAGTGCTCTTTGATTTTACGATTTGTTATTGAAATGTAATATTTTTGTTTTCGACTTGGCGAGTCCGAACTTTGAACGTGGGAACGTGTGATGACTTAAGGGGGTCTTCTCATTGGGCAACTTTTTTTTTTCGATTTTTTTTTTTTGCATTTATTTGTAGCTTGGAATGGTGTGTATATGTCCCCAAAAGGATTTTTGGAAATTCGAAATACTTTAGAAGATACAGCCTTTTTTGTGAAGCAAGATCTATGCAAAATGAGCTTTTTTCAAACTTCAAACGCGTTTATCTCGAAACCACGTTTTTCGAACTGGCGGCCATGATATCTCCAGTTCAACTGAACCGATTTTCATGAAACAAAGTGGAATCGACGCAGAATTGTCACCATTTTCGGCTGACGGAACAGATTTTATTTTAAATTATTTTTTCTATTTTTTTTACACTAAACTACAAAAAAAACGTCCGAAATCGAATTTTTTTTTTGAATGGCCGCCATTTTGTTTTAAAAATTAAAAAAAAAAAATCTGTTCCGTCAGCCGAAAATGACATCTATTCTGATTATAACCCCGTTTTTATTTTTCATTTCGGACGCTCTGGAGACCCTGAATCGTGGCCGCCAGGACGACACCTTTTTTTTCGACCACTAAGTTTGAAGTCTCATTACTCTTTGAACAACCCTCGTATCGAGGCAAGAACAACTTTTTTAGTTACTTTGAACATTTTTGAATACAATAAATAAAAAAAGTGTTCAATTATTCTTTGCGTTTTCAAATAAGAATTTTTTTAGAAAGGGTCAAAAAAACGGCTTTTGAATGAGAAGACCCCCTTAAGTCATCAATGCTTAGTCTACAAAAGGGACTGTCTGGAGTTTGTTTAGAGTTTCAGATTGCATCCTTTGTGTGGAGCCTGGGTATATTTCACTAGCGTTGGCTTTGGGATTCTTATAAACATCCGGATGCTATCTGGTGCTCTGGTTACTATCTGGTGTGTACTGGATAGACAGAGTCCGTGGGACTATGGATATGTCACTATATATATATATAAACGTATTAAATACAGGGTGACAATAAATAACCCGGACAAACATTTTTGATCATAACTTTTTAAGGAACTGTATCTGAGAAAAAATGCAGATACACAACTATTAAATAGCTATTGTGTTAACATATATTCAGCTGGTTTCCAAGTGACTTCCTTGGGCTGCGATGCAGAGCCCTAAACGTTTCTGGAAATTTAGAGCAATGGGCCACAGGTCTTCTTCCGATAATCGATCCCATTCTTGGAGCAATGATTGCTTCAGCGCCTCCAAACTTATGTGGCGTTTAGCACATGCCCTGGACTCCAAAGTAGACCACACACTGTAGTCCATCGGATTAAGATTTGGCGAGTAAGGAGGCCATTCACTAGATATGATAAAGTCCGGAAAATTGGCTTTGCACCAGTCCTGAGTCAATTTGGCTCTATGGGCTGGCGCTGAATCCTGTTGAAACGTCCACTCCGTATCGCCGAAGTGCTGCTGGTCCCAAGGAAGCACAACAGTTTCCAAAATGTCCCGGCGGTACACTTCCTGATTGATTTTGACCCCTTGATCGATGAAAATAAGGGGTATTTTGCCGGTGCTTCTGCTTTCCACTTATACGGCTCTTGATCTGCTTTTCTCCGACAACTTCTGCACACGTTCTCCTCTTCAGCAACTTCTCCACGACACTGCCAACTCCTCTCTCAAACCCGTGCTGCTAACTCCTATATCGTATATATATATATATATATATATCGCCTGCTTACATTCGGTCATCCTGCTCCTCGTCGTCTGTCCGAGACGACAACAAGTCTTCATTTGCTGCAACATACCTCCTTCGGGCCTTCAAAATCGGCAGCCTTCTTGACTTCATAGCGGCCACAGCGTTTCACCTTCACCACTTCGTAAGGGCCAAGAAAATAATTATCCAGTTTCCTACCGGCGACGAACTGCGTCCGCTTAATAGCGACCAAGTCTCCTTCTTTATATGTGGCCTCCTTCTTTCTCTTCTTGTCATAATTGTGGTTATAGACATCCTGGGCTTTCTGTATCTCCATCCTAGCTTCGCGACGCATTTCTTGTCTTTCCATCTCGAAGTCTTCCATCAGTTCCTGTTCCAGTTCGTAGTTAGCTTGTCTGTAATGTTGGTCAGCATCTTCGTACCAAACATAAGCTTAAACGGTGCTTTCTGTGTAGTCGAATGAATATGCGAGTTGATTGCTTTTTGTACATCGGCGACGAACCTATACCATTTTGTTGTATCATCTGCAGAAAGTTTACTAATAATGGACAGAATTACGCGATTAACTCGCTCTATCTGGCCGTTGCCTCTAGCCACTCCAGTTTTTGTCCATACTTGCTGAATGCCATTCTGTTTGACGAACTCCTCAAAAGCGTCTGAAGTGAAAGTTGCACCTCTATTAGTCACGATGCGAGCAGGAAATCCGAATATTTTTGACCATTCTTTCAGCATTTTGATAACTTCATCGGCCCCTGTAGATTTTGTAGCAAGCAACCACACGAACTTCGAAAATCCATCGACCATTGCAAAAATGTAGAGTTTCGGCGTAGAATCCATTGGGCCTAGATGATCTAGATGCAGCGTCTGTAACGGTTGACCTCCTTTGTCTATGCAGTTCAGATAACCTTACTGTTTACCTGTCTTCTTATTGGTCATTATGCACTTTATGCATGTGGCGATAACCTGGGACACCTTTCGCTCCATGTGGGATAAAAAATTGCTGCTGCAGGCTGGGCATTATTTTTGTTAACGCAAAATGTCCATCTGAATGAGCTCCAGTTATAAATTCATGTTCCATTGCCTTGGGTACAACTATTAGATCACGTCCATCCATATGTTTGTACAAAACATCGCCTTTCAATTTATATTCTTGGTATGGTCCTATTTCCAGGATACATATGACTGCGTTAATGAACTCGTCCATCCGTTGTGCTTTCTTAAGACGGGCTGAAATTTCTGTTCCCACCAGCAGAATACTTGGAAATCGGCTTAAGCAGTCAACATGTTTCATCCGATCAGCGCTACGATGCAAATGAATAATCCTGTAAGGACAAAATGCATTGAGCAACCTCGCGAGGAACATCTTTCTTCTTGATTGTTTGAGTAAACGCCTCCAGAAAAATATTGGGTGAAGATTCTCCCCAAACCGCTGCAGCAACGTCGCGCCAAAGCCATCTTTCGATGCGTCTGTGTGTAGTTCCGTGTGTGCATTCTGCGAATAGATGCGAAGAACTGGTTGTTGGCAAAGGCTAGCCTTCAACTGATTAAATGCGTTCAGCGCCCTCGGTGTCCATCTTAAATTCGGCATCCTTTTTCAGCACGTTTGTTAATGGCCGTGCTATGTGTGCATATCCTTTTATGAACTTGCGAAAGAATCCTGTCAGACCCAAGAACGACTGCACTGCTTTAACATTTGACGGGATCGCAAATTGCTTCACTGCTCGAGTTTTTTCGAAGCCTGGCCAAATCCTACCGTTCGATCTTGCTTTTAAGGAAACTGCATTTTTTCCATTTTATAATTAATGAAAAACGAGCAGCAACCTCCAGGACTAATTTCAGCTTCTTCAAGCACTCGTCTGCTGTCATGCCGTATATTATTATGTCATCCATATAGATTTGCATAACATCTCGGAAAACAAGATCTTGAAAAACGGCGTTTATAAAACGTATGAACGTTGCTGGAGAGTTTGTGAATCCAAAGGGCGCCTTATTGAATTCGAACAGGCCTTCCTTCGTTATGAAAGCTGTGTATTTTCGACTCTCCTCTTCTACCGGAACGTGGAAAAAACTGTTTTCCAAATCCATTACAACAAACAGCTTCGCTGCCTGCAGCTTCTCGAGGACATCATCCATAAGCGGCACAGGAAAGCAGTCTTTTAAAACCATGGCGTTGAGTTGACGAAAATCAACGCAGACTCTGTTGGATCCATCCTTCTTTTTTACGATGATGACTCTGCTGGCAAAATTCGACGTCGACTTGCGTACTACTCCGCTTTGCAGCCATTCCGCAACTTAATCGCGGATCGCTTCGCATTCTACGATACAGTACCGGCTGGGCTGCTGTTTAAATGGTTTAATCTTCTCCTTTGGCACAATCTTCAGCTCGATTGGGCTTTTAGCAGCGGGCGATTCCGGCTTATAAGACTTAACCATGGATCGTATCACTGGTTCGAACTGCGGATGAGTATGGATTTCAACATCGGCTTCGACATCATTATATATACTTAGCTCATTGTGCGCCTCTTGTTCCACCGGCGCAACCTTCTGAGAAAAGTGAAAGCCATCCTTATCCAAAACGACGCAGAACTTGGACATAAAATCTTAGCCCAGCAGATCGTTGTACTCCAGTTTGTCATCCTGCACCACGACGAATTTATGCTGAACTTTTATGTTGTCTACCAGCACATCAGCAAAAAAGTATCCCTCTGGGAATGTTTTCGTGTTGCCAAGACCTCTCAGCATTGATCCAGACTTCTCCAATTGTGCATCCGGGAACAATTTAAACACGCTGGCTTTAACGATGGACACCTGTGTCAACCAAGCAATCGATGGCGACTTTATTGATGACAACACACTTAAGGCGGTTATTGTCCCGTATCACTTTTTTGCTTTGCACAGCTTTTGGGCAATTTCTCGACATGTGACCAGTTTCACCGTACTTGAAACATTTAGTTGCAGATTCCTGAGATGTGATGTGGACCCACAATTGAAACAATGCACTGCTCTTCCAGCATGGTCTGGTCTTTTTCCTGCTCCGGCTGTATGCTTATGCACTGGTTCGTGTTGTGTCATCTGCTCGAATATTGCATACTGGCTCTGTAGTTCATCATACGACTTGCAACTGTACATGCTGTATGTGTACTCGTTTTTAATGTTCAAGCCGTCGACGATGTACCGAATAACTGACATTACATCCACGCCATCAACGAGCGCTGCAATTTGCCTCATCTGCAGAACATACTCGTGGAACGATTCAGCTTCTTGTTTCTTTCTCTCACCCAGCTTCCTATGTACATCAGCGCTAGCGTATGTACGTTAAACTCTGCGATCAACACACTTTTCAGCTCATTGTATGTTCCAACAAAGACTGTGTTCAAGAACAAAGCTGCTGCTTTGGTCATGTTACTACGAGCTTGTACATAACGGTGCTTTTCATCCAAGAAGTAGGCATCTGCATTTTTTTCAAAGTTTACAAACCACTGCTCTACCGGAATATTTTGTCCATCAAACTCCGGTACCACCTTCGAAAAACTTTCTGGTGAAATTATACTGGTGCTTTGTGCTTTCTGAGCATTTTGGCGTTGCAAGCTTAAAAACTTCACTATTTCTTCGAGATTTTTACTGTTTTGCAAAACTTGTTGTTCCATCGTTGGGGTTTTCAGTTGATTCAAAGCCAATTTGTCGTCTTCCTTTTGTGCTTTCGCTTCCGCCATATACTTGTTCTTTTCGCCAAATGTAGATCGAGTGTTATATGGTTGTCTCTGTTGCACTGCTGGTTTCGGTGGTTCTAACGGCTTTTGTACGGCTAGAGGCTTCGTTTCGACTTTCTGTCTTTGTTGCACTGCTGGTTTTGGTGCGGCTTTTCTCGGTGTGCTTGCGGCTTTTTTCGGAGTACTTCCTCTTTTCATATTCTACTGCACGTTTTTGAACAAATACGATTTAGCATAACTTTGTTTTTTTTTTTTTGTAACAGCGTCGAGACATTTAACTGTTCATCACCTCAAGTTTCGACAAGGTTGAGCAAGGTTTTAGTTTATTGATAATATGCGGTTATACATATATAGGATAATTGACAAATGACAACTGCGACGATTCAATTACTACGTTTTGGTTTACAGCTTTCAAACTACTTTAGGCTATGGGTTTCTGCTTCTGCTCTTAACTTATACGGCTCTTGGTCTGCTTTTCTCCGAAAACTTCTGCACACGTTCTCCTCTTCAGCAACGACACTGCCAACTCCTCTCTCAACCCCGCGCTGCTAACTCCTCGATATATCGCCTGCTTACATATACCTATATATATGTTAAACATATTATACATGATATATATAAAAAAGAATTGGAGTGATTATGAAAAAAAAAGTTTAACCTATCCTTATGTACTGTTTTGTTTCTTATTTTTATTATTTGAAATTACTATGTTATCTTTTTATACCCTTGCAGGGTATTATAATTTCAGTCAGAAGTTTGCAACGCAGTGAAGGAGACGTTTCCGACCCTATAAAGTATATATATTCTTGATCAGCATCAACAGCCGAGTCGATCTAGCCATGTCCGTCTGTCCGTCTGTCCGTCTGTCCGTCTGTCCGTCTGTCCGTCTGTCTGTCTGTCCGTCTGTCCGTCTGTCTGTTTCTACGCAAACTAGTCCCTCAGTTTTAAAGCTATCTAAATGAAACTTTGCATATAGTCTTCTATATACTCTCACTGCTATATATGTCGGAACGGCCCGGATCGGACGACTATATCATATAGCTGCCATACAAATGTTCGATATATTTGTAGAAAAAAAATTAGAACTTTGATGTTTTTCAACATTTTTGCACCATTTTTTAGATATGGCCATTCTATATTATTTTAGAATTTTGGTATAAATTTTATCAAAATCGGACGACTATATGATATAGCTGCCATAGGAACGGTCGAGAAATAAATAGGAATAAAAATTATAGTTTCGTTGTTTTTCAACGTATGTTTATCTATTCTGAGATATAAGCTTTTTTTATTATTCTAGAATTATGGTATAAATTTCATAAAAATCGGACAACTATATCATATAGCTGCCATATAAACCGATCGGTAGATGTAGAGAAAATGTAAAACTGGGAATGTAAAACTGTAACTGTCAAACTTTAAACATAATAAGTATAGGAAAAATTTAATGAAACTCTGTTTTGTGAGTGTTTTCAGCATTTAAATCTATAATATAAACATCGAAACCAATCTGCAAGGGTATACAAACTTCGGCGTGCCGAAGTTAGCTTCCTTTCTTGTTTTTCTATACTTTCAACCCTATAGGGCCCAGTATATTTAAAGTCTAATGCATGCCCTGTTTTATCTATCTATATAAAAATGGATACAAAAAATGTTAGCAATCACATCACAAGAGAACGGCTGGGCCGATTTGGCCCAATTTTTTTCAGTTGTTTGTAATTGCCAGAAGAAGGTTATAGCATAAGAAAATTTTGGGAAAACCTTCTGGAAATGTCCCTAGCGGCTCAACAGATGTGCACACTGTTGTATGTAAAATTCTGAAACACCCTACAAAGATCATAGCTGCGCTGAGATTGTGTATCAATGAAATCGGTAAAAAAAAAATATTGAAACAAAAAAATCGAGTTAACGAAGCATTATGGTACCAAAGTGAGCTTAAACAATTGGAAGTAATGCCTGCTGTTAGACGATCAAGTCTTGGACGGCGTTCACGCAATGCAATAAGTAATCAAAATTTCCGTAATAGTCGGACGCAAGAAGAACGTACAGTAAGAAATGCATCGATACGTGCCCAGATGGCACAGCTTCGCGCTGCACAAAGACCACCTCAAGCCCGACAAAATAAAAGAGGAAGACGAACTGCGAATGAAAACTAGAATCACGCTGCATTCGCATACAATTCTGAAACACCCTACAAAGCTGCGTTGTTATTGGTTCATTGTCTGTCGTATGTCAGCATTGCAATGCACTGAAGTTTCGGTTGGAAACCCTCGGCTTATGCTGTGCAGGTGGCAAAATTAAATTGCCCGTTTTCGCTCATCCACCAAAACCATTGTATTCGCTACTATATGGAAATTCAGCCCAATCAAACCGTTTCCTAAAGCTTGCACAAAAATATAACGGATGCTTTTAAATGACGTCATTTGGAGCCGAGGTTTTTCATCAATCAGGTTACAATCCAAGTTATAAGCTAATGGCGTCTCTTTATTATCAAAATAAACAACTCACATTTTTTCGAAATTGCATCCCAACATTCAGATTCAAGGGCAAATTCACCACCGAGCGGGCGCTTTGTTATCACCACAAAACAAAGATCATAAATTCCTTCAGATATATTTCATTGGTGATTCGGCAGTTGAACTAAATCACCGCTGTGCAATTTTTACTGCAACTAAACGTGAAATTATCGAACAATTGCAAAATCTTCTCCATGATTATAATGAATTAATCAGATTATTCAAAACCGCATTGGATATCATGCATTATGACGAACACATAATCATTATCAGCGCTGACAAAAGACCTAATGGTAGCCAGCCAAGACAACTTAATGCTCCCACTATCAATGATGTCGCAGTGGTGATTGTTGGCGAGAATGTGGAATCACGTGATATTGTTCTTAAGCGTCGGGATAACGGCCAATTGCAGCGAGTTTATGAGACTCATCGGTCATATGATGCTCTTCAATACCCGTTGATGTTCTGTCGTGGAGAAGATGGGTAAAACTTCAAGGTTTGTATAGTGTTCATCACTTCTTTTTGATTCTACAACTAAGTTTGAATTCAAATTCTAGAAGAAGAAACGAATAAGAAGGTCAACTCTATGAATTTTTATGCGTATCGATTGATGATTCGACTAGATGTTGACAATCATTTGTTAAGATACCCCCGTTTGTTTCAACAGTACTGTGTTGACATGTACGTCAAAGTAAAAAAAAGTAATCAGTCGAAGTTGCGCTCAGACGAGTACATCCACTTGCGTGACGCCATCTCTACTGAAGGACAGGCGGCCAACATCGGTTGTTTGACCATTCTCTCAGCTACTTATGTTGGAAGTCCGCGTTCATCACGTTCACATGCAATCCGAGATTGTGCAACGGTACGCGGTTGTCCGTTAAGAAACTAATGAACAACGTGATTCAAGCGACGATCATCAAGGGCAAATTTAAAGGAGAGGAAGATTTTATCCCACGAATCCCGATTATTCCAACAGATCTTCCATTTCAATTCAAGAGGATTCAGTTCCCAGTTCGATTGGCATTTGCGATGACAATCAATAAATCGCAAGGCCAATCGTTGGAAGTGTGCGGGATAAATCTGGAATATCAATGTTTTTCACATGGCCAGCTATACGTAGCCTGTTCTCGTGTGGGAAAGCCGTCATCATTATTTATTTTTGCACCGGATAACAAAACAAAAAATATCACATCGCTCTCCACTGATTCCAAGTCAAAAAAATTTCACAAACAAATTTAAATTACCAGTGTTCTATTATTACTCTGGGGTTATATGAAGTCGTGATTTAAAAATCAAAATTTAAAGTATTTGGTCATAGCTAATTTTTTTGTTTCTGTTTATGAGATTATAACATTAATCTAGCTCTCTTATATGCTTGTTCTAGTCTAAACTTAGATTCTTTAGCGTAGTCATCCATATTATATAGCAGTTTTATTTTATCTATACTTTTAAAATGTTGAGGTAAATTTGAAATTTTACCAAAAACTAACTCATACGGACAATAGTCATGTGTCATAGAGGGTGTTGTGTTGAAGCAATATACGAAGTATTGGAGCCATACATCCCAATCTGTTTTATCAATTGAGATGTGTGATTGGATGAACTCGTTAAGTGTTCCGTGGCTTCGCTTCACGGTTCCGACAGTCTGGTGATGGTGTGTGGTAGAAGTTATGTTTTTAATATTTAAGTTTTTACATAAATCTTCAATTATCGAATTTTTATATTATATTCCAATGTCCGTTTTGAACATCTTCACTGGACCGTACTTCACAATAAAATCTTCAAATATAGCTTTTGCTACTGTTTTTGCACTTTTGTTTTGAGATGGTATTGCTACAAGGTATCTAGTTAAATCGCAGATTAGGGTTACTGCATATTCATTTCCTTGTTCGGATTTAGGTAGTGGACCGATCGTGTCCATCATTATACTGTCAAAAGCCATTTATGGCGTTTCAGTTATAGTCAATGGTGTTTATGTATGTTTGGTTGTTTTGGATTTTTGGCATTTTGTGCATTTTCTTATATAATTTGTTATAAATCGTATCATATTTTTCCAATAATAATGCCTTTTTATCTTTACTAATGTTCTAGCTATGCCTGTATGACCTCCTTGTATTGGATCGTCATGGAAAGTAAACAGTAATGCTTCTTTTTCTCTATCATTATTTGATAATAGGGTCACCGGCTTAAGTAGCGCTACTCTTAGAGATTGTATAATTTTATTGCCCATTATTTTAAAAGGTTCTATTAATATAGTGTCAAAGATCTTTTCCCTCGGTGCCACTTTGAGTTTGCTGATATTAAGTATACCGGCTTCTTTTTTAAGCCTTTAAAAGTAGGGGAGAGTGGGGTTAGGTGAACCACTTTTTTTTATAAACATTATTATGACTGAACTATTCGACGTAAGGGTCTGCCTATATAGAAATCTAAAAGAGCCCACATTCCTTGGAATATTGAGTAATATGCAAAAATACTATCTTTTGTTTTGTAAAGTTTATTTGCTTTCCAAATTTTTGTCTCGAATGGTTCAGGTATCCCCACCCGTGGGGATACTTGAACCACCCTATGGGGATAGTTGAACAACCTATCAGGATAACACAAAAACTACAATTGTATAAAAAAAGTGTAATTTATTTCTTTGTGCATGCCTTCTTTCTGTTCGAATATAAACATTGCACCTCTACAGCATGAAATCAAACATTACAATAGTGCTATTTATTCTTATTTTTGTTTTTATTCTTTCTTTTTTCGAAGGTTTTCTTGAGTTTTCTGATTGTGTTTTTCCGCGATCAATATTTCTGCGGTGAGTCCGTAGCAATGATACTCCTTCCTCGTTTTCTTCCCCGAGTCGTCTGTTTTCGTGGTTTAGCCTTTGGGTACCCTCTTAAGTCCTCTGGCGATTTTCCTGGCAAGAACCCATGCATTCTGATCGTCAAAAGAACGTCATCCAGGTCAATATTGGGAGACATTGCGGACTCGACTGAGGTATTGTTCCTCGTAGGAGTGTTCAGGAGCACATTTTCATCTTGTACGATTGCCATTTGTTGAGAATTTTGATTGTGAGTGTTTTCTGTGTTCATGTCTCTGTTAGTGTAATCACTCCCAAGAAAGTCAGATGCAGAAAACTTTTGTGGGTTGAAGGGAAAAATTCCTCTCTTTTCAAAACCTGATTTAATATTTTGTTTGTAGTTTCTCACCATTTTGGCAGCCTGCTATGGAAAATTTAGGAAAATCAAATTTGGAAAGTGTGGTGGCCAGTCGCAAACCGAAAATAAAATATATGAGAAATACGGAAATTAATTTGTAAACATTGCGAAAATGCAAATCACATTTGAATTCGCATATGTCCACAAGCAAAACGTAGAGTATAGCGGAGAGCGTCGATAGAAGCTTATCTGGCCTGCTCTCGCATACAGCCTACCTGCATAGCGCTAACCCTTTCTCGTGTGCACCGAATGCGTGTAAAGACGGAAAAGGCGAAGAGCGACTGGAAGCACTCCGTTAGGTGAAGTTTGGCAACGCTGCAATTGCGTACAGCTAACTTCTCGAGTCAGAGTTCTCGCTCATTTCATTTTTGGCACTAATAACGTTCGCATGCAAACCGCTGCTGATCGTTGTAATAATAGTGGAAAATTTTCAACCGCGTGGCCGAAAATTTTAAAGTGTTTTCTGGCCAAGGAAAAGGAGTTCACCAGTGCAGAAGGAGTTTCGGAGAAACGAACCCAGCACAAGGGGTAAATATTTCCGTGAAAAGTGCAAATGAAAAAGCAGTGTTTAAGTGCATATTTTTGTGTAGGAAAGAGATGGAAGATACGTCGGCCGGCAACTTCAGCGCCAGAGCGGCAGCATTACGCCAGTTCTCGGGTGTTGGTCACCGGCTGGTGGACCGTTTTGGAGGCTGCTGGCCAAGATCAGTGCGACAACCGCCGTATTCTTTTGGACGTGCCACGCACTGACGGCCACGTTTGAGGTTGGAATCGACCTGCGCGCGAGCACGCCCAACACCAATCGGACTTAACCTCAAATTTTGAGCGACACTTCGGCCGCGACAACCGTGTGCCACATGGAGGTTCGGATTTAACCTTAATCCGACCTGCCGTTCCCAATCAGCCAATCCATCCCAGGCGTGGTGTCGGAGTACCCATGCGGGTTAGGCTACCCTAAGGAACGCGAGGAGGAGGAGAAGGAGCTGCGAGCTCCTGCAGAAGCAACGACGATCGGTTGACCGTTGGTTTTGCTGCCATAATTAGGAGGAGGAGACGAATGTGAGGCGACGCTAGCCTACACTTTGCGCGCACGTGCCACGTGCGGCACCATATCCCAGAGCGGGATGAAATAAGGAGAACAGACCTCTCGTCTGGCATGCGAAGACGCCAAACCCTTCGTATGCGGTAAATTGATCAGGAGACCTGGAGGAGAATGCCGCAAGGAGGCATCGCCATGTGCAGAGCTGCAGCCAATCAACGTTGACGTGTGCTGCAGATCATTTTCTTTGATTAGGGACTTAAAGCCAATGTGCTGAATTTGTAGATCTAATTTTGTTTGATAATTGCGTATACAATATATTGTTTGTATTCAAGTAATGTAAATTTAGAGTCGTTTGAGCAACACAAAAATAATATTTGTCAGAAGTTAACAACATTTCTTGATTAAATCTAGCACAGCGTCTTCGATGGGCCCACCGAACCTGCTTCAACCGGATTTGTGAGTAAGTGAGATCTCTTCTCATAAAAACATATTGATTTCTGACTTTATGAATATATCCTATTTTTGTGTGTGCATTTAAATAACGATACCCCATATAATTAGCCGAATGACATTTAAATAATTTTTATAATTCGATTAAAAGTAAATTTTAGTAGCATTATGATTAGGAGTTAAATACATCGTAAGCAACAATAAGTATTTTAGGAGCGAATAAGATTTTGTAGATGATAAGATGATGCGATTTGATAACGCTTTGTTATTGTTATGGGCATTTGGCCAATATGAATGAAATTATGCGATTCTTTGTTTTGATTGATTGATTCTTTTTCCAATATGTCGGAGTAATTTGAATTAGTTTTCGTGGATCGATCTTGATGCTGCCGCAATGTGAATTAGAATCATAATATAATAATAAACTTTGATTAAGGGATAACCGCAAACATAATCTCTCGAGTTATCATGGCAGGGAGGGTACAGAAAGGGATGGCGAATAACAGCTAGCCACCCCTACTCCTGATGTTCTCTTAATTAGCTTACGGGTCCGTCCGCGTATACCAGAATCCGAATATATCCTTTGTTGTTTTGAACTGTAGATTACAGTTAGTGCACTTAAATCTTTTCGATTGCGTAGTGCAGTGTGTATATAGGGAAGATGAGGAAAACCCACGACAATCCGACGAGCTTAGCAAAGAGCAATGCTAGAAGTGCACGAAACCGAATCTCCTTATACACTAGGTTACCCTTAACCCGGTGAACACAGGCCAGGGAGCCCTTACGGGCAACCGACGATCCTAGTCTGGCTGACATAGAAAGACAAGGGGGAACCGACTAGCTGGCTGGCTACTACAAAAGGTGGTTCATGTATCCCCACAAGTACTGGTTCATGTATCCCCACAAGTAATTAGCCAATTAGAAGTGATTTGAAGAAAACATGAAATATTTAAACTACGTGAGCTATCCGTGGAAATATCATAATTTGCGTCCTCTTACGATAAAATACAATTTTATGAAGTTTAATGCCACTGGCGAAGCACGATAAAATTTTTCCAAGAAAACGTTAGGTCACAATTGAAGCTGCAAACGGCGAATACAAACTTCGATTAGCGATAAAAACGACAACAATCATTTGACGCGACTGTACGTGGGTGTGAGGTTAGGATCAGAGAACTGCAGCAAGCCACCGGAACTACAAGTGCACCGGCCAAACACCGGGTGTCTCAGACACCAGGGTGTTTAAAGCACCCTATTTGCTGCAATAAGAAACACCCGGGTGTATTTGGCACCCGGTGGTTTTTTGTTACTGCCGAAATGCTTCGGGTGATCCCACACACAAGCATGGATCGGGCGCAGGTCATTTTTTGTATCCATACATTTGTTATGGGTGTCTGAAAAGGCAAGCTAAAAAAGGAAGGGTGAAAATGGGTGATCAGTTTCACTCTTCTTTTTTAGGTTGTCTTTTCGGACACCCATAAAAAATGTATACATACAAAAAATTACCTGCGCCCGCCCGATTTCGTGAGCGTGTATTTTTTTTACAATTTCGTTTTTTTTTTTTTTTAATTTGTAATGGCCTTACTGATATAATAATAATAAAGTATATATAAAACGTACATTAAATATTTTAGAATATAATTTAGAATATAAAAGAACTTCATTTTTGCTTGGCAAATTTTTAAGTTCCTGCAACCTTTTTTCAAGTCTGTTTTTAAAGTCTAAATTTTTTTGAATGTATAAATTAATAGAAATGTTAATTCTCAACTGTGTATTGCCGGCGGCAATAGAGATCCCTCAGACGGTCCCTCGCAGTTGCAGATATAGATCGGGGAGCGGGTGATGATATTCGCCGCTATGTTGTAGGCCGGTTGGCCTAGGTTTCTCCAAGGTAGGTTACAGCAGATGATCCACTGGGCGCAGGGGGCGTGTCCGCTGCGATAGTCACTAGCCGGTTGGCTGACGAATCTCCCAAACAAGTTATGAAGATTACGTTGGAAGGGGGACTACCCTTCTTTAACTACTGGCCTAGAGACTCAGAAAGTTTTCAAATGATAAATCTTTAACGACGGTAGTCGGAGTATGATAAATTGAGCAGCAGCTCTTTATTGTATGAATATAAAATCAGAACTGAACTTAAGAGCTAACAATAAGTGGACTCATAGCGGCCTCTGCAATGGCAGAGCTTGCCGGCTATGCACGAGCTTCCGGCCAGACGCTGTGTCAGCAGTTTGGCCGGAGCTTCATAATGACGTTGACTGTGGTCAACGACTCTGGTCCGGCTGACCATAGTTAACTACTCCCCCTCTAAGTTAAGGCCGCCCTCGGCCGTCTTTAATTCGGCGATGACCTGCCTAATCTGACCTGCGGATTTCCTTGCCTTAATGAAATGCCTACAAGCGAGCCCGATGCAGATGAGTGCGCAGCATATTGCTCCTGCAATAGTTGCTGCGAGACGTGTTTGGTTGTTGTCGATCTCTTCTCTGAACTCCTTGATGAACTCCAAGTTTCGTTCACTCAAGCGGTGAAGATACGGGAGACTGAGGACATCCTGGGTGGCGGTGATGTTTAATAGGGGAAGACTTGCTGTCCCCGGAGCTCTCTTCTGGGTGTTATCGTGGTTGATGAAGAGCGTGTCATTTATCGTGGCTTGTTTCTCAAAGGTGATGAGGTGTGTACCGTGAGTCCATGTTTCTGTGCCGTTGTCCACTCGCACTTTGGCAGACCTGTCATTGATGATTACAATCCCTTCGTCCACATAGGTTATAGGGTGCAGGTCACTCTCTTGTATTCGGCAGTGTGCCACCCCACCGGCGTGCAGTTCTCTGGCGCACGTACTCTCTGAAGCAAGGCGGCAGAATGCGGCTCCCGGTGATACGGAGCAGTTTTTAATGGCGTGGATTCCTCCACTGCATTCGGCTATGACGTTGTCTATTATCTGCAGCATTGTCCCACCATGGGCAACTGGAAAAACTGTGATCTTTTTGCAGGATAGTTTAACTTTGGGGAATTTAATGATGAAATGTAAAACGTTAACGGACTGTAGAATTTTTACAGACGAGACGGACAAAAGATCCCCTATGGGTGTGTCGGTGGGTTCCTCAAGCCAAACTGATTTTAAGTCTTCGTGATCTAAAATGTTCGGACTAACAATATTAATTTTGGCTAGGGTTATTGCAAGCATTAAATTTTGTAATTCCGTCATCAACATGCGATTTCTAGCAAGCAGTGTCTCATATAAATGTCCAGTGTCTACTTGTGAATTTTTAGCTGATCTCAATATTGAATTGACGGTGTGGGTAAGTTGGTTAATTTGGTTTTGGACTTTAGTGTTTATTTCAATCTGTCGATTGTTTGACTCGGCTAACTTCATTTCAGAAAATCTGATTTTCTCTAGGTCACCGGCATCCGGTGTACCTGCTACGACCTTCAGCATTGATCCTAAGAAATCCAAGCTCCTAGCTACTCTGTGATGAACGCCCAAAGATTCTAATAAATCCTGGAGGTGGGCGGTGTCCACGCTCAGAAGCTTCTTCATATGGGATAGCGGAAACATGTCGATCATGTTGTTTGTCTCCTCTATCACGCGCCCATATTCTGAGAGGTTTGCTGTATGTGTGACATAAGCGAACTCCTCCCATACTAGGATTTCGCCATCCACGATGGGGATGTACCTGGCCTGTGAGTAATCAGTAATGTGGGCCGACGCCAAGGACAGGAGTATGCAAAGTGTTGGTCCGATCCTGTGAATTTAAACTTTAGCTATTTTATGCTTAAAGAGGTTTTTCCCACCACCAATAAAATGAACTTAAAACAAACTATGCCAATGGCTACAAATATAATAGTAAAAAAAGGGTGTGCGCCAAGTGGCTTGAAAGTACTATAAACTAATGAATAAAAAACATAAAGGACATTGTTGGTGCATCATTTAAGATTGTCCTTGTGGACCACCCTCCCCTTAATGAGGACCGTGGTCCCCAGGTCCGCTTCTACGGCTCTCTCCTCACACAAGGGTGTGAGTTTATTTCCTAGCCTTCTGTTGGACTTTACCAATACCTTTTCGCCGACTTCGAATGTTCTGCATTGTCTGGAGGCATTTTCCCTGGTTCGGAGCGTGTTTTGCGCCTTAATGATCTTATTCCGAACTTCCGTCTGTGGGTCATCTGGGTGCTCTTGCACGATGTCGACCGGTCGTTTGTCAACGACAGAGTGAATTGACTTATTGTATTTGGTGGTTGCCAATAGAATAATCTCCACAGTATCAGTTATCCCCTTGTCGATTTTTAAGCATCGAGCGAGCTCCAAGAGGGTGCTATGAAAGCGCTCCACTTGCCCGTTTGAGACGCTATGGAGTGGCGGTGCATTTGCAATGCTGACGCCAAAATGGTTGTCGAGCATGGTTGAGATAGTATGTGAATTTAACGAAGGTTCGTTATCGCAATAGACTACCCTAGCCTTAGGGAAAAAGTTCATGATCTGTAGTATGGCTGGTTTAAGATCTTCGATTGTCCTGGAGTGTACATGTTGCACAACTGCGAACTTCGAAAACTTGTCAATGCAAGTGAGAAAGTATTTTTTGTCTGTGGAAAAAATATCGATATGGAGCAATTCTCCCACATGAGAGGGGATCGGAGTCTCGCCTAGCTCATGTTTCTTGGGGTGCCTATCGTACTTGGCTTTCGCACATGTTTTGCAGCTCGCTACGATTTCGGTAGCTAACTTGGCCATCTTTGGAAAGTAGTACTCGGAGAGTACCTGCTTAACATTTTCTTGGGCCGATCTGTGGGCCCTATTGTGCTCGACGGTGAGGATTTCCCGTCTCTCAGGAACTGCAAAAATATCCGTTACACGGTTTTTGCAGTGCCAAAATTTGGTGGCTGGAAATTGCCGAACCAACTCGTCCTGAATCATTGCCAGCGTGTGCAAGTCACAATGAATGGCGTTTACGCCCTTAGGAACGATTGTGTCTGCGAGTTCATCAATTAATGACTCTTTGCAGGAGAAGTTAATCGCATGCCGTCTCTTGTTTCCAAAGAGAACGAAGCTGCGTTTTGACGGAAAGCGTGCCTCCTCCAGAGTTATCTGGTTTTGGAAGCAATTCAGGGGCTTATCCGTTGTTTCGATTGTGTGTGTCAAGGAGAGCTCGCTGTGAACGGTGGCTGCGCACGATTGAGCTTCTTGCTCCTCCATGACGTTAAGTTGTTGCCGTGACAACGCATCGGCAACCAGATTTTCTTTGCCAGGTTTGTAGAAAATTCGTGCCCCTGATTCATCAATGCGCGCTTTCCACCTTTTAATCTTTGCATTCGGATTTGATTCCGATACTGCAAAGGTTAGAGGTTGGTGGTCGGTAAAGATGTTGATATCTTTTACCGCGTACAGATAGTGTCGCAGCTTGGCTAATGCCCAGACTATGGCTAAGAGTTCCCTCTCGTTAGTGGCGTAGTTCATTTCCCTGTCTTTCAATGTCCTTGAGATCATTGTTATTGGGCGTCCCTCTTGGGACAATACTGCGCCAATGCCATGGGCCGAGGCATCTGTCGTAAGATCAAATGCCTTTTTGTAGTCGGGGTACCTTAACATCACGTCGTCGGATGCCAAGATATTTCGTAGTTTCCGGAACGCTTGTTGTTGCGCTTCAGAGAACTGAACCGGAATGTTTCGTGACCTGTGTCTACTAACTGTTCCGTTTTCCCCTTTCAGGATGTCCGATATAGGTCTCGCTATAGCTGCGAAGTCCTTAATGAAACATCGATAGTAGCTGGCTAGGCCTAGAAACGATCGTACCTCAAAAACACTTTTGGGTTCCGGAAATTCTTTTATGGCCTTAACCTTCTCTGGGTCTGTTGTAGCACCGTTACAAGTGACTATAAACCCGAGGAAACTCACACTTTTCTTAAAAAAGCTGGATTTCTCTACAGATACTCTCATGTTCGCCTCGTACAGGCTCTTAAGAACCCAATCTACGTGCTTGATGTGAGAGTTTTCATCTTCAGAATAGATGATTACGTCGTCCACGTAAACATAGCAGAACTTACCGATCTGTTCCCGTAGGATGTCGTCAATGGTCCTCTGGAAAATGCTGCCTGCATTTTTGAGACCAAACGGTAGTCTGCGGAATTCGTATTTCCCCCCATTCACTGAGAAAGAAGTTTTTTCTCTGTCGCGTTCTGCGAGTATGATTTGGTGATAGCCAGACTTGAGGTCCAGCGTTGAGAAATACTTAGCATTACCCAGGTTGCCTAATATCATGTTAATATTCGGCATGGGGTATTTGTCGGACACGGTTCTTTCGTTTAGCTTGCGAAAGTCAATAACCAGTCGCATTTTTCGGTTGCCGTGCTCATCGGTCCCTTTTTTATCCACAACCCATATTGGATTGTTGTAAGGGGATACCGACTTCTGAATTATCCCGTTCTTAAGCAGATCTTCAATCTCTTTGTTGACGAAATCCGCTGCTCCCATAGGGTACGGGTATAATTTTGCGTATATGGGCTCCTCATCAACTGTTCGGATGGTGGCTACCACCGATGTGTTGTAAGGCAAAGCCTCATTAGGGTTTGCGAAGGCCTTTTTCCTGGTCTTCAGCATTTTCAAGAACGAGTCTTTTGCCGATGGCGGTGCATCTGAGCAGTTCACGCTGGTGAAGTTTACGTCAGTGCACGTGTGGAACTCGATTTTCTCCGCCTCGGTGCCCCAATTTAGGCTACCGGAAGCTAGGCAGAGCGTTGCCCCTGCCTGCTTTAATAAGTCAAGGCCGATTATTCCGTCAAAGGAGGATAAGTCCGGTAGTAGAAAGAACGTCGTCTTTAAATTAAATAACGACACAAAGCATTTCTTTGTGATTTTAGTAACGCCATGAAGTGAATGAATTGTGAAAGGGGAATCGACGGGGCGAACGCCTTTTAAACCTTCGTGAGGTCGGATGAAATTTTTCGACGCGCCCGTGTCGATGAGGAACTTCATTTCTTTCCCCGCTACTCTTCGTCTGATGACGGGTAGCAGGGACTTTCCCCTAAAAAATTAATCATTTCTGAATCGTATTCAGAGATGGCGTCATCGTCGATTTTGGCTGCCGCGCTGGAAGCTGCGGCTGCGTACGTACCCTCAGGTTGATCTACGCTTTGAGCGATATGATTAACCCTTTGTCTTTTGTGGGGGCCCGATCGACCGGAGGGGGTCGGCTTCCCGTTTTGGTAGGCCTGTGTCTGGGTCGGTTGTCTCATCCTGGAAATGGATGGGTCAATGTCCATCGGTTCCGGGGTATTTTCTTGTGGTACAGAGTGTACTTGCGCCCTGTGTTGTTTGGTAAAGTGCGGGTTTTTACCAGCACCGAATTGTTGGTTTGTGTGAGAAAAGGATTTTTCTTGTTGGCGATCTTGTGGCTTTGGAGTTTGCCTACGATCCCTGTCCTCCTGGCTCTTTGCAAACGAAGTTGCGAATGTGTACCTCTCGTGGTTAGATTCCACTTCCTGGGCTAATGCCAACGCAGTTGGCATGTCTTTCGGCTTCGCCGAGAAAAGGACGTCGGAAAGACTGCGTTTGAGTCCCGAAATAAATACGCGGAGCGCGTCGTCCCGGAACTTTTCACATAAGACTCTTGCCGCCGACGCTTCGTACGACATCGTGGCTTTATTGGTAAGCAAGGTGAGCTTCTTCTCGACCTCGTCGTAGTATTGTAGGAGAGTGAGGCTTCCCTGTCTGAGGGTACCCATCTCCTGCTCGATCACGTGTATCTGGCGCTTGTCACTATACGTGAAATCGAGGCGATCTATGATCGCGTCGAAATTCAGTATAGTGCCGAACGAAGACAGCACCGCATCGGCAGGGCCTCTAATTTTGCTCCTAATTATAACGACTGCCTGGTAGTGGCGTGAACTATTTACGTAGTTCTTGAATATGAAATATGCGGCTACCGCCGCCTGCCGCCAGGAGACATATGACTCCTGTGCCCCCGTAAACTCGGGCAAGCATTTTACGGCATCCAGGGGCTCATTGCATTGGATATCGCCCGTAATATCAATGGGTTCATAGACCTTGATTTTGGGGGCTGCCGTTTGCGCAGGTGCCGCTTGCACCGCTGCAACTTTGACGGCTAATTTTTGGATGGTTCTGCGTAACTCAGTTTCTCTGGCTATGGCTTGGCCGGCCGCCTCTGTCAGGGCTTGGCTAACGGCGGCCTGGATTACTCCCCTAAGCTGGTTCTGGTCCATA
Organism: Drosophila kikkawai; assembly: GCF_030179895.1. Taxonomy (NCBI): domain Eukaryota; kingdom Metazoa; phylum Arthropoda; class Insecta; order Diptera; family Drosophilidae; genus Drosophila; species Drosophila kikkawai. The sequence continues at coordinate 5,800,157 of NC_091733.1, read as the reverse complement.
ATTTCTATTTGGGGGGTTTTAGGGGGTTCTTGAGTGGGGGTGGAAGTGCGCGGGGTCTCTTCTCCGTCGGATTCTGAGTCACTACCGAATCCCTTACCCTGCCTATATTGTGTGAGAGGTCATGTGTAATGGAGCTAAATCGCATTAGTGAGAACTGCTTGCTCAGTCTGTTTTGGAGGCAGTTGGCATGGCAAGGGGTACGCGGGGACGGAGCCGCCGCTTATAAACGATGTATGTGCGCTCGTTGAATCGAGCTGCCGCCTTGCTAAGTACTGGCAAGGTGAGGGGTACGCGGGGCTTGAGCCTCCGCTATGGTAAACAAAGAAAAAATAAAAAACAACGATTGCCACACACATGCATGTGCGACCGTATCGGGTTCGCAGCAGTAGAGTGGAGACAAAGAATAAAAAATGAAATTTGACTGCGAAGCTAATACCGAGAATTTTTATGCGAGCGAAGCGACATATAGAAACCAAATGAAATATCTGCACACAGAAAAAAAGGTTTTCCTTTATATATTTAAATAATAAATGCCCAATAAAAATCCGAATTTGGTACGCTCAATTATGAGAGTCTTGGTTCTGATATTTATCTTCCACAATACGCTAATTTTTACACCAAAAGTATCTGAAGGGTAACAGCACACCGCTGCATAGAATTTATGTTGCGTACACAGTGCGAAAAAATGTTAATGAAAGAAATAAACACTAAACACTATTAAAGTCGTAACTTTTAATATAGAGATTCTATTATTATTATTATTTTAAAAAATCACTTTAGACTTGTTTATTAGTGCCCTGGTCCGAACAATGCACATTGGGCCAGCGAACCGATATATCGACGAAAATTCAAATTTTTCATAGAAAGTAAACCTATTTTAATAATAAAATTTGAAAAGTATATACTTTGACTAAATTGAATCAAAAGATTTTAATTGTTTTGATGCATCCCGGAAATTTTGGCGTCCCTTCAAAGTCAACTCTTTGATTGCGTGCGTACGAAACTCAAAAACGCGAGAAAGATTTTGTTTACTTGCGAGCGCGACAAAATTGTTGTGCTTTAAGCAATTTTCACTAAAATTATGGAAAAGAAAGGGAAAGGTATGTAGAATATTCGTATTAAAAAAGATTTTGTTCATGTTTGTTAATGTGTTCTTTGTGTGCGTTTATTTGTGTTGTCCAAAAGTATTAAAAAGCTAACCTGGTAACCCATCTGTTGTAGACTATAACAAATTTTGTGCCAACTTGTGCCAAAAAGTAAATATGTGTCATTAAAGTGCAAAGCGTATATAAACTAATTTTATTAAGCTTTTTTGCATCTTTTTGCACCTATATATATAAATCCGACATATTGTAGCTGTGTTTGAGATCACCTATGCGCAACTGTTTGATGTCTATATAGAAAACAATCTTAGAGCATCTGCCGTAACGAGTTGGATTTATGATGAACTGATAGAACTCGACTTAAGCACGGAGCAATAGTGATAGTGATTTAGATTCTGACTCTGAAAATCCGTTTTCAATAGAACTTGACGTAGAAGACGACTGTTAGGAACATTTTAAAATGAAAAATACTTTTTTATATTCATTTTGAATGCATTGTCATTTTTTACTTATTAATATTAAGGTTAAGTGTTAAAAAAATTAATTTAAAACATTTGTTGAATTTAATTTATTTATTACCGTACAAATATCAATAAGAGGAAACCTATCATATATGGGCGGCTAGGGAAGGCGTGGTCTGATCGGTCTGAAACTTATATATGTTTTTATGCGAATCGACACTAATATATGTACCAAATTTGAAGAACCTAGCTTTAGAACTTTAATTTTCGTCGAACTATCGGCTCGCTGGCCCAATGTGCAATGGAGTATTTTTAGTCGAAGACTTAAAAATTTTGGCCAAAGGGCCCACTTACATGGTCTGTAATGGTGTGTTTATCTCCCTGAAAGTTGCGCTTTGCGCCGCTGTCACCTTCCAACTTCTGCTAGTTGGGCGCCAATTAATAGAAATGTTAATTCTCAACTGTGTATTGCCGGCGGCAATAGAGATCCCTCAGACGGTCCCTCGCAGTTGCAGATATAGATCGGGGAGCGGGTGATGATATTCGCCGCTATGTTGTAGGCCGGTTGGCCTAGGTTTCTCCAAGGTAGGTTACAGCAGATGATCCACTGGGCGCAGGGGGCGTGTCCTCTGCGATAGTCACTAGCCGGTTGGCTGACGAATCTCCCAAACAAGTTATGAAGATTACGTTGGAAGGGGGACTACCCTTCTTTAACTACTGGCCAAGAGACTCAGAAAGTTTTCAAATGATAAATCTTTAACGACGGTAGTCGGAGTATGATAAATTGAGCAGCAGCTCTTTATTGTATGAATATAAAATCAGAACTGAACTTAAGAGCTAACAATAAGTGGACTCATAGCGGCCTCTGCAATGGCAGAGCTTGCCGGCTATGCACGAGCTTCCGGCCAGACGCTGTGTCAGCAGTTTGGCCGGAGCTTCATAATGACGTTGACTGTGGTCAACGACTCTGGTCCGGCTGACCATAGTTAACTTATACTTATTATATATTATATTTTGTTGCTTCTTTTGGGTTGTGGTTTTTTATTTTTTTTTTATTAAAAGTTATAAATTAAAAAAGTTATAAAAAGATAAATTTAAAAATAAAATAATAATATTAAAAACTACATAAAAAAGGATAATTAATTCGTTCTTTTTCAATTTTTATAAAAATAATGCAGAAAAGGAGTCTGTCTACAGACATCCAAACTAGAATGAATCCGATCGCTAACAAGTGTTCAAAACAAAGAAGGCGATGCGATCATGTCACAAATACCCGGGTGTCGTACCAAACACCCGGGTGTTTTCAAGAAACCCAAGTCATAAGTGCGTTTCTTTCTTGCAACTATTTTTGCATAGTTGTTTTCTTCATGTGTGTCGTCCCGACACCCAGGTCATAAATGTGTTTTTTTCTTGCCACTCTTTTTGCATAGTTGTTTTTCTGATGCCCTTTTTGAGTGCGAGTGTGATCGGCACCCGCTGACGAAAAGTACCGCAATGATCGGGTGCTCAGCTCACAGAGTACTTGCAACACCCGGATGTTTTTTTGTGGGTGTTTGTCTATTTCTTTGATGCTGGGTGGTGAGTGGCACCGGTACCCGAATTTAGTTGGGTGTGAGTAGAGTGCTAAAAATGCCACCCTTGCAGTTCTCTGGTTAGGATATCGACTAAGTAAGCAACACACATATAGGTGGCTCACAAAATCATGACAGAGTGTGAAATATTTGTAGTGGTTCATCTATCCCCACTCTCCCCTACTGACCAAGTCGAGAATTCCATATATGATTGCCTTTTCCCTTAAGATATTCCACAGTAAAATCATATTCTTCTAAGTCTAATCTCATTCGCGTTAGTTTTGAGTTAATGGCCTATGGTCTGTCTTGACTGTAAAATGTCTTCCATAAATAATATAATAATACTTTATCGCTCAGTAGATAGCTGCTAACTCTTGTTCAGTTGTATTTTTGTTGCTTTCTCCTTTTGTAAATGATCTTGATGCATAGGCTACTGGTAGCTGGGTGTTAATGTAATCTTGAGTAAGAACAGCTCCACACGCTTTTTTGCTTGCATCTATTGTTATACAAAATTCTTTATTAAAATTAGGATACTGCAGTAGTGTGGGTTTCTTCAATTACATTTTAAGGTATTCGAATTCGTTTTGGCATTCATCTATCCATTCAAATTTAACATTCATTTTGCTTAATCTAGTTATGTGACGTAAGTAATCGGAAAAATTTTTAATAAAACGTCTGTAGTAATTGCAAAATGCAACGAATCTTCTTGCACCGTCTCCGTCCGTTGGGACTGGGTATTTTTCTTTTATATCGTATTTCTTACTGTCTGGCAAAATACCTTTGTCAGTACACTTGTGTCCAAAGAAAGGTCACTTCGTGTCTGAAAAATGTGCACTTCTGGGTGCAATTTAAGGTTGTGGTTCCTGCGTAATTCAAAAACACTTGCAACCGATGACAATTAGGTCATCCATATTCAAGAATGCCTGTGAAGGTTCGATACCTAAAAAAACGCAATTGTCATCAGTCTTTGGAAAGAATTTGGTGCTATTTTTAAACCATAAGGTAATCGCGTGAAGCGATAGAAACCATTGCTCGTGGAAAATGACGTTATATTTTTAGACGTTTCTTCGAGTTTGATAAATTCCTGACATCAGATCTAAACATGAAAAGTATTTAGCTCTACCCAATTGGTCAAGAATGTCGTATATTCTTGGTAATGGAAATTTAACTGATAAAATTTGTTTGCTTATTTGGCGGTAATCAATTACTTAACTCCATCTTTTAGTTTCGCAATCTGGTGATGATTTTTTCGGGACGATTAATAATGGACTGTTGTATTCAGAAACTGATGGTTCTACTATTTTGTCTTTAATTAGTTTTCTACTACGTCTTTTTGACTGTGGGGAATTCTATAATTCTTTATGTATACTGGTTGATCATCTATCATTCTTATTTTTGGTTTGTAAAAATTATTAGTTAATATTGATTCGGATTCTTTAGATTTTATTAGGATTAGTGTACTGTTTCCTTGTTCTGTAGAAACGTAATGTAACAAGAACTGAGGTGGCAAAATTTGTTTCAGTGTGTCCAAAATTTCTTCTTTGTTTCCATTTTTATTAGATTTAATTATGTTTAATCATTCAATGATTCAACTTTCAGTGTATTTAATTGAATGATGTTTATTAGTTGTATTCAAAATTTTTAGTTTTTAGAAACTGCAATGGAATTTCTTGGTTTGGTATTTATATACAGTGGATCGCAGATTATTTCGTGCAGTTAAGAAACTAAAGTATAAATCGTCACTGCTGCTATACCATTAGAGATATCGAAAAAAATTAAATGCAGTGTTTTGAATCAGATATCCTACATTTTAAATTTAAAAAAATATATCCTCCCAATTAATAAGAACAAACAATAATATTAAAACAAGAAAGGAAGCTAACTTCGGCACGCCGAAGTTTGTATACCCTTGCAGATTGGTTTTTATGTTTATTTTATAGATTTAAATGCTGAAAGCACTCACAAAACAGAGTTTCATTACATTTTACCTATACTTATTATGTTTACAGTTTGACAGTTACAGTTTTACATTCCCAACTTTATATATTTTATACATTTACCGATCGCTTCTATGGCAGCTATAAGATATAGTTGTCCGATTTTCATGAAATTTATACCAAAATTCTAGAATAATAAAAAAAGCTTATATCTCAGAGTAGATAAACATACGTTGAAAAACAACGAAGCTATAATTTTATTTCTATTAATTTCCTGATCGTTCCTATGGCAGCTATATCATATAGTCGTCCGATTTTCTTAAAATTTTTACCAAAATTCTGAAATAATATAAAATGCCCACATCTAAAAAAAATGCAAAAATGTTTAAAAGCAGCAAAGTTATAATTATTTTTCTAAAAATTTATCGAACATTTGTATGGCAGCTATATGATATAGTCGTCCGATCCGGCCCGTTCCGACATATATAGCAGTGAGAGCATATAGAAGTCTAATCAAAGTTTCATTCAGATAGCTTTAAAACTGAGGGACTAGTTTGCGTAGAAACAGACAGACAGACAGACAGACAGACGGACAGACAGACAGACGGACAGACGGACAGACGGACATGGCTAGATCGACTCGGCTGTTGATGCTGATCAAGAATATATATACTTTATAGGGTCGGAAACGTCTCCTTCACTGCGTTGCAAACTTCTGACTGAAATTATAATACCCTGCAAGGGTATAAAATCAAATTTATGACCTTTTTTCACGCCGCAGCTTATTTCGTGCAGCTAGTTAAAATGTAAGAAACAATGAATTTTTGGCTTAATTTGTAAATTGTAAAAACATAAATTAATCGTTTGTCCGTGAAGATTGGGCCAAACATAAGGGCCGAAATGCACCGAATACACTTTTCAGTGAACATTAAGTTCATTATATGGACCAAAAATAAAGGGAAATAATTAACAAACGTCTGTCAAATTAGTTATATAGGTAGAGCACGAAATAAGAACCCAGTGTAGTGCCGATTTAATGCGCCTCTTGTTGCACAAATACATCTTTAATGCTCTAGTAGTATGAAAAGAGCCATTTATAAGGAAAGCAGCACAGTAGCAACGTCAACATTTTTCATAGGAGCTTATAATTCGGCCGATTTTCTTTTGGAATGTTTTTATCTTTACCAACGAGTAAAAGTTTAACTAATTTAATCCTGATGACAGTCAAAATTATTGGCGGTGACCCAATATTGAGCTAGAAACCAAACACTTGCAAGCTACTCTGAAGCAAGGCGGCGATCGTGTCTTATTTCGGCCTAAATGGCTTCCTGTAGAGTAGGAAACCAAATTTTTTTGGCAGGATCTTGGAAACCAATATGTTCCCCTCAATATAAAAGGTTAATTTCTTGCAAAATGTAGAAAACGTGGTAACACGAGATAGTTTGCAAAACTATTAGTGAAGCGGTCCCTACTACTTATCGGACATTCGGAAGCTTTAGCTCACTCAAAACGGTCCTAATGAAAAAAAAAAACATCACCGCACCCAGACATAAACATTATTTAAAATTTTTAGTAAATATTTGACTAGCCATCCCAAAAATTAAGATTTTTGACAAAAATTATCAAAAAAGTAGTGCCTTAGAGGAATTGATTAAAATTAATCTAGAAACCTAAAAAAAAACTAATTAATTTAATTGAAACATCTTCTGAAAGGTATTCAGAATAAGATAAGAGGTCACAAAAAATTGTTTATATTAAATTAATAAAAATAAGTTGAACCAAACGAAGTGCACGAAATAAGCTGCGACATGAAAAAAGCCCTCAAATTTGTTTTTATTTAAATACTAAATCGTTTTTATAATTAGGAAGATTGTCTTTATTCAGTATAAATGTTAGTACAAGGACTAAGAGTACTGCGTTTAAATATTTGGATTATCTTCAATCGTTTAGCCACAGGGACGTTTTAAATTTTCGTTTCTTGACTGCACCAAATAAGCTGCGATCCACTGTATACCTGGTTGCTGAATTTATAGCAATGTTTAGGACTACTTCGGATCTTGCTGGTAGAATTACCAAATTACCTGTCGGACATTGTTCTGTCTTTTTGGTTTTGTATTGGTATTGCTGTTATTATATCAGTTGTTATTGGTGTTTCCACCACGGTTGTTAATGCTGCCCTATATACAAGCACTAAACTTCTTGCCATATTGAAAGAATCTACAGGAATCTTTGCGTGTTTATTAATTGTGTCTTTATGTATTGGCCTATTTTGGCTTGTAAGACTTGTCAAATGTGCCCTTTAATTCTCGTATGTGGAGAGTTAATTGCTCCCATTCCATACAATTGTACATAATTTTTAGCACCTCTATGTGTCCTAACACTGGTTGTATGTCTATTTTTATACCCTTGCAGGGTATTATAATTTCAGTCAGAAGTTTGCAACTCAGTGAAGAAGACGTTTCCGACCCTATAAAGTATATATATTCTTGATCAGCATCAACAACCGAGTCGATCTAGCCATGTCCGTCTGTCCGTCTGTCTGTCTGTCTGTTTCTACGCAAACTAGTCCCTCAGTTTTAAAGCTGTCTGAATGAAACTTTGCATATAGTCTTCTATATACTCTCACTGCTATATATGTCGGAACAGGCCGGATCGGACGACTATATCATACAACTGCCATACAAATGTGCGATATATTTAAAAAAAAAAATTATAACTTTGCTGTTTTTCAACTTTTTTGCACCATTTTTTAGATATGGCCATTTTATATTATTTCAAAATTTCTGTAAAAATTTTTATGAAAATCGGACGACTATATGATATAGCTGCCATAGGAACGATCGAGAAATAAATAGGAAAAAATTATTGTTTCGTTGTTTTTCAACGTATGTTTATCTACTCTGAGATATAAGCTTATTTTATTATTCTAGAATTTTGGTATAAATTTTATAAAAATCGGACAAATATATCATATAGCTGCCATACAAGCGATCGGTAAATGTATAAAATATGTAAAGCTGGGAATGTAAAACTGTAACTGTTAAACTGTAAACATAATAAGTATAGGTAAAATGTAATGAAACTCTGTTTTGTGAGTGTTTTTAGCATTTAAATCTATAATATAAACATCGAAACCAATCTGCAAGGGTGTACAAACTCGGCGTGCCGAAGTTAGCTTCCTTTCTTGTTTTTTATTCGATTTGTATACCCTTGCAGGTTATTATAATTTTAGTCAGAAGTTTGCAACGCAGTGAAGGAGACTTTCCCGACCCTATAAAGTATATATATATTCTTGATCAGCATCAACAGCCGAGTCGATCTAGCCATGTCCATCTGTCTGTCCGTTTCTACGCAAACTAGTCCCTCAGTTTTAAAGCTATCTGAATGAAACTTTGCATATAGACTTCTATATGCTCTCACTGCTATATATGACGGAACGGAAGCTGCCATACAAATGTTCGATAAATTTTTAGAAATAATATTATAACTTGGCTATTTTTCAACAATTTCGCATCATTTTTGAGATATGGCCAATTTATATTATTTCTGAATTTCGGTATAAATTTTATAAAAATCGGACAACTATATCTTATAGCTGCCATAGGAACGATCGGGAAATTAATAGGAAAAAAATTATTACTTCATTGTATTCCAACGTATTTACATCTACTCTGAGATATGAGCTTTTGTTATTATTTCAGAATTTTGGTATACATTTTATGAAAATCGGACAACTATATCATACAGCTGCCATAGAAACGATCGGTAGATATAGAGAAAATGTAAAGCAGGTATATAAAACTGTAACTGTCAAATGTAAAATGTTATGAAACTCTGTTTTGTGTGTGTTTTCAGCATTTAAATTTTTAATTTATATATCAAAACCAATCTGCAAGGGTATACAAACTTCGGCGTGTTAGCTTTCTTGTTTTAATTACGTTAGCAGTGGAATCCACTGTTTTAGTGTCAATTAAACCCATTTTGGGAGTTATTTCTGTACTGTATTTAGATATCGCATATCTTTTCAGCATATATCTGCCTATTTAATTCCTTTATTTTTAAATTTGGGAAGTCTTTCTGACCTCCTCTATTTTTATCTTAATTTTCCCTGTATTGGGCATTTGTAGTAAATTATTTTTGTTTTAAATATTTATATTTATAAGGTTGTCAATAAAAACTTGCGGTATTTCCGCTAGGTTAAAAAAAAATTTTTTTTTTTTAATATTACATTTATTTAACAACTTAGCATATAAACAAATAACAACAAAGAAAAACGAATACTGCGGGTTTTTTGGTTTGAAGGGTGCTTTGTTTTTTTTCGATGCCGCTAAGCATTGCTTCGCGCGAGGTACAGGCCACCTACTCCGCTCGCATCCTTCTTTCCGTCTCCAGGGTCCTCAGGGTCTTCATGACGCTTGCCACGAACGTGGCTGTCGCGTCCCAGGCCTCCTGACTGTCCAGCATGGTGGAAACCAGGTTGTCTGCCGCGATGGCCGTACCCACGGCCTCCTCCAGCGCTTGCCGCTCGTGATGGAAGCGATGGCACTCGAAGAGGACGTGGTGTGCGTTCTCTTCTACCCCGGTCCCGCATTCTGGGCAGTGATCCTCGGTGTCGTGACCGAATCGCTTAAGATAGCTTCGAAAGCCCGCTGAGCGCCTGAGTAACAATTAGTGCAGCCGTGGTCCTTGAAGATCCAGAGCCCAAGAGTGTATTTTATGTATATATAATCGTATGGAAGAATAATTCAATATATGTTATTCTGCGTTTGAAGTTCAGAATCAGAGTGTTTATTAAAAGAATCAGTTGCCTTCGCTAAGGCTCGGCCCAATCCTAAGAAATGCTTGTGTAAGCATTTCTGTACAAAGGTTTTATATGTCTGTGTGTGTCGATGAGTGCAATGTTCCAGATACTATCCAGCTAAGTCAGGCCGGATGTGCCGACTAGCTGGATTTCATTGTGACGGTGGAGTGGGGAGCACTGCCGGTAACTCCCCCCCCCCCCCAGATTGGAGCGACGGCCATAAGGAAGGGATGGTCGCCGTGACAACAGGAGAAACTTCTCGGGGTTGAGTCCATACGATGGTCTTGGTTTTTTTCTTTCCACCAAGTGATGATCAGGGCCAGTGTTAATAATCCAGTAATGCTGTATATGACGACTGTGTGTTGTTGGGTGACTTCTTTCGTTGATATTATTCTGTTTCCAAGGTCTATGTCTTGTACGTGTAATTTTTTTAGTGTTATCTTTTGGGTACCACGGTTTATTAAAAGCACTTTGGAGGTGGGAGAAAGATTTCTAAGTGTTCCGTGGCAATTGTCTCTGTGCTATCGTATGTTATATCATTGAGAGTAACTGTGCAGTTACTGTGTGTTATGATTGCCGAGCCATGTAGGGTGGTGTTTAGCCCGCAAGTGGTGTTTACTTTGATGTCTTTCCATTGAATACAAATATGTAGCCTTCCTTTGGTTCGAATATGTCTGTAGTTTCGTCGAATTCCTGTACGTCACAGGTTTCTGGACTTATTTTATTCAGTAAATTGTTTAGGCATTTTTGTGTTACTGAATGTAGGATTGTATCTTTCGGTTTTTTACAGAACATTGTTTTGTTAATCGTTATGCATTTGGAGTTAAATTCTTTTGTAGACTCTTTATTATGAGCCACGAAATTTGGTGCCTTTATGAATTTATTGCCTTTTATGGGTAGCGGAACTATTCTGTAGAATTGGTATTGATTCTTTTCATAAATGGGTAGCTTAAGATTAAATGCAATGTGTTTATTTCGTACAATGGTTTCTAGTCTAACAATCGAGAGGATATCCTCTTCTAAAGATAAATTTATTTTTTGTGTTGAATATATATTTCTTATTTTCTCTATTTCTTGTTTGTCGAATATAAATTTAGGGATAATGTATGCTCTTGCAAACACAAGACTTTCTGCGATGTTTTGAATTAAATTATCTAGGACATCTATATTAAATGATATTCTGTTTAGGTATTGGAGTGTTCGTAAATTATTGTTTTCGTTATTCATTTCTTTAAATATAGAATTTTGTAGGTTTTTGAAGAAGTATTTAATAGTTTGTTGTTCTCTGTTAATGTGATCTGTGATATTCGTGAACCTGATTAATATTTCGTGGTTTAAGTGGTTCTGAGTTATAATTTCTGATTCAATTTTGTTTTGGTCTGTTTCTAGAGAGTTTATTCTTTTAAAAATGTCGTCTGCATCTGTATTATCCATATTTCCAGATATTACTTTTATAACTGAGCCCAGCCCATTTATTACTGTGTGGAGTAATGTTGTTTAGCTTGGATTTGAGATTATTCATTTTTGTTTTAAGGATTTCTACTGACGGATTGAATATTGGGGTTATGCGAAGGTTGTTTATTGTCTCTTCTAATATTAGGGTACAGTTTTGGTACTCCTCCATATTGATGACGTGGGTGATTGATTTATGATTGTGCTCTATGAATGCTTCTGCTAGGTGAATGGTCGCCAATGGCTGTGAACCATTGATTTCATGAATGTGGATGTGAGCTTTTACAAGCATCAGCCTGAAGGAAGAAATGAGTAAAGGAAGAGAGTGTGATTGAGATGATTAGTGAAGTGAGGTTATGAGGGTTGTGAAGGTAATTCAACAGTCTCGTTCGGTGGATTTACTTGACCAGTCTCGCTTACTGAACTTGTACAATTCCTCACTAATCTTCTGATTTTGGCTTTATGGAGTTTCTGTCCTTTAGTGGTTGTAAATGTCGTGTGTTTGTTCGCGATTACTCTATGTTTAGTAAATCTCGCGGTTGTTTTGTTCCTCCTGTTTTCTTTTCGAAACACCGTGTCTCCTTGATTTAAATGTCCTGTCCTGATTAAGTTTACTTATTCTTGTTTGTGCTGTTTTATTGAGGATCTGTTCAATTTGCGGATACAATTTTTGTTGATATTCATTTAACTTTTGTAAGTAATCGTGGTTGTCATTGTTTTCTCAAAAATATGTGTCCGTCCTGTGAAGAACTCGAACAGAGTTAGGTTGGTAGTTGAATGGATTGCATTATTATAAGTCATAATTGTCTCTGTAATAATTGTCTCATGGTCTAGGCTTAATCTTTGTTCCTTCCTGGTTATTAATATTATTCGAAAAATTTCTGTGAGAGTAGACGTGAGGCGTAATGCTGTATTGGGTAAGAAAATCTTGAAACATAACTCCTGAAAATTCTGCACCCTGATCAAAAATAATTTTTGAGGGGATGCCGAATTGAGAGAAGAATGTTTTCAAGCTCTTGATTACGCAAACGGTACTTCTATTTGTCAGGATGTAAGCTTGAGCGAATTTAGAAAACTTGTCTATTATATTTAGATGCAGGCTGTGGTTGATGGTGTCGATATGAATTATATCTAAAGGTCTTTTTGGTATTTCCGTTAACTGAAATGACACTTTAGGTGGGTTTCTATCGTATTTCAGCATCAAGCAGATGTCGCATTCTTTTATAATTTGCGAAACTTTCGACTTGAGTTGGGGAAGTATATTTCCCTTTTTAGGTGTTTATAGGTCTCCTCGCTACCTCTATGATTGTTGTTAATGTGGTATTGCAAGATTCTGGAATTCTGATCGTTTTCGTCTTGGACATCTTCTATGAGGGTTAAACAACAGATTATCTTATAGAGATTATTTTCGGAGAAATGTGCGCTAAAAGCCTCTTGAATTATATCAAAGACTGTGTCTGTGGCGAGTATCGCGTATGTCTTGTTGGGTTTTAATATTGTTGCTAGTGATCGACTAGCTGTTTATTACAAAGCAGCGTTTTGGAGAGTTCGAATGATTCTGTAAATTCCTTATCTATTACAACGGCCTTTTTACCCCTCAGTTGTTGGGTCATGGGTTTGTTAATTTGGCAAAATCTTTTATGAATTTCCTGTAATAACCTAATAATCCTAGGAAAGATTTAATTTCTTTGGAGTTTTTAGGACATGGGAAATTTTGAATGGCCTCTATTTTGTTGGATTTGGTTTCACTCCTTCCTGTGTGACAATATGCCCAAGGAACTTTCTTTCTTTGTGCAAAAAGTTGCATTTGGATGGCTGCATCTTAAGATTCGCCTTTTCGAGTTTCCGGAATACGGCCTTTAGGTTAGCAATGTGCTCTGTAAATGATGGAGAGAAGACTATGATGTCATCTAGATACACCAAACAGATATTGCCAACTAGTTCGCCAAGGACATTGTCCATGACTCTTTGAAATGTGGCTGGGGCGTTTTTTAGCCCGAAAGGCATTCTTGTAAATTCGTAATGTCCGTTTTCCACTGAGAACGCAGTTTTTGGTGTGTCGTTCGGATCCATCTCTATTTGGTGAAATCCGCTAGCAAGGTCGAGTGTTGTGAAGTATTTTGTTTTGCCTATTTTATCTAGAATGTCATTGATGTTCGGTATAGGGTATTTGTCCGAAATTGTTTTTTCATTAACTTTACGAAAGTCTATGACTAGTCTCCATTTCTGGTTTCCGTCATTATCGACTTTTTTGGGGACTACCCACACTGGTGAGCTCCAGGGGGAATGGCTGTTTTTTATAATTTTTTCGTCGAGCATTTTATTAATCTGTCTGCGTACCTCTTCTTTGTGTGCGAAAGGGTAGCGGTAAGATTTTGTATAGATGGGTATTGAATCTGTCGTTGGGATGTTGTGTTTAACAACGTTTGTAAATGAAAGTGTCCCCTCATCGTGTAGAAGATTTGGGAACGATCTTAGTAATTTCTTGAGTGCAGATTCCTCTTCTGTATTGAGGTGATCCGTTTGTATTGGGTTTACATCTTTAATATTAATTTTAGTGTCAAAGGTCTTCAATGAGTGGGAAATGTGGAAGTTTTGTACTTAAAATTGGTCGACTTCTAAGGGTTCCTCTAGGTAGAACATCTGGTCTTGGTCAGACTCGTTGATGATTTCTAATATTCCGGAACTATTTAGAGCTGTGTATAGCCCACCGGTAATCGTAAGGTTGTCTTTAACTTTTATGGTTGGACAAAGGAAATCGCCGTTTTGTAGTTTAACCTTTATCGGTAGACGGACCTTTGTATTTGCCAGAATCTTGTGTGTCTCTGTAATAGGGTTGTCTTGTGTTAAAATTTTTATTTTTGTAAACGGAGTTTCTAAGAGGTGGTTTCCTAGGTTTATTTTAACTTTATGTTTAGTTAGGAAATCTATGCTTAGTAACCCATTGAAGTAAGAATGGAATTTAAAGAGAAGAAATTGTGAAGTACCTGATGCGGTAAATTCTTTGAATATTGGTAGATTCGAGAAGTGTTTAATTACGAAGTTGTTTAATATTGTGTTTACTTTAATGTCGGTTTCTAGTTTCATTTTATCTGTATCAGGGATATTGGTTGGGTCTATGAACGAATAGGTAGAACCTGTGTCTATTAAGAATTTTAAAATCTTCGAGTCGGTCGGTGATTCTAGTTCTATAAAAGGTAAGGCAGACCCATGAGTTCGTCTACTTAAGTAGCCGATTGGTTTTTTGAGGCTTCTATTTGAAAATTTGCATTATCTTCTATGTTGCAGAGATAAGCAGGTTGTGTGGGGTTCTGTCTGGCATTATTATTAAAAGGGTTATTACGATTTGTGCTCGAGGGGTTAGTATCCCTGTTAGAGTCACGTCTACGATAGTCATTGGAACTGTTGTTGTTCCTGTTGTTGTTCCTGTTGTTGCTGTCACGATAGTTGCTACGCCGATTATTCTCGTAACGGTTGTTACTATTTCCTGAGCCATTATCGTAACGACGGGAGTACGACCTATCTCGGTCGTGTGAATTATCCCGTTGTTTATAATTGGTTTGTGAAAAGAAAGCCTGTTCTGCCCTGCATATTTGATATGCCTTGTTTTAGGTTCTCTAAGCCCTATATTTTCGTCGAGCATTTTATTAATCTGTCTGCGTACCTCTTCTTTGTGTGCGAAAGGGTAGCGGTAAGATTTTGTATAGATGGGTATTGAATCTGTCGTTGGGATGTTGTGTTTAACAACGTTTGTAAATGAAAGTGTCCCCTCATCGTGTAGAAGATTTGGGAACGATCTTAGTAATTTCTTGAGTGCAGATTCCTCTTCTGTATTGAGGTGATCCGTTTGTATTGGGTTTACATCTTTAATATTAATTTTAGTGTCAAAGGTCTTCAATGAGTGGGAAATGTGGAAGTTTTGTACTTAAAATTGGTCGACTTCTAAGGGTTCCTCTAGGTAGAACATCTGGTCTTGGTCAGACTCGTTGATGATTTCTAATATTCCGGAACTATTTAGAGCTGTGTATAGCCCACCGGTAATCGTAAGGTTGTCTTTAACTTTTATGGTTGGACAAAGGAAATCGCCGTTTTGTAGTTTAACCTTTATCGGTAGACGGACTTTTGTATTTGCCAGAATCTTGTGTGTCTCTGTAATAGGGTTGTCTTGTGTTAAAATTTTTATTTTTGTAAACGGAGTTTCTAAGAGGTGGTTTCCTAGGTTTATTTTAACTTTATGTTTAGTTAGGAAATCTATGCTTAGTAACCCATTGAAGTAAGAATGGAATTTAAAGAGAAGAAATTGTGAAGTACCTGATGCGGTAAATTCTTTGAATATTGGTAGATTCGAGAAGTGTTTAATTACGAAGTTGTTTAATATTGTGTTTACTTTAATGTCGGTTTCTAGTTTCATTTTATCTGTATCAGGGATATTGGTTGGGTCTATGAACGAATAGGTAGAACCTGTGTCTATTAAGAATTTTAAAATCTTCTTTGAGTCGGTCGGTGATTCTAGTTCTATTAAAGGTAAGGCAGACCCATGAGTTCGTCTACTTAAGTAGCCGATTGGTTTTTTGAGGCTTCTATTTGAAAATTTGCATTATCTTCTATGTTGCAGAGATAAGCAGGTTGTGTGGGGTTCTGTCTGGCATTATTATTAAAAGGGTTATTACGGTTTGTGCTCGAGGGGTTAGTATCCCTGTTAGAGTCACGTCTACGATAGTCATTGGAACTGTTGTTGTTCCTGTTGTTGTTCCTGTTGTTGCTGTCACGATAGTTGCTACGCCGATTATTCTCGTAACGGTTGTTACTATTTCCTGAGCCATTATCGTAACGACGGGAGTACGACCTATCTCGGTCGTGTGAATTATCCCGTTGTTTATAATTGGTTTGTAAAAAGAAAGCCTGTTCTGCCCTGCATATTTGATATGCCTTGTTTTAGGTTCTCTAAGCCCTATAAAAAATGCGTTTAGACAGATTTCGTCATACAAATGTTCGTTGTTGTCTGTAGTGTTTTCGAGTGTGTCCTTTGAATTAGTCAGGGACAATAACTGATCTCTCAGTCGGGCTATACCAAAGTATAGTTGCCCGACTGCAGAATTTGGCGGAAAAGTTTGTATTTCCCTTATCAGCATAGCTACTGTTTTCTTAGGAATGTATATATTCCTAAGATTAGATTTAATATGGTCCCATTGTAATCTGGTCCTAGCCAATGTTAGAGCTTCGCTTGCTTTTCCTTTGATCTTGTTTCGAATGGCTCTCATAAGTAAGACGTCACACAGTAGCGCCTCTCGAACAATTAGCGTTGCAAAAATCGAAAAAGTCATGTTCGCAAAAACAAATTTTAACCATACTTATTCGACAATTTAACAAGGATTCAGAATCTGCAATAAAATCAATTTTAAGATTTTTTTTGTAGAAGTTATGAGCATTTAAAGTTGAACTTTGTTTCGTTTTTTGCATCATACAAAAAAAAATGTGTAAATTGGTCGACTTTCAGGTAATATTACAAAAAAACCATAAAACCAATGGTCATGGTTTTAACTTTAAATGATAGATACATTCATAAACTATTAAAGAACCTAAAAAAAACGACACTTTGGTTTGGGCTTCTACAGGTAAATCGCTACCTGCCAGGTGTCCATTTTTTTCACCTTTTTCTGCCTAAAGTAGTCTATATCTTTTGACGCCAATGCCGGCCACTGACTACACTATGACTACAAACTCCGTGGATCTTTCCTGGATCAGAATTAACTTTCATCGGCTGCGTCGAGCTGCGTCTGCGGAAATGCAACGCAAAAAACCAAAACAACTCAGGGTAAAATATACCAAAATATCATGACCGCCACTTACACGGTATATACTATATACCAAATTTAGCGCGCAACTGTTTTGCATCCCAAATACTTTCAATTTGTTTATGTTTTCTGTATTGAAGGACAAAACGTACCTTTTAAAATGGGTTTGGAGGTTTCATATTTATACCTGATTATACTTCCAAAGGGGCAAAAAGAGTACTTTTAAAAAACAGGTAGACCATTTTGTTGTTTACAAAATAGTTTTGGGTTGTACTAGGTAAAAAATGTCTTACCTAAAAATTGCATAACATAAATTTGGGACATATTTACAAAGATGCACAGGTATAACACGTGCATGATGTAACCCTTTAAAAGACCCAAAACCGGGATATGAAAACTCAAACGATGGAAATACTTCTCGGAGATTTTTTGAAAATTGCCATGTTGGAGTTGACGAGGAAATCATTCAAAGATTGGGTACGATCTTGAATGTACTCAATTGCAAGGAGAAAATTGATTCCGTAAAATATGGGGAATATGCTTCCATCACAGCTTCAGTTTTGGCTCAGAAGTATCCACATAAAAGATTGACCCCGACAGTCCACAAAATTTTGGAACATGGTAAAGATATAATTGAATATCAATCTTTGCCTATTGGAGAACTTTCGGAAGAAGCTCAGGAGTCGCTGACTAAATTCTATAAGAAATACAAGTCATCAAGACTGATGCAAAATGAGGACCTGTTCAACATGTTGGCTGCATCATCTGACCCATTTATTGCATCTCTACGGCATGTAAAATCACGAAAAGAGATAGAATCAAGTGATTAAAGTCCAGAAATGCTTAGTCTATTAGAAATTCCTCAAATATAAGCATATATTTAGTAATAAGTAGTCAAAATTAACCAAAAATTAAAAAATACTAAAAAAAATTGTAAAAAAAAAAAAAAAAAATTTCAGTGTTCAAAATATTTTTATTTTATAAATTAAATAAAAATAAAGCAAAAAAATTAACAATCTTTTGTTTTTAAAAATTCGTTTTCATAGAAAAAAAATTATTTTTTCTCTTTGATACCCTATAAAATGCCCTATTTGTGGGCGTGGCACATTATGCAGTACATATATAAATTTTACAACAATTACCTGTCCAATGCCGTTTAAATTATTTAGTTATCTCATTTGGTTCAAAAGTTATGATTTTTGCAACGCTAAATGAGAAAAGGCGCTACTGTGCGTCATAGGGTATTTGGTCCGCACCCCTAAAAAGCATTATTATTTCTTCAACGCTATCAATGAATTCGTCTAAGTTGTCTGGGGGACCTTCATAGGTGGATAACTGTTCAGTAAAAGCGAGTAGGTCTTTAGGTTTTAGGTCAGTAGTTATGGTAGTAGTGGTGTTAATGGTTGGAGCCATTGATTGGGGTCTAGAAGATGCGGGTGGAGTTTCCATGATGTTAATAGTGCTGAGGTCTAACTCTGGTGCTATTTCTTCAATTGATGCTAGGCTGTTACTACTTCTGAGTCCTAATCTAGTCCTAACTCTTCCTACTGTGTTGGTTTTTGGCATTTAATTCTAATTTGTTTACTTGGAGGAGATGTAAGATTTGTGTTTTTATTTTTTATTTTTGTATATGTGGGTGTGTGTTCTTAAGATTTACTTCTGTGTGTATATGTATATATATTTCTATAGTCTATCTATATAGTTTTGTAAAATAGGAGGATTATTATTATTCTTTTTCTTTTTATATTAATTGGTATAGTTTAATGTACTTATGTTGGTAGTCAGTGTTGGTGTTCTGTGATACAAATTGTTGAGTTTATCTGTAATGTAGTGTTATTAGTACTTTTCATGGAGGTAAAATATCAACTGGATATATATATATATGTTATAGTGCTGATATATAAATGGTAGTATTTTTTTTTTTTGTATTCTTTTCCTTGTTGCGCGTATATATATATATATATTTTTTTTTTTTATTTATTTCGATCAATATAGGTTTGAAATATTTGATATTGGCCAATTAAAGAAAATTTGGCGTTTTCAATTCCTCTCAGTGCATAATTCTGTTCGCCTTCGGCCGTTGCTACCAGCTAGTCAGCAAACAAAGTGTAAGCATTTATTTATTTTATTTTGTTTTCTAAGGGTGTCGGGTGTTGAGCGACGGACTACTCGACTGTAGCCATTGTTGTTGGCCGAACTGGTTGCGGTATGTGTTTATTGTTGTTCTTTTTTTGTTTTAGGTAGGGATGGAATTTAAGTGTTGGCAATTTTGTATGCGATTGTGTTTAATCTTTTTTTTTTATTTTGCTGACCGTATGTACTTTATCCGCTATGGATGATCCCATACATCGGCTTTGCGAAGTAATTGGGTTCTATATGCATATGCTCGTGTGGAGTAGGGTATTGGTATATAGATGTGTATAATTTTGTATATATGTAATTTTTTTTTTTAATTTTCCGTTGCTATCCGTATGTACTTTTTCTGCGATAGATGATCCCATACATTGGAGTTGCGGTGGAATTTTGTTTTGCATGCATGTGTATATATAAATATGTATAATTTTTGTATATATGTAATTTTTATAAATTTTCCGTTGCTATCCGTATGTACTTTATCTGCGATAGATGATCCCATACATTGGAGTTGCTGTGGAATTTTATTTTGCATGCATGCATATATATAGATGTGTATAGTTTTGTATATATGTAATTTTTTTTTTAAATTTGTATATATATGTATATATATATATATATATATATATATATATATTTTTTTTTTTTTTTTTTTAATTTAACTGTATTGCAACGCCAAATTTCTCTCAGTGGGTATAGTCAGCGATTGACTTGGCGCACTATGTTTTGTGTGCATTTTATTTGAGTTAAATGTACTCGCACATTCAAAACTTTGTCTCACTTGCGTGTGTTTTGTTAAGTATTGGGATTTGGTATATACTGAATTTTTTATTTTTTTGTTATATAATAATTTTCCTTCGCACACCGGCGTTAATTAGACACTTCAAGATTTGAAAACGCAATTTTCTTGTATTTTGTATATTTTTCCTGGCCATTTTTGTTTTAAATTTTATATTTTATAATTTATTTTCTTTGTAGCACTTGTAACACTTATATCTATCCATTTGCTTACATGGGTATTAGGTACAGGAACGTAGTAGGCATTATAATCCTTTTGTTCTCCGTCGGCTGCGCCAGTTACAATTAGTGCAGTCGTGGTCCTTGAAGATCCAGAGCCTAAGAGTGTATTTTATGTATACACCATATAATCGTATGGAAGAATAATTCAATATATGTTGTTCTTCGTTTGAAGTTCAGAATCAGAGTGTTTATTAAAAGAATCAGTTGCCTTCGCTAAGGCTCGGCCTAATCCTAAGAAATGCTTGTGTAAGCATTTCTGTACAAAGGTTTTATATGTCTGTGTGTGTCGATGAGTGCAATGTTCCAGATACTATCCAGCTAAGTCAGGCCGGATGTGCCGACTAGCTGGATTTCATTGTGACAGTGGAGTAGGGAGCACTGCCGGTAGCTCTGCCGGTAACTCCTGCGTCTGGTAGAAGTCCACTTCTCCGTGCTTCCTACTAAACCAGCTCATGATGTCTAGGATCAGGCGGTGAGTCCAGCGGCCTTTGGTGGATCCGTCCCACCTGTCCTGCCACCTGGCAACGCTTCTGCGCCTGGCACTGCTCCTGACCTCGCGCCTCGCCGTAGGATTTTCTGTCCAGTCCAAGTGGCTGCTCGTGTCGTATTTCCCAGGGATCGTAACAGTTATAATTTTTATAATAAAAATTATGAAATAAGAGTTATTTTACAATTATATAGAAAAAATAGGAAATTAATTCTTATTATTCAAGTTTTATAAAAAAGTTGTAGAATAATTATTATTTTCAATTTGCATATAAAAGTTGAGTTATAACAATTATTTGCAATTATTAAAATAATAATTGAAAATTAAAATTATTCTCCAATTTTTATTTTAAAAATTGAAAATAATAGTTAATACTATACTAAAATACCTTGACAACAGCTCCGGTTAACTTAACATTTTAACGTTGTTTTTTAGAGAGTGTAGTTATTTTTTCCTTATCCGTAAATGGTTTTTATTATATATAAACAAAAACAAAACTCCACGTCGAACAGAGCGGACGTGTAAAATAATTTGCCCTGAAGACGGTTGACGTTAGTTCAACCGAAATATATCGGACTAAAACTGAATAAAAAGCTTTTTATTTATGTTTATACTCCACCCGCCTCCCTGACCTCAAGCCGGATAAACAGCATATAAACCAAGGAAAGGTCGCCAAAAACCACAACTATAAAAAAAAACAAAGTATATATTTTTGTATTTCCCCATTTTATTTAAATTTATACGCATATTTTTATGCATAAGCAATAACCACAATATATACTTCAAACGAAAGGTATTGAGGCGTAAATTAATTATATATGCCAATCTTTAATGTATGCCGCTCCGTTGAAAAGTTATTGCGATTCAATTTTTATTTTCAATTTTTAAAATAAAAATTGACACGTAACTATTATTTTCAATTTTTAAAATAAAAAGTTGGAGAATAATTTTAATTTTCAATTATTATTTTAAAAATTGCAAATAATTGTTATAACTCAACTTTTATATAAAAATTGAAAAATAATAATTATTCTACAATTTTTTCAATTTTTAAAATAAAAAGTTGGAGAATAATTTTAATTTTCAATTATTATTTTAAAAATTGCAAATAATTGTTATAACTCAACCTTTATATACAAATTGAAAAATAATAATTATTCTACAACTTTTTATTAAAATTTAGAAATAATAAATAAAAATTGTTATAAAAGTTTATTTTATTTTTGAGAACTCCTTCAAAAATTATGGTATACCTAAATATTTTATCTTTCCAGCTCAATTTTTTGGTAGTAACTTTTATTTTACTCATAACTCTTATTTGCAATCCCTGGTATTTCCTGTCTTGAAGGGTCGGCGCATCCTGTTACAATGTTAGCAAAACGTAGCAGGGCATCGACTCAAGTGGTCGTTGCCCGGCTTTGGACAATATAATTGCATCCATATGTATATAGGCAAAACAAAATAACCCGGACGATAACCCATCGCCCGACAGCTCGCTTCGGATAAGAGATGCTGACCTATCATCTAGCCGACGCACAGTAGCGCCTCTCGAACAATTAGCGTTGCAAAAATCAAAAAAGCCATGTTCGCAAAAACGATTTTAACCATACTCGACAGGAAATTTAACAAGGATTCAGAATCTGCAATAAAATCAATTTTAAGATTTTTTTTGTAGAAGTTATGAGCATTTAAAGTTGAACTTTGTTTCGTTTTTTGCATCATACAAAAAAAAATGTGTAAATTGGTCGACTTTCAGGTAATATTAAAAAAAAACCATAAAACCAATGGTCATGGTTTTTACTTTAAATGATAGATACATTCATAAACTATTAAAGAACCTAAAAAAAACGACACTTTGATTTGGGCTTCTACAGGTAAATCGCTACCTGCCAGGTGTCCATTTTTTTCACCTTTTTCTGCCTAAAGTAGTCTATATCTTTTGACGCCAATGCCGGCCACTGACTACACTATGACTACAAGTTCCGTGGATCTTTCCTGGATCAGAATTAACTTTCATCGGCTGCGTCGAGCTGCGTCTGCGGAAATGCAACGCAAAAAACCAAAACAACTCAGGGTAAAATATACCAAAATACCGACACAATTTCATACATTTCAAGAAATATACTAACTGTAGCGCGTGGCGGTTACACTTCGAATTAAAAAAAAATTTTTTTTTTCAGTTTTCAAATTATTTTTATTTGAGCAAATACATAAAAATAAACATAAAAAATTAAATAAAAATTTTTGTTTAAAAATTGTTTTCATTGAAAAAAAATTATTTTTTCACTTTGATACCCTTTAAAAAGGCGTATTTGTGGGCGTGGTACTTTATGCAGTACATATATATATTTTACAACAATTACCTGTCCAATGCCGTTTAAATTATTCGATTACCTTATTTGGTTCAAAAGATATGATTTTTGCAACGCTAAATGAGACAAGGCGCTACTGTGCGACGCTAATTAATTGCGTATGGCGAATGGCCACCCAGTCAGCGTACCAACTCCAGGGTAGTTCTGGGTGGCTTGGCCGGAGGCTCGTTGCCTACCGACTGGTCGGTAACTCCTCCCCTCCTGGATTGAAGTGACGTCCAAAGTGGAGGCGTGGACGAGACTTGGTTCTGGTAGCGATGTGAATACCACTCTTTTCTTAGTGTTAACAAGAATGATGATTATTATAATTCCAATTGTGATTAGTACATATATAGCTCCAAAATTATTAGTTTTAAATGTCCTCCAGTAGATAATTGAATTGGAAGCGTTGATGGATCTTAAATTTAATTTATGTAAGTTGATGTCCTCAATTTGTTCCGTGAAATTGATATTTTGAATTATTGGAACTGTAGCTTCAATCTTTTGTTTAGACTGTGACAATTCTTTATTATATGGTATTTGGTTGATATAAACTGTGCAATTTTTAAAGGTAGGTAATGCGGATCCACTTAGAGAAATGTTCGCCATAAAATTTGATTGGATAGTTGAATTTATAGTGTTTAAGATTAATATGTGTGCTGGTTCTATCTCGGTGATGCTTTCCTGCATCCCTATGTCTTCGATTTTACATTTTGCATAATTCATAGTGAGAATGTCATTAAGGGGGGGTAAGGTTAATTCGGTGCAAAAATACCCACTTTTCAAAAAAATATTGTGGCGAAACGACTAAAGTTAGCGTTTTTATTTTTAACATTTTTCTCGATTTTTTATAAAAATTGGAAGTCAAAACCTCGATTTTTGACTAAAAAATTAAGTTAATTAGTTAAATAAAAAATAAAATTAAATTAAAAATTAAAAAAAGCTCGACGTGAGTACCTGTAGAATTACCTAAAGAAGTTATATTCTAAATTTCAAACCGATTGGTTCAGTAGATTTTGAGTTATCGTATACACCGATTTTCAAAATAACATTTTTTAGGAGAACGCTTTAAA
Organism: Drosophila kikkawai; assembly: GCF_030179895.1. Lineage (NCBI taxonomy): Eukaryota > Metazoa > Arthropoda > Insecta > Diptera > Drosophilidae > Drosophila > Drosophila kikkawai. The sequence continues at coordinate 5,775,973 of NC_091733.1, read as the reverse complement.
CTTTGTGATTTTCATGCTTTGAACACCAACAGACCTTCGTTCAACTCTGCATAACTTCGTCAATTCTCATATGATCGATGTAAAACTTGGACACAATATTCTTAAGATATTGAGCCTTAAAAAAAAAAAAAAAAAAAAAAATTAAATACCTTAACTAGATCGAGTTTCCCGCAAAATAGAGACTCCTTTCTTTTTCTGCTATATCGTACGCCTCCTCCAAGTCTGCCGGTTTTTGCATTCTAACAAGGCTATTTAAATTTCCCCTCAGTCCTCCTAAGAATGTTGTCAAACAAGTCTCAGCAATCACCTTCTTCCTAATCTTAATAGTCATTGGTTCAGCTTCTTTTATTTCAACCTGCCTGAATAGTGACAACTTGAGTTTAGTTATCTGGTCATACAATTTTTGAGCTGACAACTGTTTATATTTTAAACCATATAACTTGGTTGTGAGTGTTTCCTCGTCTCTTTTGTCACTGCAGTGTCTCACCAGTGCGTCCTTAATTTCATCCCAAATTAGATTCGCTCCCGAGGCGATAACCGCTTCGTTTGCTTTCCCTTCAATTTTTTGCCTGATTGCTCTAAGCAGCATCTGTCCGTACGGGGTCTGGTCCGTACCTGTAATCATCAGTATGATCTCCCCTCGTTATTAATAAATTCGTTCAAAGTAAAAGGATCTCCTGAATAAGTGGGCAACAGTCGGATCACATCCGGAATTCTCATAGACGCAAATAAGTCAACAGGGCTGATCTGGGCATTATTATTATGTGGAGGTGACGAACTGGTACTCGAATCCATATTTAACGGTGAGGGTGTTGTTATGGGTCTTAGGGACAATGCACGACTTTGTGGTACCTGTTTACGTGCTGCCTGTTTCTTATTTCCCCCTCTAGTGTTAATTCTGGCAGTTGGTAATAGTTTTGTTACTTTGGAAATGTTCGGCATCAAATCAAATTATTTATTACTAATTAGGTGAACTTGTATCCGTATAGGCTTTCAATTTAAAAGAATGTACTTAAAATTTAAATAGCTTGTTTTTTTATATATTAAAATATTAAACAAATTTAGTGTAGATGCGTGTGTGTTGGTGTAGTATTTCGATTCGATTCCTTAGGTAGTTATATTGTAGACATTATCTGTGAAAAATGAATATCTTACTTATCTCTTTGATCAATTTATTATGTTGGAAAAAATTTTACTTGCTTCTCAATTTTATTTTATTGCTCTATTATATTTGTTTGTGTTTTTAATCACTGCTGTGCTGCATGAAACAAGACATATGTTTAATTGAATTCTATATTTAATTAATTATTATTATTCTTGTTCTTCCTTCATTCGTTCTTTATTATTATTATTTTTTATTTTTTTTTTATTATCTTTATCTATAAGTAGCTGTATGGTAGACTCGGGACTCCGGCTGAGACCTCGTGCGATCTGGTGCCCATGGAGGTATCCAGGATGAGTGTCCTCTCGCTGAAGTAACTGCAGATAATCCTGAGTAGGTAACCGGGGATGTTGAAGGCTTCCAGGGCCTTGAGTGTCCGCCTCCAGTCCGCAGAATTAAACGCGTTCCGGATGTCTAGCGTTACCACTAGGCAGTACTTAGGGGTTTCGGCGGGGGACCGCCGAGGGCTAATGCTGAGGCGGTAACTCCTCCCCCCTCAGACTGAACTACCGACCATAACGGAGCGATGGTAGGTGTGAAGGCGGCAGTTGGAGGAATAGTTGGTGTGAACGTCGCAAGTGGTGTCTCTGGTGTGAAAGTGGTCGTCTTTTTTGAAGAAGCGGCTACGGCCAACACCCCTATCAGCAACATGGTTAACATTGTATACGTCGCTGTTGTGTGTATTGCTGTTCCAGTTTGTATTTTGTTGATCTGCAACTTCGTTTCGATATCTTCCATTTTTAGTTCGTGTATTCCCAATTCTTGGGTTGTTCTATTCTTCTTAATGGTTTCGACTTGGGGTATCTCCTGTAATATGATCAGCAAGTCTCCAGAAATAAGTAGGCAGGTTTCTTTGTAGATTTTTTTTTTTTTTTTTTTTTCTTTTTTTCTTTTTCGCGCGGGGTCCCGCTTCCACCTCCCGCCCAACCGACCGAGGGGCGCAGCCGCGTGACGTACGGCACGAATCGCGAACTAGATAGACGCGGTTAATGAAGGAAGAAAAGAACGAGGAAACGTTACGAGAGTACACAAATAAAATTTACTAAGAAAAAAATATAATTTATTTATATATATATATAAGTAAAGTAAAAGTAAAAACGCATGCAAAATAAATATAAAAAAGTATAATATTATGTAACTAACTAATAACTACGATAAATAAATAAAAACGCATGCAAAATAAATATTAAAAAATTAATATAATGTAACTAAATACTACAATAAATAAATAAAAACGCATGCAAAATTAGATTAAGGTGATACATTACGAGCTAACTCAACAAGTATTAAAGTTTTTAGTACGGAAGGGCTGTCACTACGAGTTATAATGTCAGAGAGGCGGTTGTAATCCGTACATAAAACCCTAAAGGGTTCATGTACTTCAAACTCCCGCCTACAGTGATTTACAAATAAAGGGATTAGGGTTCTAGATGTTAGTCGGGGAACGTGGAAGTTAAGCTGCCCTAAAAGAAAGGGACTCTCAACATCACCGGTTATTAGGTTATGAAGGAATACGACACCAAGCATCGTTCTACGGTTAGCTAGGGAGGGTAAGTTAATTAATAGGAGTCTACTTGAATACGACGGTAGCCTCTCATCAGCATCCCAAGGTAGGCCACGGAGGGCGAAAAGTAAAAAGTTCTTTTGTACAGATTCAATACGGTTAATATGGATTCCGAATTGAGGACTCCAGACGCATGAACCATACTCCAATATGGGGCGAACTAACGAAGTAAAAAGGGTCTTCGTTATATAAGGGGAATCGAATTCCTTCGACCACCTCTTAATAAAACCGAGCATGCCTTTGGCTTTATTAACCATGCACGAAATATGTTCAGAGAACGAAAGTTTAGGGTCTAAGCGAACGCCTAAATCATCAACAAGAGATATTCTTTCAAGAGCGCAATCATTTAGCATATATGTGGCAGACTGGGGAGTGACACGTGAAAATGTCATCAGCTTGCATTTAGAACTATTGAGATGTAATAAATTAGCACGACACCATGCTTGAAAGTTATTAAGATCCGATTGCAAGTCTGACTGGCAAGAGCTGTCCTTATACTGCAAGCATAGCTTAACGTCATCAGCGTACATAAGTACTCTAGAATTCGTTAAAACCAGCGGGAGGTCATTGATAAACAATGTAAATAGCAGCGGGCCGAGGTGGCTACCCTGTGGGACGCCAGAAGTGACTCTGAGGAATTTGGATAGAGCATTTTTAAACAGAACCTTTTGAATTCTGTTGCTCAAATAGCTCAAAATCCATTTAAGAAGATCGACAGGAAACCCGATTAAGTCAAGCTTCCTTACAAGAAGAGAGTGATTAACCGAGTCAAAAGCTTTACTGAAGTCTGTGTAAATCACGTCGGTTTGTAAGTTACGTTGGAAACCTCTAATAATGAAGGAGGTGAATTCCAGAAGATTTGTAGTGGTCGATCTTCGCCTCATAAAACCATGCTGACATGGTGAAATTACGGATCTGCATAAATGCTGCAAGTGGGGAGTAATTACATTCTCGAAAAGTTTTGGAATTGCCGACAACTTAGAGATTCCTCTATAGTTGCTGGCGTCCGATTTGCTACCTTTTTTGTGGAGAGGAATGATAAATGATTCCTTCCAAATAAGGGGAAATTCTGAGGTTTCTAAAGATAAGGTAAACAATTTCAGAAGGGGATTGCACAGAGCTCCGGCACAATACCTGAGCACGCAGCCTGGTATTCCATCGGGACCCGGTGAGTAAACTGGTTTTACACGATGAAGATCCGAACTAAGGGAGCTTTCGGTTAAAATAGGACTGAAAATTAGGTTCGACTTGGGCAAATCAAAAGAGTAAGTCTGATCTAAGCTATTTGAGGAACAATACGTAGTTTTGAAAAACTCGGCAAAGAGATCGGCGATGGCCTGATCAGAGTTTGCTGTAGCGTTCTTAAACGAAAGCGATGAAGGATGTAAATTGGGTTTCCGCTTAGTATTAACAAAGTTATAAAACTGTTTCGGGTCCTGCGTGAACTGAACCCTACAACGAGTTAAATAACTTTTATAACATTGCGCGTTAAGCACGGTGAAATTCGACCGAGCACTAAGATATCTTGAATGAACAGTAGGAGATCCGGTGCGTTTATAGCGATTATAAAGCCTAGACTTAACGTTTTTTAGGCGTGTCAGCTCTTTGGTGAACCAAGGTGGTTTACTAGAAACCGACGGATAGGCTAAAGGAACACACAATGCAAAGAACGAATTCATGGCACTGTAAAAAATATCCACGGCGGACGCCATGTCAGTACAACTGTAAAGTTCAGACCAATTAAATTGGGAAATCAAGATATCTAGCGTTTGAAAATTTGCTTTACGGAAGCAGCGAACTTTAGTCACTGAGCAACTCAAATCAGGTTTGGTCTTTACGACAGTCCCCAAATCGATGGTCACTTCGAAAGTAGGATGGTAAGGGTCTTCGGGAAGCGTCAATGGATCAACTCTTGTTAAGTTTACACCTACAGGATCAGAGACGAAACACAGATCTAGTAAGCGATTTAAAGAATTTAAGACATGGTTAACTTGGGACAAAGAAATGTCAAGCAAGCCATCTATCAGGTCATGCTGTGCCGCAGTTTGGAGGACATTGGACGTACCATCTGATGACCAACGAGCTCCAGGTATATTGAAGTCTCCTAGAGTTATTAGTTGGTCTCTATCCGAAAGCATGTTGGAAACGACCTGAATTGCCGAAAGGTGTTTCCAATAAATAGGCTCTTCAGCAGATGGAGGAACGTAAGAACAGGTTATATAGATAAAACTACCTGGGAATGATAGTTTTACACAGATAAATTCAATACCTGTGAGATCGTCAATTTGAACCAGTTCGGAACTAAGGGTGGAGTCAACGGCAATTAAAACTCCACCACCTCGCTGGGAAAGACGGTCCAATCTATAAGTTGTGTACTTACCCGGAAAAATTTCGGAGCTGAGAATCTCCGGCTTTAACCAGGTTTCGGTAAACACAATCACCTGGGATGCAAACGAAAGACTATCAGAATGCAATTTAGAGAGCTTGCTGCGTAAGCCTCTAGTGTTCTGATAGGAAAGTAAGAGGGAGGTATTTAGTTTTTTGGCACTGCCGTGACGCCCACAGTCACTGTGGTTTGTGCCGGCCGTGAAGGCCGTTTTTTCTTTATTTTCACCTCGAACTCCTTAACTACCGCGTGCTCGGCCCAGAAGTTACCCGAACAAATTGAGTCAAAAAGCTCACGGGAGACACTTATTTTAAAAGATGAGATATCTCTGGGGTATGAAAAATTGAATTTTTCCACTTTCACATTTTTGGCTTGTGTTTTGCTCAGTATATGAGCTAGTACATCTTCCGATGCGAGATCAGGGGCAAGCCGAGAAACAAATATTGTTTTTAGTGGTGGAATAGCGGTGATGGTCTTTGGTAACGCAGCATTACCGACTTCTACTAGTGGTTCAGCCCTATTTTTGCCCTTTGGGATAGCTGAGATTTTTTTTGAAGTCTGCGGTGTCAGAGATTGAGACCCCGCAGCGGACTCAACTAATAACACTGGCGGATCTGATGCCATTACTGCCCCGGCACCTTCGAATGCCGAATCTTTAGCCGTTACCGATCTTAACACCATTGGAGTTGGCGTCAGTGTCGGGGGCTGTGCCGAGGGAGTGTGCCAAATCTTTGGTGGCTGGGGTTCGCCCAACTGCAGCCGACCAGCAGCAGATTTTTTGCGCTTTGGTGACTCGCTTAGCAGCTTCATGCCGCTAAATTGAGCGTCCAGCGCTGTGAACAGGTCATTTGTTTTGCGGAAGTTGACCCTAAGTTCACTAAAACCGCTTTTGGTTTGCCGCATGAAGGATAACATATCCTTCTCCACCTCACGACAGGCATGGCAACAATAGCGCAAGCCATTTTTGGCCGAAATTGCGTCAGCGATACGGCCCGTTAAGCTTAGACACTTAGCGTGAACGACCGCATCGCAAAGCCAGCAGTAAAGGCTGGGCTGATCTGCCAAAACCTCCTTTTGGCAGCCTTTAATATCACAAATCATATTTGGAACCATTTTCACTAGTCTTTACCCACGGTGCGCAGAGAAGCAGTACCGAAAAACAAGAGAGCGGGAGCGTAAGCGTGGGTGAGAAGAGAAACACGAAAGCTTTGGAGCCGGTTAAATGCTGCAGCTAGAAGCAAATAAACGGGACAACACAAAGAGGGGATAAAAAAACGCAAAAACACAAAAACTAAAGGTGATTAATTATATATATATTAATTAAACACTGAAAGCCACATGCACATGCACTCGCGTAGCGAAACGGCAAAATTACGAATTGTATTTTAACAATTTAAAATTTGGACCCCGGTGGTTTAAATGCAAAACAACACAAAAGTTCGGAGCGCAAAACAAAAACACGACCGTTCGCTATGAAAGTCAAAAGCTTTTTTTAGTTAGTTAGTTTTTTGATTTAGTTGTTTTATTGCAGTCCTCCAGATAAACAAGGAGGCAGAGGACATCCTTTATCCCAGATACGGAAAGATGGCGTGGGGCATGGGTAGCGTATACCTGCGCCTCAAAAAGCGCCACCCCGGGGATAAGGTTGCTCACACCCTGAAGGCAGATGTGGTGGAGAAGGACCTAGGTCTGGAAACCATCGTGGATGCCGACCGGGAAATGACGCTGGATGAGTCCGACGAAGGAGAGGACGGTGACCTGACCGTAGTAGTCAACCCGTCGTATGGAGGTGAGGCCAGTTCCCATGACACTCAGGGTGCTGCAGCTCAACCTCCATAAGAGCAAGGTCGCGTCGGCGGAACTCCTCATAGCCATGGAGCAAGGATCCGCCGACATAGCTTTGGTCCAGGAGCCATGGATCGCCTCAGGCAATGCCATCGCCGGACTGAAGTCCGCAAGTAACAATTTGCTCCATCCACCAACGGTAAGCAGGAATAGAACCGCCGTACTTGTACGGAAGGGTCTACACGCTAACCGTATGTCTCACTACAGCTCTGATGACCTGACCGTGGTGGTGCTAGGAGCGGGAAAAAGCGCCTTTTGGTAGCTTCCTGCTACATGGCACACGACAAAACGGCCCCACCAGAAGAACTCATAAGCTTGGTAGAAGCCAGCCCGAAGGACTAGCAACTGCTCGTGGGTGCAGACGCCAACGCGCACCACTGCGTATGGGGGAGCCCCGACATAAACGACAGAGGTGAGTCCCTCTTAGACTTTATACTCTCAACCAACCTGAGTATAGCAAACGTGGGGGAGGAACACACCTATGTAGGTCCCACCTCCTCAAACGTGCTAGATCTTACTCTGGTAAGGGGACAAGGTACTTTGGTATCAGAATGGAGAGTCCTTGAGAGACCATCCTTCTCAGATCATAAGTACATACGGTTCCAATACGCATTCGAACACTCTCCAAAACAATCAGTCTTCCGGAACCCCCGGAATACTAACTGGGGAAAGTTCAAGGAGACTATCGTGACACGGCTCGCGATCTCTCCGGGCATAGTAGAATCCGCGGAAGACATAGAAAAGTCCCTAGAGAACTCTCCAAAGAACTGCTGGATGCGTACCACGCATCATGCCCTATATCGGACACGAGAAAGAGGACCAGGCCACCCTGGTGGAATAAGAACCTTTCACTCCGACGCAACAAACTTAAAGAATTCTTCTAAATCGCCAAGCAGGCGAAAGATGACATCATCAATGAGGAATACAAAGTTCTACTTAGGGACTATAAGAAGGAAATACGCAAGGCGCAGAGAAACTTATGGAGAAACTTCTGCTCCAATATAGAGACTGCCCCGGAAACAGCTAGACTCCGGAAGCTGCTATCGAAGCAACCAACCATACAGAGTCAGCTCAAACGCGACGACGCACAGTGAACTGAGTCAGCGAAGAGGCCCTAACAGCACTAATGCACGCGCATTTCCCAGGATGCACTGAGGTACCCGATGCAAATAAGGACCAGGACCTAGCAACTGGAGTAGAGCATCTCCCAAAAGGTTTAATATCCTCTGGTAAAATCCACTGGGCTATAGACTCCTTGCGAGGATAAAAGCACCAGGACCAGATGGAATATTCCCAGCCATGCTGCAGATGACCAAGGAGGTGATCACCCCATGGCTTTACGCAATATATACAGCTTGTTTAAGCACGGGCTATATCCCTATCCAATGGAGGACCTCTCGGATTGTCTTCCTGCCCAAAGTAGGAAAGTGCAGCCACGTGAGCCCCAAGGATTACAGACCGATAAGCCTCACCTCATTCCTACTTAAAACGCTGGAAGAGCTGCTGGACCTATACATCAGGAACGATGTAGGGAGACAACTGTCGACCAACCAGCACGCCTACACGAAGGGGAAATCAGTGGAGACGGCACTACATTCGTTGGTAGCCACCATTGAGAGAGCCCTAAACAATAAGGAGTATGCACTTGGAGTGTTCGTGGACATATCCGGGGCATTCAACAACGTTAGCACGGATGCAATATTGGATCGCCTAGAAGCGACCAACTCGTCCCCCGCCATCAACTTGTGGATAAAAAATCTTCTAAGTTGCCGGCGAGTACAATCAGATTGGGGCACCGCTTCCATGGTGAGAGGAGCGCCGCACAGAGGCACGCCGCAAGGTGGGGTTCTGTCGCCCCTCCTATGGAATCTGGTTGTAGACGACCTAATCAAGAGATTCGAGAGGAAAGCACCAAAGATAACAGCTTATGCGGATGACATAAGCATAATTATCTCGGGAGTCTGTCCATCGACCCTCAGTTCGATCATGGAAACAACACTCAGGCAGATATGTGAGTGGGCGGAGAAGGTAGGACTCAATATCAATGCGGATAAGACGGACCTTATTCTCTTCACCAAGAGATACAAGGTGCCGCAATGGATCCCCCCGAAAATTAACAATACCAGGCTGACCCCGAAAACACAAGTCAAATACCTCGGCATTGTACTTGACAGCAAGCTGAGTTGGAGAGCAAATGTATTAGAGAGGATAAAAAAGGCCACCATAGCGCTATATGCATCCAAGAAGATGCTTAGCAGCACATGGGGCCTCTCACCCGCTCTAATGCATTGGGTCTACATATCGGTAGTGCGTCCTACTCTGCTGTATGGAGTCTTAGTGTGGTGGCAAGCCACGGAGAAGAAAACGTATAATAAGCTTATGGAGAGAACCCAGCGGCAGGCACTGCTCTGCATATCAGGGGCGCTGAGGTCAACCCCCACCAAAGCACTCGAAACCATAATCGGTATATATCCCCTAGATATCCAAGCGCAACTGACAGCAGGAAAGGCGGCACAACGTCTGGTTGCATCAGGAAACTGGTCGCTACAAGGTTTCGGGCACAGTTCAATTGGTCGACACATGAGCAGTACATCTGACTACATGATACCCAGAACGTGCCCGGATGTAAACACAACAGTATTCATGGGACCAAATGACTGGAAGTCAGGCCAGGACTCTGCTCAACACCTCAATATATACACCGACGGCTCCAAGATGGAAGGAGGAGTTGGAGCGGGCATATACTGTTCAGACCCTGAAATGAGGCTGTCGTATAAGCTACCAAACTACTGCAGTATATTCCAGGCGGAAGTATTCGCCATCAGGAAAGCAGCAGAGTTTGCGCAGAGCATAAACCGTTCAATTTGTTCGTAGACAGTCAAGCGGCAATAAGATCCATGCAATCATCAGCGGTCAGTTCCAAAAATGTACTGGCAAGCAGGGAGTCACTAGATAGCCTAAGCACGACTAAGTCAGTGAGGATCTACTGGGTTCCCAGCCACCAAGGCATAGACGGTAACGAAACCGCTGACGAACTTGGAAAGGAAAGCGTCGGACTGGCGTGTGAAAGAACAGAAAACGTCCCTATCTCCCTAAGAACGCTTCAAAGCGAGCTAGAGAGACGGGCTGACGCAAGCGCAAAAAGCAGGTGGAGGAGTAATTCCGCAACCTGCAGAATATCAAAAATCATGTGCAAAGAGCACAACGAGAAACTGACATACTACGCGCTGCATCTTCCGCGGAAGGACTGCAGAAGGTTAGCGGGTATTCTAACAGGTCACTGCCTGTCTGCTGCACATGCAGTCAAGCTGGGTATTACCGACAACGCCAAATGCCGGAAATGCGATGAATCCGAGGCAACCGAAACCTTGCAGCATCTCATTTGCAAATGTCCGGCCCTAACGAGGGCAAGAATGAGATACCTAGGCTCTCCAGTTCTGGCATCGCTAGAAGATGCCTCCAGGAGAAAGCCAGGTGAACTCCTTGCCTTTGCGAAAAACACCTTGATATTCAAGGATCTCGAAACCCGCATAAATAGTCTCTAGGTCCATCCAGGAGTTTCCCCGGATAGCTATGGGTCATTTTGGCCTATGTGTGGCCTCTCGAGGGCCGTCCGGACTAACCTAACCTAACCTTTATTGATTCTTCATAATATATGTTCAGTTTAGTTTTGTCGGAGCATTGTTGTCGCTCCAAACTCTCATTCATGTGTGTCTTAATCAATATGAATTTAAGGCTAGGGAGGTTTAAGTCCCTTAGCTGCGCTGCCAACAGCGGCAGCAGAGAGTCATGTATATATTCTTAAATATTCTTAAATACATAGCTATGCGCTTTTGGACTGAGCGCGGAGGTATATGCACATACATACATGTGGTCCGCTCGTGTAGCATTTATGCTGACACTTGCATTCTTTGTGAGCGGGCCAATATATACATAAGTGGGTAGTTTATATTTCATCCACTTAATGTTTATGACATAAACATTGCAACTGAGTGTTACAGTGTGCACCCGCTAAGTATAGTGGGTACTCAATATATATATATATGTGCATACTACACTCCAGTTTTAACTTTGCTGTGCCAAGTCTTTCTACCGCTTCGTACTGGACGTTGTTCATCATGGTTTTGCATTCCTTAAATGCGATTAATGCCGATCCATTCACCGTTCTCTCTTCTTTTACATTTTCTCTATCCCTCTTCCGGTTCAAAAATCCTGGTTATGAGCCCTGCATCTCTTGTTTCACAGTTCGCTTCCTTTCCGCTGATCAGGTTTTTTAAACAATTTTCGTTGGTCTGCTTTACAACTTTGTTGTTCTTACATATATATAAGTTTCTGACATTTGTTCCTATAATAGTACATTTCTTCATTATTAATTACCACGTATTCTGGCGCTATAACAAATTCTGTCTTTTTCACAGGTAGTGATATAATTCTATGTAAGAATACGTTTCTTTTTTAAAAATGGGTAATTTTATCGCAAAAATTAAGACTGTCTTATTGATAATTGCTTTAAATTCTAGAAATTCGTACATATGTTCTTCCGATGTTATCTGTATGCCTTGTTCTTCTAGTTCCTGTACGCATTTACCTGCTTCTTGCTTGTCGAAAATGAACTTTGAAATTAATCCAATTTTTGCCAACAACAAACTTTTGGCTACATCATTTATATTTAATTCAAGCATGTCTATTGTTACTGAAATTCTGTCAATGTATTCTAGCCTATAAATCCTCTTATCTTCCTCTAAAAATGTTTTACTTATTCCATTTTTGTAATTATTTATAAATGCGGTTACTCTGCTTTGCTCGTCATTTATAAATTTTGTCAAATTTTTAAACATTATGGTGAACTTACTGCCTGTCCTTTCCTGTGTGTTCATGTCTTCTCTCAATCTTCTCTATTCTTCTTGCATCTTCCTTAATTCACCTTTTAATCTTTCTGCGTCCTCTGCGTCTAAGTTTCCTGTTATGGACTTGACAACTGACCCTAGGCCATTTATTAACCCTCTCGCTTTCCTGCTCTTGGGACATATGCCTTCTAGTCTTGTCTTTACCATTTGTAATTTGTTCCTAAGTGCTCTCACTAGGTCCCTTGTCTCCGTCTCCTCGACTATATCTTTAAGCGTTTGCTCCACTCTCTCTATTGCTTCCTGATATTCTTGAAGCCTCACTATATGTACAAACGTCTTGTGTGTTTGTATTATCCTTGCCGGGCCGAGGTTTATCTGCGCCAACTCGTCTCCTTCCAACGGCCGGAACTCAAAAGTCCTCTCCGCCGCCATGGTCCTTGACCACCTGTAATTGTTATTCATTTTGTTTGGTTAGTCTTCTGATTTTCTCCTTATGAATCTTCTGTGGTCTTGTTGATGTTATTGTCAGACCTTTGTCCTTCAACCCTTTGTGTTTCGAAAATCGAGGGGTAAGCTTATCCCTCCTGTTCGCCTTCCTAAATATCGTATCTCCTGTTTGTATCGGATTCGGTTCTGTTCTATCTGTGTTTGCCGCTTCTATTCTTCTGATCTTTTGCTGCTCCACCCTTTCTTTGATTTTTGGGTACAACTCTGCATGAACGCATTGATCTTTTGTAAATAATCGTGCTCGTTATTAAAAGGCACGTTATTTAAGAAGTTGTGTGTTCTTCCCATAAAAAATTCTTGTGGTGTTAATGTAGTAGCTGAGTGAATAGCGTTATTGTACGCCTCATCCAGTACTTCTTCGTGCCTGATTTCCAATCTATTTGTCCTTTTAGTTTCACTTATAAGTCTGTATATTTCGGTGATCGTGGAGTGTAGTCCTTCGCCCGTGGCATTACTCGACGACTGTTGAAATGACGTTGTGTGCAGTTTTAATTCATACTGCCTACAAAAGTCTTTGAAAAGGTTCGACGAGAATTCCACCCCCTGATCACAAACTATCTTTTTGGGTACTCCAAATAAGGCCATAAAACCTTTTATTGCCCTGACTATATTTACGCTTTCTTTTGCTGGGATGGTTAGTCCCCACGCGTATCTAGAAAATTTATCTTTTATGGTTAGTACCTTTTTCTAGTTCACGAAATACAAGTCAATGTGTACTATTTCCATAGGTCTTTCCGGTGTTTCGGTGAGGCTATACTTTATCTTATTTGGACTCCTATCATACTTCTGCATTTGACAGGTATCGCAATTATTTATTGTTTGTGCGATTGTCTGTTTCATGTGCAGGAAAAACACCTTTCTTTTGAGGTGAGCTAAGGTTTCCTCTATTCCTCGATGGTTACTTATTATTCTTTAATGACCCGCTCTTGTTCACAACTTTCTGTTAAATCTGGCAACAAAACTGTACATCTTATTGCCTTATATAACTTACTATAGGCAAAGTATTTGCAGTATACCTCTTGGATCGTTATTACCAAATTATCGGGAATTAACAATGCTACTGTCCTTTTGGGCTTTAAAATTTCTTTTAGACGAGTTTGGAATCTGGTTCTTTGACACTCATCAGCCAGGTCAATGGCCTATGATCAGTGACTATTTTGAACTTTGTGCCGAATACATAGTGTCTGAAATGCTTTATCGCCCAAATAATGGCCAACATTTCTTTTTCTATAGTGGCATAGTTCACTACTGAATCTGACAAGGTTCTCCTCGCATACGCTATTGGTCCCCTGATTTCCTTGGGATAACACGGCGCCAATCGCATAAATACTTGCATCCGTTGTAAGGATGAACGGTTTGTCGAAATCGGAGAATTGTAAGATTGGGTCGTTGCATAGTAAGGTTTTGCATACCTCAAATGCATCCTGAAATTTCTGGTCTATCTGTACAGCCTTCTTCCCTTTCAACTGTCTCGTCAATGGCTTTGTAATAGCCGCAAAATCCCTTATGAACTTCCTATAGTATCCCAACAGGCCTAGGAATATTTTTATTTGTTTCCTAGTTTTGGGAATCTCGAATATTTTTATTGCTTCGATCTTCCCTGGGTTCGGTCTGATCCCCTGTTGGGTTACTACGTGTCCTAAGTATTCCACATCTTTCCTTAAAAATTCTGTTTTGTCCAGTTGTAATTTGAAATTCGCCTCCGTAAGTTTCTTGAAGACTTTTTCCAAATCTGTTATGTGCTCTTGCAGGGATGTCGAGTATACCATAATGTCATCCATATATATGAGACAACATTTTCCTAACAATTCTCCGAAAATATTATTCATCAACCTTTGAAAGGTTGCTGGGGCGTTATTCAGCCCGAACGGAATTCGGACGTATTCAAAGTGTCCCCCTTCTGCAGAAAAAGCAGTTTTTGGGATGTCCTCCTCCTTCACCTCGATCTGGTTGTATCCACTCGCCAAATCTAAAGTTTAGAAATATTTAGCTCTCCCTAGGTTATCTAATACGTCGTTGATTAACGGAAGAGGATACCTGTCTTTAATGACTTTCTCATTCAGTTATCTATAGTCAACTACCATTCTCCATTTCCTTACCCCAATGGCATCTTTTTTCTTGGGCACCAACCAAACCGGCGCACTCCTAGGAAAATGGCTATATCTAATGATTCTCTGCTCTAACAGCTTCTCTAGCTGTATTCTCACCTCCTGCCTTTCTTGGAATGCATACCTGTACGGTCTTGCATACACCGGAATGTTGTCATTCGTTCTAATTTGGTGTTTGACCGCATTAGTGAATGATAGGTGATCTCCCTCTTTGTGGAACACTTTGGGATATATTTTACAAATTCGTTGAAGCTCTTTAAGCTCTTTACTATTTAAGTGCTCCGTTCTGATATTCTCAAATGGTATCCTCCTAATTCCTTTATCTGTCTCCTCAATATTGTTGAGTTCGAAATGTTGGTCGATTTCGAACTCGACACCTTCCAATGGCTCTTCCGATAGGTTTCCGCTTAGCTCTGCTCTCCTGCGTTAGCAATAATTATTTAAAATGAATTCGCGTACAAAAAGGATAATAAAGGAGGAGTGTCGTCACTACTATTCTCGTCAGCTTCATGAAGGACCGGCGCTATAGAGGAACAAAAAGTAAACAGCAATGGGAAACCTTCCTACTGGTTTTCGCATAGCTGCGAAAATCGCCCACCCTACCTTGATCTCTGAATCGACCGAAATATAATTAGAAATCCCCTGAAAGATGAACCTCTACTGGGCCATGGCATTCCAACACGACTGGATTCAAACATTATATTCAGTTAGTGCATCTTCAAGTAAATAATATTTATTCTACAAATAAAAATAATCAAAAATTGGTTCAGCTTCATTTCCATAAATTTGTGCTGTTTTATATGGCATAAGATATTAACAATATAGTTTTAACAAATAAAGCTTTATCCTATTCATTTTTCAAAACGGTAGTTATACTATACAATATAAAGATATTTGAAGTGTAATACTAGAGTTAATGATATTGGCGTACGAAAATACTTGGTAGGCAGTGAAAGGTAAAATTCAAAAATAATTAACGGATCGCAATGTCTACATTACCGAGCTTCTAATTCTTATTCACTCGAACTTTAAAGCTTGGCATTACGAAAAGCTTTCGTTTTTGATCTTACACAAAAAGAAAATCTTGCATTTGGACAACCAATTAACTCACATGTCTACAATTCCCACGTCGAAAGATCTTTCGCCGAGAGCTGCAAGAGGCGTTTATGTTTGCTGAAAAGAAATCTAAACGTCGGTATCGAAAACACTAAAGCTTTTACCCTGCTTGATTGCGGTTTTCGGGTTTTGTTTTGATTATGATCATTCGCACTGTCGCCATATTTTTCACTCGTTACACTTCGAACAATTATTTTCCATTAATTTTCAAAATAAATTAAAATTAGATGTATATATATTAGATAGTTTCTTTGCAGGTAATCTGCAGACTTCAAATCAAGATTTCAGTAAATAAACTCCATTTATGATTTAATTTCTTTTACTGGGCTAATTTTCAGCACTTAAAAAAATTATAGTTGAGATTCCCATAGGAAATTTTATAGTAAAAATAGAAAACTAGACTGCTGGCGTTAAATTTCCGTTTTCGGCCATTCTATATTATTTTATTTATTTTATTTCGCCAACGGATAGACTCCTTATCTGGCTACATAAGTTTTAAATTTAAATTAATCCTAAGTTACATTCCGAGCTAAGTATAAATATAATTGCCTTTTGACCAAGTCTCTGGGGGAGGTTGGGTCCAGCCGCATGTTGGGTGGTAGCTTGTTAAAATATAATAAAGCCCTAGGTATTGGCTCATTAAGGGCATAATTGGTTCTACAAAACGGAGTAGAGAAAGGTTCCAGTGATCTTAACTGCCTACCGGGAACACTAAAGTTTACAAGGCTTAGTAAAGCGGGGCAATCAATTTTTCCAGAAATAATATCAAAAATTACTATAATTGCTGACACTGCTCTTCTATCTTCTAATGAAGCTAAATGCACTAGTCGGCATTTAGCGGAATAAGAAGGAGCGGGATCATGGAAGTGAAGGGAGCAAAGGGCGAAGGATAGAAATTTTTTCTGTATGCGCTCCAGTCGATTTGTGTGTATGGCTGCCGAGGGGTTCCATATAATGGAGGCATACTCCACCTTAGACCTAACGAAAGTAAAAAATAGGCTGAGTTTGGTGTAAGGGTCTGAAAATTGAACCGCATTCCGCCGTATAAAGCCATACATTGCATATGCTTTGGGAATAATATAGTTAATATGATCAATAAAAAGAAATTTGGCATCAAACATTACACCCAAATCTAAGGCTTCAGTTCTGCAGGGCAGCACACTAGATTGAATTGAATAGGAAAACATAGAGTTATTAAGCCGTTTGCTGTAAGTAACAGTAAAGCATTTAGCAAGGTTCAAAGGCAGCTTATTACAAGAACACCAATTCCCAACTCTATACAAATCCTCCTGCAGCTTAGCACAATCAAGATCTGAATTCACTGATTTGAATATTTTTAAATCATCAGCAAACATAAGAAATTCAGCATTTTTAAAGCATGACTCTATATCGTTAATGAACAGGATGAAAAGAAAAGGGCCCAAAGCACTCCCCTGAGGAAGGCCAGAAGTCGCAATATATGGATCCGAGGAATGACCATTACATACCACTCTATAACTGCGGCCATTAAGATAGGAACTTAACCAGGTCAACATAGATGAGTGAAAGCCCATTTTTTTTAGCTTAGCTAATAGCACCTTATGGCTCACTTTATCAAACGCTTTAGCAAAATCCGTGTATACAACATCCACTTGGTTGTGACTCAAGAAGGCATTAGTGCAGAAATGGTGGAATACCGCAAGATTTGTGGTAGTCGACCTTCCAGGCATAAAACCATGCTGATTGGGGCTAATGGTATTACCAACGAGAAAGGCGAGCTGTTTAGCCACAATTCGCTCAAACATCTTGGAGACATTGCTAAGTTTTGAAATTGGTCTGTAGTTTGAGACTATAGTTTTAACACCCGACTTAAGGATGGGGGTAACTAGTGCCAGCTTCCATCTCTGAATAAATACTCCACTAATGAGAGATTTATTAAAAATAATTTGAAGTGGCTCAGCCAGAGCGCTGATACAATTTTTTAAAATGAAAGGTGAGAGGCCATCACAATCGAATTTATCCGAGTCATTGAAGCTCGCCGCTGCGAGGTGACAGTCAGATGCGGAGACCTGCAAGCACCCAATGTTTGAGCTCGAAGCAATGGAACGCAGCATTGCATCATCGCTCAATAGAGAAATTGGCTCAAAGTTTGAGGCAAAGTACTTGGCAAAAAAATTTGCCCCTTCAAGATCAGACGATGCAATTGAGCCATTGTAAAACATACGAGAAGGAATAGAGGAAGTTGCTTTTTTTTGAATTAATAAAGTGCCAAAATGATTTCGGGTTATTAATTAAATTTCGTTCCACATCTGCGATATATTGATTATATAGGAATTTATTTAAGAATTTAAATTCGCGCTTGTGCTGCCTGTATCTTTCAAAATCTGAAGAGTTACCATTTTCAATAAAACGTTTATAAAATTTATTCCTAAGGTTCTTGTATTTTTTTAGACCTGGCGTATACCAGGGCAGTTTATAAGAACCATGGAACCTTTTTCTCGCATGTCTATTAATGATGATTGAAATATATGAGAGAAAGTTATCGTAGCAAGTGTCCAAGTTAACATGCGAAAGGACCTCCACCCAATTAATATTTGCGATATCATTCCGAAGTAAATTTAAACTGCTAGCATTAATATACATGGAATATGTTGGTGAATTACTTGGAGAGAATATATACGTAGATATTGATAATAATAAAGGCTGGTGGTGAACATCACAATCCGAAAGAGGATTATTACTAGACGCTAAGTTCAAGTGTAAGTCCTGACTCACGAAAACTAAGTCTAGAAGCCTATTTAATTTGTTAAATACATGATTAATTTGGACCAATCCCATACTGAAGAGATCATCAATCACCAAAATTTCATGCGGCAGATGCAGGTTACTGGGAACCATTACTTGAGAGTCCACATCATGCACCCACACCAACGAAGAGAGGTTGAAGTCGCCAAAGACACAGATGAACTGCGAATCCTCCAGATCATTGCTAATGCGGGTGATATTATCCACGTGGGCCTTGTAAAGCTCGAATGCGCTGCATGGCGGTATATATGAAACCAGCAGAAAAATGGTTTCCAAAGGTCCAGCAAGAGACACGCAAAGTTGATCCAGAATAGAGTCCTCATTCCAAAGCCGGATAGATGTGCAACACAGACTTCGCCGAACCGCTATAAGGACGCCTCCACCTCTAGAGCACAGTGTTTTCGCAGCATCTCGATCCTTTCGGAATACTTGGTATAAATTGGGGTCGAAGAATTCATTGTCGAAGAAATCCATATTAAGCCAAGTTTCAACTAATATAATAACATCAAAGTCACACTGCGACGATACCAAAAAAACAGCGTCCGTCTTCGTTCGCATGCCGGATATATTTTGGAAAAATACTTTCCGGCTGGAGCTGTTGCAGTACGAAGAAGAGAGGGGCGGCGCAGGTTCATGATGAGCAGGCAGCGCAGCCAAAACATCAACAGGTGTAGGATTAGATGATGCGGGGCGCAGATCACAAGCAACCAATCCAGTGGCAGCCTTGAGCAGCGATATGGATCGAACTTTGACTGAGTTGTCTGTAGCATCCAACAGACCCGCAATAGGCAGATAAGGTTGTGTACTATCCAAACCATAAACATCGACGTCAGACGGCCACAGCTGTTGTTGTTGGTACCATAAGCTGCGCTCAGCCAGCAAAGATGGGAATGCAAATCCAAGAAGAGCCTTAAGGGAGCAATCCAAAGTCGTAGTCAACTTAAGAGTATCAGTACCGCCAGCACACAGCATAACCCGAAGATCCAACGGCGAACCCGAGCACTGCGCAGCATACAGCCGCACAGCAGACGATGAAGACAACAACATCAGAAAGAGTTGTTGTAGCAGCGGGAGCGAAAGCATAGCTGCCAAGAGCCCACATGAGCAGGCGTCAACCAAACCAAGCCGTTGGAGAATATCGCACAAAAGGGACAGCGCAAGACCCATCTGTTGTTGTTGTTGGCGCAATGGGAGCCGGGCAGTGGATGAAGAGTGCAGGTGAAGAGGGTGATGAAGCTGCTGTGGGGTCTTTGGCCTAAGCCAGAGCGCCTGGTTATAGCGGGGAAGGGAATGCGGAAGAAGATCCGAGAGAACATCGACGCCAGCGGCGTCGATCACTGGGAGTTTTTGCCGAAAGAGTAGGGGTTGAAGATCTTGAAGGTCCAGCCAGCTCTATAATGGTATCCTCTTTATTTGTCCTCCCCCTATGGACAAACCTTTTGACCTTAACAGAGCAAGGCCAAAACTCATTACTAAAGACATCATTATAATGTTGGTCAGGAACGCCGAGTTTGAAGTTGACGAATTTTAAAGTAGATATGTCTACGTCTTTTTTTATAAGTTTGATGCAGGAAAATGCTTTGGCATCAACATTTAATTTTGAAGAGACATAGTTTAAAACAGCCTCCGGCTCCGTAGTCGCTTTGAATTTCCCGGCATGTAGGTATTTGACGATTGGTAAGACTTGGAGAGAGTCCGAAGCCGATGCAACTCCAACGACGGTATTTTTATACCCTTGCAGGGTATTATAATTTCAGTCAGAAGTTTGCAACGCAGTGAAGGAGACGTTTCCGACCCTATAAAGTATATATATTCTTGATCAGCATCAACAGCCGAGTCGATCTAGCCATGTCCGTCTGTCCGTCTGTCCATCTGTCCGTCTGTCCGTCTGTCCGTCTGTCTGTTTCTACGCAAACTAGTCCCTCAGTTTTAAAGCTATCTGAATGAAACTTTGCATATAGTCTTCTATATGCTCTTACTGCTATATATGTCGGAACGGGCCGGATCGGACGACTATATCATATAGCTGCCATACAAATGTTTGATAAATTTTTAGAAAAAAAATTATAACTTTGATGTTTTTTAACATTTTTGCACAATTTTTTAGATATGGCCATTTTATATTATTCTTGAATTTTGGTAAAAATTTTATGAAAATCGGACGACTATATCTTATAGCTGCCATAGGAACGGTCGAGAAATAAATAGGAAAAAAAATATAGTTTCGTTGTTTTTTAACGTATTTTTATCTACTCTGAGATATAAGCTTTTTTTATTATTCTAGAATTATGGTATAAATTTCATAAAAATCGGACAACTATATCATATAGCTGCCATATAAACCGATCGGTAGATGTAGAGAAAATGTAAAACTGGGAATGTAAAACTGTAACTGCCAAACTGTAAACATAATAAGTATAGGTAAAATGTAATGAAACTCTGTTTTGTGAGTGTTTTCACCATTTAAATCTATAATATAAACATCGAAACCAATCTGCAAGGGTATTCAAACTTCGGCGTGCCGAAGTTAGCTTCCTTTCTTGTTGTTATTGTTATTGTTCTTCCTCTTCCTATGTGGAACTTTTACAAAACCGTCTCCCTCAGTGCTGGAGGGGGCGGCTTTAAGCTGAAATGCACTCGAAATAAGAACACGGAGACTTGACGGGGTTTTACGCGACGTGCGTCGATGTTTATTAGTAGAAGGAGTAATTGGTACTAAACTATACAAAAGAAACTATAGCTAGGGAGAGCGGATTTGAAGCTCTTTGGACTGGAAGTCCAGAGGAAGAGGGAGAGAAAAGGAGAGCATTCGGGATCACACTGCCTCCCGAAATTGAGCGCCTTTCTGGCGTGAACATTCTCCCCCCCCTTGCGAGGATACGCAGCAAAAGTACCAGGAAGTATTAGCTCTGGAAAGCGTAGGGTAACGCTGAGCGTTCGTCGGCATGTAGAAGGGTGTGGTGATCCTGTCCGCACGACTGGCATTGGTCGCTACTTCGACAGGATCCTCCGGAATGGTGGTGGGCCAGGCAGTTGACGCAGTGCTTCCTGTAGATGACTGTCTGGAGCCGTTTCTTCGCATCAAGCCGGAGAAAACGGTGGCACTTCCGAAGAGGATGGTTCCCTTGGCAGACTCGGCATTGGTAGGATAAAATACCTCGGGAACGTCTGCTCTTGCTGTCGTCGTACGGAACCCAGTAATTGGAATCGGCAGAAGTGGTCACTCGTGTGGAGAACGAGGAAATTCTTTGGATGGGTGCAGGAATTTGTGGTACGTCATCACGAGTATTCGGAACACTGGATGAAGTGTTGCTTGGATGCAACAATGTGTGATGCCGACCGTGACAAGTAAGACAGCTGTGGGCGCTTGTGCAATTACAGAGTGGATGACCGCTTGCAAAGCAATTTAAGCCCAACTGCTTTTTCTCAATGTATGAAGTACGATCTTCTATCGTCATTTGGGGGAAGCGTGGACATTTACGCACTGGATGGTTCTCTGCAGAACACAAATCGCATCTTTTGGATAAGTGAACAATCCGCGTACTAAAGGATTGTAGTACTCGTGGCGACTGGTTGGAGATTGTCGGTTTAGACGAACGAAGGAGGCTGGAGAGAATCGATGGTTTCCAGAGTTCTATGGCGCTCAGTAAGGAACGAATCAAGTTCTAGCCACGTCGGAATTTCGGTTTTATTTGGTAGGGATTGCTCCCATAAGGAGAGCGTTAGCTTTGGAAGCTTCGTGGAGCACAAATAAACCAGGAGGCAGTCCCAATTATCCGTAGGAAGGCCGGACAGAGCTAGGGATGTGAGGCAATTTTGAATTGTATTCTGCAGCTCCTTCAAGGCTGCCGAGGACTCACGTTCAATGGACTGAATGTTCAACAATTTCTTCAGTTGGCTGTTTACCAACGCGCGTTTATTTTCGAAACGCTCAGATAGGTTTTTCCATGCTGAACGGAAACCGTCTTTGGTCAGTGGCGAATTTGAAACTATGGAATGGGCTTCACCACTCGTCTTGGCATTTAAATAGAACAACTTTTCTACAGGGGTCAGCGTAGGATTGTCGATATAGACCGCTGTGAAAAGGTCCCGGAAAGTCGGCCAGCGAAGATAATCGCCCGAGAAAACTTCCGTTTCGCACGGAGGAAGCCGACAGCCAGACGGAAAGGAATTTTGGGGCGCAGGAGGTTGGACTGGAGCTGCTTTAGCAGAGATCGTATCGATCTGTTCCATGAACTTGGCGGCACACCGTTCATAAATGGAATAGGTGTCGTCGTATTTTGCCTTAAGAGTAGGCAAGGTGTCTGCAGCGCCCTCTAAACCAACTGAAATTAGCTCTGAACAAGCTTCGTACTCTGTCTCGACCTTGTCCCATAGCGCTCGGACTTGGTCGAGATGGATTTGACAAGAGTACTTGGATGGAGTGGGTGCTGCTGGATTGCAGACTCTGGACTCGAAGTGACTCAGACGGTCACAGATCAAAGTAAATTTGTTTGAAATTGAAGGAGCCATTTTGGATTTTTTTTTTTACAAAAATGTACTATAAATATATATTAAAATTTATGTGTCGAAGTTTGATTGGGAATTTAGGAACCAATCGGAGTCGTAATAATTATTATATATAATTAATTTTGGAAAATCGTAGTTTTCCCGTATGGAATTTAAATCGGGAATATTTGAATTAATTCAATAATTCCGGTCAGCAGCGAAAATACGGTCACACTAATGCGGATACGGAAGCGCACTTGGATTTCTAACTTAATTAGTTAGTTGGAATTTTAATATAAAATAATTTACAAATTATTTTATTTATCTGGACTTATGTGATTGACCGGTGCTGTATTTCGGAACCAATACGTGTGTGTGTATATTTGTGCACTTGTCGTATGCAAGTGCAAAATAGCGGAGATAAGGAGAGGCGGAAAAAATTGTCAAATATTGGAGCGTCGTATGCAGACGATTATGTATGTATGTAAATACGTATTGCAGCTCAGGATAGAGCGAGGGAGTAAAAAACAACAAATATATGTACGAATTAAATAAATTTGTAATTTTAGTAGCTGCGGACAGTTATTGTTGTAAATTTGTAAATATAAGTTTCGGAGTGAAATGGACTGTAGTATGTATGTAATGTAAATAAATGCTAGCGGGAAACGAGAAGGAATTAAGAATAATTCGTAATTGGAAAGTTTTACTGTGGCTTAGGCATTTATTTAAACAAACACTTTATTAATTTTGGAACCCGTAGATCTTGTATAGAAATTATTTGGATATAATTTCTCGATTTGGGGAAATGTCAATGTTGACAGCGATTGTAGTTTTGTGGAGTGGACTGTATTGAATATGTATGTAAATGTAAATAAATGCTAGCGGGAACACAGTTAACGAAGAGGAATTGAGAACTATTGGAATTAAATTCTCACTGTGGCTATTGCATTTATTTATTTATTTTGGCACAAATGTAGAAAATGAAATTTGGATTTGGAATTGGAACTTATTATGCTGCCGTAGTGTCGGATCAATCGGACTTAGGATTTAGACAAATCATACAGAGAGATTAAGACGAATTGAGCTTCGAAAAACCTAACTGTATGACCGGCAGCAATAATATATTTGAACTTATCTTGTGCGGTGTTAAAGCCACCGGAGCTTCTGGTGGATGAAATCCGGCTCTGATGGACCAAATGTTGGAGGGGGGCGGCTTTAAGCTGAAATGCACTCGAAATAAGAACACGGGGACTTGACGGGGTTTTACGCGACGTGCGTCGATGTTTATTAGTAGAAGGAGTAATTGGTACTAAACTATACAAAAGAAACTATAGCTAGGGAGAGCGGATTTGAAGCTCATTGGACTGGAAGTCCAGAGGAAGAGGGAGAGAAAAGGAGAGCATTCGGGATCACACTGCCTCCCGAAATTGAGCGCCTTTCTGGCGTGAACACTCAGCATTCGGGGGTCGCAGACCTTGGCCCTGGAACGACGATGAAGAAGCAGCGGCGGCATAGGATTGAGGAGCTACTGTTGCATTAGCAGCTTGCCTATGGCTAGGCCTGACGGTGACATTGTTGGTGTGCTCTATCGAGTCCCCTTTGGTAGGAAAACCTTCCGAAAATTTAGAGTTTAGATGCTGGTACAAACACTCTAGATTTTTGATTTTAGAATCAAGTTCATCAATTTTTGAGTGTGAGTCATTGGCTACAACACAGCTATCGCACTGCCACAGTATATTTGGATTAAGTAAGAGTTTGATTGCATCGGCAGGCAAATCAACGCAGGCAGCATGAAATACCCGACGGCAAAGAGAGGCGCAGCGAACAGCCTCTGTGGAGCGAAGCTGGGATGCCGAAACTTTTAAATTACACTCGGCACACAACATAACGATAGCGAAATTGGCACGTCCGAACACTTTGAAAGCTAGTCAACGACTGATTTTCTTAACTTCTCCTCTTTCTCATTTTTCTTGTCGCCTTATTAAAAAGGAAATTTCTCCGACGTCACTAGGAATTTTCACCACAACGAAAGTTCACCGCGCTCAGGGCATGTGCATTTAGTTTCTCGCGTTCGTATGGCCGAGTACTCGGTAGTATTTTTTTTTCCGTGTACACGCACATTTCTCGCACAAAAAAACTCTACGGCTAAGGGTTATTTCCAACCAAAAGGAAAATCTCTGCTGCGGCTGATGATGATGATGACGAGAACGAAGATGAAGGGGGCGAAGACGATGATGCTCCTTGCAGGTGGCAAAACGATTCTCACGGCTAAGGGTATCGCCGTCAATTCGTCGCTTTTTAGGTTAAGCACGATCTAGCACTAGGTCAGCCCTAGGTAACCAATTGGTTCCAGTTTGGACAACCCACGCTGCCATGTGTTGGCAATTAATTCCCAATTTGCTGCTAATTTTGCTGCCGATTTGCCGCCAATTCTATAAAGAATGATTTTTCACTATTGCAATCACTGGAACTGTGTGCGAGAGGCCACTTCTATTTACCTGTGATTGGCAACAATAATATCTGCGCTTTTTTTATGCTCGAGTGACGAGCCTTCGACGCTGCTGCCTAGTTGCAAAGTTTGGCTAAGAGAAAAAGGTGGTTTGCACGCCGTATTGGCTTTATATACCCTCCGGTAGAAATTTTTTCTTTTCCGCTTCTTTTTGTCCTCGTTTTGACAGCGATCAGCTATTTAATAGCTATATGCAGCTATGCTTATTTAAAGCTATAGCTAAATGCATCGATGCCTAATTTTTACCTATTTAAAGCTATAGCTAAATGCAGCTATGCACAATTATTAACTATTTAAAGCTAGATAAATGCAAATATGCATATAATCGATAGCTTGATAGATAATTAGCTTGGGCAATTCCCTTAGGGTTATTGAAAATTTAAAGTATGATTTTGGGCCGCTTCAGCGACAAGCGCAACTATTACACTCCCCCTCAACAAAACCACACTTAGGTGTTAACACCTAAGGGTGCTAAACGCTTGGAGCGAAAAGTGATAACCAAGGTGATCATTGTTTAATGCCCTTAGCATGGTATTTTCCAATGAGCTTCCCATGCATATCCTCCAATTCGTAACAGTTAGTTCCAACCTTCTTTCTAATTCTGGCCTTTTTGAACGTTGCCGCTAGCTTGGCGTTAAATCCTTTAGCAAAATTAGTTAACTGATGATTTCGCCGAAACACTTCCTGTCCCACCTGAAAAGATACTTCACGGCTACGCAAGTTGTAAGTATTTTCATTTCATTGGTGTGGCTTTTGCATGGATTTCTGTGCATTTCTGCGTATCAAGTTCAGAGAGTCGTCATGATCATATACAATATGACGATCGCCGAGCAACTCCAGATTTCGAATTAATGGGTAGACAGCGCCACTAGTGATCATTTGTTGGCCAAAAGCTACTCGATATGGACTGCTGTTAATGGCTGAGTGTAGGCTGGAACGCAGAGAACATGCAATAGAGCTAATTTGCTCATCCCAATTAGTTTGGTCGCTACTAATATAGGATTTTATCGCAGCTAACACCGATCTGTTTACGCGCTCGGCAGCATTGGCCTGCGGGGAATAAACCGCTGTATAGGCATGTCGCACCTGATACTTCTGCAATAACGCATTGAATTTTTGCGATTTGAACTGTACACCATTGTCTGACAGGACTACTTCCGGGACTCCGAAACAATGAAATAGGTCGTCCTCCATGAACGGAATAATTGCCTCCGCAGTAAACTTTTTACAAGTTTTAGAAATGGAAATTTTGAAAAATGGTCTAAGACTACAAAAATACCAATATTTCCGGACTTCCTGCGGGGATATGGTCCCAAAAAATCAATATATAATTTCTGAAAGAACCTTAGTGTTTCAGTTGGCTTTCCCATAACTGGTCGCAATGTATAATTTGGGTGTTTGCTACATTTACAGATAGTGCAATTGTTAATAAACTCTCTTACATCAGCTACCAGGTTAGGCCAATAATAATAGCGTCTTATACGCTCCAGTGTCTTTATTACACCACTGTGAGCAGAGAGTGGATGCTCGTGACATAGTTTTAGAATGTGCGGAATTAACCCTTCCGGAATCCACAATTTCCAGCATAAGTCGTCTCCTATTTTGTCACCTGTTGCATGCTCCATTCGACGATAGATCAATTGGTCTATTACTTTCAAATCTGGTAATTTAGAAGAATTTTGCAAAATTTGATCTTTGATTCCCAGATACTTCGCATCCTTGAAGTGTTCGGACTCCAAGTTTACACATGTATCAAATTGAATGGCTGACAGATCTTCTGTGAAGACTCTTGACAGTGCGTCCGGCACAACGTTTTGCGATCCTTTTCTGTGGACAATCTTAAACTTATACCTTCCAAGTTCTCCTGACCAACGCCCTAATCTTGGTCCTAAATCAGGCTGTGACATTAACCACTCTAGAGAAGCATGGTCAGTAATGATAGAGAATTCTTGTCCTTCAACATAAGGTCTAAATTTTTTTACACACATTACAGCGGCAAGACACTGTTTTTCTGTCACCGAATAGTTACGTTGACTTTGATTTAAATTCCGTGACATATACGCAATTGGAACTTCACTACCATCGCTGTCTGTCTGCATTAATACTCCGCCGACACCTGTGTGGCTAGCATCGCAGTGAATAGCAAACGGCTTGCTAAAATTGGGGTTATGTAAAACCGGGCTTTCGCACAATAATTGCTTGAGTAGCTCAAATGCACTCTGAGCGCTTGCGGTCCATTCGAACTTTCGCTTAAGCTTCAAAGTATCTGTTATGCACGAATTTATGATACCATCCGGTAAGACCAAGAAACCTTCGGACTTGTTTCACTGAACGCGGCACTGGGAATTGTTTAATAGCTTCCACTTTTTCCGGATCTGTTTTAATTGTTCCGTGTCCGATTACATGGCCAAGGTACTTGACCTCTTTTCGACAAAAATGGGATTTCTCCACATTAATCGTTAGACCAGCTTGCAGTAGCCTGTCAATACTAGATATAAATTCAGCTCTAGGAAGTCGGCTTAGAATACCCTCAATCAGAGGCATCGGATAGGCGTTCTTAACGGTTACCTCATTAAGTTTCCGGCAGTCGACACAAAGTCGAACCTTGCCTGGCTTACGTACCAGAACGACCGGTGAAGACCACGAGCCATCGGATTCTTCTATGATTCCGAGAGAAAGCATTCTATCTAGTTCAGTATACATCGTCTGTTCAATTGCGGGGGATACAGCATAGTGCCTCTGCTTAATGGGTTTGACGCTACCTGTATCAATCTTATGCTCTATTAGGGTAGTTTTCCCCAGACCTTTTTCTGCGAACGTGGGAAATAGTTTGATGGTCGCTGCTAATAGCATTTTCTGTTGCGGTGTTATGTCTAACTGGTTTGGATCGTTGTGTTCGAGACTTGCTATTTGCACTAAAGCATTAGGTTGTCTTTGGTTAACTATAAATTCAGGCAATAAGTTAAAGCTATTCCAAAAATCCATCCCCAGATATAAATCCTGCGATAACGATGGGACTATATATAAACGAAAGGGTTTCGACTCTCCTCTAAACGATATAGAGGTTTTAATACGGCCAACAATGGGCTGCTTCTGACCATCTGCCGTACTGATATTGGCCTGAATTGGCTTGTATTCGTTAGGAGTTTTGACTATTTCAGCTGCTACCCTTCCACCAATACAACTGATGGAGGCTCCAGTATCCATTAGTCCAACTACTCGCTTCCCTAAAACTGTCACTTCGGCATATGGCCTGCAGTCTTGGGTATTAATTATAATAGAGGACAGGAGGGCTTGCTTCTCCATCTTACAATTTTGTCTATACGAGGAAAGCCGTTGTTGAAATCTGCTCATACTCAACGACTGCTTTAAATCACAATCCGGTAGTTGCACATTTGTACAAATTGGTATTTCAGGTGAAGTGGACACAATTGCAACTCCAGATTTCGAATTAATGGGTAGACAGCGCCACTAGTGATCATTTGTTGGCCAAAAGCTACTCGATATGGACTGCTGTTAATGGCTGAGTGTAGGCTGGAACGCAGAGAACATGCAATAGAGCTAATTTGCTCATCCCAATTAGTTTGGTCGCTACTAATATAGGATTTTATCGCAGCTAAAAATCACAATCCGGTAGTTGCACATTTGTACAAATTGGTATTTCAGGTGAAGTGGACACAATTGGGTTATTAACCCACTTATTGGATTATCTTCTATTCGGTTTTTTGATCCGCTGAAGGGTTCGGTCTGCGTGCACCGATCGGTGGTGCACGGCCTAATACGTTTTTTGACGCATTGCACCGTGTACAGGAGGGCTTCGAAGTTTCGGGTTTGCCACATCCGTAACAGAAAACTTTTCTTTCCCCGACACACTCCTGGTAACGATGACCGTGTGCTCCACAATTCCAACAATTAAGAGTTACTGCCGAAACGTCCTGTACAAGTTCTTCAGTAGCATTACCAGATATTGCTAATTCGCGAACTTGCGGTCGACTTTCTTGACGAATATTATGCCTTACAGCATTTGCACCTAAAGACTGTATGAATCTTTCCCTTCTTCGAACTATGTGACGCAATTGGGAAATACTAAATATCAACAAATTGCCTCTCAGGACTTCTAACAAAGCTGGTTCCGTCATAGGTAAGGAAAGTTTACTCGCAATAGAAAGGATTTCGTCATAAAAATTATCAAAGGTTTCCGCTGGTTTTTGTTTCCGTTGAGACAATGCCATACGGATTTCCAAATCACTTCGACCATCCTGAAATTGCG
The DNA here is from genome assembly GCF_030179895.1 of Drosophila kikkawai. NCBI lineage: Eukaryota > Metazoa > Arthropoda > Insecta > Diptera > Drosophilidae > Drosophila > Drosophila kikkawai. Next base: position 5,746,387 of record NC_091733.1, on the reverse strand, counting down.
CTTTAAGAGCTGCGCTTACTTGCTCCCAAGTAACTAGCGAGACACTTTTATGATAGCGCCAAAACCACTCCGACGCACTGCCTTCAAACAGGTGATTAGCGTATCGCGCTAGCACCGGTAAATTACCATCCAGAGTTTGGTTGGCAAGGGCTTCCACCCTGTATACAAAATCGTCTACAGACATGGAAGACGATCCCGAAAATCGTATCTTCCAATTGGATATTATTTGACTTATTCGATCAGACCTAAGCTCTGTCGAGAGATGCGAAATCCCAGGAAAAAGGTTATTCGCTCTACTGTTAGCAGGCTGCGTTTCTGAAGCTTGTGCACCTAAGGATGCGCGAGGGGGTATCTGAAATAACTGTTGAAAGGTTTGGTGCCCTGTCGCTGGTTGTGATGGGGACACACTTTGAGTAGATATCCTCCGGAAGCCTCCTTCTATTGCCGCCGGCAACTGGGACATGGCCTCTGCCATTTTGCTAATTTGTGCCATTGTTTGGGTTAGAGATATATTTAATTGAGCTATTCCATCGTGCATACGGATAACAGCTTCTGTATCTCTATTAGAGATTGAAGTATCTGCACTAGGTGTTGTGTTTTCCTGTTCTGCCGCCCTAATTGACCGAGCCTCATCGGCTTGTGCGGTCTCCTCTATGCCCTATGATCGTAGTTTAGGCATGATTCGCACTCCTAATTGCGATGTTGACAACTCTTCGGCTAAAGAAGGTGCTGGACTTTCAGGTATTCACTGCAGACCGACTGACAGTTTTAGCTCCCCGCCGTGTATTAAAACAACTTAAGTGAAACCTGTGATTGCACCTCGTCCGAAACTCTAGAGCTTGATGTTCTCTATATCTGATACAAATCCCACAAATATTATTACTAACTCGACTATTTTCGTCTTCCCTACTAGGTTGTGAAGTAGACATGCTCTTTGTAGCATTAGAATATTGTAAAGAATTTAATGTCGATATCTATATTCTACCACGTATATATTTTCTTATTGAGGTAATTTATTTATTTATTTATTATTATTTATTTTTTTTATTTTATATTTTTCTCCTGTGCAAAATTTTGCCAAAATTAAATTCCATAACAAAGTTGTTTGAATCTCAGTCGTGTCTTCGTGCTTCTAGCTCGTATAACTGTCGATATTTTCCCTTCCTTATAGCTATTGCTGAAATGGTTTACTTGTCCTCATTAATTAATAGTAGTATTCAACAAATGCTCATTCGATTCTCCGTTGGTGGCAGTTCGTAACTATGAGTAACTGCAACTGTTCCTTCCCACCGGGTAATTCGTTTGGGTGAAGTAGCTTAATTCAGCGTAGTAGGATTACAATGTAGGTTAACTGTAGATCTAGTCCACTAAAAAGTCATCTCCTAACATGTACATCTATTACTTTGAATAAGAAAATGGTATTTTGCATAATCCCGTAGATAAATAACTGGTAAGAGGTACCTGTAGAATTTTTCCACACAGTCATTCTTCTATTACTAGTCTATCATCCCGTACTTTACACAACAAAGGTTTCCAAAGTTAATTAAGTATCCAGCGAAGGCGAGTACTGCCTAGCGGTGTTAATTCTTTGTTTAATATTGGCTCAATGTTTGATTAAACATCGGCCACACGGTTGGGCGCCATTAAATAATATTATTAACTGTAACATATCATGTTGCGGTGGTGATAGAGAGAGCGGATGGTGGTTTAAACTAAGGCAGAGTACGCGCTTGCATTTCCGGCTGGGGGGGGGGGGGGGGGGGGGGGGGGGTATTAGATAGGTTTCCGCTTAGCTCTGCTCTCCTGCGTTAGCAATAATTATTTAAAATGAATTCGCGTACAAAAAGGATAATAAAGGAGGAGTGTCGTCATGAAGGACCGGCGCTATAAGGGAACAAAAAGTAAACAGCAATGGGAAACCTTCCTACTGGTTTTCGCATAGCTGCGAAAATCGCCCACCCTACCTTGATCTCTGGATCGACCGAAATATAATTAGAAATCCCCTGAAAGATGAACCTCTACTGGGCCATGGCATTCCAACACGACTGGATTCAAACATTATATTCAGTTAGTGCATCTTCAAGTAAATAATATTTATTCTACAAATAAAAATAATCAAAAATTGGTTCAGCTTCATTTCCATAAATTTGTGCTGTTTTATATGGCATAAGATATTAACAATATAGTTTTAACAAATAAAGCTTTATCCTATTCATTTTTCAAAACGGTAGTTATACTATACAATATAAAGATATTTGAAGTGTAATACTAGAGTTAATGATATTGGCGTACGAAAATACTTGGTAGGCAGTGTAAGGTAAAATTCAAAAATAATTAACGGATCGCAATGTCTACATTACCGAGCTTCTAATTCTTATTCACTCGAACTTTAAAGCTTGGCATTACGAAAAGCTTTCGTTTTTGATCTTACACAAAAAGAAAATCTTGCATTTGGACAACCAATTAACTCACATGTCTACAATTCCCACGTCGAAAGATCTTTCGCCGAGAGCTGCAAGAGGCGTTTATGTTTGCTGAAAAGAAATCTAAACGTCGGTAACGAAAACACTAAAGCTTTTACCCAGCTTGATTGCGGTTTTCGGGTTTTGTTTTGATTATGATCATTCGCACTGTCGCCATATTTTTCACTCGGTACACTTCAAACAATTATTTTTAAAATAAATTATAAATTAAATAAATAATAATAAAAATTAGATTAAAATTAGATGTATATATATTAGATAGTTTCTTTGCAGATAATCTGCAGACTTCAAATCAAGATTTCAGTAAATAAACTCCATTTATGATTTAATTTCTTTTACTGGGCTAATTTTAAGCACTTAAAAAAATTATAGTTGAGATTCCCATAGGAAATTTTATAGTAAAAATATCAAACTGGATTGCTGGCGTTAAATTTCCGTTTTCGGCCATTCTATATTATTTTCTTAACTTCACTCAATTTCCTTTTTTCTCATTTTTCTTGTCGCCTCACAGTAGCGCCTCTCGAACAATTAGCGTTGCAAAAATCAAAAAAGTCATGTTCGCAAAAACGATTTTAACCATACTTATTCGACAGGAAATTTAACAAGAATTCAGAATCTGCAATAAAATCAATTTTAAGATTTTTTTTGTAGAAGTTATGAGCATTTAAAGTTGAACTTTGTTTCGTTTTTTGCATCATACAAAAAAAATGTGTAAATTGGTCGACTTTCAGGTAATATTACAAAAAAACCATAAAACCAATGGTCATGGTTTTTACTTTAAATGATAGATACATTCATAAACTATTAAAGAACCTTAAAAAAACGACACTTTGATTTGGGCTTCTACAGGTAAATCGCTACCTGCCAGGTGTCCATTTTTTTCACCTTTTTCTGCCTAAAGTAGTCTATATCTTCTGACGCCAATGAAAGCCACTGACTACACTATGTCTACAAGTTACGTGGATCTTTCCTGGACCAGAATTAACTTTCATCGGCTGCGTCGAGCTGCGTCTGCGGAAATGCAACGCGAAAAACCAAAAACAATCAGGGTAAAATATACCAAAATACCGACACAAGCGCGTGACGGTTACACATCGAATTAAAAAAAAAAAAAAAATTTCAGTTTTCAAACTATTTTCATTTGAGCAAATACATAAAAATAAACATAAAAAATTAAATAAAAATTTTTGTTTAAAAATTGTTTTCATTGAAAAAAAAATATTTTTTCACTTTGATACCCTTTAAAAAGGCGTATTAGTGGGCGTGGTACTTTATGGAGTACATATATATATTTTACAACAATTACCTGTCGAATGCCGTTTAAATTATTCGATTACCTTATTTGGTTCAAAAGATATGATTTTTGCAACGCTAAATGAGAAAAGGCGCTACTGTGCGCCTTATTAAATAGGAAATTTCTCCGACGTCACTAGGAATTTTCACCACAACGAAAGTTCACCGCGCTCAGGGCATGTGCATTTAGTTTCTCGCGTTTGTATGGCCGAGTACTCGGTAGTATTTTTTTTTCCGTGTACACGCATATTTCTCGCACAAAAAATACTCTGCGGCTAAGGGTTATTTCGAACCAAAACACACTGGACGGAAAGCCCGATTTTTTGGCATAAAGTCCAAATTTTCATGAAAAGCTTTTGTGGTTTCGATTTTTTATTTTCAAAGCAGATACTACAAGCACATTAAATCGGTAATATATATTTGTATAGTTGCAGCCCTGACTTTGTACCAGGGTGTCAAAGTCAAACATATGATCTGAGCTTTATTTCCTTTTGCCGTGCACGAAATTTTCTAAAAGTTTAAGGTTGTGTCATATTTTGTAGAAAATGAATTTGAATTATTTTTAGGATGGAAAATAAAGAGCAATTTATGTTTAATATAAATCCCTAGCAAGAATTGATTAATATGTGTTATTTGTTGTGTATGTGCCTTGTGTTGTTAAACCGATTTATGTTGAAAAGTAAACCCGAGCCCTCGTGTATTGTGGAGTAGAACTAACAAGTTGCGAATCTGTGCCAAAAAGTAAATATGTTTCGTTTTGAAGAAAAGTATACAGTTTTAGAGAATAATAATCGTATTTGCACATTTTTGCGCGTTTTCTGGATAACTGAATGTATTGCAGCTTTGTCTTCAGCAATTTAATAATAATGATTAATTTAAGGGTCCATTCTGGTTAGTTGAAAAAAAAAATGGAATTATTTTTGCATTTTTCGATAGCTTTAAGTGTATAGAATATCATACTAAAAGGGCAAATCGAAATACGTAATAGTTTAAAAGTTACGAGCCTCCGAACCGGCCGACTCAAAGCAGCTACAGAGCAAACATACAACTTAAAACGCGTTTTCTGGAAAACTACATTTTTCGGGCTGGCGACCATAATATCTCAGTCACATTTTAACGAATTTTAACGAATCTTAATTATTTTTTTTTTTTAAATACGCGTAATTACCGTGTCCATGGAATAAGCTACAATTATATTGAGAGCTTAATCATTGGATTTTTTATCATCAAAAAAGTGAAGAAATTTTTCAAAAAAACGGAATGCGCCGCCATTTTCTTATTCTTTATTAAATTTTGATAAAAGTAGCCATAATCACATAATCACATTCATACTAAACAAAAACATTTTTGAATTTTTTGTTTCAGTCGATTTTTACGTCCTGCAGAATGGTCGCCAGAGGGGTTCCTTTTTTGGGCATGGGCTTACGTCGCCCTGTGTCCTGCTTCAGGACATGCTCAAAAAATTTTGAAATTTTTGCTAAATCATCTTTAAACTATGATAAATATATGTGACAAGTCTGAACTTTCTATGTCTTTTCCTTTGTCCACAAAAAATTCCTGAAAATAGCCTTTTTTTTTGCCCAACTAACCAGAATGGACCCTTAAAAGAATTCTTAAATATTTTATTTGTTTTGTTAATACAGTATTTTAGTAAAATGAATTTAAATAATTATTTGTGTTACATTTTAAGAAGCAGATCAATTAAAATTACAGCTAAGAACTTAAAATCAAAAAATTACTAATCCAATTTTTTTTCTTTTATAGGCGGCTGGGTGTGGTCCGATTTGTTTCAAATTTTAAACACTGACTACACACACTATTACTAACAACTGTACGAAGTTTTAACACTCTACCTTCTGTATAAGACTTTATGCCAAAAAATCGGGGTTTCCGTCCAGTGTGCAAAAGGAAAATCTCTGCTGCGGCTGATGATGATGATGACGAGAACGAAAATGAAGGGGGCGAAGACGATGATGCTCCTTGCAGGTGGCAAAACGATTCTCACGGCTAAGGGTATCGCCGTCAATTCGTCGCTTTTTAGGTTAAGCACGATCTAGCACTAGGTCAGCCCTAGGTAACCAATTGGTTCCAGTTTGGACAACCCACGCTGCCATGTGTTGACAATTAATTCCCAATTTGCTGCTAATTTTGCTGCCGATTTGCCGCCAATTCTATAAAGAATGATTTTTCACTATTGCAATCACTGGAACTGTGTGCGAGAGGCCACTTCTATTTACCTGTGATTGGCAACAATAATATCTGCACTTTTTTTATGCTCGAGTGACGAGCCTTCGACGCTGCTGCCTAGTTGCAAAGTTTGGCTTAGAGAAAAAGGTGGTTTGCACGCCGTATTGGCTTTATATACCCTCCGGTAGAAATTTTTTCTTTTCCGCTCCTTTTTGTCCTCGTTTTGACAGCGATCAGCTATTTAATAGCTATATGCAGCTATGCTTATTTAAAGCTATAGCTAAATGCATCTATGCCTAATTTTTACCTATTTAAAGCTATAGCTAAATGCAGCTATGCACAATTATTAACTATTTAAAGCTAGATAAATGCAAATATGCATATAATCGATAGCTTGATAGATAATTAGTTGGGCAATTCCCTTAGGGTTATTGAAAATTTAAAGTATGCTTTTGGGCCGCTTCAGCGACAAGCGCAACTGTTACAGGACCTCGCTGGGTCTATATTTAGCGAAGTGTATCTGTAACTCGGTGTCCGTCGTGCGGAACCAGCCTTTCTCAATATCAATCACGACTTTTAGTGGTTGTAACAAATCTATACCAACTAACCCTTCAAAGAATTGGTGGAATTTAAAGAGCAGTAATATCATTTTTCCTGTCCCCCCGAATTCCTTAAACATTGGTATATGTGCTTCTTGTAAAATCGTGTGGGATTGGGTAATTGTCTTAATGGCTATTGGGTCTTGGAGTTGTTTCACATATTGTGATTGAGCCAATTCAGGACGAATGAAAGAGTAAGTGGATCCTGTATCAACTAGTACTTTTATTGTCTTTTGCGGAGTCATTTTGATCATTACATATGGTAGGGTGGAGTGGCCCCTCCTAGCTCCTAAATATCCCGTTGGTTGTTCGAGGCTGATTGCGAAAAATTTGCCTCATCCTCCTGGATATTATGCAATTGACCGCTTGTCGAGGGTCGATATCCGCCTCTCTCCGAATTATCGGTCGAATTGTATGACCGTCTGGAGTTGATCGAGTTGTTCGACTGCCTTGAGTTATTGGAATTATAAGATTGTCCCGAATAGTTTGAATTCCTAGACATTCTCGATTGGCCACTACCTTCAGCATCTCCACCCGCCTGGATGGCTAGCTGGCCTTCCCTAGGCTTGAAGCTATTATAATTATTATTTCCATACCACTGTCTGCCTCGATTATTTGATAATTGCGATATGGTCTGTGGTTATTACCGTCTGCTCTGAATGGGTTACCCATCATTGGATACGGAAATCCAAATCCTGGCCAACCATTCATACCTGTTACCGGAAATGGCATTGGGAATTGCGGTTGTGCATTTGCTGCCTCCGGCACTGGATTGTCTTGTTTATCTAGCTCTTGCTTCGGAATTTCCTTACTTTCTTTATCCTGTTCCTCCGCCAGCTCTTGGCCTCTTGCCTCCTCCTGAGCCTCTTGTAGAGTCCCCAGGTTCTTCTCTCTGCAGGCAATCTCGTATGCCTTACCTATATTGCGTACCCCCATGTTCCTGATAGTCACTCCTATCGGTCCCTTCAAGGCTGAAACGAAGGCGTTTAAAGCCATTTCTTCATACTATTTGGTTTTATCGCTTCTCAACAATATGCCCTGCTCGTTGGATTTAGACAGACTCACTAAGGCTTTCTTCAGTGTCATTACTTTTGTATATAGCGCTTCCAGTTCTAGGGTCTTTTCTTTAATATGGGTCAATTCCATAATCAAATCCTGCTCAGACCTCTTATCTTTGAAATGGGTAATCAATATTTTCTTAATTTGATCCCAATTTAACTTAGACTCGTCCAAGTCAAGGACTCTATCCGCTGGCCCTGTGATCTGACTCCTCACCGCTCTAAGTGCGATTACTCCTATGTTTGACCTTTCCTCTCCTTTTATAAGGCCTAGCACCTGTTCTACCGCTCCTATAAAACCATCTAGCTTTCCTGCCTCTCCTTCATACTTCGGAATAATTTCTACCAGGTCTATTACCTTGATAGCTTCTAGCACGCTTGTTGCCATTGCTGTAGGCCTACCTTCTTCTGTCATTAGTTTCTGAATTCCTGCTTTCTGAATTCCTGCTGCTTCTACCTCTACTTAACTTATGTTTACTTCTTACTTTGTATGTTTGTTTCTTAAATTAGTAGTGTGCTTATTTTAGTGTTTTCAGTTGTGTAGGTTATCTTCTGTTGGTAGTGTATCGTAGTTCAACGAGTTTCCGTGAGGTGACTTGGAGTTCTGTAATTAATTAAAAATGAGTAATTTTCCTCTTACATTGAATAGCATGGCAACAATGGATTTCGTTTTAATTATTTATTGTTATTCCTTATTTATTATTCATTAATTATTTATTTATTTATTTATTTGTTTATTTATTTATTTATTTATTTATTTTTATTATTATTTTTTTTATATCGTACTGTATTGCATAGATTAAATTGTTGTTACCTAGTATGCTGAAGCTAGTCGATCAGCTGTGCGATACAGCTTCACAACCAATTGCGGACAGTCATTACTAATTGGTACCTTATTTGTGTTCTGAGAATTTATTATTTATTCCTCACTTATTTCCGAGCCATCCCCATGCTAAACGGCCGCTCTGTGCGATACAGTGCGCCGCCTAATACATGTTAATAGCTCTGACCTTTATTTACTTTAACATTTATTTATTCATAAGTATTCTTATTCTTAACTTCCCTTGCTAAGCGGACGCCCTGTGCCATACAGTTCACCGCCTAATACAACTGAAAGTCTAATCGTCGACCTATATTTATTTAATTACACAGGAACACAAAATTAAACTTTGTGAAATTTCCACGAACCATTTCAAGTTTTCCATGATATTTGGGTGCTCCTGAGTAAAAGTCCCATACAAAATTATTTTCCATCACCTACAGGTTCCGCGGTATACCTAAGAATACAAAAAACCTATGTTTGCCGACATTTTGAATTACGTGGCCTATATAATTGGACTTACCTTTATTATTTTCGGTAGGACCTACTCTCAATACATCACGGCACTACTAAAAAATAGTCCCAATCGTGGACCATTGCCCATGTCTTTGGAATTCGACGCCAAAGTTGAAACTCCCAAAATTTTCAACATTTCTGTGATGAAAAAACAATTCTGAGAATTAAATCTTATATGGAACTAATTTTAAATATTCATTGAATCTATTGTTCATTGTATTCTTTAATTTCGGTTTAAAGCGTTTGCATGAGGACATTTTATTGGATTTATTAAACGAATAAAACCGCTTTTTTGGTTTGATTATCTACTACTATTTTCTGTCAAATTTCAAATAAGTCAAGGCAACCTATAAAATAGTAGTAGATATGTTTCTTTTTATATATAATATACATTTAGTTTTATATTAAATAAAAAGGTCTTCCGAACATAACATTTTTAAGACAGCTTAGTAGCCAGCGATAATCCTTACATATTTAAGTTTAGTCAAAAAGAAAAAATGTATATTATATATAAAAAGAAACATATCTACTACTATTTTATAGGTTGCCTTGACTTATTTGAAATTTGACAGAAAATAGTAGTAGATAATCAAACCAAAAAAGCGGTTTTATTCGTTTAATAAATCCAATAAAATGTCCTCATGCAAACGCTTTAAACCGAAATTAAAGAATACAATGAACAATAGATTCAATGAATATTTAAAATTAGTTCCATATAAGATTTAATTCTCAGAATTGTTTTTTCATCACAGAAATGTTGAAAATTTTGGGAGTTTCAACTTTGGCGTCGAATTCCAAAGACATGGGCAATGGTCCACGATTGGGACTATTTTTTAGTAGTGCCGTGATGTATTGAGAGTACGTCCTACCGAGAATAATAAAGGTAAGTCCAATTATATAGGCCACGTAATTCAAAATGTCGGCAAACATAGGTTTTTTGTATTCTTAGGTATACCGCGGAACCTGTAGGTGATGGAAAATAATTTTGTATGGGACTTTTACTTAGGAGCACCCAAATATCATGGAAAACTTGAAATGGTTCGTGGAAATTTTTGGCTGTGTACCTGTGTTATTTGCTTTTATTTATTCCTTAATTTATTTAATTATTAATTTTTTTAATTAGTACTTCCCTTGCTAAGCGGACGCCCTGTGCCATACAGTTCACCGCCTAATACAAATGAAAGTCTACTAGTCTAATCGTCGACCTATATTTATTTAATTCTCTGAATCGCCCTATTTTCATGCTAAGCAGCTGCCCTGTGTACTACAGTGCACCGCCTAATACATGCGAATAGGAAAATTGTCTACATATTCCTTATATTCCGGCCCCCTCACTTGGAGCCCACTGTACAGACGGTCTGCCGTGCGATCGAACCGTTCGCACCACTCGCTTCTGTACCATATCTTGCTTCGAACTTGTTGGCCTCCGTTGCACATTCTTTGCCCTTCAGGTATTCTACCGTAAAATCGAATTCCTCTAATTCAAGTCTAATGCGTGTCAGTTTTGAACTCGGATTTACCATTGAAAACAAATAAGTTAATGGTCTATGATCTGTATTAATTGTAAAATGATTGCCATAAATATATGGTCGAAAATGTTTTATAGCCCAATGAATAGCAGCTAATTCCTGCTCAGTAGTACTCTTGATACTTTCTCCTTTAGTAAAGGATCTTCATGCGTATGCAATTGGAAGTTGGAGTCCATTATGGTTTTGAGTTAAAACCGCTCCACACGCTTGCTTACTTGCATCAGTTATTATGCAGAATTCTTTGGAAAAGTCTGGATATTGTAACAAGGTTGGATTTATGAGTGCCGTTTTAAGATGACCGAAGACATTCTGGCATTCAGATGTCCATTCGAATTTTACATCTTTTTAGCATAACCTAGTTATGTGACGAGAATAATCGGCGAAATTTTTTATAAAGCGCCTATAGTAATTGCAAAATGCAACGAATATTCTAGCGCTGTCCGCATCATGTGGGACTGGATAGTTTTTTATGACGTCATATTTTTTGTCGTCAGGCAAGATTTTTTTATCAGTGCATTTATGTCCCAAAAATGTGAATTCATGCATGCAAAATGAACATTTTTCAGGATGTAACTTTAGGTTGTGTTTCCTACATTTCTCAAAAACATCAGTTAGGTTCTTAAGCATATGTTTTTCGGAACATCCTGTGACTATTGAGTCATCCATATAAAGGAATGCTTGGGACGGTTCTAGTCCTGAGAAAGCAATAGTCATCATTCTCTGAATTTGGGGCTATTTTCAAGCCAAATGGTAATCGCGTGAAGCGATGCGAGCCATTGCTCGTTGAAAATGACGTTATATCCCTGGAACTTTTTTCAAGTTCAATTTGGTGAAAACCAGACATTAAGTCTAGGCATGAAAAATATTTAGCTCTACCTAGTTGATCTAGAATATCATCAATTCTAGGTAAAGGGAATTTATCTGACAATAATATTTTATTAATTTGACGATAATCGCCATTTTTTCTTGTCAGAGTCCGGAAGAGACTTCTTCGGAACTAATAAAAGTGGGCTGTTATATGGTGAGACTGACGGTTCGACTATTTTGTCGTCTATAAGTTTTTGTACTTGGGCTTGAATTTCTTGCACTTGGCTGTGCGGACTTCTATAGTTCTTTATATATGTATACGGGATCATCATCCTTCAATCTAAGCTTTTGCTTGTAAAAGTTATTGGTTGTTATTGATTCGGTTTCTAGTCCGAATATGTCTGTATATCTGGTGCACAGATCTTTTAATTGAGTTTTAAACAAAGGCGGAAAGTTTTTAATTAACTTGTTCATAACGAATTCATCTCTTCCTCGTTATTTTATTTTAATATATCATAATTATTCAAAGTTTCATATTTGATATTATTTAATTTTACGATCTTAGTGGCATTTGTTGCATTTATAATACACAAGTATTTTTGTGATCGGATATCGTGTTAGCGATATAAATTCCCTCATCAGTTTCTTGATTTGGTATCAGAATTTGATTTTTTGCTGAGGGAATTTGTATTTCACGGACAACTTCGGAACGAGCAGGAAGTACTGTGGCATTACTTTCACAAGAGTGAAGTTTTTGCAATTCAATTGGAAAATTTAAGTTATCTGGACGAAGAATTAGTGAGTCGCCTCTTTGAGTAAAATCTAGTTGGCAATTGTTTTGTTTTATGAAATCAATACCTAGTATGCCATCACTAGGTATTGGGAAACTTTGATCGACTAAATAGAAATCGTGTGGTATGATATATTTCCCATTAGTGAGTTCTACACTGGCTAAGCCTTTTGAAGGTATTGTTCCTTCGCCTATTCCCGATATTTCGGTGTGGATTTTTTCATTTACGATCTCAAATTTATCGATATTATCTTTTAATATAGATATGTCTGCACCAGTGTCAAGTAACAATGTATAACATTTACCTGTACTTTCGTTGTTAATTTTTATAAAAATACTTAGATTGAGGTTGACTGTTTTTATGGATCTAGTTTTTTGCTCTAAATATCTGAAGGGTTTGGCTGGTTTTCCGAGTTGGCTTGGGCCATTCGGACATTGTTTCGATTATTTTGGTTCGATCCGATCCGATTTCCGCCAAGGTTGTTTCCTCTATAATAATTATTGTTATTATTATTATAGCTGCGGTTATAACCGTTATTTTGGTTATTCTGGTTATAGCCATTATTTCGGTAGTTACCTCGGCTATTACCCCTACCACGATAATTATTTCTGTAATTATTACCGCGATAGTTACCTCTTTGCGCATAGAATATGGTGTTGGCATTACCTGTCATTTCAGTACTACATTGTATGTACTTAGTGACGGCTTCATTCATTGTTGTGAAGTTGCCAGCTTCCAATATTGTTTTTAGTCTGCCATGCTCACAATTTTGGACCATTGTGGAGATGGCTTCTTTTGTGCTGAACTTATCAGCGTGTTCGGCTGAAAGACCTTCATCGATATACGAAGCTTCGTGGAGCTTCCGTAAATTGTCAATGTCAGCGGTACATTTTTCGGCAGTTTTGCCTTTCTGGATGGTTTTGGCCATTTTCGCCTTTATTACGTCGGATGTTTCACCGACTATAGTGTCTTGCAATTTCTTTATTATCGAAAGTATGGTCGTTTCATCTTGAACTCTGTATAGTGTTGATCCAACAATTTTGGATTTAATCACTTTTACAGCTATGTGTTCGAATGTTCCCTTCGTTAGGTTAAGGGGGTCTTCTCATTTAAAACCAGTTTTTTGAACCCTTTTTAAAAAAATTCTTATTTGAAAACGCAAAGAATAATTGAAAACATTTTGAGACTTCAAACTTGGTGGTGGAAAAAAAGGTGTCGTCCTGGCGGCCACGATTCAGGGTCTCCAGAGCGTCCGAAATAAAAAAAAAACGGGGTTATAATCAGAATAGATGTAATTTTCGGGTGACGGAACAGTTTTTTTTTTTTTAATTTTTTTAAACAAAATGGCGGCCATTCAAAAAAAATTTCGATTTCGGGCTTTTTTTTTCGTAGTTTAGTGTAAAAAAAAAAAATTGAAAAAAAAAAAATTTTTTTTAATTAAAAAAAAAACTGTTCCGTCACCCGAGAATGGGCCTGGCACCCCCGAGGGTGCCGGCTGGGCAATGGGCACTATATTAGCCTGGACAGGGGTAATGCATTGCTGCTTGCCCCGTCCGCGATAATACAGTGTCTAGCTAAGGCCACGGCTCAACTCCTTCTGCCCTAAAAAGCCTAAGGAAGTGAGCCGTTAGCCATGGGTGGAGGTGCCTGGCGGAAGGCATAAAACGCAAGTGGGTGGTACCCCTGAAAAAGAAACCATTCTGGAGGGTTTAAAGAAAGAAACCAGGGCTGGGATGTCAGCCCAAACGTCGGTGGAAGGCGTGACCGCTACCACCGGCGGGCACGGGGGGAGCAATCCCCTCTGCGTGTCGCCAGCGGTTACACCTCTGATGTGACGGGAGCAGGTCATGTCAGTTGCAACGCTACTGCCGAAAAAACTACGCAGGGGAAGTTGAGCCGCTCACGTGCCATAGTCGATACAGACTCGGACCTTGAGAGCGTGCAGCTTCTCCACTCACCGAAACCAGGCACCAGCTTCCGGCGCAGGGACGGGCCAAAGCGGTCAAGCGAGGGAATGAAGGCCAAGGCGATGTACAAGGCTGCCCTCCGCATCCATGATCGGCTTCAGAAATAAGCCGCCCTATCCCCAGAGGAAAAGGCAAAGCTTACCTGGGCTGAGGAGAAAATCGCTGAGGGGAGGCTTCACATCGCCAAACTCCCCCATATGAGTTCGACTCGCGGATTCGCCAATAAGGTGGAGGAGACGCTTGCCAACAAAAGGCAACGTTCAACAGAAAGCGCCTCTACTGACGCACCGGGGAGCAAGCGGCAACTCGGGCCTAAGGAAGCAGGCCTTCCCCAAATGGCGAAAAAGCCCAAAAAAACCGCAAAAGTCAGTGAGGTGACCAAACGATACTTGACCGTGGCCCTCATTGACAGAAGCAATGAAGCCGCCAAAATGACCGAGGCGCAGTGGAAGATGGTGCATGCGCGGCTCAGATGGAGGATGATCCCGAAGCTCCCATGCCCACCTTCGAAGGCGCTGGGTGGCTAAATGGGGTCAAAATCCTGAAGTGCATGGACGACCCGACGAGAAAGTGGCTGATGCAAGCGGTCTGCCAGTTGGAGGCGCTGTGGGAGGGAGCCAAGCTAGAGGTGGTGGACCGGGAGCTAACCCCATCCACCCAAAAGCGAAGGTACTCTTCCCCATCGCAATCCAAGCGGACCGGGCGCTGAAGCTGCTGCAGCGTCAGAACCCGGATATCCCAACCGCGGACTGGAAGGTTCTACACGTTGCGGCCCCATCACCCAAAGAGGGGGGGCAAAGTGCAGTCCTCCAGATAAACAAGGAGGCAGAGGACATCCTTTATCCCAGATACGGGAAGATGGCGTGGGGCATGGGTAGCGTATACCTGCGCCTCAAAAAGCGCCACCCCGGGGATAAGGTTGCTCACACCCTGAAGGCAGATGTGGTGGAGAAGGACCTACGTCTGGAAACCATCGTGGATGCCGACCGGGAAATGACGCTGGATGAGTCCGACGAAGGAGAGGACGGTGACCTGACCGTAGTAGTCAACCCGTCGTATGGAGGTGAGGCCAGTACCCATGACACTCAGGGTGCTGCAGCTCAACCTCCATAAGAGCAAGGTCGCGTCGGCGGAACTCCTCATAGCCATGGAGCAAGGATCCGCCGACATAGCTTTGGTCCAGGAGCCATGGATCGCCTCAGGCGATGCCATCGCCGGACTGAAGTCCGCAAATTTACAATTTGCTCCATCCACCAACGGTAAGCAGGAATAGAACCGCCGTACTTGTACGGAAGGGTCTACACGCTAATGCCCTCCGGGCATATTAGAATCCGCGGAAGACATAGAAAAGTCCCTAGAGACACTCTCCAAAGAACTGCTGGATGCGTACCACGCATCATGCCCTATATCGGACACGAGAAAGAGGATCAGCCCACCCTGGTGGAATAAGGACCTTTCGCTCCGACGCAACAAACTTAAAGAATTCTTCTAAATCGCCAAGCAGGCGAAAGATGACATCATCAATGAGGAATACAAAGTCCTACTTAGGGACTACAAGAAGGAAATACGCAAGGCGCAGAGAAACTTATGGAGAAACTTCTGCTCCAATATAGAGACTGCCCCGGAAACAGCTAGACTCCGGAAGCTGCTATCGAAGCAGCCAACCATACAGAGTCAGCTCAAACGCGACGACGGACAGTGGACTGAGGGCAGCGAAGAGGCCCTAACAGCACTAATGCACGCGCATTTCCCAGGATGCACTGAGGTAACCGATGCAAATAAGCACCAGGACCTAGCAACTGGAGTAGAGCATCTCCCAAAAGATCTGATATCCTCTAGTAGAATCCACTGGGCTATAGACTCCTTTGCGAGGATAAAAGCACCAGGACCAGATGGAATATTCCCAGCCATGCTGCAGGCGACGAAGAAAGTGATCACCCCATGGCTCTACGCAATATATACAGCTTGTTTAAGCACGGGCTATATCCCTATCCAATGGAGGACCTCTCGGATTGTCTTCCTGCCCAAAGCAGGAAAGTGCAGCCACGTGAGCCCCAAGGGTTACAGACCGATAAGCCTCACCTCATTCCTACTTAAAACGCTGGAAAAGCTGCTGGACCTATACATCAGGAAAGATGTAGGGAGACAACTGTCGACCAACCAGCACGCCTACACGAAGGGGAAATCAGTGGAGACGGCACTACATTCGTTGGTAGCCACCATTGAGAGAGCCCTAAACAATAAGGAGTATGCACTTGGAGTGTTCGTGGACATATCCGGGGCATTCAACAACGTTAGCACGGACGCAATATTGGATCGCCTAGAAGCGACCAACTCGTCCCCCGCTATCAACTTGTGGATAAAAAATCTTCTAAGTTGCCGGCGGGTACAATCAGATTGGGGCACCGCTTCCATGGTGAGAGGAGCGCACAGAGGCACGCCGCAAGGTGGGGTTCTGTCGCCCCTCCTATGGAATCTGGTTGTAGACGACCTAATCAAGAGATTCGAGAGGAAAGCACCAAAGATAACAGCTTATGCGGATGACATAAGCATAATTATCACAGGAGTTTGTCCATCGACCCTCAGCTCGATCATGGAAACAACACTCAGGGAGATATGTGAGTGGGCGGAGAAGGTAGGACTCAATATCAATGCGGATAAGACGGACCTTATTCTCTTCACCAAGAGATACAAGGTGCCGCAATGGATCCCCCCGAAAATTAACAAAACCAGGCTGACCCCGAAAACACAAGTCAAATACCTCGGCATTGTACTTGACAGCAAGCTGACGTGGAGAGCCAATGTAGTGGAGAGGATAAAAAAGGCAACCATAGCGCTGTATGCATCCAAGAAGATGCTTAGCAGCACATAGGGCCTCTCACCCGCTCTAATGCATTGGGTCTTCATATCGGTGGTGCGTCCGACTCTGCTGTATGGAGTCTTAGTGTGGTGGCAAGCCACGGAGAAGAAAACATGTAATAAGCTTATGGAGAGAACCCAGCGGCAGGCACTGCTCTGCATATCAGGGGCGCTGAGGTCAACCCCCACTAAAGCACTCGAAACCATAATCGGTATATATCCCCTAGATATCCAAGCGCAACTGACAGCAGGAAAGGCGGCACAACGTCTGGTTGCATCAGGAAACTGGTCGCTACAAGGTTTCGGGCACAGTTCAATTGGTCGACACATGAGCAGTACATCTGACTACATGATACCCAGAACATGCCCGGATGTAAACACAACAGTATTCATGGGACCAAATGACTGGAAGTCAGGCCAGGACTCTGCTCAACACCTCAATATATACACCGACGGCTCCAAGATGGAAGGAGGAGTTGGAGCGGGCATATACTGTTCAGACCCTGAAATGAGGCTGTCGTATAAGCTACCAAGCTACTGCAGTATATTCCAGGCGGAAGTATTTGCCATCAGGAAAGCAGCGGAGCTTGCGCAGAGCATAAGCCGTCCCCATGAGGCGGTCAATTTGTTCGTAGACAGTCAAGCGGCGATAAGATCCATGCAATCATCAGCGGTCAGTTCCAAAAATGTACTGGCAAGCAGGGAGTCACTAGATAGCCTAAGCACGACTAAGTCAGTGAGGATCTACTGGGTTCCCAGCCACCAAGGCATAGACGGTAACGAAACCGCAGACGAACTTGCAAAGAAAGGCGTTGGACTGACGAGTGAAAGAGCAGAAAACGTCCCTATCTCCCTAAGAACGCTCCAAAGCGAGCTAGAGAGACGGGCTGACGCAAGCGCATAAAGCAGGTGGAGGAGTAATTCCGCAACCTGCAGAATATCAAAAATCATGTGCAAAGAACACAACGAGAAACTCACCCACTACGTGCTGCATCTTCCGCGGAAGGACTGCAGAATGTTAGTGGGTATTCTTTTTTTTTTTTTTTTTTTTTTTTTTTTTTTTTTTTTTGTATTCTTTTATTTGAAAAAAACATAAAACATAACATTTAAGACTATAACTACATAAGTAACACAGGGTTGATGGGAAGGACAAACAGAAACAGTGTAGAGGGCCGTATCGCGCGGTACCGCCGCTAGGCATTGCTTCGCGCGATATGCAGGCCGCCTACTCCGCTCGCGTCCTCCTCTCGTTCTCCATGGTCCTCAAGGTCTTCAAGACGCTGGCCACGAACATGGCTGTCGCGTCCCAGGTCACCTGGCTGACCAGCATGGTGGAAACCAGGTTGTCCACTGAGATGGCCGTACCCACGGCTTCCTCCAGCGCCTGCCGCTCATGGTGGAAACGATGGCAGTCGAAGAGTACGTGGTGCGCATTTTCTTCCACCCCGGTCCCGCATTCTGGGCAGTGATCCTCGGTGTCGTGACCGAATCGCTTCAGGTAGCTTCTGAAGCATCCGTGACCACTAAGAGCCTGAGTCAGGTAGAAGTCGACTTCTCCGTGCTTCCGACTTATCCAGCTTTTGATGTCTGGAATCAGGCGATGGGTCCAGCGGCCTTTGGTGGATCTGTCCCACCTGTCCTGCCACCTGGCAACGCTTCTGCTCCTGGCACTCCCCCTGGCCTCGCGCCTTGCCGTTGGATTGTCCGGTACGCTATGGAGGCGGGCTTCCTGGGCTTCCTGCACTAGGTCGCCTAGCGGCACCAGCCCCGCAATGACCAGGGCCGCTTCGTCGGAGACGGTCCTGAAGGCGCACGCTACTCTCAGTGCGCTCAAGCGGTAGGTTCCTTCCGCGCCCCTCACGTAGCTTTTGACCTTCGCTGCCTCTGCCCAGACTGGGGCTGCGTAGAGAAGTTGCGAGGTTATCACACTCGTGAGGAGCTTCCTCCTGCACTGCTTAGGGCCTCTGGTATTAAGCAGGATTCGGGAGAGAGATCTTGCTGTTTCGCTGGCCTTTTTGTGTATATACTCCAGATGCTCTCTGAAGCAGAGGCGTGTATCCAAGATGACGCCCAAGTATCTTATCGCGCGCTGCGAGGTGATTGGGAGGCCGCCTACCCGTATCTCGGCCGTCTCCACGCGCTTCCTGCTGGAAATCAGTACTGCTTCCGACTTATGCGAGGCAAGTTCTAGGCCGGCGACTGCCAGCCAGGACTCGACCGCTCTGATCGCGCTGTTTGCCGCTGACTCAGCCTCTGCCAGCTCTTTCGCTACGACCACCAGTGCCACGTCGTCGGCAAAGCCGACTATGGTGGTGTTTGCGGTTAGCGGAAGGTTAAGCACTCCGTCATACATCGTGTTCCAGAGCAGAGGACCCAGGACGGAGCCCTGCGGGACTCCGGCTGAGACCTCATGCGTTCTGGAGCCCGAGGAGGTATCCAGGATGAGCGTCCTTTCGCTGAAATAGCTGCGGATGATCCTCAGTAGGTAACCGGGGATGTTGAAAGCTTCCAGGGCCTCCAGTGTCCGCCTCCAATCCGCAGAATTAAAAGCGTTTCGGATGTCCAGTGTTACCACTAGGCAGTACTCTTTGGCGCCATTTTTCCATCTTGTGCCTGCGATGGCGTTCGCGGCCAAGTTGGTGACCATTTCGATGGCGTCCAGAGTCGATTTACGTTTCCGAAAACCGAACTGTTTTGACGAGAGTCCGCCCGCGCGCTCTATTGCAGCCTCCAGCCTCGCGACGATCACCTTCTCGAAGACCTTCCCGATCGTGTCCAGCAGACAGATGGGTCTGTACGACGACGCCTCTCCCGCGGGCTTCCCCGGCTTCGGCAGAAGAAGGAGCTTCTGTCGCTTCCATCGCTCTGGGAACGTACCTTCCGCCAGGCACTTGTTAAAGATCTCGGCGATCACGTTGGGATGCAGGGAGAGCAGCATTTTGGTCGCCCTGTTAGGGATCGAGTCGGGACCCGGTGCCTTCTTGTTGTTTAGGGACCTAGCGGACAAAACAATTTCCTGCTCCGAGACCGGGCAAATCTCCAAGGACTCTCTGCTCACTGGGTAATGCAGCGGATGACCAACTGGAAAAAGCACCCGAACTATGCCTTCCAGGGCCTCCGGGTCCGATGGTGCTTTGCTGCCGGCGTTCACGCGCTTCACCACCTTTTTGTAAGCCCCGCCCCATGGGTCATCCTCGACGTCATCGCAGAGCTTAAGGAAGCACTCTCTTTTGCTGGTCCTTATCGCCTTCTTCAGGGCAGCCCTTGCGATCTTATACGCCTCGCTACGGGCTGGAAGATCCGGGGAGCCGCGCGCTCTCTGGGCTTGCCTTCTAGCTCGGAGGCAAGATGAGCGTATGGTAGCTATGTCATCGTTCCACCAGTAGACAGGTTTGTGGTGCCTTCGGAACGTTTTCCGTTGCCGCATGCTTGCGTCACAAGCACGCTCGACCGCTACCGCCAGCTTGAGCGCAGCGACATTGGCACTGTCCGCTTCGTCGGTGGCTAGGCCCGCTAAGGCACCCGAGAACGCTTGGGCGTTGAACGTGTCCTGCCGGTACGCCTTGTTTGCGCTAGGCGGAACCGATCTGCGGGGTGGGTTATCGCCGAGGGAAACGAGGATGGCCTCGTGGTCGCTGGCTGTGTAGATTTCGCTTATTCTCCACCTGGCTTGGCAGGCTAGTGCGCTGCTAGCGTAAGTAAGGTCGATTATGGACCCTGCTCCCGCCCTATTGAAGGTTTGCTGGGTACCCTCGTTGAGCAGAGCAATGTCCAGGGAAGCGAAAGCCTCCAGGATGGTGCGGCCTCGGGCGTTGGTTGAGGGCGACCCCCAATCCTGTGCCCATGCGTTGAAGTCGCCGCCCACTATTGTGTTGCTTCGTCCCCGGATGTCGTCGCTGAGCGCGTCGATGATGCTGCTAAACGCCTCCAAGGTGAGGCTCGGAGCCAGGTAGCAGCTATACACCCACACCCCTCCAGCTCTACCACGAACAAAACCATCCGCAGATCTGACGTCGGACAAGTGGGTGTGTTCCCGTCCACACATCCATAGCGCAGCCTTGCCGGATCGGTCCGTGGCCCAGCCGTGTGTGCTAGGAGCCTTGTATGGCTCGCTGAGCACCGCCACCTCCACGTCCAGGTCGCGCACAGTCTGCATCAGCAGGTCCTGCGCGGCCCTGCAATGATTCAGGTTCAGCTGAATCAACTGCATGACTCGTTACGGGGGCCGGCTCCACTGCTGCTGAAGCTCCTTGACGGGCAACTTTTGCTGCCTGCCTGGTGCCTCGTCTCCTTCTTGCCGGAAGCAGCAGGGTATTCTTACAGGTCACTGCCTGTCTGCTGCACATGCAGTCAAGCTGGGTATTACCGACAACGCCAAATGCCGGAAATGTGATGAATCCGAGGCAATCGAAACCTTGGAGCATCTCATTTGCAAATGTCCGGCCCTTACGAGGGCAAGAATGAGATACCTAGGCTCTCCAGTTCTGGCATCGCTAGAAGATGCCTCCAGGAGAAAGCCAGGCGAACTCCTTGCCTTCGCGAAAAACACCTTGATATTCAAGGATCTCGAAACCTGCATAAATTGTCTCTAGGTCCATCCAGGAGTTTCCCCGGATAGCTATGGGCCATATTGGCCTATGTGTGGCCCCTCGAGGGCCGTCCGGTATAACCTAACCTAACCTAACCCGAGAATGGTGACAATTCTGCGTCGATTTCACTTTGTTTCATGAAAATCGGTTTAGTTGAACTGGAGATATCATGGCCGCCAGTTCGAAAATCGTGGTTTCGAGATAAACGCGTTTGAAGTTTGAAAAAAGCTCATTTTGCGTAGACCTTGCTTCACAAAAAAGGCTGTATCTTCTAAAGTATTTCGAATTTCTAAATAATCCTTGTGGCGACATATACACAGCATCCCAAGCTATAAATAAATGCAAAAAAAAAATCGAAAAAAAAGTTGCCCAATGAGAAGACCCCCTTAACTAACTTCAAGGCCGTTACAAATCGTTGTAGATGTACTTTCTGGCCGTTGAATTCGGGTATGGCGCTCGAAATTTCTTTAATGTATGCCCGTTGGGCAATCGTTTCGTCAGTTATTGTGGTAGGTTTTGTTTCTACAATGCTGTCGTTATCGGTAGAGTCTGTTAGGTCCTGATCCTGGTTCAGATTGAATAAGGACTGCAGGTACCGTGAGGTTGTTTATATCTTTTTCCTCTATTTCGGTATCTGCAGAGACTGGGTCATTTATCTCATCCGGCTCAAGAGCTGGTGAATCTGATGGTGCTGGCTCGTCTTCAGTTTCTACTGCCAATGGTGTATTTAATATAGTTGGCATTGAAATGGCCAAGTTATACCTTTGTTTTATATATATTAAGTTCTCTCGTAATTTTAGCAAGAACTTAGATACTCGAGACCAATTGGTTTTGTCTAGCCGGTTTCTCTGGTCATATATTAATATACGCGCTGCGTTAAAGCATGCTTATTCACAGTATTTTACTGTGCAAGCCGGGTCCTTGATAATGACTTGTATGATTTGTCAAAATCTGTTTTTATGTTGTTCAATTCTTTATAAAGTTCACCCCATTCCATTATTTAATGGAATTTTGTTGAGAACATTGCTTGAATTTTATTCTCGAACCTACACGAATGGAATTGCTGTCTCTACGAACTTGTCTTATACAATAAAATCGCTAACTGATCTAAATAGAAATATATGAGATGATCTGGATCGTGGGACACAGATGATCCGAAATCACTGCCGACAATGCAATGCCAGTTGGGTTTAAATTTTGCATCGAACTCGTTTTTAATATATTTGGCAATCTGCGATTCAATTTCGTACGCACCAATGGCTTGTTTTGCGCATTCAATGGCGCTTTCCTGCATTTCCTGACCCATGTCAGTACTTCTAATGTCAGCGTTGCTGCTAGACATTTTGCTGATTGTTTCCTATTGACTGTTTTTAAATTGTGTTTGTTTTATTTATTTATTTTGTTTTATTTTCAAGGATATAGGATAAGTAATTTTTAACATAGTTCTTTATACATTTCCTCAATGATATACATAATAATATTTCGAATTTTATTTTCAATTATTGTTTGTGCTTCTTATATTTTGTCCAGGTCATTAGCCTGGCTCCTGTTTTTGGCTCTTTTTGAAATGCATTTATTATGGAAAATATAAGCCTTGTACAGAATGAAAGCACTCATTATGAAAACAATAACTGCTAATAAAATATTTGTCAAATTGGTATCAATGATATGTGATTCGATTTTATTAATTATGTTTGCAGTGGAGTCCACTGACTTTGTTTCTAACAATGCCATAGTGGCTGTGTTTTGTTTAGCTTTGTTTTTAAAATTTGTAAAATCTTATTCGAATTTTATGCCATTACCATATGTTGTGGCTTTTGGCTTTGAACTTATTTGCCAATGGCTCATAGAAAATATTAGAGAATTTATAAATTTCAAGGTTTTTGCTTAAGTTTCTCTTTTTTCATAAAAAAATTTACATTTTTCCCTGCCTATTGGTTGTATAGCTGCCAGGCCACACGCTATCGGGCAACTTTAATGTCGCTCAATTTAACAATTTTTTTATATATATCGACGCATTTTCGCGAAAGTATCGTATGTCGCTTTTTTTCGAAATTGAGATTTTAATGCAAAATTGTTAGGCACCTAATGTCTCACTACCCTGTAAAATATTATAACTGAAAACCCTATAGTTCCGATAAAAATTAAGTTTCAATTTTATCGTATGTTACAGTGCTTTTCAATGTGCGCGCGAAATTATCGTATGTCAATACAATTTTTTTTTTTTCATTTGCATGGAAATACTTCAAACGCACAAAAATAAAGAAATACAATAACAAATGATTTTGCTTATTGTTTGTTCCTCTTTATGCCGTTAGTTCTCGGTGTGCGTTTTGATATCCACTGATTTTACTACTGATAAGTGAAGATGTTAGAGCTTTAATTAGAGTTTTAGAGTTTGAGTTTTAGTCGTTGTTTGGTTCCAAGTGCATCAAGTTCGTTTTGCAGAACAATTTATTAAATATGGAAACGGCTCAAGAAAGAGTAAGTATTCAGTTTTGGCTTTAGTTAATTATTGTTCAGTTATCGTAATATTCGCTCTTTGTATACTAATTAATATTCGTATGAGATATTTAAATAATTGTTTATATGAACTTGTAGTTGTATATCTACGTGTAAGTGAGTATTCGTTATTGCATAATATGTGTCGATTAACGTCATTGAAATTGATTTTAACTAAGAAAATGTTCAAAATTATAGCCCGTGAACTCATTAGTGCCGTATAGCGATAGCGATGACAATGACGAAGAGTGCTGCGTTGGAGAACGTGGTCTTAAAAGGAAGTTTGCCAAGCAAGATGTTCAAAAATTTAAAATAAAAAATGCAGTGCTTCCCAATCCATGTAAATTAACGAAATGTGGTAACGATTGCTTATCAGTGCCAGAACATGCTAGGCAAAACATCAATGAGCTCTACTGGGGAATGTCGAATGAAAGAAGGGTGACGTGGCTACTGTCCAATATAAAGCGCAAGGAGGTAAAAAAACGGCGAGCTGGACTGAAAACGAAGTGTGTGCATAGGCGCAATTGGACCTTCGAATATTCATTTTCGAGTAATGAGAAAATATTCAAAGTTTGTCAAAATTTGTTTATGAAAACATTAAATATTTCTCAAATGGTTATCCGGCACGCATTAAAAAAAACAAATAGTTGTGCGACCCCAAAAAAAAAAAACACCACATAATAAAACTGATGTGTCTAATATAGAAATTGTAAAAGATTTTATAAAAAAATTACCAGCTGTGCCTTCGCACTATTGCCGCAAAAATAATACAAAAGTTTATTTACCCAGCGAATTGAGAAATGTATCAAATTTATATAAATTGTACATTAGTTATTTAAATGATCAAGGCTTAAATGACACATCAGTTTCGTGTCCAATATTTCGAAAAGTCTTTAGCACAGAATTTTCAATAGGGTTTCACTTGCCAAAAAAAGATAAATGTACGATTTGCGAAAACATAAAATATGCAAACGAAGAAGAGAGAGAAAAAATTATAAGTTCGGAAGAATATCAAAATCACATAAGAAATAAAAAACTTAGTATGTCAATGTTTCTCAAGGATCAAGATGACAGTAAAATGTGCCAACAATTTCTTTGCGTTAGTTTTGATTTACAAAAGGTCTTGCATACACCTTTTTCAAAAAATATAACCCTTTTTTATTCACGCAAGTACGCATATTACAACCTCAGTCTATATGAAAGTGGGACTCGAAATGGGTATTGTTTTTTGTGGGGTGAAGTCGATGGGAAGAGAGGTTGTAATGAAATCTGCTCAGCTCTTTTAAAGTATTTAATTATTTTAGATAGTAAGAAAAAAACAGAACATCTTAGCCTCTATTGTGACAGTTGCGCTGGCCAAAATAAGAATCAGGCAGTGATAGCAATGTTAATTTATTTCTTAAGTTCCTCAACTTTTCTAAAAACTATAAAAATTACTTATTTATTGCCTGGACACACTATGATGCCCGTGGATTCGGTACACAGTACTATTGAATCTTTTATACGAAATCGTAATGTATGGGCACCCAGCGAATGGCCGACACTTATTGGAAATGCTAGAACAAATCCAACCGGCTTTACATGTGTAGAGTTACAGTACACAGACTTTAAAAACTGGAAACTATTTTCAAACTCTTTATTAAAACATAAAACATTACATTTAAGTAAATTACGAATCGCTGTTATTAATAAATGCCCATTATCAATAGAATTTAATTATGAATATTTTGAAAATTCAAACAAGTATTTTTTTAATTTGCCTAATCCCACCCAAACAATAAAATCCTTGTATAAATCTAAGCTAAGTATTTCGAAGAAAAAATTTGATGATCTTAATAATTTATGTAAGCAAAATAGTATACCTCCCAGATACCACAATGAATATACAAGTTTGAGACATTCTTCCAAAATATTAGACTGTTTAAACGAAACAGATGAAGAAGATGATATTGTGGTTTAATTTTTCATAAATATATTACAAATATTTTGTATATAATGTATATATAATGTTGTTAATTAATCTAATTTCTAAACACAATTTCTCAATAAAATTCCTATTTCGCTTAATATTTTGTATATAATGTATATATAATGTTGTTAATTAATAAAATTTCTAAACACAATTTCTCAATAAAATTCCTATTTCGCTTAATATTTTGTATATAATGTATATATAATGTTGTTAATTAATAAAATTTCTAAAAATAATTTCTTAATAAAATTGTACTTTCGTATAATATCAAATTTTATTATCGTATGTCGCACGTTGTGCGCAAGGGTATGAAAACAAAGCGTGCGAAATTATCGTATGTAATTTCATTTTTATTTTTTCATGAAGTGTTGCCTTTAATGACAAAAATTAAGTTTCCATTCGTTATTGTAGCTAAAACCACGTAACCTTAAAAAATATTTCCATGATTTTCTCATTCCTAAGAGACTAAATCAAAAAAAAGCTTCTCCTGTAAAATTTGATTTTTCGACATACGATACTTTCGCGAAATTGCGTCGATATATATATAAATATGCATCGTAATGCAATTTAAAAACAAGAAAGGAAGCTAACTTCGGCACGCCGAAGTTTGTATACCCTTGCAGATTGGTTTTCATATATATATTATAAATTATAATGCCGAAAACAGACACTAAACAGAGTTCCATAACATTTTACCTATACTTATTATGTTTACAGTTTGACAGTTACAGTTATACATTCCCAGCTTTACAATTTCTCTACATCTACGGAACGCTTCTATTGCAGCTATATGATATAGTTGTCCGATTTTCATAAAATTTATACCAAAATTCTATAATAATAAGTAAAGCTCATATCTCAGAGTAGATGAAAATACGTTGAAAAACAACGAAGTTATAATTTTTTCTGTTACTTTCCCTATCGTTCCTATGGCAGCTATAAGATATAGTCGTCCGATTTTCATAAAATGTATACCAAAATTTTGAAATAATACCAGAAGCTCATGTGTCAAAGTAGATTCAAATACGTTGAAAAACAACGAAGTTATACTTTTTTTCGATTAATTTCCTGATCGTTCCTATGGCAGCTATAAGATATAGTGGTCCGATTTTCATAAAATTTTTACGAAAATTCTGGAATAATATATAAATGGCTATATCTCAAAAATGATGGAATAATAATAAAAAACAGCCAAGTTATATTTTTTTTCCAAAAATTTATCGAACATTTGTATATCATATAGTCGTCCGATCCGGCCCGTTCCGACATATATAGCAGTGAGAGTATATAGAAGACTATATGCAAAGTTTCGTTCAGATAGCTTTAAAACTGAGGGACTAGTTTGCGTAGAAACGGACAGACGGACATGGCTAGATCGACTCGGCTATTGATGCTGATCGAGAATATATATACTTTATAGGGTCGGAAACGTCTCCTTCACTGCGTTGCAAACTTCTGACTGAAATTATAATACCCTGCAAGGGTATAAAAATATGCAACGCAGTGCAAAATGTTTTTTAAAAATATTGTGCAGGATTCCACAGGTTCCAGTGACGTCCTCTGCGTCAGCTGGTCGTCGCCGGCCCGGCTTCTCTGACGCTCCCTCGAAGGTGTAAGAGGCGGCCTGCCCCTCACACTCGCAGTTTCTGCTGCAGCTGTCCTGGGCCTATGGGCTCAGGCGGTGCCGGTGCTGGTCATCGCACAGGCTTCATACAGGTGGATATGCAAAACAGGCTCTCCAGAGGTCCCGCGCAGTCCTTTGGGCATTCCTTTTTAAATCTTGGGATCTCAGCTTTTTCTGGAGGGGATTGCTTCAGATTAGTTTTTGCATTGTTTTTAATCACAGTGTAGGTGGATATGGTTGTCTCAGTGGTTTTTGGTGGTTTGTTTTTTTTTTCTTTCAATATATTTTTTATATGCTCCACTTCGGCATGTATTTTTACCGAGTGGGTCCAATTCACATTACTTCCGCTATTCAATAGCTTCAGTAGTTCGGCCTTTCTGGCCTTTTATTTTTTTACCACACCACTTCTTCTTCCGCACTCCACACACTACTCACTGCGTTTTGCTTTTTGATCCGTTTTCCAGCTTCGGTTCTCATCTCTAGATTTTAGTGCACACGGTGTTTTTTTTTTTTTTTATTGGTTTATATTAATTTATTAGAATTCCATTTGAAGATTTCAGTACACACGGTGTTGTTGTTGCTTGGTTTAGTTTTCCATTTAAAGTTGCGGTCCCTTGAAGTCCATCGAAGTCATCGGTCGCCATGTAATATGATCAGCAAGTCTCCAGAAATAAGTAGGCAGGTTTCTTTGTAGATTTTGATTTAGTTGTTTTATTGATTCTTCATAATATAAGTTATAAACTCACGGGTAGTTTACTTAAAACAAGAAAGGAAGCTAACTTCGGCACGCCGAAGTTTTTATACCCTTGCAGATTGGTTTCGATGTTTATATTATAAATTTAAATGCTGAAAACACTCACAAAACAGAGTTTCATTACATTTCACCGATACTTATTATGTTTACAGTTTGACAGTTACAGTTTTACATTCCCAGCTTTACATATTTTATACATTTACCGATCGCTTCTATGGCAGCTATAAGATATAGTTGTCCGATTTTTATGAAATTTATACCAAAATTCTAGAATAATAAAAAAAGCTTATATCTCAGATAAACATACGTTGAAAAACAACGAAGCTATAATTTTTTTCCTATTAATTTCCCGATCGTTCCTATGGCAGCTATATCATATAGTCGTCCGATTTTCATAAAATTTTTACCAAAATTCAGAAAAAATAAATATTGGCCACATCTAAAAAATGGTGCAAATCTGTTGAAAAACAGCAAAGTTATAATTTTTTTTCTACAAATATATCGAACATTTGTATGGCAGCTATATGATATAGTCGTCCGATCTGGCCCGTTCCGACATATATAGCAGTGAGAGCATATAGAAGACTATATGCAAAGTTTCATTCAGATAGCTTTAAAACTGAGGGACTAGTTTGCGTAGAAACAGACAGACAGACAGACGGACAGACGGACAGACGGACAGACGGACATGGCTAGATCGACTCGGCTGTTGATGCTGATCAAGAATATATATACTTTATAGGGTCGGAAACGTCTCCTTCACTGCGTTGCAAACTTCTGACCCTGCAAGGGTATAAAAATATATTACTTCGGACACTTGGTCCGGTTTTATTGAACAAAATAATCGAACTAAATTATGTTTACAATTTATGGTGTATTTATACCCCTAACTTAGTCGCTGCCTCTGCCGACGTCGGAGCTTTGCACTTGTCTTTGCTGCACCGGGAAGTGGGGCAGACGCTGCGGTCAGCACTTACTGGGTGCTATCGACCTAAGCCGGGAAGTTGCCCTTGCACTTTTATTGGCTTGTGCAAGGCCGGATGCGCGTGTCAACTTCATTTGTGAATTCGTTTGCGAATTCGTTTGTAGTTAACTCCTCCACCTTTAAAATCGAGTGTCCACGCTCGATGCGGTCGTTGCTCTTGTTTTCAGAATCTGTCTTGTTGATTTGCAGAGTTCTGACCCGTTTAATCCAGAAGCGGCTCGCTATTGTTACGAGTCCGATGATTATTATGAAAATTATTAGAAAGTCAGCGGTATGGGATGTTGTTTTCAATAATTGCAAAGTCTTGGTGTTGTTTAAATGTAGTTCTTTCACCAATTCTAGTGATAGCTGTTCCTCTATTTTGTTTATGGTCATCTCTGTTTGGAGAATTGCTGAATTTTATAAGAAATGTTCCGTTGAGACTTGTGGGTGTCCCGTTAATTCTTACGTTGCCGGAGAATTTGTTGAGAAGAATGACTCCGGGTGCGATTTCATCAATGGCTCGAATGTGTTGGTTATTAATATGAGTGCAGGTGGCAGGGCGACTTTTTAACAGATTTGGTAGGCATGTGGAATTACTTATATCAATCATATTTCTATGTTTACAAATGGTTATGTCATTATAATTATTACATTTTGAAATTTTCGCAAAAAGTTTTCCTTTACATTTAACAATATTTTCATATTGAATTTTGTTAAAATATTGCCCAATTTTTATTGGTTTGATTAAAAGTTCTTCACAAAGGTTGGTGTCGGTAATAGGAATTTTAATGATATAAATAAGTGTTGTCCCGTTGCTTGCTACGCTTATTTCTGCTATTTTCATGGCTTCTTCGAAGTTAGTGTATGGCAACTGGTCTTGATCTAGTGTTCTTATAACTTCATTAACCTCGTCATCTCCTAATATCTGTGTGTTACTTATGTCTGCCTTTGCCCATTGTATCGCGTGGTTTAAATAGACAATTTCTTCTTTAAGCATTTTAATTTGAAACATTAGTGTTGTGCTTGTGTCCCTTTGAGTGTCTCCTCCGTATTTTAAGCTATTTACTAAATTTGTATTGGCCTGGGTGATATTATTTATTTTTTCTATGATGAGCCTATTTAAAATAACCTGATTGTTGTTGTTAGTTAATGCTAAATTTATTTTTTCTTGAACTATCTCGAAGTCTCTACTGTCGGGGGATCCAGCTAACCATTTCCAGGCGCTGCCTATCAAATCGATATGCCTTTTTGTTCTACTCCTAACTTTTAGGTTATTGATTAAATTTTGTGAAATTCGTATTTCTCCAATTATAAATGGTAAGATTGGGTCGTATGTTTTAAGTTGGTATTTAGCAGTGCAGTTAAGTTTTACCAGAGTTTTTTCATATTTTTCTAAGTCAATGATATGGATTAATCTGAAGGTTCCCGTTTGAACCTTTGCCAGTCCGGTAGTCAGAGTAACGATATTGGATTTCGTGTAGTCAGTTATTTGCACGTCAGCAGCGCACACAGTGAAAAGGGTTATTTAAATGTGATTTAATTTCGAATAAGTTGTTTATGAACAATTCTTCCACTTTCTGTTAGTACTGTAGTGTTTCTGTTTTCTTTTACAATTTCTTTTTTAAATCTGGCGGATAGTTTGGTACCTAATCTTTTATTATTTTGAACGAATATCTCATCTCCTGGTGAATATTTTTTTATTTGGTCTCTGCTTTTATTATGGAATGCTAAATCTTTTTCTTGAGTGATTTTAATTCTTTCTGTAATTTTCCTCTTCTCTGCCTGCTGTAGGTAAGGGTTTTGTGCTACTTTTCTTCCAAAAAATAAGTCAACTGGCTTTCTCTTAGTGGTTGAGTGTATGGAATAATTATATCTGACAACCGATCTTTCAATAAGATCTTTTAAAGAAGCGTGTAATTTTTCAGCTTTATGACACCTAATAATTTCTGATAATTTTGAATGAAAACGTTCAATTTGGCCATTTGCTGAACTGTTATAGGGGGGTGTTTTGTAAACTTTTATGTTGAATTGATCTTGTAACATTCGCATTACTGGAGCTGAACTGAGTGATTTCTCATTGTCTATTACTATCATTTCTGGGATACCAAAATTTATTAATAATTCTTTTAAAGGTTCTTTTATGTCTTGAGTTGCTCGAGATTTGACTATCCTAGCCTGTGCAAATTTTGAGAATTTGTCTATTGCAGTCAGAACGACTTGTTTGCATGTAAGGTAAAAATCTATGTGAATAATTTGACCTGGATATTGTGGTAAAGGCGTTTTTTGTAATTCTGGTTTGTTGGGATGTCTTTCGTACTTCTGTTCTTTGCAAATTTGGCATTCTTTTACAATTTTGATTATTTTAGCCCTCATCTGTGGAAAGTAAATTTTGCTAAGCAGTTGTTGTTTGTTCTCCTTCCAATTTCGATGTGCTCTTCTATGTTCTGTTATAATGGCTTTTTCTTGGTCGGTTTCCTCTTTTAAATCTTTAACTATCTTGCATGAAAATCTGGTTTTATAATTATTGAATTGTGGATAGATTTCTTGTAGTTGACCTAAAGTTTTTTCGTCGGTATAAATTCCGTTAATGACAGACGGATTGAGCCTATCTTTTAAAATTTTTAATAAGATTTCAGAATCAAATATTGGTTTAGTAATAGTGTGTCTATGGTAAGTGGGAAAAACAAGTTCAAATTTATAGGAGGGAGTCTTTCCTAACAAGAGTAATATTTGATTTTTAAAAACATTTACTGGTTGTTCTGCCATTGATATCAATCTTTCAGGAGAACTGAAACTGCTGTGAATAGTTCCTGTTAGTGTGTTTACTTCCCCTCGCGTTTGAATGGGAGGCCTACTCAGAGCATCGGCTACAACGTTTGCCTTGCCTGGTTTGTGCAACAGTTCGTGATTGTACTCCTCTAAGATTGCTTTCCATCTCATCATCTGATCGTTACGGCTTTTAGGATTAGTTGGGTGTGTGAAAGATTCATGGTCAGTAAATATTTTTACTTTAGTTGGACCGTACAGGAAATTTCTAAGAGTCTGTATAGACCAAATTATGGCTAGCATCTCTTTTTTGTTCGGAGCATAGCTTTTTTCTGCCTTACTTAAGGTCCTTGAAATAAACATGATAGGTTTGTCTTCTTGGGCCAATACGGCACCAATAGCGTAATCAGAGGCATCGGTAGTTTATTGAAATTCCTTGGTGTAATCTGGATATGATAACATTACCTCTTCGGAGGCGAGAGTTTGTTTTAATTTACTAAATGCTTCTCTTGCGTCTTCATCAAGATCGATCAATGTTTTGCTTGAGGCATTTTTGGAAATTCGGCCTCGGCCCTCTTCCCCTCTTAAAAGGGCTGTAAGGGGCTTTGCCAACTTTGCATAATCTTTAATGAAGCGACGGTAAAACCCTGACAGTCCTAAAAAGGATCGAAGATCTTTCAGTGTCTTTGGTTCGGGGAATTCGACGATTGCTCTCACCTTTTCGGGGTTTTTCTTTATTCCGGTATCTGCTACTAAAAATCCAAAAAATTCAACTTCTTTCTTAAAAATTCGCATTTATCTAACTGAATTCTCATATTTGCGTCTTCCAGAATTTTAAAAATGATTTCTATATCTTGAAGATGGTTTTCTTCGTTTTTGCTGAAAATAATAATGTCGTCGATGTAGACGAAACACCTAATTCCTATATGTTCCCTGAGAATATCGTCTAAAGCTCTTTGAAAGATTGAAGGGGCATTTTTAGTCCAAACGGAAGTCTGGTAAACTCATATTTGCCTTGATTTACTGAAAATGCTGTTTTTTCGATGTCCGATTGTCTGAGAGGGATTTGATGAAATCCACTTTTAAGGTCTAAAACAGAAAAATATTTATTTTGTCCGAGTTGTGCCAGTACGTTGTTAATGTCTGGTATAGGGTATCTGTCTGGAATAGTCACCAAGTTAAGTTTCCTAAAGTCAATTACCATTCTATGTTTTTTCTGTCCGGAGGCATCCATTTTTTTCGGTACGATCCATATGGGAGAATTATATGGAGACCTTGAAGGTCGGATTACACCGTTTTCGAGAAGCTCTTGAATTTGTTTCTCAACTTCTGGTCTAAGTGCTTCTGGGTATGGATAGTGCCTTGAGTAAATTGGACTTTCGTTTGTACTTCTTATAGTGGCTTCTACTTTGGTAGTGTATGTCAATTTTTCGTCCGGTTCGCCAAATAAATTAGGAAATCTAGAGCAAATAGTTTTTAAATTTTTCTTTTGTATTTCCGTTGTATGATCTACTCGAATATTTCGTTTGTTGACTTCAGCTGAGGTTTTTTGTTTTATTTTAATTCGAAGTTTGTTTTTAATTGAAATGTAACCTTCCTGCATGTTAATTTGAGCGTTGATTTCGCGAAGTGTGTCGAAAGTTTCTAGTGAAGGTAGTAAAAAGAATTTAACAAATGTATCTTTTAAATCAAATGGTTTGGCAATTGTATGGTGTGTGATATGTATGGCTCCTGCTACGGAGTTTACATGAAAAGATTTTTGATTCTTGATTGGTTTTTTTACTAATCGTGGTTGGATATAATTTTTATTAGATCCAGTATCTATTAAAATTTGTATCATCTCTCCATCACCAGTTTTACATTGGAAGTAGGGTAATGAAGAGGCTCCTACTCTAAAAAATGAAGGCCAGTGTATTCAGTATCGTCTGTTTCTTATTCGAAATCTGAAACTTCTGCATAATATTCAGCGACTGCTGTCTCGTCAGATTCCGTCAATTGGTCAGAATTTTCTGTAGTCGGTTCTGGGTCGGTGTTTAGGTGGAAGTTTCTCTGTCTTTTGTCTACCAGTCCGCTTGTCATTTGAGGTGGGGGTCGTTTACCCTGCATTCCATTATTCGGTCTGTTCATATAGTTGACTTGTCTTGTCTGTAAACTTTTATCTATATCCATAGGTTCTGGCTTAGGCTGTGGCTTTGGAGCCGATGGACGTGGTGGTTGTAATGTTGGGTAACCAGCATATTGTTGGTTCTGTCCAGCAAATTGCATTTGCTGCCTTGAAAAATAGGGGGTCGTATTTGAAGTCTGTGGAACATGAGCTAATTGTGGAATAAATGTTTGTCTAGCTGTATTGAAAGGTTGTTGTACGAATTTTTTTGGTATGGCTGGTCCTCTAGTAGTTCCGTCAAATTTCCTTGAATTACTTTGGCTATTGTTTGCATAGTTCGTTCTGAATTTTTGATTTTCTAGTCTTTCGCATAGTTGGAGGGCAGATGGAAGATCTGCTGGCTCTTTTGTACCTAGCAATCTGGGTAGGTCGCCGTTAAGACCTCTAATAAATGTATCGAGTGCCTTGTCTCTGTAAGATTTGGCGAAAAGATCAATTGATTCTCTTCCCATTTCCATGCATGAAATTTTATTCAGGATAAGTGACAAGTGGGTATAGACCTGTTGGTAGAAGTCTGCAGTGGTTTGATTACCCTGTACTAATGAAGTCATCTGATATTCTAAAGTTGTAACGTCTCGTTTATCCGCGTAGTGGGCTGTAAGACATTTGGAAATTACTGTCCAGTTAAGTGGGGTGTTGTATGATTCTAAAACAGAATCTGCATTACCTACTATTTTGTTTCTAATGACATTAAGAATTCCATAATATCTGGGGGATCCTTCTGTTAATGAATATATTTTTATTATTCTTTCTACACTTTTTCTCCATGAGCTAAATTCTCCTGCTTGGCCAGAAAATTCCCTGAGGCTTTTCACTATGTCTGGGACTCTGTCAAATTCACTAATATTATTTTGATTAGCATTATATGTCTGATCAAGTAGAGGCACTGTATCTGAGTTTAATCTTTGATTTAAAATTCTCTCCACTATTTCTTGTATTTGGGCCTGCATATTTGCTGGAACTTGATTTACTTCAGGAGCTTGTACTCCGTTATTGTTTAGAAAAGCGGGCCTGACTAAATTATTTGGGTTAGACATTGTGTGTGTTTTTTGTTGGAAAATTTTTTGTATGTGTAGAGATGTGTAGATTTGTTGTGTAAAATACGTAGTCTTAAAGTTATGTTGTTTTTAATGTTTGTTAAATGAGCTTTTTAGCTTTGTTTTCTTGTAAAATTTTTAATTTTTTGTTTTAATTAATTTTTGTGTGTTTGTTTCTTGGAGTTAGCTTACAGTAAAATAAAATACATCCTGAACCGGTCAGTTGGTAGTCTTCCTTTTTGCTTTCTGCTACTGGGGTACCTTTCTCCTGACACTCCCGTCCAGTTGTCTGTGGCGATCGCCTTCAGGCTGATGTAAGTGAGTTCTCTTCTTTGCCGGGTTGTCCAGCAGCGTTTATTTTTCCTTTGGAGCGCTCTCGCGGTGTTACCAGGGCAGCCTATGGGGTGCACTTGCAGGTGGTTTTTGGAGGTTCGCGACTTATTTTTTCGGATCAGTGGAAACCGGGCAGCCTATGGGGTGCACTTATAAGTTTACGCCGATTCGATACCAAGGATATTTCCGCGGACAGGACCCTTGAACGTTGGGCGCCAGTTATAAACTCACGGGTAGTTTATTTAAAAAAATATATTACTTCGGACACTTGGTCCGGTTTTATTGAACAAAATAATCGAACTAAATTATGTTTACAATTTATGGTGTATTTATACCCCTAACTTAGTCGCTGCCTCTGCCGACGTCGGAGCTTTGCACTTGTCTTTGCTGCACCGGGAAGTGGGGCAGACGCTGCGGTCAGCACTTACTGGGTGCTATCGACCTAAGTCGGGAAGGTGCCCTTGCACTTTTATTGGCTTGTGCAAGGCCGGATGCGCGTGTCAACTTCATTTGTGAATTCGTTTGCGAATTCGTTTGTAGTTAACTTATATGTTCAGGTTAGTTTTGTCGGAGCAACCATTGTTGTCGCTCCGAACTCTCATTCATGTGTGTCTTAATCAATATGAATTTAAGGCTAGGGAGGTTTAAGTCCCTTAGCTGCGCTGCCAACAGCGGCAGCAGAGAGTCATGTATATATTCTTAAATATTCTTAAATACATAGCTATGCTCTTTTGGACTGAGCGCGGAGGTATATGCACATACATACATGTGGTCCGCTCGTGTAGCATTTATGCTGACACTTGCATTCTTTGTGAGCGGGCCAATATATACATAAGTGGGTAGTTCATATTTCGTCCACTTGATGTTTATGACATAAACATGTTACAGTGTTACAGTGTGCACCCGCTAAGTATAGTGGGTACTCAATATATGTGCATACTACACTCCAGTTTTAACTTTGCTGTGCCAAGTCTTTCTACCGCTTCGTATTGGACGTTGTTTATCATGGTTTTGCATTCCTTAAATGCGATTAATGCCGATCCATTCACCGTTCTCTCTTCTTTTACATTTTCTCTATTGAAAATGGCAATATATCCCTTTTCCGGTTCAAAAATCCTGGTTATGAGCCCTGCATCTCTTGTTTCACAGTCCGCTTCCTTTCCGCTGATCAGGTTTTTTAGACAATTTTCGTTGGTCTGCTTTACAACTTTGTTGTTCTTACATATATAAATTATATTTAGATTACTTACTACCTGTTTTCCCGATCGCCTGCAAAGGCAATGGTAATCAAGGAGACAAGTTTGGCTTATATTCTGTTTATTGGTCTTAACCCGTTAGGGCAAGATATGAAATTAGTGTTACAGCGATTACTAAATTACACAGCTAAGGCTGTGGAGTTACGATTTTAAACTAAACTAAAGGTCTACGGCGGCCGCGGCTTGTAGTCTTCGGGTAGCCGCAGCGCTGCCGCCAAGATGCCTGGTCAGCACTTGGTATCCGGCGCATGTCGATCATGCGCCGCCCGAATGTTCCCGGCACCGTTGGTAAAGTGCCGGGTCAGCAACTAGTTGCCGGGCGACGGACTCCGGGCAATTGCCCTCGGAGTGCTTGGTCACCAGATTCGCCGTTGCGCGTGTTGGCCACCGGATGCGGCCTGCAACTTTGCGAATTTCCCTTGTGGGAAATGGATGTGTTAACTTATTCCCTCTCTTAAGTGGTCGCCGTCCCGGTGACCTTCAGCTTCTACGTCGCCAAGGATTCCAGAGACTGCATGGCTATTGGTTTTAAGTTGGCGGTATCCAAGCCAAACAGTGGAGCACAGTAGAAGGGCGGCGAGTAGTGCGAAAGCGTAGTTAATGAAGGAGCCCATGGTAAGCTTATCCCGAAGTGTTCCGATGTGCTGGAGGTTCGTCAAGCTAAGTGCGTGGAGGAGTGGTAGGCTTAGTCGGTTTTGGTCGGTCACAGTCACGTTGGCCTCATTTACAATGACAGTGCCGTGGTCCACCACGGTAATTGGATCAAGATGGCCTGGCAGTGTGAAACAATGTGCAACGGTTCCAGATATCAGTTGCTGAGCACACGTGTCGTCCTGTAGCTCCTTGCAGAAGGTCGCACCGACTGTTGTCTTGCAGTGTCCGATATTTAGGTTTCGGCGACCAAGTTTCGGCGACCAAGTTTCCTTTCTCGAGGTCCAATATTTTATTATGGTGCTGGACCGGGTAGACCGTAATTTGCTTACATGTAAATTTAGGTTTAGGGAATTTAATGAGGAAGTGGAGGATGTCTGGGGTTTGAAAAACACTAATACTAGATACTTCTAATAACTCTATTAAGCTAACATTAATAGGCTGCTTGTCTTTAAATTCGCCAATGTCGGAGTTATCAAGGATTGCTGGACTTACAATGTTTAACTTTGCTAGGGTTAAGCCCATTAATATGTTTTCCAAATCTGTGATGACGATTCTATTTTTTGCTAAGATGATTTCCAAAAGGTGTGTTTCTTAATCTGACTCGAATTTCTGGAGTTGATTCATCGCGTTAGCGAGTTTGTTTAGACGTTCTTGAAACTTGATATTTAGCTCTGTCTGTCCCTCGTCCGCTTTCATTAATGATTCCTGATGATTGAATTTTACCTGCTCCCAATGATTGAAGTCGGGAGAGCCCGCAACAACCTTTAAGGCTGTCCCGAGTATGTTGAGACTCCTAGCAGCCCTATGGTGGAACTTAAGGGTAACTACCAACTTGCGATATGTCCGAGGTCCGTCTTTATTACCGGTATCCGGTGGTCGTCAGTGAATGTCTTAATGTCTCCGTCTGGTCCGCGTAGTCTTCGTATGACGTCATGTTAGTCGCGTGCTGTAAGTACCCATAGGACTCCCACACTATGATGTTACCGTCTTCTATTGGTATGTAGTCTGCGTTCGTATAGTCATTTAGTCTTACAGTCGCGTCCGTCCTAACAGCCGTTAGTGTCAGAAATAGGATGTACTTTCTTAACCTAAAAAGTATAAAAAATGCGAAAATTAGGTTGGAGAGTCTAGCGAAGATGGTTAACGTAGGTTGTCCTTATAGACCACTCTCCCTTTAATTAGGACCGTTGTCCCCAGGTCCGCTTCAACAACCTCTTCTGAACAAAGTGGTGAGAGCTTGTTACCTAGGCGTCTGTTCGTTTTCAAAAAAATTTTTCTCGCCGACCTGATAGTTTTTGTAAGTCCTGTCTTTGTTTACCTGGTCTAGGCTCCTTTCTTGCGCCTGCTGGATTTTCCTTTTAATTTCCCTCTCGAATTCTACAGGTTTTGAATGAATTACCTCCATTGGTTTCCTGTTGGTTACCGAGTGGATTGAGCTATTGTATTTATTTGTTGCGAGGAGAATTAGTTCGACCGTATCGTTTAAGTTGCTTCCAAGTTTCAGGCATCTGGCTATTTCTGCCAAGGTGCTATGAAACCTCTCTACCTGTCCATTTGAGGTGCTATGCAGAGGTGGAGCGTTTGAGACTGTTATGTTGAAGTGGTTCAAAAGAAAAGACCTGATGGTTTCTGAATTTAGTGACTTTTCATTGTCACAGTAAATTGTTTTGCGTTTGGGAAAAAAATTAATTATGTGTTGTAGAGGAGCTTTAATATCCACAATAGCCCTTGATGCGATCTTTTGCACTGTAGCGAACTTTGAGAATTTATCGACGCAGGTGAGAAAAAGTGTCCCGTCTGTTGAGAAAATGTCTATGTGTAGGATTTCTCCTACGGAAGAAGGGATGGGTGTCACTGCTACTGCTTGCTTGGATGGGTGGCGTTTGTATTTTGCCATGGAGCAGGTTTTACAGTTTGCAGTTACTTCTGTTGCTAACCGCAGCATTTTCGGGAAGAAATAATCCCTCAGGATTTGTTTAACATTTTCCTGTGCCGCTCGGTGAGCCCTGTTGTGCTCTGTTACAACTATTTCCCTTTTTTCTGTTACGTCCGTTATGTCCTGTACAAAGATCTTCGCATACTTGAAGGAAGTGCTAGGGAATAATTAGACTAGTTGATGTTGAATGAACGCTAGGATCGGTAATGAGCAATGTATTGCATTTACTACATCCGCATTCACAGCATCTTGTAGGGCTTCTAGTAGGTTGTCGCGATTTTGTATTCTGATCACGTGCCTTACTTTGCTCTTAAACAAGATGAACGTATCTACCGAGAAACCGTTTCCTTCTTTAATTATTATTTGATTCCGGAAGCAGTTTACGGGATTGTCAGTTGAGTCAATCGTGTAGGTTAGCGACTGTTCGCTATGCACGGTTGCTATGTTAGATTCTTGCCCGTCTTGGAGGGCGTTTATGTTCTGGCGGGACAGTGCGTCCGCCACGAGGTTTTCCTTCCCTGGCTTGTAAACTAGTGTTGCGCCATGGTCATCGATAATTCCTTTCCAGCGTTTCAGCTTTGCATTAGGTTTTTTGTCGGAGACGGCGAAGGTTAGTGGCTGATGGTCAGTGAAGATTTTCAAGCCTTTTACCCCGTAGAGGTAATTCCGGAGATTTTTTAATGCCCATACAATAGCGAGGAGTTCCCGCTCATTGGTCGCATAATTTTTTTCGCAATCACGCAGGGCGCGAGATATCATGGTGATTGGGCGGCCGTCTTGAGATAGCACTGCCCCTAGACCAAAGCCTGACGCATCCGTCGTTAGATCGAATGGCCTCTTAAAGTCTGGGTATGAGAGGAGAACGTCTTCTGATGCTAAGATCTCTCTCAGTCTGTCAAAAGATTCGCTTTGCTATTTGTCAAATTTATGTCAATTTTTCTTCTCAGAATATTTGTCAAGGGTCTTGCGATTGTCACAAAGTTTTTTATGAAGCACCTGTAGTAGCTTGCTAACCCTAGGAATGACCTGAGGTCGAAGAGCGATTTGGGTGGGGGAAAATCCTTTATGGCTTTTACCTTTTCAGGTGATGTTTTAAGCCCCCCCTGCGACACGATGAATCCCAAGTATTCAACGCTCTTTTTAAAGAACTTTGACTTTTCTTGGGATACCATCATGCCTGCCTCCAAAAGTTTATTGAGTACCCAATCTACATCTTTTACATGGTCCTCTTTCGTTTTGGAGAATATTATGACGTCATCTACATAAACGTAGCATATTTTAGAGATTCCATCTCTTAGCACGTCATCAATGGCCCTTTGGAAAATGCTAGGGGCATTTTTTAGTCCGAATGACAACCTACAGAATTCGTATTTGCCATTGTTTATGGAGAAAGCAGTTTTTTCTCTGTCCTTTTCCGCCAATTCTATTTGGTGGAATCCGGACTTTAGGTCGAATGTTGTAAAAAATTGTGACTCGCCTATGTTCGACAGTATTGTCGAGATCGTAGGGATAGGGTATCTATCGTCCACGGTTTTCTGGTTTAGCTTTCTGAAGTCGATGACTAATCGCTTCTTTTTTACCCCGTTTTGGTCTGTGCCCTTTTTGTCCACGACCCACGAAGGGTTGTTATATGGGGATCTGGATGGTCTGATTACGCCGTCCGCGAGAAGTTGTTTAACCTCTGCATTGACGAATTCAGTTACACCCATGGGGTGAGGGTATGACTTGGAGTATACCGGCTCCCCGTCAGTTTTGATTGTAGCAATAGTGTTTATATTAAAAGGTAGAGCTTCGTCTGTGTCGGCGAAGGCTCCATGATTTTTTACAATCATTTTATCGAAAGTGGCTTTAATTGCCACGGGAACGTCTTCGTCATCGATTTTAATGAAGTTGACGTTTTTTGCTTTA
Organism: Drosophila kikkawai; assembly: GCF_030179895.1. Classification (NCBI taxonomy): domain Eukaryota; kingdom Metazoa; phylum Arthropoda; class Insecta; order Diptera; family Drosophilidae; genus Drosophila; species Drosophila kikkawai. The sequence goes on along the minus strand of NC_091733.1, from coordinate 5,705,016 downwards.
GTAAACTGGATACTTTCGTTTCCGTTACTTGTCCGCAAGACATTGTTGGTAAAATCCAGTGTCGCATTCACTTGTTTAAACAAGTCGAGTCCGATAATACCGTCAAAGTCTTTGAGGTTCTTTAAGATAAAAAAGGGTGTCTTTACGTTGAACACCGAAACTAGACATTTTTTGTCGATTTTAGTAGAGCCATGGATTGACTTTACTGTAAAAGGTTTCTCTGCTTCCACGATGCCTTTCAGCCCCGGGAGCGGAGTAATGAAGTTTTTAGAGGTACCCGTATCCAATAATATTCTTATTTCTTTTCCTGCCACCTTACGGGTAATATAGGGGAGCAGGGACTTTACCCTAAAAAATTACAGGAGTCCTCTGCTTCTAGGTCGTCTTCTATCTCAGTGGCAGAAGCTTGAGCGACTGAGTTGTAGTCCTCATTGTCGGATTCTTGCTCCGGCAAGAAGTTTATCTTTTGCGGGAATCGATTCGACTGCCCTTTTTGCCAAGTTGTGGGTTGCTTGAACCGAGAGGAAGTGTCAACTTCCATCGGCTCTGGCGCTGGCTGTTTATTTTCTGCGTTATTACGCGGTCTTTGTCGAGATGAACCACTTTGGTTATTATCCCTCTGGGTTCGGACAAAGTCAGGATTCTTTTTTATTGCCCCCGAATTTTGATTTTGTTCATAACCTTTTCAGCTCGTTTGCCGCTGGTTGTTTGGTCTGAACGATTTTTCCTCCGTGTGCCGAGCAAAGCAGGCTGCGAAGATGGTTCTTTCGTTGCTCGATTCAGCTTCTTGCGCTAGCGCTAATGCTGACGGCAAATCTCGCGGCTGTGCCGGAAAAACTGCTATCTTTAATGATTTTTTCAAGCCAGAGACAAACGCGTGTAGGGCGTCTTCCCTGTGCTGCTCATTCAGGACGGCCGCTGCGGCTGCGTCATGGGTCATGATGGTTTTGTTTGTTAGAAGTGTTAACTTCCGCTCAATTTCATCATAATATTTAAGAAGGGGCAGTTCCCCCTGTCTTGACTAGCTTAATTATTGCTTAATTACATGTGTCGGAGTTTTGTCCGCGTATGTGAAGTCTAAACGTGCCAATTAAACACTGTGTTGAATGAAGATAGGGCGGCAACTGCCGGGCCGGTCATTTTATTTTTTATTATTCCTACGGCCTGATAATGGCGGCTGCTGCCTTCATAGTTTTCGAAAACTTTATATGCTGCACAGGCAGCTTGTCTCCAGGAAACGTAATTTTCTTGCTTCCCATCAAATGTTGGGACCGACTTCACCATGTCGAGTGGTTCGTCGCAAAATACCTGTTCTGGCTTAAGCTCAATTTCGGTATATGTTTTGATTTTTGGGTTATTGTCCCGAACTCTCAATGAGTCCAACTCCTGTTGAACAAGGGCAAATATATCCTCGAATAATTTTTGCTGCCTCTGAAGTGCGTCCTGTATGGCCGCCTCCATGGCAGTGATTTGGACTTGCTGCATGAGCAAGACCTGGTCTTGTGCTTCTCTGCTGGTCGACTGACCCGCTTCAAAGTGAGCGTTTCGTTTTGCCTCCATTCTTCTATTATATTCTTCGAGAACTTCCTCGTCTGAAGGAATTTCCTCGTCTGACAGTTCCTTATTCATAAATCTGTGTTTTTATTCCCACCCTCCAAGTGCTGAAAGAATGAAAAATGTAGAACGATTTATTGTTCGCCCAACCTCCAATTCCTGTAAGAGTAGTCGATACGCGTAGAGGTCGGAAGTTTCAAGAATGTCTTTTTTTTTTTTTTTTTTTTTTGTTTAGATTTGGTGGTTAATTTTCATTAACTAAAAACTGTATCGTCTTTACAGTTGGATTTTTATAAATTGAAAATTTTAAATCCTGATTTATTAATTATTGTTTTAATATAAAAACGAGTCCACTGTATTACGTATGGAATTTTTAGGTTTCGAGGAAATATTCCCGATTTATTTATTTGAATTTAATTTAATTAAATAAAATTAATTAATTTTTTAAACTTCGGTAAAATATTCCTGACTTTATTTTCTATTTTGATTTTACGTGGGACAAATAGAACTATGCCCACTGTAATGGCGACTGAGCTCGATTTTAATTGGCGAAGACAAAAAGCCTACTCACATTTCCTATATTTCGCTGCTTGTCGTCGCTGCTACCGTCGGTGTTTTTTGTTGTTGGGCTATGCAGAATGGCTCTGCCCGTGATGATTTTATTTATTTAATTTTTTATTTTGGCTATGCTGCCAAATTTGTTGATTTTTTTCCCTTTGGCTATGCTCCAGGCTCTGCCAAGTCGTCGTTGTTGCCGTCGGTGTTTTTTGCTGCTGGGCTATGCGGAATGGCTCTGCCCCTGATGATTTGATTTATTTAATTTTTTTTAATTAATAATTTTTTTTATTTTGGCTATGCTGCCAAATTTGTCGATTTTTTATTTTGGCTATGCTCCGGGCTCTGCCAATTTTTTTTTCACAAGAAATTGTTTTTCGACTTTTTATTTGTTGATTTATCGCACTGTTGCCACTGTTCGTCGCAATTTTATATTTGTGTTATGTTTTTTTTTTTGAATTCACTGCACAAGTTTTGTAACTTTTCACAAAGCAATTCACTGCTTCCGCGCGAGTGCCCTTTTTTTATTTTTCGGCTAACTTCTTTTAAGCGCGGTCGTGAGAGGGCGCCAATTATATTTAAATTACTTACTACCTGTTTTCCCGATCGCCTGCAAAGGCAATGGTAATCAAGGAGACAAGTTTGGTTTATATTCTGTTTATTGGTCTTAACCCGTTAGGACAAGATATGAAATTAGTGTTACAGCGATTACTAAATTACACAGCTAAGGCTGTGGAGTTACGATTTTAAACTAAACTAAAGGTCTACGGCGGCCGCGGCTTGTAGTCTTCGGGTAGCCGCAGCGCTGCCGCCAAGATGCCTGGTCAGCACTTGGTATCCGGCGCATGTCGATCATGCGCCGCCCGAATGTTCCCGGCACCGTTGGTAAAGTGCCGGGTCAGCAACTAGTTGCCGGGCGACGGACTCCGGGCAATTGCCCTCGGAGTTCTTGGTCACCAGATTCGCCGTTGCGCGTGTTGGCCACCGGATGCGGCCTGCAACTTTGCGAATTTGCCTTGTGGGAAATGTATGTGTTAACTTATATACGTGTAAGGATGTGTCTTAGGCCGGGGTAAACCTCAGCGGCCCAGGATTCCTCTCCAGAAATATTTATATTTTTAGAGACGGCCAGGACATGGACGCCGAATTTTAATGAATTTTCTAGGGCAAATAATAGCAGCGAAAGGGCTAGTTTCTAAAAGGCAAATCTAACTTCGGGAGAAAAATGGGAATCTAGAATGGTCACCCTGGCGATGGCCAGGTGCTCCTCCGTTTCCTGCGCCCGCTCGGTTGCCCAGCAGCGGCGACTCTTTCGATCGGCAAAATCTCCGCCGCCCGGGATGACCCAGCGGCGATGGCGGGCAAAATGCAGACCGAAAGGGAAAGGGAGAGGGGAAGGGGAATCTTGGACGCGGTCACTCTGGCGAAGGCCAGGTGCTCCTCCGTTTCCTGCGCCCGCTCGGTTGCCCAGCAGCGGCGACTCTTTCGATCGGCAAAATCTCCGCCGCCCGAGTTGACCCAGCGGCGATGGCGGGCAATATGCAGATCGGAAGGGAAAGGAGGGGGAAGAGGGGAGAATCTTTGAGCACGTACCGGCGGCGAGGAGCTCGTAGCTCGGGAAAACCCAGCAGCCCCGATGCCCTACGCCAGATCTGTGCCCGGGAGAACCCAGCGGCGACAAATCCCGTTCCCGTCCCGCTGCTCTGGCCCGGAGCTTGCCCAGCGGCCACGCGAAGTTGGTGCGGGAGAACCCAGCCACCAGCTCGGCGAGTGAGTGAGCGGGAGGGGAACACTTTGGCACGCGTCAAAATAAGGGTTGGTTGTTGCTACGCGGAGTTCGGTGTGAGTGAGAGGGAGAAAACGACACTATTTTAGTCTTCATTTTATTGCTTAGCTGTTTTGTACATTTATTCCTAACTTTGGCTACGGCTAACAACACCTTGCCTGGCCCTACGCCACACTCCAGTAAAAGCTACTCTGACATGGCTCTCAGCCGGCTCACCCGCTGTTGTCGGTGGGCGAGGACACGTGTCCGTCAGCCGAAGGCTCCTTAGGCACTCGCGTGTCCTTTAGGACTAGGATGTTGGCTTCGGTTGTTTCGAGTCCTTTTGGACTTATCGCGGGGACTAAGTTCGACCGATCGCGTTTGCTGTCGCCAGAGAAGTCTAACGATCGCGTTCGCAGCTGCCAGAGAAGTGATCGCGGTCGAAAGTTGCAAAGCCCTTGTCGCCTAGTCTCTGCCAAAAATGTCCGGGCAGCGCAGCTTTCGGCCGTCGGCTTTGTTATTGTTTTTGTTTACGTTTTGATCGTGTTGTTTATGTTTTGATCGGCATGTAAATAAACACGATCAAAACGTAAACACGCACGATCGTCGGAGGGGAAATGTCGCTGCCTCTGCCGCTGTCGCGTCGGCTTGCGTCGGCAGCGAAGAGGGGAAATGTCTTTAGCGCGGTTGCTACAGTCCGTCTTCGAAAAATGTTTACGTTCATTGCGGTCTTAAATATAATTTGGCCCTTCTTGGGCAAAATAACTCTGGCTTCATGCCCGCTAAATGTACAGTTGTGTGTGTGAGTATGTAGTGTGTGTGTGGTGTGTGGGTGTGTGGTGTGTGCGTGTATGATATGGCTAATCCTAACTTATCTCCCTATACTAATTACTAAACTTAACTATAAACTTAACTAATATTTACACTAATTATAATAGGGTTTTGTGACTTCGTCACACTCCACCCTATCTTCGGGAGGGATGGAGAGTGACGATAACCCTTCCGCTCCGGTTCACCTAAACTCGGAAGCGCTGGTTTCCCTCCTCCTCCAGGACCCGGATCGTCCGTCGCCTCGGTACTGCCAGGCGCCCGTGTATCCGGCGAAGCAGGGCTGCCGGCAGCGTGCCGTTCGGTGTAGTCCACTCCGCCGGGGCAGGTACCAAGCGGGGAGGATTGAGGGCCCCCTCGTCGGTGTCCAACGACGACTCGTCGGACGAGCTGGACGGACTGTCTGCACAGGGCGCGCTCCGACGTCGTGCTCGGCGGCGTGGCGTCGCTGGTGGTGGGTTGTCGGCTGATCGTGGGTTGTTGGTTGGTGGTGTGTTGTCGGCTGGTGGCTGGGCAATCTGCGGGATGCCGAGCTCCTCGCTCAGATCTTGCGCTCTTCGGCGTGCCTCCTCTGCGGCCAGCTCCGCAATGGTGGGCAGGCGTGGTCGAGGATCGCGGCTGGGGGTCACCGTGGCGCATCGGGCGGGGTGGTGGCTGGGGCCCAGCCTTGGGTGTCCCCCCAATCGATGAGGCCCTCCGGTATTTCCCCGAAGCACTCGATCAGGGCGGCTTCCACTTCGCCCATATATGGCGGAGTCCGGCGGGTGCTGGGGTGTGGCGGTGTGGTGCGCCTCCTCCGGATGTCGCGACTGTCCTCCGCGGTGGGGTTGTATATGACGGTCGCGTCGCTATCGTCATCGTCCTCGCCGGTCGGATTGTAATTCCGACGGGTGCCAACGCTGCTGTCCTCGCCATCGGTGACGAGGTCGTACCTCGCGCCTAGAGGGCCGAGAGAGCCTGTTGCCGGCGGCTTCGCGTGCGGTGGGCCCCTTTGGAACAGGCCTATGGCTGCCTCGTCTGTGTCCTCGATGGTGTCGAAGAGGTCGCCCAGGGTGTCCTCTACTAGGCGGTCGAAGTTGACCCAGTCGTCTGACAGGGAGACGGCTTGGTTCCAGGCGTCTTCGGCCTCGGCGGCGGGTGCGGGGTCTCCGGATGGAGCCTCGCGTCGTTGGGGCGGTGTCAGATCGACCCGAGGGGGTCCGAAACGGTTGTCAGGTGGCACCTCCTTCTCGTCATTGCCGTTGGGAGGGGCAACTTCCGGAGGGGGTGCCTGCGGCCCTATGTGGCCGGTGCGCAGGGGTGCCTGGAGCGGCATGCTGGGTGGAGCCCAGCGTCGTCGCTCTGGTGGGCCTCCTCCTCGTCATCGTCACGGGGAACGACTTCCAGAGGGGCCCGTTGAGGCCCAATGAGGCCGATGCGCAGGGGTACCAGGGGTGGCATTCCCCTCGCAGATGATGGCCGTAGTCCGGCGTGGTCATCCGGATTCACTCCCTCCTCATCATCGCCACGGTGGTGGGCGACTTCCAGAGGGAGCAGTGATGGCCCGATGGGGCTGGTGTGCTGGGACGCTAATGGTGGCATCCCCTCGGTAGAGGGCCGACGGGGCCCGGCGTGGTTGCCGGTGTTCGCCTCCTCCGTGTTGTCGGCGTCGATGGTGATGACCTCGACGGGTAGAGCCCGTGGCCGGAAGGGGCCGGCGAGGCTGCCGCCGGGACGCGGCTGGCTTGGCCCGGCGCCGTGGAGCGCCTGTAGGAGCTCGTCAACTGCACAGTACATCCATGCGGTGTCCTGTGGCGCCGGGGCGGGAGTCGGCGGATGGCCTTGTCCGTCCATCTTCTGGTTGGCCTCGGTGGTGGCGGAAATCTGTAGAGCGCGTGGCTCGTCGAACCTTGTGGTAGGCGGGCTGAAGGCGGTTGCTGTAAGGACAGATGAGATGTGTATTAGTGTGTTGCCCTGGGCCCTACCTAATGGAGTGGGCTAGGGTTGGCTACGACTACGGCTTTTTGAAAGAGACGCATGTTCACCCCATTAGGGGGTTCGGGCGTTGGACAGGCGCGCCTGTCAACACGTGGCCCCTGTGAAACATGGTCATCTCCCCCTACATGGGTGCTCGTCGCTAGTGTTGGCGGCGCGGGATGGATCCCCTGCGCCGTGCGGTCTTGGCTGCTGGCTGTGCGTCCAGAGTGGTATCTTCGGCGTCGGTGTCTTCCTGGTGGATTCCGGCTTCGGTGTCGGCATCCTCTTCGTGGTGGTACGGCTTCAGCTGGTTCAGGCTGGCGGTCCGCCGCCGTCGGCTTCCTGGCACGTGCAGTTGCACGATGTTCGGCGATGGGAACTTTGCTACCCTGAAGGGTCCTTCGTACTTCGCTGCTAGTTTCGCGGCAAAGCCCTCGGCCGCGTTGGATAAGGCGTGTCGGCGTACTAGGACCATGGATCCAACTGGTGGTCTCCACGTCCTCCGGCGTAGGTTGTAGTGACGGCTCTGCTCGGCGGCGGCGCGGTCAGCGTTGTTTCGGACGACGTCGAAGATGTTCCGGAGTTGCTCGCTTAGCTCTGTCGGGGTAACCTCTGAGGTACCTCGTCCGGGGGTAACTTCGTCGTACAATGTCTTCGGGAGTCGCGGTTCTCGGCCTTGTACTAAGAATGCGGGGCTGAATCCGGTAGTGTCCGAGACACTACTATTTATGGCCAAAGATATCTCCGGTAGGAGTTGATCCCACTCGTTTTGTTGGCCTCCATCCAAGTATTGGGCGATCATCGTCTTGATCGTTCGATTTGCCCTTTCCGTGAGATTCTGCCTCGGAGTGTAGGGCGCCGTGTGCTGCAGCTCCATCCCTAGCGACTGGCAGAACTTCTGGAATGAGCGGCCGGTGAACTGCGTCCCGTTGTCGCAGACAAAGGTTCGGGGAACACCGAATCGGCTCAATATCCGCTCTCTGAAGGCTCGTTCCAGATGTGTGGCGGTAGCTTTGCGGAGTGGTACCAGTTCCACCCACTTGCTGAAGGCGTCCAGGAACACTAGAAGCATCGTGTTGCCCTGTTTCGACCGCGGTAGTGGGCCGACGAAATCTGCACAAAGGATGTGGAACGGCTCCTCGACCTGTCGAGTAAACATTTGACCCGCGGGTTTTTCTTGGCTCACCTTATATCGCTGACAAGTGGGACAACGGCGAACGTACCGAGTCAATTTGCGGAACAATCCAGGCCTGTAATAGCGCTGGGCCACGCGAGTGCTGGTTTTCCGGACTCCTAGATGACCGGCAGTGGGGTGATCGTGGCACTCTTCGAGTACTCGCTGGCGATAGTCTGATCCTACGCAAAGTTTCCAGGGCGTGTACTCCTCCTCCTCAGGTCGGAGTCCTCTCGGTAATCCGGGAATTTTGCCGGTTCGGTCCGAATCCTCTGGAGCATCCTCGTGATCCACTTACAGTTACAGTCCTTGTACCTCCGCTTGCTGCACGATGGGCAGCGGTTGGCGAGAAAGGGCATCGGCCACTAAGTTCTGGGCCCCCTTCCGGTAATGGACATCATACTGATACTGTTGCAACTCCAATGCCCAACGGGCAATCCTGCCTGTTGGATTGTCGATGGAGTTCAACCACTTCAAGGAGTGGTGGTCTGTGAGGACTTCGAAGCGGTATCCCTCGATGTAACACCGCATCTTCCGAATCGCCCAGACGATGGCGAGGCACTCCTTCTCAGTCACTGAGTAGTTCCTCTCCGCAGTGTTGAGCCTGCGGCTGGCGTACGCTATCACCCTCTCATTTCCCTCGATGGTCTGTGTTAGTACGGCTCCGATTCCGTAATCACTGGCGTCAGTTTGTAGCACAAACTTCTCTGCAAAATCTGGGCAAGCTAGAATAGGGGCTTCGATCAGCAGCGTCTTCAGCTCCTGGAAGGCCTTGTCTTGTCTTTGCGTCCATTCCCACTTGTGGCCCTTCTTCAGCAGCGATGTCATGGGTGCCACAACATCGGCGAAGTTCGGCACGAAGTGGCGGTACCAGGAAGCAATTCCCAGGCACCTGCGTAGCTCCTTCAAGTTCGTCGGCGGTGCGAGTCCACGGATCGCAGCGATCTTGTCCGGATCCGTGTGGATTCCGGCTTCACTGATCACGTGACCCAAGTACACGATGCGGCGCTGGAAGAAATGACACTTCCCTCTGTTCAGGCGCAGGTTTGCGCAGCGGAGGCGCCTGAAGACTTCTCCCAGATTGGCGACATGCTCCTCCAGTGTGGAACCGATGACAATGATGTCATCCAGATATGCAAACGCATGGGGTTCCATATCCGGACCGATGACCGTGTCTAAGGCGCGTTGGAACGTGGCGGGGGCGGAGTGGAGTCCGAAAGGCATGACTCTCCAATGAAACAACCCTCTTCCGGGAACGGTAAACGCCGTGCACTCCCGACTGTCCGGGCCACTGGGATTTGCCAATACCCATTTTTGAGATCCAACGTCGAGATGAATTTCGCGTTCCGGAGTCGCTCCAAGATCTGATGGATTCTCGGAAGCGGATACGCGTCCGGCACGGAGTTCTCATTGAGCTGGCGGTAGTCCACGCACAAGCGGACTTCGCCATTCTTTTTGGCCGCGATTACGATGGGCGCGCTGTGCGGGCTTTTCGATGGTTCAATGCGTCCGTCTCGGAGGAGTTCATTGATCTGCTTGTCAATGACGGCCCTCATGGCCGGGTTCCTTGGAAAGTATCGCTGTTTAAGGGGTCGGTCGGTGCGCATGAAGATGCGATGCTCTGCGATGTGTGATACCCCTGAGAGAGTATCAAATTTGGCCAGTTCCTGGTCCAGGAACTCCTTCACCCAAGGCTCGGGGTAATCTGGCGTCTCCGGTTCCTCTGTCTGGAAAGAGACCTGATCCTCTGTGGGATGACTCACCGAATTGACGGTTCCGCATAGGGGCGGGCTTGGCTCCGGCGTTTCCTCGACGTGATCCTGGAAGCGGACACGTTTTGTGGAGGTACGGAAAGGGTTCCGTTGCGCGGCTGTGGCATCTGCCACGGGCAAAGCCTGTCTCCAACAGGGCGGCTGGTTCTCCGTCGCTGGTGATGCTGTGTCTCGAAACTGTGCTCGAGGTGAGGTGCTTGGCTGGTCTTCGGGATCGGAGCATGGCTCCCTTGGCTGCCCTCGATGGGTAGAGCGTGGCTCTCCTTGGGCTGTCGTCTGTGGCTTCTCGGCGTGGGTGGAGTGTGACTCCGTTGTCGTCCTTCGCTGATCAGAGCGTGGCTCTGCATGGTGGGCCATTGGTGGCTCTTCGTCGGGGTTGGAGTGTGACTCCGTCGATGTGCTTCGCTGGGCAGAGCGTGGCTCTGAGTGATGTGCCGGGGATGGCTCTTCGTGGTGGGAGTGTGACTCCGTCGATGTGCTTCGTTGCTCAGAGCGTGGCTCTGAGTGATGTGCCGGGGATGGCTCTTCGTGGTGGGAGTGTGACTCCGTCGGTGTGCTTTGCTGATCAGAGCGTGGCTCTGAGTGATATGCCGTTGGTGGCTCTTCGTGGTTGGAGCGTGGCTCCCTTCGCTGGTCAGAGCGTGGCTCTGCGGGCTGGTCCCGTGGGTTGGAGCGTGGCTCCCTTCGCTGGTCAGAGCGTGGCTCTGTCGTTGGTCTTCGCTGGTCAGAGCGTGGCTCTGTTGTTGGTCTTCGCTGGTCAGCGCGTGGCTTTGTTGTTGTTCTTCGCTGGTCAGAGCGTGGCTCTGTTGTTGTTCTTCGCTGGTCGTTCGGTCGCAGTCGGAGGGTCTGCCCGCCGCAGAGCAGGGTTGCTCCGATCCCGCAGAGGAAATCCATTCCTAGGAGTATGTCGTCCAGTGCGTCCGACATCACGAGGAGAATGGTGGGCGTCCGTTCACTCCCAAGGTAGATATTTGCCGCCAGAGCTCTGGTCAGCTCGCGGCATGTTCCGTCGGCTAGTTTTACCTGGGTATGGATGTCCTTTGTGTTCCTTCCGTTGTCCAGCGTTTGAGCCAGCCCTTCGCTAATGAAGCTATGGGTGGCTCCGGTGTCCAGGGTAGCTGTGAACCGCTGCCCCTCCATGTGGATGGTAGCGCGGATGCGTCCCTGGTACTGATGGAGAGAGTCTCCTATTGACTTCGAGGATACGGAGGGTTCCTCGGGTGATTCCCGGTCACACGAGGCCCTTGCGCGTTTCCCGACGGTGGCTGACGGCAACAGTCGATCGTCCTGCGTCCTCGTTGACCGCAATCCCAACAGAATAGGATCCGTGGATTCCTGCATTCGGCTTCGAAGTGCCTGGATTGGCCACAGTTCCGGCAGGCGTCGCGAACGTTTACGGCTTCTGGTCGTGGTGCCACCGCGCTCTGGCTGGTGCAAGCGTTCCGGCTAAGGGAACCGTTGAGGGCGTTGCCTGAAGAGGGCGCCTGTTGAGCTCGTCGAGTGGGCATCCTGTCTCCGTCGGCTGCGTAGCTGGCTCCGGCGGCCTGGCGTTGAGTCGGGATCCGGTTCTCGAGCGTTCTTCCGCCTCGGCTGCGTGTCTCCTCGTAGTTGGTCACGAGATGCGTTAGCTCGGTCAGCGTACGGAAATCCTGCCTCCGGGTGTAGAGTTGATACTCTGGCAGCATATTTTCATAGATCCTCTCCAGTTCCTTGTTCGAGGAGAATCCGGCCCGGCGCATCTGCAAACGGATGTTGATAAGGTATTCCTTGAATGGCTCGTTGGGTTTCTGAAAGTGCATCCTTATCTCATCCTCCAGCCGCTGATAGTATCGCGGTGGCAAGAAGAAGTCAAGGAACTCTCGGCGGACCTCGGTCCAGCTGGCTTGCTGGAGTCCGCTCGTGCGGAACCAACTTTCGGCTCGGCCGGCCAGCAGCACCACCAGGGCTTGAGCCAGATATCTCCGGTCGATCCGGCAGGTATCGGCACGCTCCTCGATGTGCTCTATGAATCCAAGTGGATCCGTTGTTCCATCAAAGGAAAGACCCCACTTGATCATCCTGTCGATCAGGATTGCTCCCAAGCCAGCTTCACTAGGGGAATGCGCAGATCGCGCAGGCTCCTCCGCCTTCGGGCGTCGCCCTGTAGCGGGTGACGTGCTACGTGGTAAGAAGAGCGAAGGTGGTATCAACGATGCCGACGTGGTCGGTTCCGGCGATATGAGAGACGGGTCCAGCGGTATGGGTGACTTGACGTCGCCGGTGGGCGCGTTCCCGAACCGGCGTTCCAGCTCGTCGAGCCGATCCAGTATTTCTTCGGAATTGCCTGGCTGCCGCGAGAATGCTATGAGCCGCGCACGTTGCTCGTCTACCGTGCCGCTTCGTTCGAGTCCGAACTCGCCGAGGATGGCTTCTAATTCCATCTTTTTGCGGTAGCTTATCCACGTGACGCCCATGGTTCGCAGGAGACGTAGAGAACAAGGATTAAAAGTAACAACGGGGCTCGAGTGAGTGGAAAACGGCAGGATACCGTGGCAGCGACTGGATTCTATATTGCTGGACACGAGTTTGCTTGGAATGGATCTCGCAGGATCCGCACTGTGTGCACGTACACCCTTGATTTGGATCTCGCAGGATCACAGAGAATTTTACTTTATTATATCTTATTGGTGTTTTATTATAATTATTATTGTTTATTCGTTAGTATTTATTTATCCTTATTATTTGTATTTTATCGATTTTTTTGGTTATTCGATTTCAATTTATTATCTTCGGTATTTTTATTCGTTTATTCGTTTCCAGTATTTTCGGCGGTTATTTTTATTTTATTCAAATTTTATTGTTGATTTATGCCCTATATTTGCATTTATTTTATTGTATTTGTCTTGTATTTATTTATTTGATTATTTTATTTGGATTTATTTTAATTTGATTATTTTTGTTTTATTTATTTTATTTCGATTTATTTTAATTTTTATTGTTTCCGTTTATTTATTTGCATTAATTATTTTTTTTATGAAATTTGTTGTTATGTTCTCGGCGGCAGGATTCTTTGAGGATTCGTGGGCGTCCTTAACTTGGTTAAAGGATAGTGAAAATCTTCCCGGTGTGCAAGGATACGACGACGAGTTTCGATGAGTGGGTCTTTCGAGGTGTAAGGTCTGCGACGATGTGTATTCAACGATGGTTTCAAGAGACTGCGAGCGATGTGTATTTCATGAGCTGATCTTGCGAAGTGTCCCTCCTAGCGAGGGTCCCCTGTATTTATCGTAATGCTTAAGCTAGCCGACGCTGCTGCCGCGGGCAAAGCAGAACTGGAGATGTGTGTGGGCCACGTGTGTGTGTGCTTGAAGCGTCCCTTTGCCGGCGTTGACGCTGGCAGTGACGTTGACTACGATTTCTGGCGTAACTGTACCGCTTGTTTTGGCGACGGTGTGTATGCACCAATGGAAATTTACCATGCATTTTGTCTATTCCCTTTTCTCCTGTACTTTTCAGATTTTTGCCGGCGACCGTACGTCGCGACACGTGGGACGAAAATTTCTTACACTCGCAAAAACGAATGCGCGCTGGTCGAAAAATATGTTTATAAAATATATTTCCTGACGTTAAATTGTCTATCCTCGTCGTTTAGAAAACTAAATTTCTCTGTTTTTGCCCTCGTGAAAAATTTATATTTATATATTTTTCTACTAAAAAAATTCTGTTTTCGGCCAATGGGGCTTTAATCCACTGAGAAAAATTATCCTAGCTGTCCGGTCCCTGCTCGGGCGCCATCTGTAAGGATGTGTCTTAGGCCGGGGTAAACCTCAGCGGCCCAGGATTCCTCTCCAGAAATATTTATATTTTTAGAGACGGCCAGGACATGGACGCCGAATTTTAATGAATTTTCTAGGGCAAATAATAGCAGCGAAAGGGCTAGTTTCTAAAAGGCAAATCTAACTTCGGGAGAAAATGGGAATCTAGAATGGTCACCCTGGCGATGGCCAGGTGCTCCTCCGTTTCCTGCGCCCGCTCGGTTGCCCAGCAGCGGCGACTCTTTCGATCGGCAAAATCTCCGCCGCCCGGGATGACCCAGCGGCGATGGCGGGCAAAATGCAGACCGAAAGGGAAAGGGAGAGGGGAAGGGGAATCTTGGACGCGGTCACTCTGGCGAAGGCCAGGTGCTCCTCCGTTTCCTGCGCCCGCTCGGTTGCCCAGCAGCGGCGACTCTTTCGATCGGCAAAATCTCCGCCGCCCGGGTTGACCCAGCGGCGATGGCGGGCAAAATGCAGATCGGAAGGGAAAGGAGGGGGAAGAGGGGAGAATCTTTGAGCACGTGCCGGCGGCGAGGAGCTCGTAGCTCGGGAAAACCCAGCAGCCCCGATGCCCTACGCCAGATCTGTGCCCGGGAGAACCCAGCGGCGACAAATCCCGTTCCCGTCCCGCTGCTCTGGCCCGGAGCTTGCCCAGCGGCCACGCGAAGTTGGTGCGGGAGAACCCAGCCACCAGCTCGGCGAGTGAGTGAGCGGGAGGGGAACACTTTGTGTCGAGAGAGGCTGTAAATAAAACGAGCGTCTGACGTTGTTGAGTTGATATTTCAAACTGAATTTATTTCTTAAAATCCTAGCTTAGGTAGCTAACATGAGAATGGAAATTACTTATTTCTAGACCCACGGATCGGTATATCTCCGACCGCGGGAAACCTTCTATGGTCTTTATCTTTAACATATGATGACCACTCGCAGGAGGTCATATAACCCACCAAGCGTTCTAGGTACCTAGCTGAGATAGGTATGCACATTTGCTAGAGTGCAGGACATCTGCATCCCAGACGCAACAATTTGGTGTTGTTTTATTGCTTAAACATAGACAGGCTCTTATCTCTCTGATATTCATATTTGTGTGTTCTTTCTGAACATTCTGCCAAAGGCCGGCAAAACTGACATAAGATTTACATAATTTATTGCTTATGTGTAATTGCTTTTAACGATTTAGTGGACTGTAATTATTTATTTCATTTCATTTTTCAACTTAAATCTTGCTCTTCTTGTTTATTTATATTTCCTTTTCAACATTAAATCTAATGCCGCCGCTGTTGGCTGTAGGACGATTTTCTGATGCCGCCTGTATCGTCGCTGCGGCTGTAGTTGTTTTTGCAGACTTCTTTGCTGCCGTGCGGTCTTCCCTCCTTCTGTACCCGTCTTGAGTTGGATACTTAAAAAACCAACCAATGGAGGTGGAACAATTTTTTGTTTTTTTTTTTGTATTATTTTTTAATTTAATGCACTTTTTATATCTTTTTTTTTTTTCTTTTAAACACATTCACTACTGATATTCATGGCTTCAGCACGCCTTACCATTTCTTCCATTGTATTTCAGCAACCTAAATGATGCTAGTATTTTAAAACATAAAAGACTCTTTTGTGTCTTTTTGTTCATATATTTATTCTCTGTTCCTTACCACGGGTGGGGGGACACAAGAGATTTTTATTTTTAGCAACCTTAATACTTTTAAGGTGCTGGTTTATAACTCTGAACCTCTTACCACAGGGGGGAAAGTTGCAGAGCGGCCGAAGGACAAAAATGTCGAGAGAGGCTGTACATGAAACAAGCGTCTGACGTCTTTGATCGAGCGGCCAAAGTACCACAAAATGTCAGAGAGGCTGTAAAAAAAGAGACACGCGTCTGACGTGGTTGAGATGATAAAACAAACTCTAAGGACCAAAACGAGACTCTGAACCTCTTACCACAGGGGGGAAGGTTGCAAAGCGCTCGAAGGACCAAAATGTCGAGAGAGGCTGTACATGAAACGAGCGTCTGACATTGGTGAGCTGTTCTTTCAAACTGAATTTATTTCTTAAAATCCTAGCTTAGGTAGCTAACATGAGAATGGAAATTACTTATTTCTAGACCCACGGATCGGTATATCTCCGACCGCGGGAAACCTTCTATGGTCTTTATCTTTAACATATGGTGACCACTCGCAGGAGGTCATATAACCCACCAAGCGTTCTAGGTACCTAGCTGAGATAGGTATGCACATTTGCTAGAGTGCAGGACATCTGCATCCCAGACGCAACAATTTGGTGTTGTTTTATTGCTTAAACATAGACAGGCTCTTATCTCTTTGATATTCATATTTGTGTGTTCTTTCTGAACACTTTGGCACGCGTCAAAATAAGGGTTGGTTGTTGCTACGCGGAGTTCGGTGTGAGTGAGAGGGAGAAAACGACACTATTTTAGTCTTCATTTTATTGCTTAGCTGTTTTGTACATTTATTCCTAACGTTGGCTACGGCTAACAACACCTTGCCTGGCCCTACGCCACACTCCAGAAAAAGCTACTCTGCCGAAGGCTCCTTAGGCACTCGCGTGTCCTTTAGGACGAGGATGTTGGCTTCGGTTGTTTCGAGTCCTTTTGGACTTATCGCGGGGACTAAGTTCGACCGATCGCGTTTGCTGTCGCCAGAGAAGTCTAACGATCGCGTTCGCAGCTGCCAGAGAAGTGATCGCGGTCGAAAGTTGCAAAGCCCTTGTCGCCTAGTCTCTGCCAAAAATGTCCGGGCAGCGCAGCTTTCGGCCGTCGGCTTTGTTATTGTTTTTGTTTACGTTTTGATCGTGTTGTTTATGTTTTGATCGGCATGTAAATAAACACGATCAAAACGTAAACACGCACGATCGTCGGAGGGGAAATGTCGCTGCCTCTGCCGCTGTCGCGTCGGCTTGCGTCGGCAGCGAAGAGGGGAAATGTCTTTAGCGCGGTTGCTACAGTCCGTCTTCGAAAAATGTTTACGTTCATTGCGGTCTTAAATATAATTTGGCCCTTCTTGGGCAAAATAACTCTGGCTTCATGCCCGCTAAATGTACAGTTGTGTGTGTGAGTATGTAGTGTGTGTGTGGTGTGTGGGTGTGTGGTATGTGGGTGTGTGGTGTGTGCGTGTATGATATGGCTAATCCTAACTTATCTCCCTATACTAATTACTAAACTTAACTATAAACTTAACTAATATTTACACTATTTATAATGGGGTTTTGTGACTTCGTCACATAAGTTTCTGACATTTGTTCCTATAATAGTACATTTCTTCATTATTAATTACCACGTATTCTGGCGCTATAACAAATTCTGTCTTTTTCACAGGTAGTGATATAATTCGATGTAAGAATACGTTTCTTTTTTAAAAATGGGTAATTTTATCGCAAAAATTAAGACTGTCTTATTGATAATTGCTTTAAATTCTAGAAATTCGTACATATGTTCTTCCGATGTTATCTGTATGCCTTGTTCTTCTAGTTCCTGTACGCATTTACCTGCTTCTTGCTTGTCGAAAATGAACTTTGAAATTAATCCAATTTTTGCCAACAACAAACTTTTGGCTACATCATTTATATTTAATTCAAGCATGTCTATTGTTACTGAAATTTTGTCAATGTATTCTAGCCTATAAATCCTCTTATCTTCCTCTAAAAATGTTTTACTTATTCCATTTTTGTAATTATTTATAAATGCGGTTATTCTGCTTTGCTCGTCATTTATAAATTTTGTCAAATTTTTAAACATTATGGTGAACTTACTGCCTGTCCTTTCCTGTGTGTTCATGTCTTCTCTCAATCTTCTCTATTCTTCTTGCATCTTCCTTAATTCACCTTTTAATCTTTCTGCGTCCTCTGCGTCTAAGTTTCCTGTTATGGACTTGACAACTGACCCTAGGCCATTTATTAACCCTCTCGCTTTCCTGCTCTTGGGACATATGGCTTCTAGTCTTGTCTTTACCATTTGTAATTTGTTCCTAAGTGCTCTCACTAGGTCCCTTGTCTCCGTCTCCTCGACTATATCTTTAAGCGTTTGCTCCACTCTCTCTATTGCTTCCTGATATTCTTGAAGCCTCACTATACATATGTACAAACGTCTTGTGTGTTTGTATTATCCTTGCCGGGCCGAGGTTTATCTGCGCCAACTCGTCTCCTTCCAACGGCCGGAACTCAAAAGTCCTCTCCGCCGCCATGGTCCTTGACCACCTGTAATTGTTATTCATTTTGTTTGGTTAGTCTTCTGATTTTCTCCTTATGAATCTTCTGTGGTCTTGTTGATGTTATTGTCAGACCTTTGTCCTTCAACCCTTTGTGTTTCGAAAATCGAGGGGTAAGCTTATCCCTCCTGTTCGCCTTCCTAAATATCGTATCTCCTGTTTGTATCGGATTCGGTTCTGTTCTATCTGTGTTTGCCGCTTCTATTCTTCTGATCTTTTGCTGCTCCACCCTTTCTTTGATTTTTGGGTACAACTCTGCCTGAACGCATTGATCTTTTGTAAATAATCGTGCTCGTTATTAAAAGGCACGTTATTTAAGAAGTTGTGTGTTCTTCCCATAAAAAATTCTTGTGGTGTTAATGTAGTAGCTGAGTGAATAGCGTTATTGTACGCCTCATCCAGTACTTCTTCGTGCCTGATTTCCAATCTATTTGTCCTTTTAGTTTCACTTATAAGTCTGTATATTTCGGTGATCGTGGAGTGTAGTCTTTCGCCCGTGGCATTACTCGACGACTGTTGAAATGACGTTGTGTGCAGTTTTAATTCATACTGCCTACAAAAGTCTTTGAAAAGGTTCGACGAGAATTCCACCCCCTGATCACAAACTATCTTTTTGGGTACTCCAAATAAGGCCATAAAACCTTTTATTGCCCTGACTATATTTACGCTTTCTTTTGCTGGGATGGTTAGTCCCCACGCGTATCTAGAAAATTTATCTTTTATGGTTAGTACATTTTTCTAGTTCACGAAATACAAGTCAATGTGTACTATTTCCATAGGTCTTTCCGGTGTTTCGGTGAGGCTATACTTTATCTTATTTGGTCTCCTATCATACTTCTGCATTTGACAGGTATCGCAATTATTTATTGTTTGTGCGATTGTCTGTTTCATGTGCAGGAAAAACACCTTTCTTTTGAGGTGAGCTAAGGTTTCCTCTATTCCTCGATGGTTACTTATTATTCTTTAATGACCCGCTCTTGTTCACAACTTTCTGTTAAATCTGGCAACAAAACTGTACATCTTATTGCCTTATATAACTTACTATAGGCAAAGTATTTGCAGTATACCTCTTGGATCGTTATTACCAAATTATCGGGAATTAACAATGCTACTGTCCTTTTGGGCTTTAAAATTACTTTTAGACGAGTTTGGAATCTGGTTCTTTGACACTCATCAGCCAGGTCAATGGCCTATGATCAGTGACTATTTTGAACTTTGTGCCGAATACATAGTGTCTGAAATGCTTTATCGCCCAAATAATGGCCAACATTTCTTTTTCTATAGTGGCATAGTTCACTACTGAATCTGACAAGGTTCTCCTCGCATACGCTATTGGTCCCCTGATTTCCTTGGGATAACACGGCGCCATAAATAAATACTTGCATCCGTTGTAAGGATGAACGGTTTGTCGAAATCGGAGAATTGTAAGACTGGGTCGTTGCATAGTAAGGTTTTGCATACCTCAAATGCATTCTGAAATTTCTGGTCTATCTATGCCTTCTTCCCTTTCAACTGTCTCGTCAATGGCTTTGTAATAGCCGCAAAATCCCTTATGAACTTC
The DNA here is from genome assembly GCF_030179895.1 of Drosophila kikkawai. Lineage (NCBI taxonomy): Eukaryota > Metazoa > Arthropoda > Insecta > Diptera > Drosophilidae > Drosophila > Drosophila kikkawai. Next base: position 5,685,843 of record NC_091733.1, on the reverse strand, counting down.
CTATAGTATCCCAACAGGCCTAGGAATATTTTTATTTGTTTCCTAGTTTTGGGAATCTCGAATATTTTTATTGCTTCGATCTTCCCTGGGTTCGGTCTGATCCCCTGTTGGGTTACTACGTGTCCTAAGTATTCCACCTCTTTCCTTAAAAATTCTGTTTTGTCCAGTTGCAATTTGAAATTCGCCTCCGTAAGTTTCTTGAAGACTTTTTTCAAATCTGTTATGTGCTCTTGCAGGGATGTCGAGTATACCATAATGTCATCCATATATATGAGACAACATTTTCCTAACAATTCTCCGAAAATATTATTTATCAACCTTTGAAAGGTTGCTGGGGCGTTATTCAGCCCGAACGGCATTCGGACGTATTCAAAGTGTCCCCTTTCTGCAGAAAAAGCAGTTTTTGGGATGCCCTCGTCCTTCACCTGGATCTGGTGGTATCCACTTGCCAAATCTAAAGTTGAGAAGTATTTAGCTCTCCCTAGGTTATCTAATACGTCGTTGATTAACGGAAGAGGATACCTGTCTTTAATGACTTTCTCATTCAGTTTCCTATAGTCCACTACCATTCTCCATTTTCTTTCCCCAGAGGCATCTTTTTTCTTCGGCACCAACCAAACCGGTGCACTCCAAGGAGAATGGCTATGTCTAATGATTCTCTGCTCTAACAGCTTCTCTAGCTGTCTTCTCACCTCCTGCCTTTCTTGGAATGCATACCTGTACTCTACGAACAGGTATGCAAAATCCTCCCCCCTCAAACTCAGTAAACGCTCAGCAGGCCCCAGGGCAGTCACAAAACAACCTGGAATCCATGATGGTGACCATGCAACAAAGAATGATGGAACTCATGTCATTTATGAAAACGACCATGCAAACGCTTGTCCAGAATCATATGGTGATACAGTTGCTTGTAGCACAAAAGTCGAAATAATCAATGTCTAATCTACGTATATCCACGTGGAATGCCAACGGCGTCTCACGGCATAAACTTGAACTAACACAATTTCTAAACGAAAACCACATCGACGCCATGCTACTGGTTGAAACGCACCTCACAAGCAGATACAACTTTCATATAAGAGGTAATACCTTCCACCGCACAGATCATCCAGACGGTAAAGCCCACGGCGGGACCGGCATCCTTTTCAGAGAACGCATCAAACACCACTTTCACCAAAGGTTTGCAGCAAATTACTTGCAAGCTACGTCCATTAAAGTGCAGTCAGGTAACGGCAACCTTTGCATTGCTGCTGTCTACTGCCCACCTCGCTTTACAATCTCTGAAGGCCAATTCATGGACTTTTACAACTCTCTTGGAGATCGTTTCATAGCTGCAGGAGATTACAACGCCAAGCACACGCATTGGGGATCCCGCCTCGTGACCCCCAAAGGAAGACAACTGTATAACGCTCTCATCAATGTGAGAAATAAGCTGGACTACGTTTCCCCTGGTAGCCCCACCTATTGGCCAGCAGACCCCAGAAAGATACCTGATCTAATCGACTTTGCGGTGACAAAAAACATCCCACGCAATCTAATAAACGCCAAGGCCCTTCCGGACCTTTCTTCAGATCACTCGCCGCTGTTGATAACCTTCCTTCAAAGCCCAGAAACTACGAATCGCTCTCACAGGTTGACGTCGCACAGAACAAATTGGATGAAATACAAAAAGTATGTGAGTTCCCACATAGAGCTAGCCCCCCAGCTCAATACTGAAGCCGACATCGACTCCACCACCTCCGCTCTGGAAGAGGTACTTGTGACTGCAGCCAGGATCTCAACACCACAACAGAAGGATGTGCAAAAAATCAAATTTAAAACGAACCAGCAGATTGAACAGCTTTTCCAAGAAAAGAGGCGTCTGCGACGGGCGTGGCAAAACAATAGATCGCCATGCTCAAAGCAACGTCTAAATGAAGCCACACGCAAACTAAGCCGGGCCCTGAAGCAAGATGCCGAAAATGCACAATTAAGATATATTGAGAAACTCTCGCCAACCAGCACAAAGCATCCCTTATGGAGAGCTCACCCAAACTTAAGCTCTCCGACTGAAACCATTACCCCGATTAGAAAATCATCTGGTTGCTGGGCCCGCAGCGACAAAGACAGAGCCGAAACTTTTGCCTCACACCTCCAGGGCGTTTTCCACCCGAACCCTGCTGCAAATCCATTTAAACTACCGCAAATCCAAACTGAAACGGAATCTACTCCAGCCTCATTTTGTCCGAACGAGATCACGATCAGGGAACTAAAGCCGAATAAGGCTCCCGGCGATGAGCTAATCACCGAATTGTGATATTGAGGTCATCTGTTAAATCTTCAATGAGATCATAAGTCTCGGCCATTACCCAACAAAATGGAAACAAGAAAGGAAGCTAACTTCGGCACGCCGAAGTTTGTATACCCTTGCAGATTGGTTTCGATGTTTATATTATAGATTTAAATGCTGAAAACGCTTACAAAACAGAGTTTCATTACATTTTACCTATACTTATTATGTTAACAGTTTGACAGTTACAGTTTTACATTCCCAACTTTATTTATTTTATACAATTACCGATCGCTTCTATGGCAGCTATAAGATATAGTTGTCCGATTTTTATGAAATTTATACCAAAATTCTAGAATAATAAATAAAAAAGCTTATATCTTTGAGTAGATAAACAAACGTTGAAAAACAACGAAGCTATAATTTTTTTCCTATTTATTTCACGATCGTTCCTATGGCAACTATATCATATAGTCGTCCGATTTTCATAAAATTTTTACCAAAATTCTAAAATAATAAAAAATGGCCACATCTAAAAAATGGTGCAAAAATGTTGAAAAACAGCAAAGTTATAATTTTTTTTCTAAAAATATATCGAACATTTGTATGGCACCTATATGATATAGTCGCCCGATCCGGCCCGTTCCGACATATATAGCAGTGAGAGCATATAGAAGACTATATGCAAAGTTTCATTCAGATAGCTTTAAAACTGAGGGACTAGTTTGCGTAGAAACAGACAGACGGACAGATGTACAGACGGACAGACGGACAGACGGACATGGCTAGATCGACTCGTCTGTTGATGCTGATCAAGAATATATATACTTTATAGGGTCGGAAACGTCTCCTTCACTGGGTTGCAAACTTCTGACTGAAATTATAATACTCTCTGTATAAAAATCTATAAATTTAATGATACCGAAACCCGGAAAAGACCACACTATTCCGTCATCTTACCGACCAATAAGTCTACTATCATGCTTGTTCAAGCTATTTGAAAAATGCCTACTAAAGCGCATAATTCCTTATCTGGGAGCTCACAACATCATCCCAGCTCATCAATTTGGCTTCAGAGAAAAACATGGAACTATCGAGCAAGTTAAGAGAATAACATCAGAAATTCGCACAGCCTTCGAACATCGAGAATATTGCAGAGCGATATTTCTCCATAGTTCTCAAGGATTCGACCGCGTCTGGCTCAACGGCCTCATGCACAAAATTAAAACACTTTTGCCGCTATACACGCACAAATTACTTAAGTCGTATCTCTACAACATAGTCTTCGCAGTGAGGTGCAACTCAACAACATCCGGCACCTATTCAATCGAAGCTGGAGTCCCACAAGGTAGCGCACTTGGGCCTACCCTATTTGTCCTATACACAGCGGATATCCCCACAAGCGACAAGCTAACATTATCCACTTTCGCTGATGACACTGCGATCCTCAGCCGTTCCAGATGCCCAGTCCGTGCAACAGCCCAGCTCGCCAACCACCTCAAGGTAGTCGAGAAGTGGCTATCTGACTGGCGTATCAAAATAAATGAACAAAAGTGTAAGCACATAACGTTCACTCTCAACAGACAAACATGCTCCCCGCTCTACCTGAACAGCACACTGATCCCCGAAGTCAACGTGGTAACGTACCTGGGTCCTGCTCTACAAGGACCTGCTCTACAACTCCATACTAAAGCCAATATGGACGTATGGCTCCCAGCTCTGGGGGAACGCGTGCAGCACCAATCTAGACATCATACAGCGCGCCCAATCAAAAATCCTGAGAACTATCACTGGGGCACCATGGTATATTCGCAATGAAAACATCTACAGGGATCTCGGCATTCCTGCAGTTAAGAACGAAATAGAAAAACAAAAAGCGTCCTACAAGGAAAAACTCTCTGTCCATCCAAATCCTCTAGCAAAGGACTTGATACGAATTTCCAGAAGAAGCCGTCTACTACGCAACGACCTTCCAACGCAGCCATAATTAGTCAGGGCCATTTACTCTGTACCAGTCTACATGACTGCTAGTTAGGTAGTATTGTAAGATTTGATAAACTTATTGTTAGTCTCATAAATGAGAAGATTCAATAAATAAAAGCAAAGCATAAAAAAAAAAAAATGAAATAAAGATTTTTAATCTATCCTTATGAACTGTTTATTTCTTATGTTTAGGTATATTATTTGTTATTACTATGTTATCTCTATCTCCTATTTCCGTTACTACATACGGACCTGTGTATTTAGGATCTAACGTATGACCTGTCTCGTTTTTTAGTAAAACTAGGTCACCTATTGATATATCTATATCCCTTACTTTATGATCGTATAGTAGTTTATGTCTATTCTTATTTGCTTCTAACATAACTCTAGCTCTTTTATGAGCTACTTCTAATATATACTTACTCTCCTTAGCATAGTCATCTATATTATATAGTGCTTTTACGCTGTCTATGCTATTAAAAAAGTTTCGGTAAACTACTTGTTTTACCGAATACTAACTCATATGGACATTGAGTATGTGCCATAGAGGTGGTCGTGTTGAAACAAAAGACAAAATATTGGAGCCATACGTCCCAATCAGTTTTGTCAACCGATATGTAAGATCGTATATATTCATTAAATGTTCTATGACTTCTTTCTATTGTTCCAACTGTCTGATGGTGGTGTGCTGTAGATGTAATGTTTTTAATATTCAAATATTTGCACAAATCGTCTATAATTGAATTCTTATACTCTGTTCCCATGTCCGTAATGAACGTCTTCATTGGACCGTACTTTAGGATAAAAGATTCAAATATTGTTTTAGCTACAGTATTGGCATTTTTATTCGGAATAGGTATTGCAACTAAATACTTAGTTAGATCACATATTAAAGTGACTGCATACTCGTTACCATTTTCTGATTTTTTTCTTTGTCGAAAGCATTTATCGGTGTGTCTATAATTGTTAAAGGGGTCTTTGTATGTTTAGTTATTTTCGCTTTATGGCATTTTTGACATTTTCTTACGTACTCAGTTATATCCAGGGATCGTAACAGTTATAATTTTTATAATACAAATTATGAAATAAGAGTTATTTTACAATTATATAGAAAAAATAGGAAATTAATTCTTATTATTCAAGTTTTATAAAAAAGTTGTAGAATAATTATTATTTTTCAATTTGTATATAAAAGTTGAGTTATAACAATTATTTTCAATTTTTAAAATATTAATTGAAAATTAAAATTATTCTCCAATTTTTATTTTGAAAAATTGAAAATAATAGTTATGTGTCAATTTTTATTTTAAAAATTGAAAATAAAAATTGAATCGCAATAACTTTTCAACGGAGCGGTATATCTTAAAGATTGGCATATATAATTAATCTACGCTTCAATACCTTTCGTTTGATGTATATATTGTTATTGCTTATGCATAGCTTGTATAGTGAGTTTTGTTTCTAGCCATATGGAGAATACTTTGTAAAAGGTCATAATTTTGTTGGTCTTCATAACCATCTTCATCGTTTACGACCCCATATTGATTAAAGACCAACTGACTAGAAATTCCTGGGTAATTATCTCAGTATTCATGTTTGTTTGTGAAACGGTGAATTTTTTATTATATGCACTTATGTTCATGTACATATTTGTGTACATGCAATAACCACATCATTACTTTTCCAGTAATAGTGTCTTTTTACTTTGGCCAAAGGTTTTGATATGCCAGTATGACCTCCTTGAATTGGATCATCATGAAATGTAGACAAAGTTGCTTCTTTTTCTTTTAAATTTGTTATTTGGGTCACCGGGTTAAGTAGCGCAACTCTTAATGTTTTCAAGAATTTATTGCACATTAATTCGAAATTATCTATTGATATTTTATCAAAGATATTTTCCCATGGTGCCACTTTGAGTTGGCTGATTTTATTTATACCGGCTTGCATTTCAAGCCTTTGGAAATTGACCTAAATCGATAACTCGATAGTATATAAATCGCTAACATCATATCTTGCAATCATTTTTCTGCCATGTTTAAATAAACATAACGTATCTTTTATATGCATGGTCATCATTGTTTATGACGTCGTATACGTTGGGCTTAGAAGCTTTATTTAAAGATTGCATAGGCAATTCTTGTTCTTGGTTTTCCGCACGGAATTTTTGTCTACTGTGATATCTTGTAGTGACTTTCAATATATTTCCTGTAATATTTTGTAGATCCTTGGTGGTTCTCCTTCATAACGCATCTGCTACATAATTGTCTTTTTCCTTTAAATATTCGACTGTAAAGTCGTATTCTTCTAGTTCGAGCCTCATACATGTCAGTTTAGAACTTGGATTAGTCATTGAAAATAGATATACAAGGGGTCTGTGATCAGTTTAAATTACCAAATGTTTTCCATAAATATACGGTCGAAAATGTAATGTTGCCCAATGAATTGCAGCTAAATCCTTCTCAGTAGTACACTTGTTACTTTCACCTTTTGTAATGCTCTTGATGCGTATGCAATGGGAAGTTGGAGACCATTATGGTTTTGAGTTAAAACCGCTCCACATGCTTGCTTACTTGCATCTGTTATTATACAGAATTCTTTAGTGAAAACTTGATATTGTAGCGAGGTAGGTTCCATAAGTTTTGTTTTTAGATATTGAAATGCATTCTCTGGTCACACTTCCTCAGCAACGAAACACAAATTTGGCGTAATAAATCTTATTTTTATAGGTTAGGTTAGGTTAGGTTAGACCGGACGGCCCTCGAAGGGCCACACATAGGCCAATATGGCCCATAGCTATCCGGGGAAACTCCTGGATGGACCTAGAGACTATTTATGCGGGTTTCGAGATCCTTGAATATCAAGGTGTTTTTCGCAAAGGCAAGGAGTTCACCTGGCTTTCTCCTGGAGGCATCTTCTAGCGATGTCAGAACTGAAGAGCCTAGGTATCTCATTCTTGCCCTCGTTAGGGCCGGACATTTGCAAATGAGATGCTGCAAGGTTTCGGTTGCCTCGGATTCATCGCATTTCCGGCATTTGGCGTTGTCGGTAATACCCAGCTTGACTGCATGTGCAGCAGACAGGCAGTGACCTGTTAGAATACCCGCTAACCTTCTGCAGTCCTTCCGCAGAAGATGCAGCGCGTAGTATGTCAGTTTCTCGTTGTGCTCTTTGCACATGATTTTTGATATTCTGCAGGTTGCGGAATTACTCCTCCACCTGCTTTTTGCGCTTGCGTCAGCCCGTCTCTCTAGCTCGCTTTGAAGCGTTCTTAGGGAGATAGGGACGTTTTCTGTTCTTTCACACGCCAGTCCGACGCTTTCCTTTCCAAGTTCGTCAGCGGTTTCGTTACCGTCTATGCCTTGGTGGCTGGGAACCCAGTAGATCCTCACTGACTTAGTCGTGCTTAGGCTATCTAGTGACTCCCTGCTTGCCAGTACATTTTTGGAACTGACCGCTGATGATTGCATGGATCTTATTGCCGCTTGACTGTCTACAAACAAATTGACCGCCTCATGTGAACGGTTTAAGCTCTGCGCAAGCTCCGCTGCTTTCCTGATGGCGAATACTTCTGCCTGGAATATACTGCAGTAGCTTGGTAGCTTATACGACAGCCTCATTTCAGGGTCTGAACAGTATATGCCCGCTCCAACTCCTCCTTCCATCTTGGAGCCGTCGGTGTATATATTGAGGTGTTGAGCAGAGTCCTGGCCTGACTTCCAGTCATTTGGTCCCATGAATACTGTTGTGTTTACATCCGGGCACGTTCTGGGTATCATGTAGTCAGATGTACTGCTCATGTGTCGACCAATTGAACTGTGCCCGAAACCTTGTAGCGACCAGTTTCCTGATGCAACCAGACGTTGTGCCGCCTTTCCTGCTGTCAGTTGCGCTTGGATATCTAGGGGATATATACCGATTATGGTTTCGAGTGCTTTGGTGGGGGTTGACCTCAGCGCCCCTGATATGCAGAGCAGTGCCTGCCGCTGGGTTCTCTCCATAAGCTTATTATACGTTTTCTTCTCCGTGGCTTGCCACCTCACTAAGACTCCATACAGCAGAGTAGGACGCACCACCGATATGAAGACCCAATGCATTAGAGCGGGTGAGAGGCCCCATGTGCTGCTAAGCATCTTCTTGGATGCATATAGCGCTATGGTGGCCATTTTTATCCTCTCCACTACATTGGCTCTCCACGTCAGCTTGCTGTCAAGTACAATGCCGAGGTATTTGACTTGTGTTTTCGGGGTCAGCCTGGTTTTGTTAATTTTCGGGGGGATCCATTGCGGCACCTTGTATCTCTTGGTGAAGAGAATAAGGTCCGTCTTATCCGCATTGATATTGAGTCCTACCTTCTCCGCCCACTCACATATCTGCCTGAGTGTTGTTTCCATGATCGAACTGAGGGTCGATGGACAGACTCCCGAGATAATTATGCTTATGTCATCCGCATAAGCTGTTATCTTTGGTGCTTTCCTCTCGAATCTCTTGATTAGGTCGTCTACAACCAGATTCCATAGGAGGGGCGACAGAACCCCACCTTGCGGCGTGCCTCTGTGCGGCGCTCCTCTCACCATGGAAGCGGTGCCCCAATCTGATTGTACTCGCCGGCAAATTAGAACATTTTTTATCCACAAGTTGATAGCGGGGGACGAGTTGGTCGCTTCTAGGCGATCCAATATTGCGTCCGTGCTAACGTTGTTGAATCCCCCGGATATGTCCACGAACACTCCAAGTGCATACTCCTTATTGTTTAGGGCTCTCTCAATGGTGACTACCAACGAATGTAGTGCCGTCTCCACTAATTTCCCCTTCGTGTAGGCGTGCTGGTTGGTCGACAGTTGTCTCCCTACATCGTTCCTGATGTATAGGTCCAGCAGCGTTTTAAGTAGGAATGAGGTGAGGCTTATCGGTCTGTAATCCTTGGGGCTCACGTGGCTGCACTTTCCTGCTTTGGGCAGGAAGACAATCCGAGAGGTCCTCCATTGGATAGGGATATAGCCCGTGCTTAAACAAGCAGTATATATTGCGTAAAGCCATTGGGTGATCACCTCCTTGGTCACCTGCAGCATGGCTGGGAATATTCCATCTGGTCCTGGTGCTTTTATCCTCGCAAGGAGTCTATAGCCCAGTGGATTCTACTAGAGGATATCAGATCTTTTGGGAGATGCTCTACTCCAGTTGCTTCTTTAAGTTTGTTGCGTCGGAGTGAAAGGTCCTTATTCCACCAGGGTGGCCTGGTCCTCTTTCTCGTGTCCGATATAGGGCATGATGCGTGGTACGCATCCAGCAGTTCTTTGGAGGAGTCTAGGGACTTTTCTATGTCTTCCGCGGATTCTACTATGCCCGGAGAGATCGCGAGCCGTGTCACGATAGGGTTCAGATGGAGGATTTTTGCCAGGCCCTTATTTTTATAAATAAACCAACAAACTTCTAATTAAAAACCGTTCAGTGTGAAATAAAACAATAGTAATCAGAAACCTAAAGAATATGTCGACGTCCAACAAACGCTTGCGGAAGGACACTGGAGCCGCTGAGCGTCTCTCCGATGCCCCCTCGCCGCAGATGCTGGAGCTCATCAAGATACGGTTCCAGAAGCAATTGCTGGTCTAGTGAGGGAAGCTGAGATGCGTATTCTCAGTACCCTCTCGGAACGTCTGGATTCCATAGCGGGTGAGGTTAAGCAGACGTGCGTGCGGGTCTCTAATCTGGAGCGGGACGTATCTGATCTACGCTCGCAACGGGAACAGCTGTGTGTGCGTGTAGAACTCTTGCACCGGGAGGTCGCGGATATGCGTGCAATGAGAAAGAGAGTGGACACTGTAGAGGCTAAGCTCGCTGCTCAAAATTTAACCATCAATGCGTTTGATCTACGCATGCATGGCGTGCCCTACTCAGAGGGCGAGAACTTACGCACTTTATTCAACACACTATGCTTTTCACTTCACATCACTCCTCCGCCTCGAGTTCGGGACATTTTCCGGGCCCGTAAGTCGCAGAAAAGTAATGTGGACCCGGTCATCATCATAAAAATGGAAAACGCGCGTGAGAAAGCCATGCTGCTACGATCGACGGAAGCTTATCGGCGTGAATCAAAATCACAACTAAGCTTAAAGTTTGTGGGTATTGATTCTGATGCGCCAATTTACATAATTGAGCAACTTTTTCTATGTATTTTGTAAAACTGACTTTGCGATTCTAGAATTTTATTACTATGTCAGTAACGGATAATATAAGGGTCTCTACGACGGGTAGCATGATTCGAGTTTTATCTAATCATAAAAGGGGTATAAATGTTGTTCATATAAATGCACAGAGCCTATTTAATAAAATTGACGAGTTCAGGTTATTTTTTGTCCAGTCTAATGTTGATGTTATCTGAGTATCTGAGACCTGATTTACGTCAGATTTGTCTAATATTTTGATTGATTGTGAGGGTTGTGTTTTGTTTCGTTCAGATCGTGTTGGTCATGCTGGTGGTGTCGCTATATACATATGTTAAACGTACCTTTAACTGTAGGGACAAATGTAGGCAACCAATTGACAGCAAAATTGAATATATTTTTTTAAAAGTAGCCAACAAATTTCTATACAATAATGTGCTATTTGGTTGTATATATCGTCCAAATCGCACAATAGACTTTGATCCCCTTATGGAAGCTATTAGCGAATTATCAGCTTCATATGGTGACGTCATCCTAGCTGGAAACTAGTATATAGAATAGTAATATTCTAAGCGAAAGTCACTTACTAGATAGCTTTGAAGCGTTGGGGCTATATGCTGCCAATAAAATTACACCTACACATTTCAGCAACAACTGTGATACTCTTCTTGACCTTTTCTTCATTAATGACCCTAGAAAGATATTACTATATGACCAGGTCTTCGTACCAGTTTTCTCCAGACATGACCTAATTTTTATAACCTGTGATATAACTCTGGACGATACTGAAGAATCTTTTAGCTATAGAGACTTTAAGATTATTAAATATGCAGACCTTCAGCTTCAATATAATGCATTTGACTGGTGTCCCATATATCAATGTTCTACCGTAGAGTCTCAATTGAATGTTCTAAACAATAATTTAGGCTATATTTTTAATAAATGCGTACCAGTAAAGACTAGGGTGTCTAAACCGAGGCATAATCCTTGGTTTAACAACGAAATAAAAAAAACTTATTAATCAGAGGGATGTTGCCTATTTTAAGTGGAAACCCATAATTTTTGTATGCAGTACAAGGAAGCAAGATCGCTCGTCACCAAAAATATTAGGGCTGCTAAATGTGAACACTTCAAGTCAAAATTCAACATCCAACTTACTGGCTAACAAACTTGGCGAGAATTAAGTAAAGTAGGAATAGGGAGGGTTAAGCAGAGCGTTGATCGCAACGTCAATGTTGAAGAATTGTGTCGATCGTTCTCGCAAATTGATGTGCCTGAAGCTACATCTAACCAGTACCTTAATAATATAATTCACTGTGATAATAGTTTTAGCTTTGTGTGTGTTGATCAATGTGATGTCTTGGAGAGCATACTCAAGATAAAGTCTAATGCGGAAGGCTTAGACAATGTCAATCCTAAATTTATAAAAATATTGTTGGCCTTACTTCTCCCACATATTACACATATTTACAACTCTGCAATTACTACCTCCACGTTCCCATCATCCTGGAAAATAGCTAAAATAATCCCTGTGCTAAAACTGAATAAAGGCTATAGGCCAATTTCAATTCTTCCTTTTCTAGCCAAAGTGCTTGAAAACTTAATGTCCCAACAAATTCAGAAGTTCTTTGAAAGGAATTCGTTACTTTCACCAAAGCAGTCGGGTTTTCGGAAAAAGAGAAGTTGCGTGAGTGCAATAACAAATATCGTGGAAGACATTCGACAAAAACTTGACAATAATTGTGTGACTTTTTTAACCCTTCTTGACCATAGTAAAGCATTTGACACTGTCAATCACCATATTTTAAGTGCCAAACTAAAAAACCACTTTAATTTCTCGTGCACTGCAGTTCGATTTATAGAATCCTATCTTTGTGAAAGGCTACAAGCAGTGGTTGTAGATGCTAGGACTTCCGACTTCTGCCAACTCACACGTGGTGTTCCTCATGGATCAGTCTTGGGTCCATTGTTGTTTTCTATGTACGTGAATGATTTGCCCAGTCTCTTGTCTGATTGTGAAGTCCATTTATATGCAGACGATGTGCAAATATATGTTAGTAGTCCCATTAGGCAGTTAAATGTTTGTGTTAGTGTAAGTAATAATATGCTTAGTGTAATTCATAAGTGGGCAAGAGGGAATGGCTTGTGTATAAACCCTAGTATATCAAAGTGCATAGTAATTGCCAAAAAACCGATCGATACAACGAACATTCCAAATCTAGCAATCAATGGAACGCTGATTCAATTTGAGCAGAGTGCAGTAAACTTGGGATTTACATTTAGTAACAACCTTAGCTGGAGCAAACATATATCCAAAGCAACAGGGCGAACATACGGTATGCTGAGGAATCTGTCATATTCCAAGACATTCCTCCCGATCCAAATAAGGCTTTTAGTAGCCAGGGTAATTTTAATACCAACTATGTTTTATGGAGTGGAAGTATTTGGACACTGCGACACACGCGATATGCACAAGCTGGCTGTAGCTTTGAACTCAATTGTACGGTATGTCTTCAATCTAAAACGACTTGACCATGTATCACAATTGACTAATAAAATTCTTGATCTAAACTTGACCTCGTGGATTCGCTATAGGACTCTATTATATTTCCACAAAATTGTGATATCCCAAGAACCAACATACTTGATAAACTCAAATCTGCTACCTCAACTAGAACGAATAATTATATATGCCCAAGATATAATTCGCTTTGCTCGAATAGGCAATTCTTTACTAATGCTATCCGTCTGTAGATATAAGACAATTAGGGCCGCAACTCAGTTTAAATCTCAAATTAAAGAATATTTAAGGTAATATGTGATGTAAGAATACAACAATTTTTAACTAGAAGACATGTAGTAATACGTTATAGATATAAGTTAATATGTGTTAAAATTAACTATATACTATTTCAAAATCTGTGTGACTAGCGCTACAATTATAAGTGTAAACTTGCTGTGCTATTATAATAATATAATAAATAAATTTTCACAATCATCCGTCCATTTAAAAGGAACATTCTTTTTAAATAATCTTGTTATGTGCCGTGAATAGTCAGCGAAATTTTTTATAAAACGTCTGTAATAGTTACAGAACGCGACGAAATGTCTAGCACTGTCCGCGTCGTGCGGAACTGGGTAATTATTGATGACGTCATATTTCTTGTCATCTGGAAGTATTCCTTTATCTGTGCATTTATGACCTAGAAAAGTCACTTCATGCATAAAAAATGAGCATTTTTCTGGATGTAACTTTAGGTTGTATTTCCTACATTTCTCAAAAACATCTGTTAAGTTCTTAAGCATATGTTTTTCGGAACAACCTATTACTATTAAGTCATCCATGTAAAGGAATGCTTGAGAAGGTTCTAGTCCAGAGAATGCAATAGTCATCATTCTCTGAAACGAATTTGGAGCCCTTTTTTAATCCGAAAGGTAATCGCGTGAAGCGATATGAGCCATTGCTCGTTGAAAAAGACGTTATATCTCTTGAATTTTTTTTCTAGTTCAATTTAATGAAATCCTGACATTAAGTCAAGGCAGGAAAAGTATTTAGCTCGACATAGTTGATCTAAAATATCATCAAATCTAGGTAATGGGAATTTATCGGATAGTAATTTTTTATTAATCTGACGATAGTCAATTACTAATCGCCATTTCTTTAAATTGGACCCGGGGGATGATTTCTTAGGAACAAGTAACAGAGGGCTATTATATTCGGAAATGGATGGTTCGACAATCCCGTCAGAGATTAATTTTCCGACTTGCTTTTGTATTTCATTCATCTGACTATGAGGGCTTCGATAATTCTTTATATAGACTGGTTCATCATTGGTAAATTAATTGGAAATTTCAAATTATTGGGTCTAATTATAAGCCAATCTTCAGATGGCTTGAAGTCTAATTGACAGTTGTATTTTTTAATAAAGTCGATGTTTAATATTCCGTCGCATGGAATAGGGAAAGGTGAATTTACGATATGAAAATCGTGTGGAATTATGTATTTAGTCGTTTGTATCTCAATAGAAACTAAACCTTAAGATTTGGTTATTTCTTGACGTATGCCTTTTATGACTATTATGTAATCATCTTGAATTTTTTGGAAGTTATCCGAAGTTTCTTTTAAAATTGAAATGTCTGCACCTGTATCTATTAAAAAGATAAGTTATTTCCATTGAAAAATGGAACAAATATATTTTGGCTGAGATTAATAGTGTGAACTCTTGCTTCGTCTAATGCTGAATATTTAAAGGGTTTTGGGAGTTTTCTGCAGGGATCGTAACAGTTGTAATTTTTATAATATAAATTATAAAATAAGAGTTATTTTACAATTATATAGAAACAAGAAAGGAAGCTAACTTCGGCACGCCGAAGTTTGTATACCCTTGCATATTGGTATTGATATTTATATTATAAATTTAAATGCTGAAAACACACACAAAACAGAGTTTCATTACATTTTACCTATACTTATTATGTTTACAGTTTGACAGTTACAGTTTTACATTCCCAGCTTTACATTTTCTCTACATTTACCGATTGTTTATATGGCAGCTATATGATATAGTTGTCCGATTTTCATAAAATGTATACCAAAATTCTATAATTATAAGTAAAGCTCATATCTCAGAGTAGATTAAAATAAGTTGAAAAACAACGAAGTTATAATTTTTTCTATTACTTTCCCTATCGTTCCTATGGCAGCTTTAAGATATAGTCGTCCGATTTTCATAAAATTTATACCAAAATTTTGAAATAATACCAGAAGCTTATGTGTTAAAGTAGATTAAAATACGTTGAAAAACAACGAAGTTATAATTTTTTTCCTATTAATTTTCCGATCGTTCCTATGGCAGCTATAAGATATAGTCGTCCGATTTTCATAAAATTTGTACCAAAATTCTGGAAAAATCAAAAATGGCCATATCTCAAAAATAATGCAAAAATATTGAAAAACACCCAAGTTATAATTTTTTTTCTAAAAATTTATCAAACATTTGTATGGCAGCTATATGATATAGTCTTCGGATCCGGCCCGTTCCGACATATATAGCAGTGAGAGTATATAGAAGACTATATACAAAGTTTCATTCAGATAGCTTTAAAACTGAGGGACTATTTTGCGTAGAAACGGACAGACGGACGGACAGACGGACATGGCTAGATCGACTCGGCTGTTGATGCTGATCAAGAATATATATACTTTATAAGGTCGGAAACGTCTCTGTCACTGCGTTTCAAACTTCTGACTAAAATTATAATACCCTGCAAGGGTATAAAAATAGGAAATTAATTCTTATTATGTAAGTTTTATAAAAAAGTTGTAGAATAATTATTATTTTTCAATTTGTATATAAAAGTTGAGTTATAACAATTATTTTCAATTTTTAAAATAATAATTGAAAATTAAAATTATTCTCCAATTTTTATTTTAAAAATTGAAAATAACAGTTACGTGTCAATTTTTATTTTAAAAATTGAATCGCAATAACTTTTCAAATGGAGCGGTATATCTTTGTTTACGCCAGGAGGCCCCTGCGCCCCCTCTGCCCACCGAGCGTCCAAAAGCTTAAGCGCTCCCAGCTTAGCAACGCTCGCCCGCTCTCCGCTCCTCGGTATTACCGATCGCACGCTCCCGGGTTCCCGATCGTCCCTCGCTTCTAGGGACGGCTACGCCGCTCTAATTCACGGTTCTCCCGCTCTCCCGCTCTCGCGCCGTTAAGCTGGGCTTCTCGGCCGGCAACGGGCCCTTAGGCTAAGCTAAGTTTAGTTCCAATACGAATGTCAATAAATGCATGCAAAGGGCGCTCCATGCCAACGTCATTTTTCGACCCCCGAATTTCTGGACTTTTTTTCTGCGTTTTTCTACTTCGTGGGATAAACTTTTATTGATCCTTTTGCGGAGGATTTACCAGCCACCCCACTTCTAAACATGGTCCTTCGAGCCGGATAAGGATATCGTCCTGGAATCCTTTTTTCCCAGCAGCTTTGGTGGTGCCGCCGCAGAAAAGATAAGTAAAAAGTTTCCTCCCGTCTCTAATTGCCGGTCGTCAACAGTTGTCCGAAATTTAAATTTCGCTCAACCTGCGGACGGTTTTTTTTGTCAACTCCTAGTCCGAGTTTTCCGACACCGCGGCAATTAGATAACTTGAAAATCATATCAAATCCAATTTTCCCCACTTCCATTTGCCTGAACTTCGTTCTGCAACGGCATAATTATCGCCGTTTTTTCTTCCACTTCTTCGGCCCGTTGTACATTTCTCCGTACATACGTCCCTATATTCGGCCGTACATCAACGAATAAAACGGTCTTGACATACGCACATACATACGTATGTAAATCGGCGCGCATTACTCCGCGAGTTGGTTGGTCACTTACTTAGAGTGGTAATTGACATCCTCAACCTTCAGCCGAACAATATATTCAAAAAAAAAGAATATAACTAGTGAACGTGTGTTTCAAGTCGAGCGCCGCGGCAGTGAAAATTCTACAGTGAATATTTCGTGTTGCCTAATTCGGCCCCCTACCCGAGATTTTATTCTCATATGTATATTCGGTCACTGTGTGTTTCCCGCCGCCTCGATATTTTCTTGAACACAATTCCTTCAACTTCAAATATTACAGTCCACTCCTCTACGCTCTACTGTACGTATTATACATGCCAATATATAAATATATTTTCGGCCTCCAATATTTTTTGTACGCCCTCACAACTCCAGTCCAGTTCTCAGGTTTCCACTGTACAAAATATATTTTCTGCCTTCAATATTTTTTGTACGCCCTCAGCAGTTATCGGGTTTCCACTGTACAAAATAAAGACAACTTTTCCATACATATTTTGCATGCTCATACAATTACATACGTATTTATATTTTCTGCCTTACATACAGGAATTAAATAACCATCAAACAATAACAAAAATAACCAAGATTTTATTTCTCCACATCCACACAACCGCCGCAGCAGACGTGTTGTTATTGCTGTTGTTCCTCGAGTTCCGTTTTGGTCTCTCTCCTGAGCTCTTCACTTAGGCTGTGTTTTGCCGACGGCTTTCCTTAAACCAAACTTCGATTTATGGTTGTTTTTCGGACCCCCGCGCTAACCGCCGCATCAGCCGTGCTGTTGTTGTTTCGGTTTCTTTGCCTTGCGTCTCTCATAGGCGCCTCACTTATGCACTGATTTGCCGACGGCCTAGCCCAGTGAGTTTTTCCCCGAGTCAAAGCCAAGGTTTCTTTTTAATTCCGCCCTTCCGGCTCCGTAATAATTACGTGCAATTACTTAAATAATTCACATTAATTATTTCCGACATTTAATTAATTAGTTTTTTTTGTTGTCACGGATTATAATTAATAAATTAAAAAAAGCGACAAGTCCGTCGATTCTGGTCCCGTTCCTTCGCCAAGACTCACTCAGTCGGTTTCCAAAATGGCTCAAAATGCCCTAGACATCGCCCTGCGAAAGTTCATTTCGACGACAGCCCGTGTTAGCCAATTCGAAGCTAACATCCACATTCCGAGCGCTCCTAAACGGAGAGGTTTCCCCCCGCCATGGGCAGAGTCCATCGGGACCAAATCCGTGCCCTGTGGGACAAGGTGGAGAAAAGCTATGAAAGCTGCTCCGATCTTCTTTCCGTGTCCTCCGACAGTACAGCCACCGCCACTGAGCTTGAATCCAAGTACAGTGAGTGCTACTCCGTATATTCGAGGTGTCTTGTACAGCTGCAGGAAATTATCGACAAGGTCGCCTCCCAGTCCACTCAGGCTTCCGTCAGTGTCCAACCACTTCCTTCTACGGGTTGTCGCCTGCCACCAGTGGACACAGAGGTCTTCACAGGCGATTATCTTCGGTGGCCCACCTTCCGGGACCTCTTCACGGCGATTTACATTAATAATTCCCGACTTACGCCTGTGGAGAGGTTGTTCCACCTACTTTCCAAGACGAGTGGCGATGCGCATGCGATCGTTTCCAAGGCCCCTCTGACCAACGAGGGTTTCATCTCAGCATGGAGAAGCCTTTCCGACCGATCTGAAAATAAGCGATTGTTAGTCAACAGTCAGTTAAAGATTCTTTTTAACATCCAGGCTGTTCCTCAAGAATCCGGAGTCGCTCTAAAAGAGCTCCAAGGCACAATTCAAAGTTGTTTGACCGCGTTACAAATGTCCTCCATTTAAGTCGAGGCGTGGGACTGCCTTCTTGTGTTTATGGTCTCCTCAAAGCTTCCCAAAATTACGCTTTCCTTGTGGGAGCAATCAATTCGCAATAAAGCCGAAAATCCAACCTGGAAGGAGTTGGACGCATTTCTGACTGAGCGCCATCGCACTTTGGAGGCCATCGACGACGTCAGACCTAGCGGCTCTGGGCATCTTCCGCCAAAGTCATCAAATGCTAATCCACCGGTGCGTAGGCTCGACTCACACGAAGTTAGGGTGGCTCCAACACCGAGAAGGTGTAATCTATGTTCCAGAGAGGACCACCCTATCCGTATATGTCCGTTTTTCCTGGACATGAATGTTAATGTGCGGACAAACTTCATCCGAAGAAAGCAACTCTGCTTAAATTGTTTTTCGCGAAGGCACCAGCAACGGGACTGTACTAGTGCCCATTCCTGCTTTACGTGCCACAGCCGGCATCACACTCTGCTGCACCGCAACAACCCTGCGGCTACCGTTCCAAGACCCTCCGCTCCATCTAGTCCTCGACCTGCACCCATCCAAAGGGTTTCCTCGTTCTCCACCCGAGTGACCACTTCTGCCGATTCCTCCAATTACTGGGTTCCGTACGACGACAGCAAGAGCAGGCGTTCCCGAGGTATTTTATCCTACCAATGCCGAGTCTGCCAAGGGAACCATCCGCTCCGGAAGTGCCAACAGTTCCTCAAACTCTGCGCTGAGAAGAGGCTCCGAGCGGTTCTCGACCACCGCTATTGTTCCAACTGTTTGGCCCACGAACATTCCGAGGGAACCTGCCGCAGCGGTGACCGATGCAAGACGTGCAATCAGCACCACCACACTCTCCTGCATCCGCATGACCGTCCAGAGCATCCACTCCGCTCGCAGCATCGGTCACCCCCAAACTTCTAGTTCGCATTTACTTGACCATCACTCATCTCCATGTCATCTTCTTTCATCCAGATAACTTGCGAGGGCTTCCACACACCGCGATCGCTCTGGAAGGCAGACGTACTCGAGGTTCTTAGTCCTACCGTTGCCGAGTCTGCCATCCTGGTTCATCCGCTACGGAAAGGTCGACGTCTTCTAGCGCTCAGTACCGATCAGCTTCGATGCGTCCTGTTCACGGCATTCAACGCCTCCGCCTTGTTCAGCAAGCTCCTTACGACAAGTTTTCGCCTCTCCATGGCAATCATCCGCCTCTCCTTGGCACTCATCCGTCCTTCATCGCTACTCGTCGCTCCAGCATCAACGATCTACGTAGCGCTCTGACGCCCCTCCATACTATCGTCCTGTACGGGTTTATTGCAACCCGAGTGATTGCAAGGGGGGGGAGAATGTTTACGCCAGGAGGCCCCTGCTCCCCCTCTGGCCACCGAGCGTCCAAAAGCTTAAGCGCTCCCAGCTTAGCAACGCTCGCCCGCTCTCCGCTCCTCGGTATTACCGATCGCACGCTCCCGTGTTCCCGATCGTCGCTCGCTTCTAGGGACGGCTACGCCGCTCTAGTTCACTGTTCTCCCGCTCTCCCGCTCTCGCGCCGTTAAGCTGGGCTTCTCGGCCGGCAGCGGGCCCTTAGGCTAAGCTAAGTTCAGTACCGAATCGACTGCGAAAATATATGTATGCTACGGGCACTCCGCCGACGTCATTTTTCGACCCCCGAATTTCTGGACCTTTTTTCTGCGTTTTTCTACTTCGTGGGATAAACGTTTATTGATCCTTTTGCGGAGGATTTACCAGCCACCCCACCTCTAAACAATCTTAAAGATTGACATATATAATTAATCTACCCTTCAATACCTTTCGTTTGATGTAAATGTTAAATTGACCGGTGCTGTTGCCAAGGTATTTTAGTATCCTTGTTTGTTTGGGGGATCTAATAAGCATTACGTATACGCATATTTTTATGCATAAGCAATAACCACAATATATACATCAAACGAAAGGTATTGAAGCGTAGATTAATTATATATGCCAATCTTTAAGATATACCGCTCCGTTGAAAAGTTATTGCGATTCCATTTTTATTTTCAATTTTTAAAATAAAAAATTGCAGAATAATTTTAATTTTCAATTATTATTTTAAAAATTGAAAATAACTGTTATAACTCAACTTTTATATACAAATTGAAAAATAATAATTATTCTACAACTTTTTTATTAAAATTTAAAAATAAGAGTTAAAGCGCAATTAAAAAATAAAAATTGGTTATAAAAGTTTATTTGATTTTTGTGAACTCCTTCAAAAATTATGGTATACCTAAATATTTCATCTTTCCAGCTCAAATTTAACTGTAGTAGTAACTTTTATTTTACTCATAACTCTTATTTGCGATCCCTGGTTTTCTGATGTACAGGGTGACAATAAATAACCCGGACAAACATTTTTGATCATAACTTTTTAAGGAACTGTATTTGAGAAAAAATGCTGATACACAACTATTAAATAGGTATTGTGTTAACATATATTCAGCCGGCTTCGAAGTGGCTTCATTGGGCTGCGATGCAGAGCCCTTAACGTTTCTGGAAATTTAGCGCAATGGGCCGCAGGTCACCTTCCGATAATCGATCCCTTTCTTGGAGCAATGATTGCTTCAGCGCCTCCAAACATGCCCTGGACTCCAAAATAGACCACACACTGTAGTCCATTGGATTAAGATCTGGCGAGTAAGGTGGCCATTCACTGGATATGATAAAGTCCGGAAAATTGGTTTGCACCAGTCCTGAGTCAATTTGGCTCTATGGGCTGGCGCTGAATCCTGTTGAAACGTCCACTCCGTATCACCGAAGTGCTGCTGGGCCCAAGGAAGCACTACAGTTTCCAAAATGTCCCGGCGGTACACTTCCTGATTGATTTTGACCCCTTGATCGATGAAAATAAGGGGTGTTTTGCCGGTGGCGCATATTCCACCCCAAACCATTAAAGACTGCTCACATTGACGGCGCTCGATTATTGCAGAGGTACCTGGACCTTCAGCCGACCAGCTTCTGTCATTTTGGTGATTGTGCGCCTGTTGGATTGTGAATATCTTCTCGACCGTGAAGAGAATACGCTCTCATTTTTGACCTGCGGCCCGACGCTTTAGCTGACGGCATCTTTGGAGTCTCACGCGCTTATTGCCATCCGTAAGAAGCTGCACTTTTTGGAGCTTGTAGGGCTTGAGATTAAGTTAATTTTTTGCAATCAACCGAACACTTTCTCGATTCACTCCGATTTCACGTGCTATTTTTCTGACCGAGACTCTGCAATTCCGAATGATTCGCTTTTTCACGATCTGGCGAATTCTGGAAGTTTTAGCGGTGCATGGTCTGCCTCGTCCAGGACTGTCACCTTCATGGCCAAGCTCATTAAATCGCCGGATAGCGTCAGAGACCGTTTGTTTTTGTATGCCAAGCAAACGAACAATGTCGCATTGGCGATTTCCTTGTTGAAACAGTTTTAAAATTGCACAACGATTGTTAGACATCCCGAAACAAATATCAAATTGATGGAAATCACAAAAATGTAAATATATTTGTTTCAGAAAAGTACAAGCTATCTATAAATGCATTTATTTAAGGGCTTCATCATAACACATTAATAATGGATTGCTTCAAAATTTGTCCGGGTTATTTATTGTCACCCTGTATTTTGGGTAACTCTGACAATGCCTTGGCTATTACTATTGTTGCCTCGGTTCGAGTTACCACGGCCTCTATAGTTTCCTCATCTGCTCTATCTCTTGTGTGTATTGGTTGGCAGTTTTATTGCGTTGCTGAAGGCTCATCAGCTTTGCCGAAAGTACCTCTACAGTTTCGCCTTTGACGTTGCCTCTCAGCCTGGAAATCACTCCAGTAATTGTTGTTTCATTACCGATTAGATTTCTGGCAACACCTTTTAGATTTGTTTTAATGATGGCAACAGCTAATGCTTCGTGCTCGCCTTTTATTGATTCTACTATTTCTAAAGCATCAAGGAAACTCGCTAAATTTTTAACCTTAACATCAAAAACTGATATAAGCTTGGATGCTGTATTAATAAAATCAATATTAGTTTGTGCCATTGTAACAGGATTGATTATTTTATACTCTATTACGCTTGAAGTGTCCGAATCCGTGGAATTATCCAGATCAGTGTATACCGTTGGAACAGTAAGATTATTCAAATCTTCCTCTTCTATTTTGGGGTCTACCTCGATAGGCCCTTCTAAGTCTGATTCGTTTGGGTCTGGCGTGTCATGGCAGTGTTAAGGACGGTCGGTACCGATAATTCCAATATTTCGACATACTTCCTAACCGTGTTCTTTTGAATAGGCCTGTTCTGAGTTAGTGATTTGTATGACTTGTCAAAATTAGTTTTTATAATATTTACTAGCAGACCCGACCCGCTTTGCTGGGCCCGAACTAATTATATTTGACCAGGCAAACACTGTTTTGTCATGTATATTATTTGTAGGAAACAATAGAAAAACAATGAGCATATTACAGAGTTGTCAGTAAATAAAATATTAAACCTTGAACAGTAATGTTTATATATAAAAATCTCCTGTCACTATGTTTGTTCGCTATAGACTCCTAAACCGCTTCCTCTGCTTGTTCAATAAAATTATACTGGCACCGAGTCGTTACGCGCTCTTCACAATTACCCATAAAATATATTTGAAGAAATTTCGGATTATCATCAGGCATTGGCAACAATGATCCAATTTTGTGGTACACCTTGCATTTTGAATGTAGTTTCAGAATTACGTCCATCGGATGCAAGATCACAAATTTAAGTGGCCCCAAATGACGTCATTTGGAAGCAAGAATTAAATTTGCCTATTTTACGCAAAAATAATTTTGAGTCATTTGAATATTCAGCAAGAAGGGATAATAAAGGTTCTGGCGGAGCAGGTAGAGAGCACGACTTTTCCTGATGCCCAGAACATACCGGCAGTTTCATTCCAAAATTTAAACGCCTGACAATATTGACATACTTTGTCCTTTCCACCGATAGCAATCTTTGAATGCGCAGAGTAGTTAATATCTGGTGCATATTTAAAAGCAAGACGAACGAATGATGTACGAACTAATGAACTATATCTATGTTTCTATCTCGAGCCGCCCTGATTCTCGTAATATTCCACTGCAGACGTTTGCTACGCTGTCCCTGGGATTCTTGTGCACGACCTTCTGCTGTCCTAATTCTTTGAGCTCTGTTCGGCTGGGGGGAAACTTCTCACTTCCGAAAGCACACACTATTAAAACACTTCCGCGCCGCAGTCGTAAAACACCAAAGAAAAATCACCACCAAGGAAAAGAGTAGTAGGCCGGGGGGGCGTGGTTATTTTCAATATTAAAAGAGTGGACTTGGTCCGCTTTATTTGACATAAGCTCCTGACCTGAACAAGCTCTATTTCTTGTATTGACTTGTTCAAGCAACTGATGAGCTTCTTTCGTCTGCGTCGTGCCACTCTGCTGCTTACGTTGTTGAGATTCGATCTTTTCGGTAGCATTTTACTGAAAATAATATCTTACCTTCTTAATGTATTTAAAATGAGAATTAGAGACTCACCACTTATAAACGCAAAACAATAATTATTAATGTCAAATGACAATAATAGAAAAAACAATCTGACGAAATGCGATTTATTGAAATAATTTCTTACAAAATATGTAATACGTGAAGAACCGCTCGACCAATTTTGTGCAAGCTCATCAACAAAATAGCCCGAGCAAAGCATAGAGATTTGGTTAAATAAGCACACTAAATTTCATGAGAATCGGTAAAGTCGTTTCGGAGGAGTGCATAAAAAAAGAAGATTCCTCCTTGTCCTGCCGAAACTGCCATGATGTAAAAGATCTAAGCTATCCTATCTCTTAAGTTGAACCAAACTGCATAAGCACACTAAATTTCATGAGAATCGGTAAAGCCGTTTCGGAGGAGTGCATAAAAAAAGAAGATTCCTCCTTGTCCTGCCGAAACTGCCATGATGTAAAAGATCTAAGCTATCCTATCTCTCAAGTTGAACCAAACTGCATAAGCACACTAAATTTCATGAGAATCGGTAAAGCCGTTTCGGAGGAGTGCATAAAAAAAGAAGATTCCTCCTTGTCCTGCCGAAACTGCCATGATGTAAAAGATCTAAGCTATTCTATCTCTCAAGTTGAACCAAACTGCATATTGCCTGCAAATTTGAACGAAATCTGTTAATACTGGCATGACACTGCCGCATTAATTAGAGACTTCATTAAAGATTTGACAGCGCTATAGAGTTTTACACAAGTGCGAGCAAGACGACTATATGGCGCTCTAATGCATTACAATAATGCATTAGCTACTTCATTGGCGCGATAATCGATAGATCTACATAAAAATACTAGATACTCGATAACAAAATACGGGTTTAATGAAGAAAATTGTAATTGAAATATGTATTAGCCAGCTCATTGACAGTATGGTCTCACAATGAGAATTTTATTTTTATATCATTTCGCTTGTTTTTTGAACTGAAAATATATTAGAAAATTAGCAAAAATAATATGTTTTGCGGTAGCAAGGTTCTTGCGCTGTAAAATTAATTAAAATGACTTTTTTTGTAATAATTAAAAAAATTTTAAGCATTATAGGTTAAAAACATAAATTTAAAGGATTCTGCATTTATTTATGCAATAATACTTCGACGAGGAATTCAGAAATTCATAATAATACGCCGCGAAAGGCGGCCGTTTTTTTGTTTACCTTTTACGGCCGGTGTGACCGTAGTCGTATTACCAAAATAATCCAAGCAAAATTCAAGCAAAATTACACAAAATTACACATATAGTTGACTCTTTCAAGGTTCTAATGAAGTAGCTAATTAATGTATCATATGGGCATAAGCGGTTTAGGAGTCTATAGCGACCTCACTATGTTTGGTGAGAGAGATATATTATATATTAAGATTTCCTTGTACAAGTCGTTCCATTCCATTATTTATTCAGGCTCCTACATTAGTTTCTTTAATTGCCTAGGTTAGCCATACTTGTGTAAAAGACTGTGTTGAAATATATATTTTTATATATTTTTTTAATTTTTTATTTCATTTTGTCAAATTTTAATTCTTAAACATATGTGTTTAATCACTGTAGTTAGTGCTCTTTTCTTTTTGCTGCTCAAATTTTATCCAGGTCATTTCCCCGGCTAATATATTTCTTCTTCAGGCATTTATTATGCAGCCTATAAATTTTATAAAAGATGACAACAATGATTATTAAGTGTATATTTACCCAATATAGATCGATGTTTTTCGATTCTACTTTGTTAATGACATTCGCAGTGGAATCCACTGTTTTTATGTCTAGAGTCATTTTTCTGGGGTTTGCATATACTTTTACTTTATGTGTATTATTGAAATTATTCTGGTCTTCTATTGAAAATTTACTTATCGCATTATTGCGTATTTAAATTAACAATCTTCCTACCTAGATTTTTGTATAGCTTTACAGGCTACACGTCTAATCGGGCAGAAAAAGTTCCGCTCAATTTTACAAAATATTATATTATATAAAAAAAATGTGCATCGTAGTGCACTCAAAAAAATTATGCAAAGAAAAAAATTTGTTTTCAGCTTGTTTGATTTTTCTTCCTTCCTTCTACGTCAGCTGGTCGTCGCCGGTTTGGCTTGCTGACGTTCCCTCGAAGGCGCAGGTGGCGGTCGTGCCTCCCACGCTTACTGTCTGCTGCTGCTGTTTTGGGCCTATGGGCTCAGGCGGTACCGGTACCGGTCTTCGCACAGGTTTATTTTTATGTTGGGGCACCGGTGCTGGCTGCACAGGTCTTCGGCTTTATGCATGCGGCAGAGTTGAGAGGTCCGGGGCAGTCGGTCGGGCAGACTTGTGGTTGTTTCGGCAGTGGCTTGGGTAGTGGAGGTTTAGTTTTCTGTTTGTTTATTTGTTTCACAACTGAGTGAGTTGTGATTTTAGCTCTGATTTTAAAAAATCAAGCTCAGTTTGTAACTTCTGAGCTGTGGATTTTTTGTAAACAATACCCACTTTAAATGGGATATTCTTTTTTGTATTATATTCTTTACTCCAGCCCGTCCCATCCCACTCTACTCACTCAGATTTTTATTTTGTTACGTGTCCTTTTTTTTTGTTGATAATTTCTCCACGATGTCCTCTTTTGCTGTTAGCTGCGGTGAATTCTTGCTGATGACCTTTCCCTTAGTTCGCCTTGAACAAAAGGACGTCTTGTGTTCCCACGAAGAAATGAATGAGATTCCCTGGTTTGGTTGTCACTGAGGGTCCGAATTTAAATCCAACGATGCACTGCCAATTTGGATTGTATTCATCGTTGAAGTAAGTTTTTATACACTCCGCTATTTCCCGTTCAGTATCATTCGAGTCGAATGCAGTTCTCGCGATTTTGATTGCTTCCATCTGCATATCATCAGGCATATCCGACTGCCATATCCCTGTTTTTAGGCGAGACATATAATATTTTTCCTCAGATCCTTAGGTATCCTTTGTCACGGTCGCCATAACGTGAGGTCCTTCCGCACTTCCCAAGTTCATATAATAGAGTTCTTTGTTTAGTTTTTATATTTGGAGTTTTTATTGATTTCTTCGGGGCAGCAGTGGTGCCGCTCCAGCGATTGGATCGTCTCTGTATTTAACAATATTCTTTAAGTCTAATTAAAGTTAAGTCTCTTAGCTGCGCTGCTCGCAGGCGGCGGCAGAGAGACGGCTATGTGCCTATATACTTATGTATAAAGGAATGTACTTATGTACATTGGCTATGCGCTCTGAAGTGGAGGCGCGAGAGATATGCAAATTAATATAAGTAATATTCCAATTTGTGTAAATTGTTTATATTGCAGAGCCGGCTAGCTATGCCTCTGTGGCAGGGGTAGAGCCGGCTGGTTGGGTAGTGGTGACCGCCAAGGTTGGCAGCCACTGGAGAGTCGGGTGGTCGCTTCGACCTCCTTCCTCAATTGATTGTCTGGGCCGGCAGTAGGTTACTGCCGCTGGTTGGATATTCGTGGCGGGGGGTCGGCGGAAGGTTACTGCCGCTGGTGGCCCTCGTCGCTGTAGATCCCAAGGGATGGTCGTACTGCTCCTATGTTGAGATAGTGAGAATACGGTGGAAGGATGACTGTCCTTCGATACCGCTGGCCTAGTGACTCAGTCAGTATAATAATTAATAAGAGAGTTAACGGCTAAGTGCCGGAGTTTCATAAGTGAGAGCTGGTGCTCTTGATTTATTGAATATCAAATGTGAACTGAACTTAAAAGCTAACAAAAGTGAATATCATAGCGGCCACTCCAATGGGCAGTGCGCTTGCCGGCTATGCATGAGCTTCCGGCCAGACGCTGTGTCAGCAGTTTGGCCGGAGCGAGCTTTCGGGCGGAGGGTCATTGCCGTTGCCCGGCTGAGTTAGTTAACTACTCCCCCCTCAGGAACAAGGCCGCCCTCGGCCGACCCTATTTGGGCAATCATCTCTGTTATCTGGGCTGCAGATCTCCTGGCCTGGATGACTCGCCGATAGGTCAAGCCGACGCAGATCAACGCGCAGCATATGGCTCCTGCCACTAGTACTATCTGATGTGAACGATAGTCGTTGATATTCTCCCCGAATCTCTTAATATGCTCCAGGTTACGCTCACTCAAGCGGTGAAGGTAAGGAAGACTGAGGATGTTGTGCTCCATCGTAATATTCAAGGAGGGCGAGCTGGCTACTCCTGGGACCCTTTTCTGGGCGTTGTTGCGGTTGACATAACGGGTTTCATTTACAGTGGCATTCTCGGTGAATGTAATGAGATGCGTGCCTCGTATATGGATGTAGGTGCCATTATCCACACTTATACGTGCCGGACGATCATTTACAATTATGATGCCTTCATCTACGCGAGTGACTGGGTGTAGATCGCTGTGCTGGATGTCACAGTGCGCTATGCCCCCAGCATGGAGCACTTGTGCGCACGACCTTCTTAGCGCCAGCTGGCAAAACGTGGCCCCTGTTGTTGTGGAGCAATTGTTGACCGTGTGGATTTCTCTGGGCTCTTCTATCCATATATCTTCTAGGTCTGCATGATCTAGTATATTGGGGCTAACGATGTTGGCTTTGGCAAGAGCTATTGCTAGTAATTCTTTCTGCAGCTCCATACTAATCATTCTATTTGAGGATAATAGCATCTCATAAAAATGCCCCGAGTCGATTTGGGCTCGCTTGGCCGACCACAGAAGTTGGTTGACGGTGTTAGTGATATTATTAATCTGATCCTGTACTTTATTATTTATATTTATCTGCCTATTGTTTGCATTTATTAATTGAAATTCATTAAGTTTAACTTTTTCAAAATCCTCTGCAACTGGCGTTCCCGCCACTACCTTTAATGCTGCCCCTAGGAAATCTAAGCTCCTAGCTACTCTATGATGGATGCTCAACGAATCGAGCAGGTCACGCAGGTGAGCTACATCGACACTCAAAAGTTTTTGCATATGTGACTGGGGAAACATGCTAATCATGCTACCCGTTTCTTCCACCACGCGCCTATACTCCGAGAGATTCGCCGAGTGTGTGACGAACGCGAACTCTTCCCAAACTAGAATTCTACCATCAATGATGGGAATATTCTTGGCCTGCGAGTAGTCGGTGACGTGCCCCGATGTTACGGCAAGCAGGACTAACAGGGATATGAATGCGAACCTGTAATATTGGATGTATTGTAGTGTTTGATTAAAACGGGGTAGCCCACCACCAAAGCGTAAAGAATAAAGCATAATTATAACCAAAACTTATACCAAGCGGATAGGGGTGCGATGATATAGAAAAAAACTTATGCCAAGTGGCTAGGTGTAAAGATAGAAAAAATAATAAAAAATTATAAGACGAACGACAATATGGTAATGCTTCGCCTACCTAAGCTTGTCCTTGTGGTCCACCCTCCCCTTGATGAGGACTTTGGTCCCCATGTCCGCTTCCACCGTTTGCTCTTCGCATAACGGTGAAAGCTTGTTGCCTAGTCTCCTGTTGGATTTAACTAGGACTTTGTCTCCAACCTTAAACACCCTATTTTGCCGGGAAGAGTTTTCCCTGGCTCTAAGCTTGTCTTGGGCCTGCTTTATCTTATCCTGTATTTCGTACTGTGGGTCACTTGATTGTGCTACAACCACATCGGCTGGCCTCTTGTCGATGACCGAATGGATAGATTTGTTGTATCTGGCAGTGGCCAGCAAGATTAGCTCAACGGTCGATGATGACTTTAGCTTTGGGGAAAATGTTTAAGAGTTGCAATAAGATCCTCTATGGTTCTAGAGGGAATTGGCTGGACCATGGCAAACTTTGAAAATTTGTCAATGCACGTAAGGAAGTATTTCTTATCTGTGGAGAAAATGTCTATATGTAGCATTTCTCCTACCCGCGACGGGACTGGCGTTTCGCCGAGTTCTTGTTTCTTTGGGTGTCTGTCATACATTGCCTTAGCGCATGTCCTACAGTTGATGACGATTTCGTTCGCCAACTTAGTCATTTTTGGAAAGTAGTCCTCTGAGAGTACTTGCTTAACATTTTCCTGGGCCGATCTGTGGGGCCTATTATGTTCGGCAGTGAGGACTTCTCGTCTCTCAGCGATAGCAAAAATGTCTGTGACACGGTTTTTGCAGTGCCAAATTTTGGTGGCTGGGAATTGCCGAACCAATATCATCGCTAGCGTGTGCAAATCGCCTTTAGGGACAATAATGTCTGCGAGTTCTTCCAGCAACGACTCCTTGCATAAGAAGTTGATGTCGTGCCGGGTCTTGTTTCCGAAGAGTACGAAGCTGCGCTTGGACGGAAAGCGTGCTTCCTCCAGAGTTATCTGGTTTTGAAAGCAATTAAGAGGCTTGTCCGTAGTTTCAATTGTATGTGTTAGCGACACTTCACTGTGAATAGTGGCCGCACACGAATAATCTTCTTCCTCCTCCACAACGTTAAGTTGCTGTCTGGAGAGGGCATCTGCGACGAGATTATCTTTGCCGGGCTTGTAACAAATTTTAGAACCGGACTCGAGCGATGCGAGCTTTCCACCTTTTGATTTTTGCGTTCGGATTGGATTCCGACACTGCAAAGGTCAATGGCTGGTGATCAGTAAAGATGTTTATATCTTTGACTGCATACAAATAATGGCGCAATTTGGCCAGTGTCCAAACTATGGCTTATAGCTCCCTTTCGTTGGTAGCGTAATTAACTTCTCTGTCCTTAAAGGTCCTCGAGATCATAGTGATAGGTCGTCCCTCTTGGGATAGCACTGCGCCAATGCCGTATGCTGAGGCATCCGTCGTTAGATCGAATGCCAGAATCGGCAGCCAGAATGTTACGCAATTTTTGAAAAGCGAACCGTTGTTGCTCATCAAATTGTACCGGGATGTTCTTGGATTTGTGCCTACTGACACTTCCGTTATCTCCTTTAAGAATGTCAGACACAGGTCTAGCTACTCACGCAAAATCTTTTATGAAGCATCGGTAGTAGCTGGCCAGGCCTAAGAACGACCTGACTTCAAATACGTTTTTAGGCTCAGGGAATTCCTGAATGGCCTTAATTTTATCCGGGTCAGTGGTGGCAGCGTTGTTGGTGACAATAAATCCGAGAAACCTAACGCTTTTTTGAAAAATTTAGACTTCTGTGTTGAATACGTCATGTTAGCATCGTGTAGGCTCTTAAGAACCCAATCTACGTGCTGGATGTCGGCGTTTTCGTCTTCTGAAAAACGATGACGTCATCCACATAAACGTAGCAGAATTTGCCGATCTGCTCTCGCAGAATGTCATCTATGGTTCTCTGGAAGATGCTGGCAGCATTCTTCAATCCAAATGGCAGCCGGCGAAATTCATATTTCCCTCCGTTAACGGAAAAGGAAGTTTTTTCGCGGTCGCGCTCTGCTAGTATAATTTGGTGGTAGCCAGACTTTAAGTCTAGCGTAGTGAAGTACCTGACCTTGCCTAGGTTACTAAGTATCATAGATATGTTCGGCATTGGGTAGCGATCGGGTATCGTCCTCTTGTTTAATTTACGAAAGTCCAATACCAACCGCATTTTTAGTTTTCCAGCCTCGTCGGTGCCCTTCTTGTCTACTACCCATATTGGGTTATTGTAGGGGGACTTCGACTTTTGTATGATGCCGTTAGTTAGCAGATCTTGACTCTCGTTATTGACGAAATCGGCTGCTCCCATTGGATATGGGTAAAGTTTGGCATAGATGGGCTCTTCATCAACAGTTCTGATGGTGGCTACCACCGACGTGTTGTAAGGTAATGCCTCGTTGGGGTCAGCGAAGGCTTTTCGCCTGTTGCTGAGCATTTTTAGAAAAGCTTTCCTGACCAGAGGTGGTGCGTCAGAGCAGTTCACCTCGGTAAAATTTACCTCAGGGCATGTATGGAATTCAATTTTTTCTTCCTCAGTGCCCCATTTAAGGTAGCCGGAATCTAGACAAAGCGATGCCCCCGCCTGTTTTAACAGGTCGAAGCCGATAATAGCATCGAAGGAGGAAAGATCCGGTAAGATGAAGAACGTAGCCTTCAAGTTGAAAATGGACACGAAGCATTTTTTTGTGATGGTGGTGACACCATAAATAGAATGAATCTTGAAAGGAGATTCTACTGGGCGGACGCCTTTCAATCCTTCGTACAGTCGGATGAAATTCTTGGCCGCGCCCGTGTCTATGAGGAGCCTCATATCGATCCCTGCTACTCTTCGTCTGATGACGGGTAGCAGGGATTTTCCCCTAAAAATCGCATCCGAGTCATACTCGCAGATTGCGTCTTCTTCTATTTCTACTGCCGCGCTGGAAGCTGCGGTGGTGTAGGCGTCAGCCGTAGTATCGGCGCTTTGCGCAATGTGGTTTACTCGCTGTCTTTTTTGTGGGCCGGATCGGTCAGACGCGGTCGGCTTCCTATTTTGGTATGCCGGGGCCTGCGATGGCCTAAGCATTTTGGACAGCGACGGCTCAGTATCCATGGGTTCGGGCGTATTTCTATGAAGTCTATCACTGTGCGGAGCAGAGTGTACTTGAACTTTGTGTTGTTTGGAGTAGTGGGGATTTTTACCGCCACTAGGTTGGGAATTGGCATAAGGGGCGGCTTGATGACGCTCCTGTGCCTTTGGAAATTGCTTTTTCTCTTTATCTTCTTGGCTTTTGGCAAATGATGATGCAAAGGTGTACCTATCATGGTTCGCCTCCACCTCTTGAGCCAATGCAAGTGCTTGGCATGTCCTTGGGCTTAGCCGCGAAGAGGACATCAGTGAGACTGCGTCTTAATCCAGAGATGAATACGCGAAGGGCGTCATCCCGGAATTTTTCGCATAAAACTTGTGCAGCCGTGGCATCGTATGACATGGTCACCTTGTTGGTAAGGAGGGTGAGCTTCTTTTCAACCTCGTCATAATACTGTAGAAGCGAGAGATTCCCTTGTCTAAGGGTACCCATCTCCTGCTCTATGACATGCATTGTCCGCTTGTCACTATACGTGAAGTCGAGTCGATCTATAATCGCGTCGAAGTTAAGCACTGTGCCAAATGAAGATAGCACGGAATCGGCTGATCCCCTTATTTTGCTCCTAATTATAATGACAGCCTGATAATGGCGTGAAGTTCCCTCGAATTTCCTAAAAATATAGTATGCTCCTACCGCCGCCTGCCGCCAGGAGACGTATGTTTCCTGGGCCCCCGAAAATTCGGGCAGGTATTTGACGGCGTCTAGTGGCTCATTACAAACAGTGTTGTTGGTTAAATCTATAGGTATAGACTTTAATCTGAGGAGCTACTGTTTGGGCGGGTTCGACTTGTATCGCCGCCACCTGGTCGGCCAGTCGTTGAATAGTCTGGCGCAATTCATCCTCCCTAGGCTGGCCTTCAACTGCCGCTTCCTGTAGGGCATGGTTGACGGCAGCCTGTACTACCGTCTGAAGTTGTTCTGTGTTAAATGCCTTATTTATGGCTGTGGATTTGACTGCGTTTACACTTTTCGGTGTAGAAGTTCCGGCCGGCTCTTCTATGCTCAAGCGGTCTTGCCCATGGATATGGCGAGGGGGCCCCCGGGGGCTGAGTTGCCGCTTGGCAACGATGGACGAGAGCTCGTTGAAAAACTGAGCTGTAGCCTTGCCAAGCAATGACAAGGGAGAGGGGATCGCGGGGACCGGGTCTCCGCTATGGCGAACAAATATATAAACAATAAAAATTTACACAGTAAAAATCCGTGGTGGCTAAGCTGCCGTTCTCAAAGACAAAGAAGCGAAGCTAAACAAAGTCGGAATACAGCGTAGCGGTGGTGTCAAGTTCGAGTGTCGTAGTGGATTGGGACAGCGACAACAAAAAAAACAAATCCAAGATTTTTGCGAAGCTAACACAAAGAATTTAGGTGTAAGCAAAAAGACGATTACATATAAAGGGTAAATTAAATGCACAAATAAAAATGAGACAGTATCCGTTACCGACAAAAATATTTCAATAAATGCACAATTAATTAATTTATTTCCCGGCGGCGCCCTTGGGTCTAGGCTGGGGTATTAGATATGTAGTCTGGTAGTTATATCGGCGATAATATTTGGCACCAAGATATTTATTGAACAAATTTTAAAAATGCAAACAATGATAAACATTAATAATATCACCTGTGATAACACCAATTAAATTGTCAAGCAATTAGCGAGTTTGTTTATTTATAAAAATGTAAACACGAAACTCTAATACAGAGTTGCAGAAAATACAGCGTATTTAAATATTTTGCTAATGCAGATGCCGGAAAATATTTAGAACAGAAGTGCTCGCTTACATGATTTTCCCGACTTAGGTGGGTAATTTAACGTGGGCGCCAATTAATATAAGTAATATTCCAATTTGTGTAAATTGTTTATATTGCAGAGCCGGCTGGCTATGCCTCCGTGGCAGGGGTAGAGCCGGCTGGTTGGGTAGTGGTGACCGCCAAGGTTGGCAGCCACTGGAGAGTCGGGTGGTCGCTTCGACCTCCTTCCTCAATTGATTGTCTGGGCCGGCAGTAGGTTACTGCCGCTGGTTGGATATCCGTGGCGAGGGGTCGGCGGAAGGTTACTGCCGCTGGTGGCCCTCGTCGCTGTAGATCCCAAGGGATGGTCGTACTGCTCCTATATTGAGATAGGGAGATTACGGTGGAAGGATGACTGTCCTTCGATACCGCTGGCCTAGTGACTCAGTCAGTATAATAATTAATAAGAGAGTTAACGGCTAAGTGCCGGAGTTTCATAAGTGAGAGCTGGTGCTCTTGATTTATTGAATATCAAATGTGAACTGAACTTAAAAGCTAACAAAAGTGAATATCATAGCGGCCACTCCAATGGGCAGTGCTTGCCGGCTATGCATGAGCTTCCGGCCAGACGCTGTGTCAGCAGTTTGGCCGGAGCGAGCTTTCGGGCGGACGGTCATTGCCGTTGCCCGGCTGAGTTAGTTAACTTGCACATGCTGTCCGTTCGTTACAAGTATTCCGACGCTAGCACTTTCTGTATGCGGGCTAAGCCATAGCGATCGGTTCATATTTCGGCCACTTATGGTTTATGACCGGGATATTGAAATATGTAAACACTGCAACAAAGTGTTACAGTGCGTACCCTTTAAGTAGTCTTGGTACAGTGGGTATTCAATATATGTGCATACTACAACGTAGTCTTAAAGTTATATTGTGTTTGTTTTATGAGCTTTTTAGCTTTGTTTCTTTGTAAAATTATAATTTTGTTTTGTTTTAATTAATCTTTGTGTGTATTTGTTTCTTGTGCTTTTTAGCTTATTATTTTTTTAATTAGGAGTTAGCTTACAGTGAAATAAAATACATCCTGAACCGGTCAGTTGGTAGTCTTCCTTTTTGCTTTGTGATACTGGGGTACCTTTCTCCTGACACTCCCGTCCAGTTGTCTGTGGCGATCGCCTCCAGTCCGATGTAAGTGAGTTCTCTTCTTTGCCGGGTTGTCCAGCAGCGTTATCTTTTTTTTGGAGCGCTCTCGCAGTGTTACCAGAGCAGCCTATGGGGTGCACTTGCAGGTGGTTTTTGGAGATTCGCGACTTATGTATTCGGATCAGAGGAAATCGGGCAACCTATGGGGTTGGAGTTTTACTTCGATTCGATACCAAGGATGTTTCCGCGGACAGGACCCTTAAACGTTCGGCGCCAGTTATAAACTCACGGGTAGTTTATTTATAAACAAGAAAGGAAGCTAACTTCGGCACGCCGAAGTTTGTATACCCTTGCAGATTGGTTTTGATATTTATATTATAAATTATAATGCCGAAAACAGACACTAAACAGAGTTTCATAACATTTTACCTATACTTATTATGTTTACAGTTTGACAGTTACAGTTTTACATTTCCAGCTTTACATTGTCTCTACATTTACCGATCGTTTATATGGCACCTGTATGATATAGTTGTCCGATTTTCATAATATTGTTACCAAAATTCTGAAATAATACTAAAAGCTCATGTCTCAAAGAAGATGAAAATACGTTGAAAAACAACGAAGTTATAATTTTTTTCCTATTTCCTGATCGTTCCTATGGCAGCTATAAGATATAGTCGTCCGATTTTCATAAAATTTTTACCAAAATTCTGGAATAATATAAAATGGCTATATCTCAAAAATGATGCAAAAATATTGGAAAACACCCAAGTTATAATTTTTTTCTGAAAATTTATCGAACATTTGTATGGCAGCTATATGATATAATCGTCCGATCCGGCCCGTTCCGACATATATAGCAGTGAGAGTATATAGAAGACTATATACAAAGTTTCATTCAGATAGCTTTAAAACTGAGGGACTAGTTTGCGTAGAAACGGACAGACGGACGGACAGACGGACAGACGGACGGACAGACGGACAGACGGACAGACGGACAGACGGACAGACGGACATGGCTAGATCGACTCGGCTGTTGATGCTGATCAAGAATATATATACTTTGTAGGGTCGGAAACGTCTCCTTCACTGCGTTGCAAACTTCTGACTGAAATTATAATACCCTGCAAGGGTATAAAAATATATTACTTCGGACACTTGGTCCGGTTTTATTGAACAAATAATCGAACTCAATTATGTTTACAAATTTATTGTGTATTTATACCCCTAACTTAGTCGCTGCCTCTGCCGACGTCGCACAGTAGCGCCTCTCGAACAAAAGCCGTTGCAAAAATCAAAAAAGTCGTTGTCGCAAAAACGATTTTAACCATACTTATTCGACAGGAAATTTCCCATGTATTCAGAATCTGCTGTAAAATCAATTTTCGGACTTTTTTGTAGAAGATATGAGCATTCAAAGTTGAACTTTGTTTCCCTTTTTGCATCATAAGAAAAATATGGGAAAATTGGTTGACTTTCAGGTAATATTACACAAAAACTATATTACCTATCGCCATGATTTTTGCTTTAAATAATAGACACATTCATAAACTGTAACCCAATCCAAAAAAAGGGGAATTGGGTTAGGGCTTGCACAGGTAAATCGCTACCTGCCAGGTGTGCATTTTTTTTTACTTTTTTTCTGGCTAAAGTAGTCTATATCTTTTTTGGATGGGCTGAGCCACTATACAATATTTTTTCACTTTGACACCCTATAAAAAGGCGAATAAGTGGGCGTGGCACATTTTCCAGTACATATGTAAATTTTAAAACAATTACCTGTCAAATGGCGTTTAAATTATGTAGTTATCTTGTTTTGTTCAAAAGTTATGATTTTTGCAAAGTAAAAAAAGAAAAATGAAAAAATGTGCGTCGCACAGTAGCGCCTCTCGAACAATTAGCGTTGCAAAAATCAAAAAAGTCATGTTCGCAAAAACGATTTTAACCATATTTATTCGACAGGAAATTTAACAAGGATTCAGAATCTGCAATAAAATCAATTTTAAGATTTTTTTTTGTAGAAGTTATGAGCATTTAAAGTTGAACTTTGTTTCGTTTTTTGCATCATACAAAAAAAATGTGTAAATTGGTCGACTTTCAGGTAATATTACAACAAACCATAAAACCAATGGTCATGGTTTTTACTTTAAATGATAGATACATTCATAAACTATTAAAGAACCTAAAAAAAACCGACACTTTGGTTTGGGCTTCTACAGGTAAATCGCTACCTGCCAGGTGTCCATTTTTTTCACATTTTTCTGCCTAAAGTAGTCTATATCTTCTGACGCCAATGAAAGCCACTGACTACACTATGTCTACAAGTTACGTGGATCTTTCCTGGACCAGAATTAACTTTAATCGGCTGCGTCGAGCTGCGTCTGCGGAAATGCAACGCAAAAAACCAAAACAACTCAGGGTAAAATATACCAAAATACCGACACAATTTCATACATTTCAAGAAATATACTAACGGTAGCGCGTGGCGGTTACACTTCGAATTAAAAAAAAAAAAATTTTTTTCAGTTTTCAAATTATTTTTATTTGAGCAAATACATAAAAATAAACATAAAAAATTAAATAAAAATTTTTGTTTAAAAATTGTTTTCATTGAAAAAAAATTATTTTTTCACTTTGATACCCTTTAAAAAGGCGTATTTGTGGGCGTGGTACTTTATGCAGTACATATATATATTTTACAACAATTACCTGTCCAATGCGTCGCGACGTTTAGTTTTTAAGTGGCGAATCATAACTGAATTGTCTTTATTCAAAAAGTCGTATTTAAAGGTTTTACATTTGGGTTACAATTGGTTTGTGTTGGTGTACTTAAATTAATTAATGATTTAGCTTATTCTATATGATTGCGAAACATGCTGATTAGACTTATTCTACCTACAAGTGGTTTCGTTATGAACCCGGAAGCATACAAGAACTTATTAACTCGTGTCGCGAAATTGCTTACTTTACATTTATAGAGTCCAATAACTCTTGAACTGTCTGGCTAATTGGTTTTGTTTGTGTATTATGGACTGGAAATGAAGTGGATCTGTACATAACTCGCGCACGGTTTTGTGGCGGTTAATTTGAATTTGTTTGTTTGTTTTGTATAACAAAATAATTAAACGTACCTTTAAAATTGTTTTTTTTTAATGAAATTTTAAGTTTTTAATTTATAGCTGCTAGTAGGTACACAAGATTTTGGAGCATGGTAAAGATATAATTGAATATCAGTCTTTGCCAATTGGAGAACTTTCAGAATAAGTGCAGGAATCGCTAAATAAATATTACAAGAAGTATAGATACTGCAACGCTTATAAGTCATCCAGGCTTAGGCAAAATTACCTGTTCAATATGTTAGCTGCATCATCTGACCCGTTTATTGCATCTCTGCGGCATGTAAAATCGAGAAAAGATATAGAATCAAGTGATTATAGTCCAGAGATGCTTGAACTATTAGAAATTTCCTTAATAAAGACTACTTTGTTAGTAAACAGTAGTCAAAATGATAAAAAAAAATTTTTTTAGATAGATAAATTTTTTTTTCACTTTTCAAAATATTTTTATTTAAGCAAATACATAAAAATAAAGATAAAAAATTAAATAAAAAATATTTTTAAAAAATTGTCTTCGTTGAAAAAAAAATAGTTTTTCACTTGACACCCTATAAAAAGGCCAATGAGTGGGCGTGGCACATTTTCCAGTACATATGTAAATTTTACAACCATTACCTGTCAAATGGCGTTTAAATTATTTAGTTATGTTGTTTTATTCAAAAGTTATGATTTTTGCAACGTAAGTTAAGAAAAGGCGCTACTGTGCGTCGGAGCTTTGCACTTGTCTTCGCTGCACCGGGAAGTGGGGCAGACGCTGCGGTCAGCACTTACTGGGTGCTATCGACCTAAGCCGGGAAGTTGCCCTTGCACTTTTATTGGCTTGTGCAATGCCGTGTCAACTTCATTTGTGAATTCGTTTGCGAATTCATTTGAAGTTAACTTATATAAACCTGGTGTTATGAAAAAATCCTGTTCTAATTGAATGTGGTCGCACAAGAATGCCCTTCCTTAATGATTACAGGAATTGTGATCAATGATTTGAATTCCTCCTCGATCTCATATATTTCCAAAGAACGATTTGGTTCAATATGTAGGGGGATTTCAACAGTTGGTGTAGTGAAAGTTAGTTGCATGTTGCATTTCTCTCCACTGCGGCATTCGATGTACTTGGTACATCATCACCTGCTTTTATTGCTAGGAAGTTAGTGTTACGATTGTTATCGTAATTTCTTCGGTCATAAGACGTTCTATTCGTTGGGTTATAACGATTATAATCTCTATTTTGATATTGTTTATAATCCCTGCTCTGATATTGATTGTTATTTTTATATTGGTATTGATTTGAACGGAAACGATCGTTTTGTCTTATTGTCTGCCTATTTTGTGCACCATATGTGGCATTTTCCGTAAAATATAAATTTCTTTCCTTTATTGCCATGTTATAAGCTTCCTCCAATCCTGTCGGTATAAAAGCTCTGACTATGGCGCTTAAATTTCCTCTGAGCCCTGCGAGAAACGCCGTAAAGCAGGTCTGAGACACTACCCTCTGTCTAACTCTAATTGCAAGTTGTTCCGTTTTTTCTGTATCGATTATTCTGAACAATGCTAGCTTTATCTTTGTGATTTGTTCATATGACCTCTGCAGCGATAGCCTTTTCTGTTTTAAATTGCAAAGTTCTGACATGAGGGTCTCTTTGTCCCTCCTGTCTCTGCAGTGGCTTATACTGGCATGACACTGCCGCATTAATTAGAGACTTCATTAAAGATTTGACAGCGCTATAGCGGTTTACACAAGTGCGAGCAAGATGACTATATGGCGCTCTAATGCATTACAATAATGCATTAGCTACTTCATTGGCGCGATAATCGATAGATCTACATAAAAATACTAGATACTCGATAACAAAATACGGGTTTAATGAAGAAAATTGTAATTGAAATATGTATTAGCCAGCTCATTGACAGTATGGTCTCACAATGAGAATTTTATTTTTATATCATTTCGCTTGTTTTTTGAACTGAAAATATATTAGAAAATTAGCAAAAATAATATGTTTTGCGGTAGCAAGGTTCCTGTGCTGTAAAACTAATTTAAATTATTTTTTTTGTAATAATTTAAAAAATTTTAAGCATTATAGGTTAAAAACACAAATTTAAAGGATTCTGCATTTATTTATGCAAGAATACTTCGACGGGGAATTCAGAAATTCATAATAATACGCCGCGAATGGCGGCCGTTTTTTTTGTTTACCTTTTACGGTCGGTGTGACCGTTGTCGTATTACCAAAATAATCCAAGCAAAATCCAAGCCAAATTACAAAAATTACACATATAGTGGTCTCTTTCAAGGTTCTAATGAAGTAGCTAATTAATGAAAACTGCATTAGTGTATCATATGGGATTATTAATGCGTCTTTAATACCATTCCAGACGAGATTGGCTCCCGAAGCAATCACTGCCTCGTTCGCTTTGCCCTCTTTTTTCTGTCTTATTGCTCTAAGGAGCATCTGGCCATACGGAGTCTGATCCGTGCCCCAAATCATTAAAATTATTTCTTCCACATTGTAAATAAATTCATTTAACGTAAAGGGGTTCTCAGAGTATGAAGGTAAAAAGCGAATAACGTCTGGATTTCTCATAGAAGCAAACAAATCGGCATGATTGACAACCGCGGAACTAAGGTGGGATGGTGAGGTATTGCTGCTAGAGTCCGTGGTCGCAAGTGAGGGTGTAACGATCAGTCTAAGGACAGAGAATTTTCTTTGTAGTGTTTGGTTATTAGTGGTCTGTTCCTTACTACCGCCTCTAGTAGTCACTTTGTTAGTTGGTAATAGGTTTCAAACTTTGGGAAAAATTCGGCATTAAGTAAATTTATTGTGATTTTTGGGAAAAGTCAAATTGTGCTCAATGTTTCGTGCAAAGTGTGCTTAAGATTATCGTTTGCCATGTACTTAGATATTATTAGTGTTGCTTCGAAGCTTGTAGTGTAGTGTATTCTCCCAGGTGTTGTACTCTTGTGGCATTTACTTTTAAGAATATTTATTACTTAAATTCTTCATATATTATATATTAAAATGTGCACTGAAACCAGCCTTCAATCATATTCTCTTGAATTACATCGAAGTTGAACAAAACAAGTTGCAAAACACGCGATGGGATTGCAAAATCTGTTTCATAATATTGGATTCTTATTATTTATTATGCAGAACTATCTCACTCTAACTTTTCACAAATTTGTATTATTATATAACTCTCTATATGGTATTTCCGAAATTTGCATAATTTGTATTCTTCATTTCAGTCTTTATCTTTTTATTTTCTTCCTTATTATACCCTTGCAGGGTATTATAATTTCAGTCAGAAGTTTGCAACGCAGTGAAAGAGACGTTTCCGACCCTATAAAGTATATATATTCTTGATCAGCATCAACAGCCGAGTCGATCTAGCCATGTCCGTCTGTCCGTCCGTCTGTCCGTTTCTACG
The DNA here is from genome assembly GCF_030179895.1 of Drosophila kikkawai. Classification (NCBI taxonomy): domain Eukaryota; kingdom Metazoa; phylum Arthropoda; class Insecta; order Diptera; family Drosophilidae; genus Drosophila; species Drosophila kikkawai. Next base: position 5,643,882 of record NC_091733.1, on the reverse strand, counting down.
CAAACTAGTCCCTCATTTTTAAAGCTATCTGAATGAAACTTTGTATATACTCTCACTGCTATATATGTCGGAACGGGCCGGATCGGAAGACTATATCATATAGCTGCCATACAAATGTATGGAAGAAGAAGAAGAAGAAGAATCGATCGGTTGTGCTTTGTATCGCTCCGCTGTTGTTTTTACCTATTAAAACAAAACAATTAATAAACATTACTTGGTTCCATTTATCAACACCTTAAGTACCTGCGTATTCCTTATAATTTGGAAAACTGCAATTAAATCAATCTGTAAAAGTGAATCAAGTTATCTTAATATATAAAAATCTCCTGTCACTATGTTTGTTCCCTATAGACTCCTAAACCGCTTAACAGATTTCGTTCAAATTTGCAGGAAATATGCCGTTTGGTTCAACTTGAGAGATAGAATAGCTTAGATCTTTTACATCATGGCAGTTTCGGCAGGACAAGGAGGAATCTTCTTTTTTTATGCACTCCTCCGAAATGGCTTTACCGATTCTCATGAAATTTAGTGTGCTTATGCAGTTTGGTTCAACTTGAGAGATAGAATAGCTTAGATCTTTTACATCATGGCAGTTTCGGCAGAACAAGGAGGAATCTTTTTTTTTATGCACTCCTTCGAAACGGCTTTACCGATTCTCATGAAATTTAGTGTGCTTATTTAACCAAATCTTTATGCTTTGCTCGGGCTATTTTGTTGATGAGTTTGCACAAAATTGGTCGAGCGGTTCTTCACGTATTACATATTTTGTAAAAAATTATTTCAATAAATCGCATTTCGTCAGATTGTTTTTTCTATTATTGTCATTTGTCATTCATAATTATTGTTTTGCGTTTATAAGTGGTGAGTCTCTAAATGCTCATTTTAAATACATTAAAAAGGTAAGATATTATTTTCAGTAAAATGCCACCGAAAAGATCGAATCTCAACAACGTAAGCAGCAGAGTGGCACGACGCAGACGAAAGAAGCTCATCAGTTGCTAGAACAAGTCAATACAAGAAATAGAGCTCAAAGAATTAGGACAGCAGAAGGTCGTGCACAAGAATCCCAGGCACAGGGTAGCGAACGTCTGCAGCAGAATATTACGAGAATCAGGGCAGCTCGAGATAGAAACATAGATATAGTAATTCTCAAACTATATTCAAAATTCAAGGCCAGGTGTACCACAAAATTGGATCATTGATGCCAATGCCTGATGATAATCCGAAATTTCTTCAAATATATTTTATGGGTAATTGTGAAGAGCGCGTAACGACTCGGTGCCAGTATAATTTTATTGAACAAGCAGAGGAAGCGGTTTAGGAGTCTATAGCGAACAAACATAGTGACAGGAGATTTTTATATATAAACATTACTGTTCAAGGTTTAATATTTTATTTACTGACAACTCTGTAATATGCTCATTGTTTTTCTATTGTTTCCTACAAATAATATACATGACAAAACAGTGTTTGCCGGGTCAACTATAATTAGTTCGAGCCCAGCAAAACGGGTCGGGTCTGCTAGTTAATTATAAATTGTGAAAGTTCGCTTTGACACACATATTCTCGTACATATACACTTATTAACTCACCACAAAACAAATACACCGAAACCGATACACTAACACAGCAAAATCGCTACACTCAACAACACAACAAAATAAACTGCCGAAGATGTCTACGTCCACTGCATCCAAACGCCTACGCAGCAACGCTGGAACCGCAAATGACCGCCTTTCCGATGCCCCCTCGTCCCAGATTCTGAATCTGCTTAAGGTGCGCTTCCAGGAGCAGACGGATGAGATTACGGCCTTCGTAAGGGAAACGGAGAAACGCATACTTAGTATTCTCTCGGACAGACTGGATTCCATTGCGGGTGAGGTGAAGCAAACTGGAGAGCGGGTATCTCGCCTGGAGCGGGAAGTAGTTGATCTGCGCTTGCAGCGGGAACAGCTGAGTGTTCTTGTTGACCGTCTCAGCCAGGAGGTAGCAGACATGCGGGTGGTCAAAGAGAGAGTGGGAGGTGTGGAGGCTAAACTGGCTGCTCACAACGCGGCTAACAATGCGCTTGACCTTCGCATACATGGAATCCCATATGTTGAGGGTGAAAACTTAAAAACACTTTTTCATACTCTGTGTTTTTCACTGCACATAACTCCGCCACCGCGGGTTCGGGACATTTTCCGGGCCCGTAAAACAGAAAGAACAAATGTCGCCCGGTCATTATTGTTAAGTTGGATAACTTGCGAGAAAAGATTGGGCTACTGAAAATAATTGCAGCGTACCGGCGGGAAAATAAAATGCAACTGAGCTTAAAGCACGTGGGTATCGACTCTGATGCCCCGATCTATGTTAATGAGCAGCTTTTAAGAGAAAATTACATCATCTTCAAAGAAGCAATGCGATTGAAAAAACACAAGTTTTTGACTGCAGTTTTTACCCGACATGGCCTTGTTCATGATCGCTGTAATGGGAGCGAGAATGTGCGATGCATAGCGCGCATTGAAGAGCTTAACGTGATGTGCGATAACGAACCTCCTCTCTCCTCCTCCCGCTCTTCACTACTCCCCACACTAGCCTTGGAAGATGGACCTGCACAATCGGAGAGCTTTCGCTCTTAATTTTATTCGTACTCTTAATGTTCATTTAATTGTTAGGTTATTCATTAAATTGTATCAGTATATAAGTAATTGTTTAATGTTTAATGTCTTTTGTTACACTGAGTTTGCGCCTCATAAATGGTATGTCCCAAACTATGTGGGATAATGTAGGGGGTTCCATGACTGGTAGCATTTTAAGAGTCTTAACTAATTATAAACAGGGCTTAAAAGTGGTTCATATTAATGCACAGAGTCTCTTAAGAAAAATTAATGAGTTTAGGTATCTGTTCGTGAAGTCTAACGTAGATGTAATATGTGTATCTGAAACGTGGTTTATGTCTGAGCAGTCTGATTTATTGGTTAATTGTGATGGTTATAATGTTTTTCGTTCTGACCGAATTGGGAACGCTGGTGGAGTGGCTATATATGCCAGCAACAGTCTAAACTATGAGGTCAAGTGTAAACAGCCAAACGATAGTCCCATAGAATATATAGGGTAAGGTGGGGTAAAGCCGACAGTGTGGGTAAACCCGACCCCCCTCTGTTTTCGAAAATCGGAAGCACTACGCAAAATAATATTAGTGTTGTCGTGTAGAGCATCGAAAACAATGTAAATGGTGGTATGACAGCATTTTATTAGTCAACATTGAGATGGTCAAACGACAACAAGTTTGTTTTCACAATTTTGAATTTCATTTTTGTGCATAATTAACTGCAGGATATTTCTTTTTGTCAAAGTTATCGCATGAAAAGGTAAGTGGATTTAGATTCTTTGAATAAAGACCTACAAAGTGCATATAAGTTTGGTTCATTTTTTTTCATAATTTCTTTTTTAATTGCGTTTTTATGAAAAATTACGTGGTGGGGCAAATCCGACCTCTAAATAGTGGGGTAAATCCTGCCGCAAAAAATCCAAAAAAAACAACAATCACACCAAAACCATCAACATCGCAGCCAACCAGACGTTTAATTCGAACCAAAAAACGCCAGCAAGCTATTTGAGCAGCGAATCAGATGATACTGATTAATTATTTTGCTATTTTAATTTTTTTAATTCTTTTATCTTTTATTACCATTATATAACATAACATTGATTGATTTATCATTGCAAAACCTATATTTAGGTTATATCTGTACTAAATCAACCAAAAACATAGGCGGTCGGATTTACCCCATCATTTTTGAACATAGCAAAAATGAACTTTTTCGTAAAACGCTTGTATCTCAAAACTTTTCAAAGGTATGAATAAAATGCCATGCATAGAACGTTGCGCAAAAGTCTAACCTTTAATTTGGTATATATAACGACTTTATCCGATGTAAAATAAAAATTTTATAGCCAAAACCATTTACTAGGTCGGCTTTACCCCACCTTACCCTATTTTTGGAGGTAAATAGTATTTCAAAGGAAACAAAATCCCTCATCGGCTGCATTTACCGACCTAACCGAACGATTGAATACGCACCTTTGATAGACACTATTCGTGAGATATCTACTGCCTACACTGACATTATACTTGCAGGCGACTTTAACAGTAACGTCCTTAATGAGAACCACCTAATAGATAGCTTCGAGGCTTTGGGCCTTTATGCTGTCAATAAATCAATGCCTACTCACTTCACTGACTCCACTGATACCTTTCTTGACTTGTTCTTCGTAAATGACCCTAGTTTAATTCTATTATATGACCAGGTCGCAGCACCAGTTTTCTCGAAACATGACCTTATATTCTTGACTTATGACGTATTTTTGACCCATAATGTTAACTCGTTTAGCTTTAGGGATTATAAAGGCATTAATGCTTTGGTTATCCAGAGCGAATATAGTATGCGTAACTGGTCTCCTATTTATCAATGTACAAGTGTTGAGTCTCAATTAAATGTCTTAAATATTAACATATTAAATATGTATAACAAATGTGTACCTGTCAAAATAAAAGTTATTAAACCAAGGCAAAATCTGTGGTTTAATAATGAAATAAAGGAACTTATACATAAACGAGATATTGCGTACAGGAAATGGAAGCGGTATAAGACTGACCATTTTTGCACTTTGTATAAAAAATTAAGGTTCAGAGTTACAAAACTTATAAAGGTTGCCAAGGGTGAAATATTCAAACTAAAATTTGAGAATGCCACCTCGTCAAAGAGACCTGGAATGAACTCAAAAAATTGGGAATCGGAAAGTGCAGGCAAACAAACAATAACTATAATGATGTAGAGAATCTCTGTCAATCGTTTACGCAAATCGATGTACCTGAAGCAACTCATAACCAGTACATGAACAATATATCTAGCTGTGATAATAGTTTTAGCTTTATGTGCGTCGATCAATGTGATGTTTTAAATGGAATCCTCAAAGTTAAATCGAATGCTGAAGGTTTAGATAACGTCAGTCCCAAATTCCTAAAACTTATTACTCCGCTACTTCTTCCACATATAACATACAGTTATAAAAAAATTATAACTTGGGTGTTTTTCAATATTTTTGCATTATTTTTGAAATTTTATGAAAATCGGACGACTATATCTTATAGCTGCCATAGGAACGATCGGAAAATTAATAGGATAAAAATTATAACTTCGTTGTTTTTCAACATATTCTTATCTGCTTTTAGCATATCATAACATATCATATAGCTGCCATATAAACAATCGGTAAATGTAGAGAAAATGTAAAGCTGGGAATGTAAAACTGTAACTGTCAAACTGTAAACATAATAAGTATAGGTAAAATGTAATAAAACTCTGTTTTGTGTGTGTTTTCAGCATTTAAATTTATAATATAAATATCAATACCAATCTGCAAGGGTATACAAACTTCGGCGTGCCGAAGTTAGCTTCCTTTCTTGTTTATATTTTTATATATATATTTTTTTAAATTATTTAACCAGAATGGATCGATTCTCAATGATCCAATTACAATCTGCAATGGTATACAAACTTTGGCGTGCCGAAGTTAGCTTCTGTTCTTGTTTTTTCTCTATTATTTATTATTACTTCTTTCTTTTATTTTTTTATTTATTTTTTTTTTCACATAATCTACACTTGTTCGTATATCTCTGCGTACAGAACAGTAAAAACCATAGCATTGACTTTAACGTAAAATAACTCTGCTAATATTTTGCACTGCGAATCAAAAATTGGTTTATTCTATTAGTCATTCAATTGAATTATTTTTTTATTAATTAATTTAATTATTTATTTATTTTTGCAGAATTATGAGCCTAGCGGTTTTCTTATAATGACCATTTTACCCAAACCCCTTTAAAAATAGCAGTCACAAAAGTTTGCGAACAGCGGATTAATTTCTTGCGATGCGTTTTCTTGCTGAAGGTAATGGTGTAGGTTTATTATAGCGTCAGATCTAGCGGATTTGGGTTTGTTTCTTATTTTCTCAGCAACAAATCCATATAAATCTGAATTATTTATATTGACGGGCGGTTCCAGGTTTGAAAAAACGTTCTGCACATTTTTAAAGCTGTAGCTCAACTCATTTTCTATCGCTGCTACTCCTTTGTCCGCATTTAATGTATTGTGGAATCCTTCTTTTTTAAATCTAGGATCTAGAATTGTACTAATCCTTGTAACAAACAGGCACGTTTCAGCACCTACAGTTGTTTTCATCTGCGTCTTTTAAGTTTCCATTTTAATAATTAGGCCCAACACGGTCGGAATAATTAAAGAAATTGTAATAGTTTTCGCAGCTGATGTGTTTTGTGTTGCTGTTTCAAAAGGTTCTAAAAGAGTACATATCATCAATTACAGAAAATGATTTCTCTGATAAGGGAACTGGTGCCTTCAATGTTTTCAGCAAAACACAGCAAACTGCCTCTCGAACTTTTATAATTCGCTTTAGCATATTAACTGTTCCATCGAGTTGGCACTTATTGTATTAAATTGAATTTCTTTTCCACGCCTTGGCCAGAACCACTAACCATCCAACATATAGACTGGTCATTTCATACAACGAAAATGGACACAAAAATTTCTTAGCGTACGGTCCCATGTTAACTGTTTGCTGTTAGCGACAGACCGTCTGTTAGATTTGAGCTGTTAGCGACCCGTCCCATGTTAGCTGTCAGCTGTTAGCGTCAGGCCTTTACATGTATGCGTGTTCATGCATTCACGTACACGGGTGCATGTGTGCGACCATTTCGTTTCGGGCCAGCAAGAATATTTGGTCTTTTGCTACTTTTCGCGCTAGGTACCCTAACAATATGGGCATATTCGCTATTGGGTTAATGATACAAATAAGAATGTTATATGTTATAATATATTTCTTAATGTTTCAGCATTCATTTCATATATGTTTACAATTCAAATCAGTGGCAGCAGTGAAATGTGTTGCATATATGTACATATATATTCGAATAAATAAAAAATCCATCTACTGAGATAGGAACAGGGCATATTGCAGTCGGTGCTCGCGATCAGGGAACCGTGAAGATTTACAAAAACAACGACGCAGGTAGAAAGCACATCGCTGCAATCTCGAGTTTGCGACCCAAGCGACCGAACTCGCACATCGTACCAAAAACAAGAACAATTTTAAAGGGAACTGCGAGGCTGGCGTTGACTTCTGCACTAAAGAAAAAAGTTTGGATTTCTTTTGTAGTCGTTTTTCTTTGGTGGACTTAAGTTCACGCAAAAATGGCTGAAGTTATTGAAAGCTCCAATGAGATATTTCTTTTCAAAAATTAATAATTTGGATCTGATGCAGTGCAATCGATTTTGACGAATTAATAAACAAATATAAATTTTTGACCAATTAATAAACAAATATAATTAATTCTACTCAAAAAGTTTTTGTCAGTGTATTTCCTAGGCTCGCACATTCTGTGTGGCGCGTGGATACCCTGTTCCTATCTCAGTAGATGGATTTTTATTCATTCGAATACATATGCACATATATGCAACACATTTCACTGCTGCCACTGATTTGAATTGTAAACATATATGAAATGAATGCTGAAACATTAAGAAATATATTATAACATATAACATTCTTATTTGTATCATTAACCCAATAGCGAATATGCCCATATTGTTAGGGTACCTAGCGCGAAAAGTAGCAAAAGACCAAATATTCTTGCTGGCCCGAAACGAAATGGTCGCACACATGCACCCGTGTACGTGAATGCATGAACACGCATACATGTAAAGGCCTGACGCTAACAGCTGACAGCTAACATGGGACGGGTCGCTAACAGCTCAAATCTAACAGACGGTCTGTCGCTAACAGCAAACAGTTAACATGGGACCGTACGCTAAGAAATTTTTGTGTCCATTTTCGTTGTATGAAATGACCAGTCTATATGTTGTATGGTTAGTGCCAGAACGCAGTTTTGCGTAAGCAATCGCACTGCTTTTGAAATATGATACTATCTTTTTAACGCGCTTTAAAATATCTTGCACATCAGGTAAAGCCAAAATGCTCTGAACTATTAGGTTTAAGGAGTGGGCAAAACATCTCAGGTTTTTTTTTGCAAAATCTCGCAGGCTTTATTCATTGATGTTGCATTATCAGTAACAATAGTTTTCACTTTATGAAAAATATCAAAATCATAACATATTGCTCTTATTGTCTTTGCAATATTATCGCTGCTGTGATTCACCTCATCTAACAGGGGCTGAGTCGTCTATCAATTTTTGTACTTGGGCTTGAATTTCTTTCACTTGGCTGTGAGGACTTCTATAGTTCTTAATATATACGGGCTCATCATCCTTCACTCTCAGCTTTTGCTTGTAAAAGTTATTTGTTGTAATAGATTCGGTTCCTAGTCCGAATATGTCTGTATATCTGGTGCATAGATCTTTTAATTGAGTTCTGAACAAAGGCGGAATGTTTTTAATTAACTGTCACTGTCGCCATGTAATAGGTTCAGCAAGTCTTCCAGAAAATAAGTAGGCAGGATTTCAAATAGGTTTTCATTTGGTTTCTTTTATTGGTATATTCAGTTTTAGTTTTGTCATTGATATATTCAGTTTTGTTTCGTCGGAGCAACCTTTGTTGTCGCTCCGAACTCTCATTCGTGTGTGTCTTAATCAATATGAATTTAAAGCTAAGGAAGCCTAAATCCCTTAGCTGCGCTGCCAACAGCGGCAGCGGAGAGTCGTATATATATTCTTAAATATTCTTAAATACATAGCTATGCTCGTTTGGACTGAGCGCGGAGGTATATGCACATACATACATGTGGTCCGCTCGTGTAGCATTTATGCTGACACTTGGACTCTTTGCGTGCGGGCCAATATATACATAAGTGGGTAGTTCATATTTAGTCCACTTGAGGTTTATGACCGTGGCCTTGAATAAACATTGCAACTAAGTGTTACAGTGTGTACCCGTTAAGTGCAGTGGGTACTCAATATATGTGCATACTACACTGTTTTTGTTCCTCCTCTGGTGACAATGAACCCTAGGAACTCAACGCTCTCTTTTTATACCCTTGCAGGGTATTATAATTTCAGTCAGAAGTTTGCAACGCAGTGAAGGAGACGTTTCCGACCCTATAAAGTATATATATTCTTGATCAGCATCAACAGCCGAGTCGATCTAGCCATGTCCGTCTGTCCGTCTGTCTGTCTGTCCGTCTGTCCGTCTGTCCGTCTGTCTGTCTGTCCGTCTGTCCGTCTGTCTGTCTGTCTGTCTGTCTGTCTGTCTGTTTCTACGCAAACTAGTCCCTCAGTTTTAAAGCTATCTGAATGAAACTTTGCATATAGTCTTCTATATGATCTCACTGCTATATATGTCGGAACGGGCCGGATCGGACGACTATATCGTATAGCTGCCATACAAATGTTCGATATATTTTTCGAAAAAAAATTATAACTTTGCTGTTTTTCAATATTTTTACACCATTTTTTAGATATAGCCATTTTATATTATTTCAAAATTTTGGTAAAAATTTTATGAAAATCGGACGACTATATGATATAGCTGCCATAGGAACGATCGGGAAATTAATAGGGAAAAAATTATTGCTTCGTTGTTTTTCAACGTATGTTTATCTACTCTGAGATATAAGCCTTTTTTATTATTCTAGAATTTTGGTATAAATTTTATAAAAATCGGACAACTATATCTTATAGCTGCCATAGAAGCGATCGGTAAATGTATAAAATATGTAAAGCTGGGAATGTAAAACAATAACTGTCAAACTGTAAACATAATAAGTATAGGTAAAATGTAATGAAACACTGTTTTGTGAGTCGTTTCAGCATTTAAATCTATAATATAAACATCGAAACCAATCTGCAAGGGTATACAAACTTCGGCGTGCCGAAGTTAGCTTCCTTTCTTGTTTTTATTTTATTTTGGCAAAATTAGCCCAGTGCTACAAGTATAAAATACTTATTATTAATGCCCTGGTCACTTGAGTTTAAATTAGACAGGATTTTTACTTAATACCTAGTACATTAAATATTGTATGAACTAATTATTTACTTATTTTATTGTATATTATTATTATACCCTTGCAGGGTATTATAATTTCAGTCAGAAGTTTGCAACGCAGTGAAGGAGACGTTTCCGACCCTATAAAGTATATATATTCTTGATCAGCATCAACAGCCGAGTCGATCTAGCCATGTCCGTCTGTCCGTCTGTCCGTCTGTCCATCTGTCCGCCTGTCCGTCTGTCTGTTTCTACGCAAACTAGTCCCTCAGTTTTAAAGCTATCTGAATGAAACTTTGCATATAGTCTTCTATATGCTCTCACTGCTATATATGTCGGAACGGGCCAGATCGGACGACTATATCATATAGCTGCCATACAAATGTTCGATAAATTTGTAGAAAAAAAATTATAACTTTGCTGTTTTTCAACATTTTTGCACCATTTTTTAGATATAGCCATTTTATATTATTTCAAAATTTTGGTAAAAATTTTATGAAAATCGGACGACTATATGATATAGCTGCCATAGGAACGGTCGAGAAATAAATAGGAAAAAAAATTATAGTTTCGTTGTTTTTCAACGTATGTTTATCTACTCTGAGATATAAGCTTTTTTTATTATTCTAGAATTATGGTATAAATTTTATAAAAATCGGACAACTATATCATATAGCTGCCATATAAGCCGATCGGTAGATGTAGAGAAAATGTAAAACTGGGAATGTAAAACTGTAAATGTCAAACTCTAAACATAATAAGTATAGGTAAAATGTAATGAAACTCTGATTTGTGAGTGTTTTCAGCATTTAAATCTATAATATAAACATCGAAACCAATCTGCAAGGGTATACAAACTTCGGCGTGCCGAAGTTAGCTTCCTTTCTTGTTTTTAGTTATTTTTATCTATTTTATTTTATTTTATTTGTTTTTATATCCTTAATTACGTATGAAGTTTGCTGTTTGTTTATTTGTTTGTTATGCGTTGTTTCTTAAAAATAGTTTTACTTTTGAATTAAATTGAGTTGCATTCCTAATAGTTTTAAGTTCATGGGGTAATTGGTTCCATAGACGGATAGCGTTGACAAAGAACTGCCTCTCGGAGTTGAGCATTTGGACTCGAGGGCATATAAAATTTTTAGTCCTTTGCGAGGCTGCCGGTATTAATTTATTAAACAAGTAAGAAGGCTCATGGGTTGTCACTATTTTGTGGAAAAATGAAAGGGCTCTAAGCTTAATAAAGGAGTTTAAGTTTGTAGCAGCAATAATGACGACCGTTCTGCTTCAGATCACTCGCAAGACTGTTCTTTTTATTCTTCACTTCTCTTTTTGTGTATCCTGTATATCACAGATTATCTTAGTCTGTGTGTGTACATTTGCTTAGGGCTAAAAGTGTATGTATGTGTATAAATGCTTAGGGCTACTATAAAAGTGTATGTACAAACTTATGCTTAGGGCTACTATAAAAGTGTATGTACAAACTTATGCTTAGGGCTACTACAACTCGGCCGTCCTGACCGACAAGGATCTCCTGATCCTGGTTTAGTTTTGAGTTACATTATTTTCTTTTGGTTTTGCTTCTAGTATTATACACTTTGACTACCTTATCACTACAGTGACTATCCTTTTTACTCCAAACGTTTTTATTTTCTTTAACAAATTTTTCTTTCATTTGTTTCTAAGTTAGTGTTTTTATTTGGCTTATTTACTATGTGGTTTTCTACTACTTCATTCGCCTCATCAAACATATCATTTGTATTCCTTTCAATAACTCGTTCATTTGTATTTTCATTTTCTTCCCTTTCATTAGTTTCTTCATTTTCCATTTCATTTGTATCCTCATCTTCAATTTCATTTGTATATTCATATTCAACTTCATTTGTATCCTCATCTTCAACTTCATTTGTATCTTCATCTTCAGCTTCATTTGTATCTTCATCTTCAACTTCATTTGTATCTTCATCTTCAACCTCATTTGTATCCTCATCTTCAACCTCATCTTCAACTTTCGACCAACCAAACCAAGGCTTTATATTAGCTGCAGCCCAAACACCAGTGTATGGAATTCTAGATTGTTGAAATCCGTCGACATCTTTAACTACGTAGCGATCATTTCCTAGACATTTTACTACTTCAAAAGGTCCTTTAAACTTCGGGACAAGCTTCTTTGAAGCCCCCGTATGACAATCAAAATTTTTTACTACAACGTAGTCTCCCTGCTTATATAGTGTTGCCTTCAGCCGTTTGCTGTTTTTTGTTGATTCATTATAATTTTGTAATTGGGCTTCTCTTTCTTGGGCATTCTCCCTAATACTTTCAATTGTTCTTCCTTCCTTTTGTCCTTCCTGTAAATTTTCTCTAAGGCAGTCAACTAAACTCCCTCTCTGTCCGACTCCGAATAACATTACACTTGGATGTTGATTAATCATTCTATGAACTGTATTATTTATGGCAAACTCAATTTCCTCTAGAATCTTTTCAAAACCCCAATTCGGTTCTGAGCTTAACAATTTCGCAAGCATCGGGCCTATACTTCGATTTATCCGCTCTACCTGTCCATTAGCCTCGGGTGAACCTGTTGCTATTTGTGTATGAGTTATATTGCGATGCCTTAGAAAAGCTGAAAATTCTGAGGAGGTAAAACATGAACCTCGATCAGATACTATACTTTTGGGGATACTATATGATCTAAAATAGTTTCCCAACGCTGCAATCGCTTCAGTTGACTTTGTGGTTTTTGTAGAATATAATCTAACGAACTTTGTGCAGCTATCAACAATCACTAAAATATGTCTGGACTTCTTATCTTTTGTATTAACTGGTCCTAAATGATCAATATGTACCTGTTCAAACGGTTTTGTAGGTTTTTGAATATTGTGTAAATAGCCTTCGTGCTTGCCTTTAGCTGTAAATGCAATGCATTCTAAACAATTTTTGATATGCTGTCCTATCTTTTGCTTTAATTTAGGGAACCAGTAGGTCTTCAAAATAACTTCCAGAACTTTGTCGATACCAACGTGTCCAAGACCATTGTGGTATTTAAAAAGTACATGCGTTTCCATATCTTTTGGAACGTAACACAATAAAGAATCATGATATTTCCTATAAATGATTCCATTTCGCATCTCATACAGTTTGTGTTCATTTCTTTCTAGTAAGTTCCTCAAGCTGACTATATTCTCATCTTTGTTTTGGCATATAATCAGATTTTCTTCAAACGAATTTGTATCTACTACCATAATGTTAGTGCATCTACTAAGAGCGTCCACGTGCTGCATTCTTGCTCCAGACCTGTGTTCTAGCCTATAATCATAGTTTTCTATCTCTAGAGCCCAACGTGCTATTCTAGGGTTTATCTCCTTTTTTGTTAACGTGAGTGTCAGAGAATTGCAATCTGTGACAATTTTAAAACTTTTTCCGTGCAAATATACTCTAAATCGTTTGAGCGAATAAATTATTGCCAACGTTTCCAACTCGAAACTGTGATACCTCGACTCAGCATCTGTCGTACGCTTAGAGAAATAAAATACCGGGTGAAAACGCCCATCCCTTTTCTTTTGCATTAATATCGACCCAAAACCAATCGAACTCGCATCGCAGTGCAGTTCGATTTCATCTGTTGGGCTGTACAAAGCAAGTATTGGTGAGTCTATCAATTTTTCTTTTAGAATTTCAAACGTCTTTAGCTCCAATTCCCCAAACCGAAAATTTTCCTTCTTTCTCGTAACATCGTATAAAGGCTTCGCCACAATTGAAAAGTCTTTGATAAACCTGCGAAAGTAGGAACAAAGTCCTAAAAAGCTTTGTACCTCACTAGTTTTTGTTGGGATTGGAAAATTTTTAACAGCGGATATGCCTTTACCATCAGCTTTGATGCCAAATCCATTAATTGTATACCCTAGATATTTAACTTCCGTTTGAAAAAACTCACACTTACTAAGCCTCAATTCTAAATTATTACTTACTAGTCTGTCAAACACCTCATTTAAAATTTTCAGATGGCTCTTTACGTCTTTCGTTGCTATCATTATGTCATCTAAGTAAACAATAACCTTTCCTTCTCTAATTAGGTCACTAAAGACTTTATTAATAAACCTCTGAAACGTAGATGGTGCGTTTTTCAGCCCAAAAGGCATTCTTAGAAACTCAAACTGGCCAAGAGGTGTCGTGAACGAAGTGAACTTCACCGATTCCTCTTGCATAAAAACATGGTAGAATCCATTCTTTAGGTCTAGCTTAGTGAACCATTTTTTATCTGTCATTTGATCTAAGAGGTCATCTATCAATGGAATGGGATAACTGTCCTTTGCTGTTAATTTATTTAATTTTCTAAAGTCAATACACGTTCTAATTTCGCCAGATGCCTTCTTCACTAGTACAATTGGCGACACAAACTCAGACTCGCTTGGTCTAATATATCCCTTGGCAATATACTCATCCAAAATCTTTTGCAATTCATTTTTCTCAGCATACGAAAGGCGTCTGGGGCTACAGCTAAACGGTTTCACGTCATTGATCGTTATTTTCATTTCGCATTTTGTTTCTGGCATAGTTGGTCGAACAGCCCCGATATAACATTTGTGAAACATATTTTCGAAAAGAACTTTATCACATGCATTTAAATTTACCCCTACATTAACGTTTTCATTATTATTTTCATACTCAATCATGCAAATTTTTGCTAGAAAATCATCATCACTATCAAATCTAATCATGTCATTCGAGCTATTTATAATCATACTTTCGTTTGTACTTTCATTTGTTGAAGTAATCTCATCTTCATTCCAGACGATGTCAGCGCCACTCGCATTTAAAAAATCTCTACCCAAGATAACTTTTCTATTCATTGAATCGTTCTCAACAACTAGCATTTCAAGTTTTATTCTTTTATTATAAATTGTAATGAAAACAAAAATTTTTCCAATGATAATTAATTTGCTGAAGTTTAAACCAAAATACGTGGCTGGTGGCGCTGACTTCAAAATAACGCTAGCCGGAACACAATTTTTCTTCATAAAGCTGATCGGGCTCCCTGAGTCTAAGAGGCATTCTATAAAAAAAGGTTCATTAAAACTACCCTCTATTTCCATACTTAAATATCTTACATAATCATCTCTGCGAGTGGCTGGGGACGACGTCTTCTTGTTTTCTTCACAGGCCGCAGCAAGGTGACCCATTTTTCCGCACACAAAACAGGCTCCAACTTCTCTTTTAGGTTTGCGGCAATCTGAGGCGATATGTCCCAAACAATTGCAATTGTAGCAGCGGAAAACTGGCTTCTCGATTTTTCCTGAATTATTAGTAGCCCCTCCAGATCTTGGAGCTACTAAATTAACATGCTGTAAGGCTGACAGCAGGGCATCCTTCTCCTTGAAACACATCATGTTGGCGCTTGTGCGTATTTGACGATCGGATATACCGTGGATGATGTAATCAATTAACTCGCACTCCGGCATTTCTAATCCATTTGACAGTGTTACTTTAGTATTAAAGTAAGAAGTGAACGATTCGTTTGTTTGCCATTTGCGTGCTTCGAGCTTCTTGCGCAGTGTAATGGCACTCTCTTTTGGTAGAAAAGCTTTCTCCATCGATGCCGATAGGGTATCAACCTTCTCATTTGCAAGCTCAGGCTTTGAGTACACCCAGGCTTGCGCATCACCTTTAACTTTGCTAAATATTAGCGACCGTAACTTATTCTCCGTTAATCCATACGTCATTTTTAATACGTTTATATGTGTGCGCCAAACACTAACATTTGTGTGGCCGTCGAAATCTGGCAACATTTCCTTTATGCTTTGAAAAGGAATTTCATCATCTTTTGTAACTTTGCACGATGTCTCTCTCTCGCTTACTCTCTCAGACGCTCTCAATAAATCGTTCTCCCTCCGCAGTAGCTCTCTCTCAAAATTCATCAGCTCCAATTCTCTGGCCATTAATTTTAATTTCTCCTTCTGGAAAGCATTTTCGATCGCCAATTTTTGTTGAATGTCGTTCAAAAAATACAATTGCTTTCCGTCCTTTGCATTCTCTTCATTGTCCTGCATTTCTTCAGATTTTTCTAGATTTTTCTGCTCGTTTTTAGCTGCTCTTTTTAATTCTGCTTTCCCTTGTCCTTCGTTTACATCAGCTTCCTTATGCTCCTCATTTGGCTCGTCGTTTGCATCTTCCTCTGATTCTCCACCTTCATCGTAGTTTGCCATCTCATTTGATTCTTCTTCTCCGTCGTTTGCCATTTCATTTGGTTCTTCCCCTCGTTCGCTCATCGTCGCTTCGTTCGGTTCTTCCTCTCGTTCGTTTATCGCCGCTTCGTTTGCTTTTTCTTCTCGTTCGTTTAGCGTCGCTTCGTTTGCTTTCTCGTCTGTTTCTGGAATATTCTGTGCATTCGCCTTTTCGTTTGATTTATTGTCTAATTCTGAAACATTCTCTGCATTCGCCGATTCGTTTAAATTTGGTTGTCTCTTTTTGTTGGAACATGTTTCGTTTGGCATACTCGGACATTTTCCGCGAAAATGCACTTCACTCAACCTTGCTGCCAACGTACTCTTACTGCCGTGAGTGGCCAAGTTAAAAGCCGAACACCAATTGCGCAGTTGGTTAATCGAAAAATCATTTGCGTTAACCGGATCCATTATAGAGTTAGTTTTTGATATAAAATCTTGCAGGAATGGCTTTTGGCACGAGGTTTTGTGCCCACTTCTGATATTGTAGCAGCAATAATGACGACCGTTCTGCTTCAGATCACTCGCAAGACTGTTCTTTTTATTCTTCACTTCTCTTTTTGTGTATCCTGTATATCACAGATTATCTTAGTCTGTGTGTGTACATTTGCTTAGGGCTAAAAGTGTATGTATGTGTATAAATGCTTAGGGCTACTATAAAAGTGTATGTACAAACTTATGCTTAGGGCTACTATAAAAGTGTATGTACAAACTTATGCTTAGGGCTACTACAAGTTTAAGTCAAGTAGTTTAGTAGTCAAGTGTGATACACTCTTTAAAGAACTTTGTTTTTTCCCGTGTCACCCTCATGTTGGCATCGAGTAGGCGCTTAAGCACCGTGTCAATAAGCTTGACATGTTCCGTTTCATTCTCGGAAAATATGATAACGTCGTCAACGTAGACGTAGCATATTTTGCCGATTTCTTCCCGCAGCACATCGTCGATGGCTCTTTTGAAAATACTCCCTGCGTTTTTTAGGCCGAAGGGTAGTCGGCAAAATTCGTATTTCCCTCCATTAACTGAGAACGAGGTCTTATTTAGGATTGTTGCTGTGTCCGTGTTATGTGACATGACTATCTTGTTAGTGACGAGCGTGAGTTTCCTCTCGATCTCGTCATAGTATGCCATAAGGGCGGCATCTCCTTGCCGAACCATTTCCAAATTTTGCCGTAGCACTCTTAGGGACGTTTTGTCCGCATATGTGCAATCTAGTCTGGCTATAATTGCATCGAAATTTAGCACTGTGTTGTGGGACGTGAGTAGTGACCGAGCGGGACCGCAAATTTTGTTTTAATGATGACAACGGCCTCGTAGTGTGCTTCGCTGCCGTCGTATTTTTTGAATACTTCATATGCATCTGATGCAGCCTGCCTCCACGAAACGTACTCATCGTGGCTTCCACTGAACGCCGGCAGAGATTTTACTATGTCTAACTTGACATCGCATCTTACCGCAGGGTTCGGTATTACTCTTTTATAGACCTCCACCTGCGGCGCTTGCACTGACAGCGCGCTAACCTCTGTTCTAACTGCTTCTAATTCGATTCTTAACCGCTCCTCCTGTTCGTTAAGAGCGGCGCTGACCGCATTTGCGACAAGCGCTTGGATCATTTCTGCGTTCATTTCTGGTTGATCTATGTCCCTAACTTCGGGGCGAAATCCTACTTTTTCGCTATCGCCGCTATCCATTTCCGGTTTTACTTCCCTATACTTCCAACTCATTGGCAGTTAAAGGGCGTTGGGTAGATACGAGGTATTTGAAAATTGGAGAAAAATAATGGATCGTCACCAAAAACACAAAAATGTTGGATTAATTTGTCCCAAAAACAAAATTAAAATACAGAACGGTGACAACAGCTATAGGTCAATTCGACTGGGTATATTATTAGCACAGACACACTGGATAACTTTAGTACAAAATTCAATATAAGAACAGTGGATAAAATTGTAGCAAAATACAAGAAGAAAAACGACTGGCAACCTCTGCATGTGTATAGAGACCAACATTAACAAAGAAATAAAATATTCCTTTGCATAATTAAATCATATAAATGTTGATTGCCTTGGCACCAGTGTGCGTTATTTGAGATATATGGTTTCCTTTATTTATAATGCACTTGAAAAAATCCAAATCGAACAAAATTAAATCAACACGCAGAACACGGAAGTATTTTGTAATCTAATATTTGAATTATTTATTCACATAAAAATCGCCAGTACGAGTGTACGTAACTTGAGTTATATGTTTTTTATTTTTTTGCCACGCACTCATAAAAAATCTGAATCAGAAATCGAAAATCGAGTCATTTTTTATTTATTCGTAAAAAATTCCTATTGCTGGGCATAGGAAATTGTATGCACTGGTATTTGTGTGTTGTGTATGTGTAGACCTTGGCTATTGTCGGCGCTCAGCTACTTACATAATTTACAACTTCAGGGGTGGGATAATATTAATCCGTTGGGCGTCAATTGTCCGAGCCGGCTGGCGGATCCTCCGCGGCAGGGGTAGAGCCGGTAGGTAATATATCCGTGGGGGGCTGGCAGTAGGGTACTGCCGCTGGTTGAGTATTGGTGACCACCAAGATTGGCAGCCACTGGGAAGTCGGGTGGTTGCTTCGACTCCTTTGCTTCTTCCGAAGTATACGGTGGGAGATACTTATCTCCGTTGTCACGGCCCTTAAGGCACGATAACCAAACTCAATAATCAGAATAATGTAACGGCTAAGGCCGGAGTTTTAGGATCGAGCTGGTGCTCTTTATTTCAAATCCAAATTAAAACTAAAACTTAAGATTGAACAAAAGCTCATGCATAGCCGGATGCCCGTGGCAGGCCGCAGACCTTGCACATTTTGCAGAAGTCATACGATCGCTGTCAGCCAATGAAAAGGAGCCACGGCTCGGAATGGCACAATGTGCTGGCTCAGCTCTAATGCCAATAAGGCAGACCCAATTTAGGGTGAACCATGCATGAGGGAGAAGTGTAATAATAATATTAATAATAAAAAGTGATTAATACTAGAGAATGATAAACATGATAAATGATTAATATTAATAAAGTAAATAAGAACTGGCCTGCTGGACGCCGTCCTCGGTGACAGCCAGTTCGTCGATGGACTTTTGTAGCTGGGCTGCCTCTCGTTTGCGCCTGCAGTGTTGTTGGAGCAGGACCAAGCCGCATAACGTGAGGCTGATGGCAACTCGTGTGGCGAACCAAATCCTCGGGGAACCTCCATCCGACACGTTATCCCGGAGCTCCTGCATTAAACGCAGGTTATGCTCATTCATCCGCTGTAGCAATGGCAGACTCAGTATGTGATCGTGTCCCGTGATGTTAATTATGGAGGAGGCCGCAATACCCGGGCTCATATTCACTGAGTGGTTGAGGTTCAAATATACGGAGTCGTTGATCACCGCCTTTCTCTCAAAGGTGATGAGGTGGGTCCCTATTATGGTTGTTGTGGGACCGTCATCGATGGTAATCCTCGTCAGTTTCTCATTAATGATAATTACCCCGTCGTCCACAATTGTAAGGGGTTCCAGATTCCTTGGCCGCGTCCGGCATGTAGCCGCCCCGCCTGCATGTAACTGCCTGGCGCAGGTGTCGTGGGACGCTTTTATGCAAAATGTGGCCAAGTTGGTAGAAGTGCAATCGGAGACTGCTAGGATTCCGTCATCACATTCCGCTACGATGTTGTTTTCTATTTGTAGCATAGTATGGTAGTGTGCGACAGGGAAGAGCAGGACCTTTTTACAAATACGCTTAACTCTAGGATACTGGACTATAACGTGGACAAGAACATTATTTTGAAGAATTTTAATCTTAGATACATCCATAAGGCTAACTATTGGGACCTCTGTTAGCTGTTCGTCAAAAATAGCCTTTAGGTCATTGTGATTGAAAATGGTAGGATTGATGATATTATTTTTAGCAAGAGTGATGGTGATCATACAATTTTGGATTTCTGATATTAACATTCTATTCCTGGCAAGGAGTGTTTCATACAAGTGACCTGAGTCGACAAGCCCGTCCCTCTTTTCCCTGAGGATCTTGTTTACTGTGTCTGTGAGTAGGTTGATGTGCTTCTGTGTCTCTGTGTTAATTATAACCTGTCTATATTTAGCCTCGATAAGCGACGCTTGAATGGTGTTGATTCTACTTAAATCGTCTGCGTCGGGAGTACCCGCCACGACCTTAAGGACTGAGCCCAAAAAATCAAGGCCATTCTATGGTGTATCTTAAGTTCCTCCAATAGGTTTTGAGCATGCTCGATGTCCACTTCCAGCAGCTTCCTCATATGGGACTGTGGGCACAGTTCTAGCATTCTGATTGTGGAGTCGATAATGATGGCAAACTCGGACAGATTTGTCGAGTGCCTGACCAGGCCGTACTGTTCCCATATTAAGACATTGCCATCTAGCACCGGGATGTACTTAGCGTGCGAGAAATCAGTGATTCTCGCGCTCGCGGTGGGCAACAGTATGATGGATATAATGGAGAGCCTGTGGGAAATTAGCAAAGATTGGGTTTTAATATAAGGGCGAATGTGGCGAGTGGAGTGCCTACCTAATGTTGTCCTTATGAACCACCCTCCCCTTAATGAGAACAGATGTTCTACACGCTCTTCTGAATAAAGCGGTGTCAATTTATTCCCTAATCTTTTGTTGTAGCGACTTCGCCGACTTCGAAGACTCTGTTTTGCCTAGAAGGATTAACCCTGTCTAGGTTGGATTGTTGTGCTTTGTCAATCTTGGCTTTAATTGCCAGTTTCATCTCATCGCTGCTTGCGTAGATGACCTCTATCGGCCTAGACTCTGTGACCGAATGTAGCGACCTGTTGTATTCTATAGTAGACCTCAATATTAGTTTCACAGTGTCCTCAATTTTTTTTTTTATCAATTTTGAGGCACCTGGCAATTTCCGCCAGGGTACTGTGAAATCTCTCAACTTGGCCATTGGAGCTACTGTGTAGCGGTGGCGCATTGACAACGTCGATGCTGTATTGGTTTTTCAGCAATGACGTGATTGTCTCAGAGTTAAAGGAGGCCTCATTGTCGCAGTATATAGTTTTGGTGTTAGAGTAAAATTTACTAACTGAAGAATAGGTGCTCGTACATCTATTATTGCCCTGGAAATCAAGGGCTGTACGATAGCGAATTTGGAAAATTTATCAATGCAAGTTAAGAAAATTTTTTTGTCAGTCGAAAAAATGTCGATATGCAACATTTCCCCAACATATGATGGAATGGGCGTAGTTCCCAATTCCTGTTTCTTGGGATGGCAGACCTTGCAATTTGCCACCACTTCGCTAGCTAATTTTGACATGTTCGGGAAGTAATAATCCCGGAGAATTAGTTTTGCGTTCTCCTGGGCAGCTCTATGGGTGCGATTGTGCTCGGTGTTAGTGATTTCCAACTGTTCATTAGCGGTGGTTATGTCACTGACAAAGGTTTTACAATGCCAGAACTTTGTCGCAGGAAATTCCTGCATCAAGGCATGTTGGATGCGAGCCAGGGTAGGGAAATCGCAGTGAATCGCGTTCACAACGTTAGCGTTGATGATCTCTTTAACGGATTCAACAAGCAAGTCCTTGTTATTAAAGTTGATGATATGGCGAGTTCTATTTCCGAAGACTATGAAATCTCGCCGAAGCGGTTGGTCCGCTTCTTCCAAAATAATTTGGTTTCTAAAGCAGTTAAGAGGTTTATCTGTGGTCTCTATGGTGTACGAGAGCGAAAGCTCACTATGCACCGTGGCCGCGTCAGACTGGACTTCAGCCTCTAAGTTATTCAGGGGTTGCCTCGATAATGCGTCAGCTACCAGGTTTTGTTTTCCGGGTGTGTAAAATACTATTCCGTTGTTCTCATCAATGATTGCTTTCCATCGCTTGATTTTAGCGTTGGTATTTTTGTCGGATACCGCATACGTGAGAGGCTGGTGGTCTGTGAAGATCCGTACCTCATTGTTACCGTATAGGTAATTTTGGAGTTTGCCTATTGCCCAGACTATCGCCAATAATTCTCTTTCGTTGGTGGCGTAGTTCGGCTCGCAGTCTTTTAGCGTGCGTGAAATAATGGTAATAGGTCTTTTATTCTGGGACAGTACCGCGCCTATTCCACTCGCTGAGGCGTCAGTGGTTAAGTCAAATGGTGATTTAAAATCAGGGTATGTCAATATGACATCTTCGGATGCCAAAATGTTACGAAAGTGGTCAAACGCATTTCGCTGGGTTTCATTAAACCTGACAGCTACTTTTTTCGACATATTCTTGCTGACCATCCCGTTTTCCCCCTTGAGGATGGCGGTCAGGGGTCTAGCAATAGATGCAACGTTTTTTACAAAGCTTCTGTGATAGCTCGCCAGGCCTAGGAAGGACCTGAGGCTAAACAGATTTTTTGGTTCCGGGAACTCTTTTATTGCCTTAACCTTTTCTGGGTCTGTTTTTGTCCCTCCTCTGGTGACAATGAACCCTAGGAACTCAACGCTCTCTTTAAAGAACTTTGTTTTTTCTCGTGCCACCCTGTTGCTGGCATCGAGTAGGCGCTTAAGCACCGTGTCAATATGCTTGACATGTTCCGTTTCATTCTCGGAAAAGATGATAACATCGTCAACGTAGACGTAGCATATTTTTCCGATTTCTTCCCGCAGCACATCGTCGATGGCTCTTTGGAAAATTCTCCCTGCGTTTTTTAGGCCGAAGGGTAGTCGGCAGAATTCGTACTTCCCACCATTAACTGAGAACGAGGTCTTCTCTCTGTCCTTTTTAGCCAGGTATATTTGGTGGTACCCTGACTTCAGGTCTAGGGTAGTAAAAAATTTGGCTTTTCCCAAGTTCTCTAGAATCATGGGTATGCTCGGCATGGGATAGCGATCGGCGACTGTTCGCTCGTTCAGCTTCCTGAAGTCGATTACTAATCGCTTCTTTTTACTGCCATTATCATCAGTCCCTTTTTTGTCAACTACCCAGGCAGGGCTGTTGTATGGAGATCTGGACGGCCTGATTATGCCATTTTGCAGCAGCTCTTTGATTTCATTGTTTTCAAAGTGATAGGGGTATAACTTGGAGTAGACAGGTTCGTCACTCGTAGTTCGAATAGTAGCGATGACCGATGTGTTGAAGGTGAGCGCCTCGTTAGAGGTTGAAAACACCTTAATTCTTTTCAGAAGAGTTTTTTTGAATTCGACTTTAGCCGAACTTTGCACCACTATGTCATCGATTTTTGTGAAGTTGACATTTTGACAGTCAAAAAATTTGAGCTTTTCGGTGACGTTTGCGTATTTTATTACGCTGTTGCCTAGGTCCAATGCTACTCCTGCTCGCGTTAGCGAATCGAAGCCTATTATAGCATCGAACGTGCTCAATGTATCCAAGAGGAAAAATGGGACGTCTAGTCCAAAAATGCGCATTATGCACTTGTATTTGACATCATGAGCCGTGAATAGAGCTCACAGTAAAGGGGGTTTCGACGGGCATTACGTTTCTTAGCTCCTTTACGGGCTTCACGTAATTTTTTGCCGCCCCGGTGTCGATGAGAATTTTTATTGATTTGCCAGCCAACTGTCGCTCGACGAACGGCAGTCGGGAACGCTCCCTAAAAAATGGAGGAGGTCGTTAAGCTCGGCGGAGTCGCTATCTTCCTCGATGGTGGCAACCTCGGCCTCAGCTGTGGCGGCATAATCTGTCGCCTCATGTTGGGGTTGGGCTATATTATTGACGCGTTGGCGTCTTTGGCCTGATTGATGCTGGGACGAGTTCTGCCTTTTGTAGTTGTTGTTAGTTTGAGGCTTTCCCCAGCTTGTTTCTTGTATAAATTTAGCCGTTGAGGGGTCTACCTCCATGGGTTGAACTTTATTCTGGTCTAATGGCTCAGGATCCCTGCGCTTTGGCCAGGGATTGTCCTCATGAGATTTATTTTGGTTTTGTTTAGGGACAAAGTGCGGATTCTTATCCTCGCCTCTCCATTGCTTTCTTACTATTGCGCCTGTTGCCCTCATTGAAATGGGACTTGTCTTCTATAGCTTTCGCGTAGGATTTAAGTTGCTCAGCAATTAAAGTTCGCTGCTTCCGTAAAGCAAATTTTCAAAGGCTAGATATCTTGATTTCCCAATTTAATTGGTCTGAACTTTACAGATGTACTGACATGGCGTCCGCCGTGGATATTTTTTACAGTGCCATGAATTCGTTCTTTGCATTGTGTGTTCCTTTAGCCTATCCGTCGGTTTCTAGTAAACCACCTTGGTTCACCAAAGAGCTGACACGCCTAAAAAACGTTAAGTCTAGGCTTTATAATCGCTATAAACGCACCGGATCTCCTACTGTTCATTCAAGATATTTTAGTGCTCGGTCGAATTTCACCGTGCTTAATGCGCAATGTTATAAAAGTTATTTAACTCGCTGTAGGGTTCAGTTCACGCAGGACCCGAAACAGTTTTATAACTTTGTTAACACTAAGCGAAAACCCAATTTACATCCTTCATCGCTTTCGTTCAGAAACGCTACAGCAAACTCTGATCAGGCCATCGCCGATCTCTTTGCCGAGTTTTTCAAAACTACGTATTGTTCCTCGAATAGCTTAGATCAGACTTACTCTTTTGATTTGCCCAAGTTGAACCTAATTTTCAGTCCTATTTTAACCGAAAGCTCCCTTAGTTCGGATCTTCATCGTGTAAAACCAGTTTACTCACCGGGTCCCGATGGAATACCAGGCTGCGTGCTCAGGTATTGTGCCGGAGCTCTGTGCAATCCCCTTCTGAAATTGTTTACCTTATCTTTAGAAACCTCAGAATTTCCCCTTATTTGGAAGGAATCATTTATCATTCCTCTCCACAAAAAAGGTAGCAAATCAGACGCCAGCAACTATAGAGGAATCTCTAAGTTGTCGGCAATTCCAAAACTTTTCGAGAATGTAATTACTCCCCACTTGCAGCATTTATGCAGATCCGTAATTTCACCATGTCAGCATGGTTTTATGAGGCGAAGATCGACCACTACAAATCTCCTGGAACTCACCTCTTTCGTTATTAGAGGTTTCCAACGTAACTTTCAAACCGACGTGATTTACACAGACTTCAGTAAAGCCTTTGACTCGGTTAATCACTCTCTTCTTGTAAGGAAGCTTGACTTAATCGGGTTTCCTGTCGATCTACTTAAATGGATTTTGAGCTATTTGAGTGACAGAACTCAAAAGGTTCTGTTTAAAAATGCTCTATCCAAATTCCTCAGAGTCACTTCTGGCGTCCCACAGGGTAGCCACCTCGGCCCGCTGCTATTTACATTGTTTGTCAATGACCTCCCGCTGGTTCTAACGAATTCTAGAGTACTTATGTACGCTGATGACGTTAAGCTATGCTTGCAGTATAAGGACAGCTCTTGCCAGTCAGACCTGCAATCGGATCTTAATAACTTTCAAGCATGGTGTCGTGCTAATTTATTACATC
The DNA here is from genome assembly GCF_030179895.1 of Drosophila kikkawai. Lineage (NCBI taxonomy): Eukaryota > Metazoa > Arthropoda > Insecta > Diptera > Drosophilidae > Drosophila > Drosophila kikkawai. The sequence goes on along the minus strand of NC_091733.1, from coordinate 5,618,230 downwards.
TCAATAGTTCTAAATGCAAGCTGATGACATTTTCACGTGTCACTCCCCAGTCTGCCACATATATGCTAAATGATAGCGCTCTTGAAAGAATATATCTTGTTGCTGATTTAGGCGTTCGCTTAGACCCCAAACTTTCGTTCTCTGAACATATTTCGTGCATGGTTAATAAAGCCAAAGGCATGCTCGGTTTTATTAAGAGGTGGTCGAAGGAATTCGATTCCCCTTATATAACGAAGACCCTTTTTACTTCGTTAGTTCGCCCTATATTGGAGTATGGTTCATGCGTCTGGAGTCCTCAATTCGGAATCCATATTAACCGTATTGAATCTGTACAAAAGAACTTTTTACTTTTCGCCCTCCGTGGCCTACCTTGGGATGCTGATGAGAGGCTACCGTCCTATACAAGTAGACTCCTATTAATTAACTTACCCTCCCTACCGTAGAACAATGCTTGGTGTCGTATTCCTTCATAACCTTATAAACGGTGTTGTTGAGAGCCCCTTTCTTTTAGGGCAGCTTAACTTCCACGTTCCCCGACTAACATCTAGAACCCTTATCCCTTTAGTAGTAAATCACTGTAGGCGGGAGTTTGAAGTACATGAACCCTTTAGGGTTATATTTATATTATCTCCTAATGTTTCCTCGTTCATTTCGTCTGTCCTACTAACGCGTCTATCTAGTTCGCGATTCGTGCCGTACGTCACACGGCTGCGCCCCTCGGTCGGTTGGGCGGGAGGTGGAAGCGGGACCCCGCGCGAAAAGATGCTGGAACGCACTTCTTTCAATGCTGTTCTCGACCTCTCTAACGCTAGTGCAGACGGAAGGGTTGTGCTGGCAGCACGAGTGACTTGAGTGGTTTTTTAAGCCCTGCAATGAATGCATGAAGGGCGTCATCCCTAACCTCCTTATTTAGAATAGTTGCTGTATCCGTGTTTTTTTCTTATTATGCAAGACGTTGATGCACTATGTACAGTACATATCAAGTGGAACTTGCGACACCAAGCACGTGCTTGTTCTTTTTAGCAATTAGTAAACGCGAAGGACTTAAAAAAAAAGGATGCGGGGAGACTACTACTGGCGTACTGCCGGATTGGTTGCTTGCATGCGTAAGTGGGTTAAGATTGAAGTTTTTAGTTTTGGGAGGCTATCAACGTTAGATATTATTGTGTACAAATCGTTATAATTTGCACAGAGGACTCTAAAGGGTTCATGCAGTTCAAAGTATGTTCTACAGTGGGGCAAAACTAATGGTAAAAAGGATCTGGTGTTTCTTATTGGTACGTGAAAATTTAGCTGACCGAGCAAGTCAGTACTTTCCATGTCACCACGGATTAAGTTGTGTAAAAATGTAATACCTAGCATGGTTCTACGATCTGATAAGGAGGGTAAATTAATTAGTAAGAGTCTACTAGAATAAGACGGTAACCTCTGGTTTGCATCCCAGTTTAAACAGCGTAAAGCGAAAAGTAAGAAGTTCTTTTGAACCGATTCTATGCGTTTACTATGGACGCCATACTGAGGGCTCCAAACGCAGGATCCATATTCTAAAATAGGACGAACAAGTGAAGTATATAACGTTTTTGTAACATAGGGGTCATTGAATTCCTTCGACCACCGTTTAATGAAACCAAGCACACCCCTGGCTTTATTCACCATGCACGAAAAATGATCGATAAAGTGAAGTTTAGGATCCAGACGGACACCTAAATCATCAACTATATTAATTTTTTCCAAAGAGCAGCCGTTTAGCGTATAAGTTGCAGGCTTAGGAGTGACACGGGAGAATGTCATTAGCTTGCACTTAGAGCCGTTTAAGTTTAATAAGTTCATGCAGCACCATGTTTGAAAATTGTTAAGATCTGTCTGTAAGTCTGATTGGCAAGTAGCATCGTTATATTGCACACAAAGCTTGACGTCATCAGCATACATAAGTACTCTGGAGTTGGTCAAAACTTCGGGCAGATCATTGATAAATAACGTAAAAAGTAGGGGACCCAAATGACTCCCTTGCGGGACGCCAGATGTAACCCTAAGAACATTAGATAGTTTATTTTCGAAAAGGACCTTCTGCGTCCTGCCATTTAGATAACCTGAGATCCAATTAAGAAGATCAGTCGGGAATCCCATTAAATCGAGTTTCCGAACAAGAAGAGAATGGTTAACAGAGTCAAAGGCTTTACTGAAATCAGTATAGATTACATCTGCCTGAAAGTTATTTCGGTATCCCTTTATAATAAAGGAAGTAAGCTCCAACAGATTCGTTGTAATTGATCTTCGCCTAATAAAACCATGTTGACATGGAGAAATAATTGACCTACACAGGTGCTGCAGATGAGGAGTAATAACATTTTCGAACAGTTTAGGGATGGCCGACAACTTAGAGATACCTCTGTAATTGTTGGCATCCAATTTGCTACCTTTTTTGTGGAGAGGAATAACGAATGATTCCTTCCAAATAAGGGGAAAGTGGGAGGTTTCTAAGGATAAGGTAAACAATTTGAGAAGTGGATTGCACAGGGCTTCGGCACAATTCCTAAGCACACAGCCTGGTATTCCGTCGGGACCTGGTAGAAAAACTGGCTTAACACGATGAAGATCCCTAAGAAGAGAGCTTTCGTTAATGGTAGGACTGAAGATTTGGTTCGATTTGGGGATGATGTAAGGATAAGCCTGATTTGGGTCTATTGAGTTGGAGTAAGTGGTTTCAAAAAACTGAGCAAAGAGATCGGCTATTGCCTGATCATTATCTGCTGTTGAATTACCAAAAGAGAGCGAGGACGGACGAGTAATGGATTTACGCTTGGATTTAACAAAATTATAAAACTGTTTTGGATCCTCAGAAAACTGGGACCTGCAACGAGTCAGATAATTATTGTAGCACTGCGCGTTATACACAGTAAAAGTGGATCGAGCTGATAAATAACTAGATAGGACAATCGGAGAACCGGTACGTTGATATTTAGCATATATATTTGATTTTCTATTTTTGAGGCGGGTCAACTCTTTGGTAAACCAAGGAGGCTTGTTTGATGTAGACGGACAGTATAACGGAACACAGTCAATAAAAAATGAATTCATAACACGATAAAAAATACCCACGGCTTCCGCCATGTCAGTGCATGTGTAAAGATCGGACCAGTTGTAATTAATTATGAAATTATTTAGCCGTACGAAATCCGTCTTGCTAAAGCAGAAGACTTCATGGGCTGGACTGTCAGACTTATTCCGTGAAACAGTCCCCAAGTCGATAGTCACATCGAAAGTGGGATGATAGGGATCTTCGGGTTGCGTCAGGGGCGCCACCCTAGCTAAACTAACTCTTTCCGCATCTGAGACAAAACAAAGATCAAGCAAGCGCTCTAAGGAATTTCGAACATGATTGACTTGGGACAGCGAAATGTCAAACAAGCCAGCAATAAAATCATGATGTGTTGTCGTAAGAAGTGTGTTAGTGGAATTATCTAGGGACCAAATAGCCCCTGGGATGTTAAAATCACCAGGAACTACTAAATGGTCCCTATCCGAAAGTCTTTTGGAGACCAACTGAATAGCGGAAAGATGGTTCCAATAAATAGGAAGTTCCGACAATGAAGGAATGTAGGAACATGTAACAAAAATGGAACTACCATTAACAGATAGCTTCACGCAAAGGAATTCAACATTGTTGGATTCCTCGAAAATTATTAATTCGGACGTGAGAGTGGAGTCGACCGCTATAAGGACACCTCCCCCACGTCTGATAGGCCGATCTAGCCGGTATACTGTGAACGCAGCTGGAAAAACTTCGGAGCTCAGAATCTCCGGCTTTAACCAGGTTTCTGTGAACACAATAACTTGGGAAGCAAATGCGACGCTGTCGGAATACAATTTAGGAAGCTTACTGCGTAAGCCTCTTGCATTCTGATAGGAAATACCAAGGGAACTGGTTAGTTTTTTGGGACGGAATTGGAAGACGTAGACGGAGCATTGGGCAAATCTGACCTAGGAAGAGTAATTCCTACAGGCCGCTTTTTCTTTTTCGTACCTTCAAACTCTTTGACAACCACATACTGTGGCCAGATTTCGGCAGAGCATAGAGTGCCAAAGACTTCGTCAGGAACATTTATCTTGAAAGACGAAATGTTCCTAGGGTAAGAAAATTAAAATTTTTCCACCTTGATTTTTTCTCTATCGACTTTTTCTTTGCCTTGGATAAAAGCTATGACATCTTCCGATGTCTGATCAGGGGAAAGCCGTGAAACAAATAACTGTTTTGTTGGTGGAATTGCCATAAGGGGTTTTGGCACGGCAGACTGAGCCACCATACCACTTTCGGCCGGTACTCCGGGCCTGATACCCTGGCAGGGACTGGGATTAGGGCTCTGAGAGGGCTGAGACAACAGTTATGTGACATGACTATCTTGTTAGTGACGAGCGTGAGTTTCCTCTCGACCTCGTCATAGTATGCCATAAGGTCGGCATCCCCTTGCCGAACCATTTCCAAATTTTGCCGTAACACTCTTAGGGACGTTTTGTCCGCATATGTGCAATCTAGTCTGGCTATAATTGCATCGAAGTTTAGCACTGTATTGTGGGACGTGAGTAGTGACCGAGCGGGTCCGCAAATTTTGTTTTTAATGATGACCACGGCCTCGAAGTGTGCCTCGCTGCCGTCATATTTCTTGAATACTTCATAGGCATCTGATGCAGCCTGCCTCCACGAAACATACTCATCGTGGCTTCCACTGAACGTCGGCAGAGATTTTACTATGTCTAACTTGACATCGCATCTTGCTGCAGGGTTTGGTACTACTCTTTTATAGACTTCCACCTGCGGCGCTTGCACTGACAGCGCGCTAACCTGTGTTCTAACTGCTTCTAATTCGATTCTTAACCGATCCTCCTGTTCGTTAAGAGCGGCGCTGACCGCATTTGCGACAAGCGCTTGGATCATTTCTGCGTTCATTTCTGGTTGATCTATGTCCCTAACTTCGGGGCGAAATCCTACTTTTTCGCTATCGCCGCTATCCATTTCCGGTTTTACTTCCCTATACTTCCAACTCATTGGCAGTTAAAGGGCGCTGGGTAGATACGAGGTATTTGAAAATTGGCGAAAAATAATGGATCGTCACCAAAAACACAAAAATGTTGGATTAATTTGTCCCAAAAACAAAATTAAAATACAGAACGGTGACAACAGCTATAGGTCAATTCGACTGGGTATATTATTAGCACAGACACACTGGATAACTTTAGTACAAAATTCAATGTAAGCACAGTGGGTAAATTTGTAGCAAAACACAAGGAGAAAAACGACTGGGACCTCTGAATGCGTATAGAGACCAACCTTAACAAAGAAATAAAATATTCCTTTGCATAATTAATTCATATAAATTTTGATTGCCTTGGCACCAGTGTGCGTTATTTGAGATATATGGTTTCTTTTATTTATAATGCACTTAAAAAAATCCAGATCGAACAAAATTAAATCAACACGCTAAACATGGAAGTATCTTGTAATTTAATGTTTGAATAATTTATTCACATAAAAATCGCCAGTACGAGTGTACATAACTTGAGTTATATGTTTATTTTTTATTTTTGCCACGCACTCATAAAAATCTGGATCAGAAATCGAAAATCGAGTCACTTTTTATATTTATATATTGCTGGGCATAGGAAATTGTATGCACTGGTATTTGTGTGTTGTGTATGTGTAGACCTTGGCTATTGTCGGCGCTCAGCTACTTACATAATTTACAACTTCAGGGGTGGGATTCGAATATTAGTAATAATATTAATCCGTTGGGCGCCAATTATTTAATTGTCCGAGCCGGCTGGCGGATCCTCCGCGGCAGGGGTAGAGCCGGTAGGTAATATATCCGTGGGGGGCTGGCAGTAGGGTACTGCCGCTGGTTGAGTATTGGTGACCACCAAGATTGGCAGCCACTGGGGAGTCGGGTGGTCGCTTCGACTCCTTTGCTTCTTCCGAAGTATACGGTGGGAGATACTTATCTCCGTTGTCACGGCCCTTAAGGCACGATAACCAAACTCAATAATCAGAATAATGTAACGGCTAAGGCCGGAGTTTTATGATCGAGCTGGTGCTCTTTATTTCAAATCCAAATTAAAACTAAAACTTAAGATTGAACAAAAGCTCATGCATAGCCGGATGCCCGTGGCAGGCCGCAGACCTTGCACATTTTGCAGAAGTCATACGATCGCTGTCAGCCAATAAAAAGGAGCCACGGCTCGGAATGGCACAATGTGCTGGCTCAGCTCTAATGCCAATAAGGCGGACCCAATATTAATAATAACAAGAAAGGAAGCTAACTTCGGCACGCCGAAGTTTGTATACCCTTGCAGATTGGTTTTGATGTTTATATTATAGTTTTAAATGCTGAGTACACTCACAAAACAAAGTTTCATTACATTTTACCTATACTTATTATGTTTACAGTTTGACAGTTACAGTTTTACATTCCCAGCTTTACATCTTTTATACATTTACCGATCGCTTCTATGGCAGCTATATGATATACACCCAGTGCCAACAAAAATGCCGCACTATGAATATTCATGCACTTCAAACTTCTTTTGCCTGGGGTTTCTTCAAATGTTTGTCGTCAAATTTTTTTTTGTATATATTAATGGAACAATTTTAAACAAAAGTGCATTCAAATTTTTATTTTAAGCCAGTGTTTTATTTAGATTTAATGTCTTTTTTAGATACACATTATTTTAACACTTTTCAAGTATTATGCCAAATGAAAATGAAAAAATTAATATTAATTATAATAACTCAAAAATTCAACAAAAAACAATTTTTTCTAAAATTTTATTTAATTTACAAAAACATAATATAAACTTTCTGGTATTTCAAGGTAAATTATATTTTATAAATTTAAATTAATACTTTGTGATACCCCCTTTGGCCTTAATTACACATTTTACCCTATTGGGCATCGAATCGTTTAAAGCCTTCAAATATTCTGGTGTTATCTCCTCTAACCATACTTTTTCTATAGTTTGCTTTAACTCTGCCATTGTTTTAGGCTTCCGCTTTTTTATTTTTGAGCTCATATGGGCCCAGACATTCTCAATTGGGTTGAGGTCGGGGCTGTTTCCGGGCCAGTCTAAGGACTTAATGCCCAATTCATCCTTCAAATTTGATATCTATAGTTAGAAAAATGTCAACAGTAATTGAATAAGTTGTTTTAATAACAACAGGACATTGAATTACTCACAGATCGTGCCCGATGGCAAGGGGCAGAATCATCTTGAAAAATAGGGTCCGCTTCTCTTTCTGTTGTGGATTCAATGCTGGGCACAACTCCACTTAAAATAATGTCATGGTATGGTCAACGCAGAAAAATATAAAGACACACATATAAATAAGAACTGGCCTGCTCAGCCTAAGCTGGGAGTTGGTTGTTAACTGATATACTAATTGTGGCAGAAACAAAGGAAGAAGCTGTAATGGTCGCCTTAGTTGCAAGACTATTTTCTTCCCTATACGAACATTGGGAAAGAAAAGTTTTTTTATTTGACTTAGATTTTTTAAAATCTCGTCATATCCCGCCATAGTAGGACCCACTATTCACCTTTTATGACAACTACCTGTGAATGACAAAAAAAAGTGATAATCTGAATGCACCCCTTCGTCGGCCTGAGAACCGATAAAAAGCTCATAAGCCCAGAAATTGGTCTTTCCGTTTTAAGTCGTGCCTACGAGCAGTTCAAATCGCTCTTATCTCAATTATTATTTTTGCACGCTGCAAGATAAAGTTGGACATTAAAGTTCAAAGTCCAGGCATACAAATCTGCTCGCATCTCGCGATACGGAAAGTGCTCCGCTGTTCTGTCAGCTTTAATTTACCTTTCGGCTGCTGGTTAAACCTATACGGTAAATATTTTGTGCAAATTTTAGAAAATATAAATTCTAACCTATGCCCCTCTAATAGCCACTTGATCCACCAAGACCAACATTTCTCGTGATCGTGGCCGTAGCCAAATTCTTTTTGCAAACCTGTGTTGCGCAAACCCTTGTTATTGGGCAGACCCGAAAAATCGACTTACTTCCTCGCAACAACGTTCTTGCCATCGGAAAAGGAAAAGCCTGTAGGGATCAAGGAGAGAAAAGCAACAAAAGCAAAAATGTCGCAGAAAAACTGGCCACGTGGGATTGTTAAAAATATTACAACAATACAACAAACACCTTAAAATAATAAAATCCTAAATAACCTATATATATAAAAAAAAAAAAAGACAAAACAGATTTAAATTTAAAACTAAAATTAATTAACTTAAATCCGCCATCACAACACGCCGATCAACATTTCTCTAAGTGTACTTATGGAGAACCTTAATCATATAATTTGAAAGCTTCTAAGCCCACAGCTTTTTAACCATCTCCTCTGGAGCAACATGAAGGCCTTCATCAAGCAACAAGAGTGGGTGAGTTTTTATTCGGCAACATATTAAAAAAGTGGAAGTGATCGAGCAAACCAATGAACATGTAAATCAAATAATTAATATTTTGTGCAAAGTGATAATCCAAATCAATTTAATTGGGACCGTTTAAGTCGTGCAAAAAAAAAAAAAAACATATATAAGAATTTAAATGCAGCCGTAAGCGCAGCTTTTGTTTTCATTATACAGTTTCGTTGAGAGATAATGGAAGCTCGTGTACATTGGTTTGGCCGATAGCAAATATATATGATTTGATGTTCTCGCATAGTTGAAATTAATTATGAATTAAATAAAGCACGGCCTGTTGATGTGATTGTGAGAATAAAAGAAACAAGTTAATATAGAGTAAAAAGAAAACAATGAAGTTAAACCACATACACTGAGAAAAAACAAAGATGTACAATTATTTCTTACAATTTAAATTTTAATTCTTAATTTTTATTATAATTAATTAAAAACCAACATGTAGATATAAAAATATTATTTGACAATTTAAAACTTAAATCTTAATTTGTATTAAAATTAATTAAAAACCAACATGTAGATATAGAAAATTATTTGACAATTTTTTTTTTTTTTTTTTTTTTTATTAGGCTTTGCTTTTATTTATTGAATCTTCTCATTTATGAGACTAACAATAAGTGTATCAAATCTTACAATACTACCTAACTAGCAGTCATGAGACTGGTACAGAGTAAATGGCCCTGAATAATTATGGCTGGGTTGGATGGTCGTTACATAGTAGGCGGCTTCTTCTGGAAACTCGTATCAAGTCCCTTGCTAAAGGATTTGGATGGGTGGAGAGTTTTTCCTTGTAGGACGCTTTTAGTTTTTCTATTTCGTTCTTAACTGCAGGAATGCCGAGATCCCTGTGGATGTTTTCGTTGCGAATATACCATGGTGCCCCAGTGATAGTTCTCAGGATTTTTGATTGGGCGCGCTGTATGATGTCTAGATTGGTACTGCACGCGTTCCCCCAGCGCTGGGAGCCATACGTCCATATTGGCTTTAGTGTGGAGTTGTAGAGCAGGACCTTGTAGTCCAGGCCAGGGGCGATCGGGAGTTTATGAGCCAATGGAGGCTGCTGGCTTTTAGTTTTAGATGAAGTTTCTTGCATTCAATATGTCTTCGCCATGTCAGGCGTCGGTCCAGGTGGACGCCCAGGTACGTTACCACGTTGACTTCGGGGATCAGTGTGCTGTTCAGGTAGAGCGGGGGGCATGTTTGTCTGTTGAGAGTGAACGTTATGTGCTTACACTTTTGTTCATTTATTTTGATACGCCAGTCAGATAGCCACTTCTCGACTACCTTGAGGTGGTTGGCGAGCTGGGCTGTTGCACGAACTGGGCATCTGGAGCGGCTGAGGATCGCAGTGTCATCAGCGAAAGTGGATAATGTTAGCTGGTCGCTTGTGGGGATATCCGCTGTGTATAGAACAAATAGGGTAGGCCCAAGTGCACTTCCTTGTGGGACTCCAGCTTCGATTGAATAGGTGCCGGATGTTGTTGCGTTGCACCTCACTGCGAAGACTCTGTTGTATAGATACGACTCAAGTAATTTGTGTGTGTATACCGGCAAGAGTGTTTTTATTTTGTGCATGAGGCCGTTGAGCCAGACGCGGTCGAATGCTTGAGAAACGTCGAGAAATATCGCGCTGCAATATTCTCGATGCTCGAAGGCTGTGCGAATTTCTGATGTTATTCTGTTAACTTGCTCGATAGTTCCATGTTTTTCTCTGAAGCCAAATTGATGAGCTGGGATAATGTTGTGAGCTCCCAGATAAGGGATTATGCGCTTTAGTAGGCATTCAAATAACTTGGACAAGCATGATAGTAGACTTATTGGTCGGTAAGATGACGGAATCGTGTGGTCTTTTCCGGGCTTCGGTATCATTATAATTATAGATTTTTTCCATTTTGTTGGGTAATGGCCGAGACTTATGATCCCATTGAAGATTTTACAGATGACCTCAATAGCACAGTTCGGAAGTTCAATTATCATTTTTTGAGTTATTAGGTCATCGCCGGGAGCCTTTTTCGGCTTCAGTTCCCTGATGACCTTCGTTATCTCGTTCGGACCAAATGATGCTGGAGTAGATTCCGTTTCAGTGTGGATTTGCGGTAGTTCAAATGGATTTGCGGCAGGGTTCGGCTGGAAAACGCCCTGGAGGTGTGAGGCAAAAGTTTCGGCTCTGTCTTTGTCGCTGCGGGCCCAGCAACCAGATGACTTTCTTATCGGGGTGATGGTTTCAGCCGGTGAGCTTAAATTTGGGTGAGCTCTCCATAAGGGATGCTTTGTGCTGGTTGGCGAGAGTTTTTCAATATATCTTAATTGTGCTTTTTCGGCATCTTGCTTCAGGGCCCGGCTTAGTTTGCGTGTGGCTTCATTTAGACGTTGCTTTGAGCATGGCGATCTATTGGTTTGCCACGCCCGTCGCAGACGCCTCTTTTCTTGGATAAGCTGTTCAATTTGCTGGTTCGTTTTGAATTTGATTTTTTGCACATCCGTCTGTTGTGGTGTTGAGATTCTGGCTGCAGTCACAAGTACCTCTTCCAGTGCGGAGGTGGAGGAGTCGATGTCGGTTTCAGTATTGAGCTGAGGGGCAAGCTCAATGTGGGAACTCACATACTTTTTGTATTTCGTCCAATTGGTTCTGTGCGACGTCAGCCTATAGGGGCGATCCGTAGTTTCTGAGCTTTGAAGGAGGGTTATCAGCAGCGGCGAGTGATCTGAAGAAAGGTCTGGAAGGGCCTTGGCGTTAATAAATTTCGTGGGATGTTTTTTGTCACCGCGAAGTCAATTAGATCGGGTATCTTTCTGGGGTCTGCTGGCCAATATGTGGGGCTACCAGGGGAAACGTAGTCCAGCTTATTTCTCACATTGATGAGAGCGTTGTACAGTTGTCTTCCCTTGGGGGTCACGAGGCGGGATCCCCAATGCGTATGCTTGGCGTTGTAATCTCCTGCAGCTATAAGTCGATCTCCAAGTGAGTTGTAAAAATCCATGAATTGACCTTCAGAGATTGTAAAGCGAGGTGGGCAGTAGACAGCAGCAATGCAAAGGTTGCCGTTACCTGACTGCACTTTTATGGACGTAGCTTGCAGGTAATTTGTTGCAAACCTTTAGTGGAAGTGGTGTTTGATGCGTTCTCTGATAAGGATGCCGGTCCCGCCGTGGGCTTTACCATCTGGATGATCTGTGCGGTAGAAGGTATAACCTCTTATATGAAAGTTGTATCTGCTTGTGAGGTGCGTTTCAACCAGTAGCATGGCGTCGATGTGGTTTTCGTTTAGAAATTGTGTTAGTTCAAGTTTATGCCGTGAGACGCCGTTGGCATTCCACGTGGATATACGTAGATTGGACATTGATTATTTCGACTGTTGTGCTACAAGCAACTGTATCACCATATTCTGATTCTGGACAAGCGTCGCATGGTCGTTTTCATAAATGACATGAGTTCCATCATGCTTTGTTGCATGGTCACCATCATGGATTCCATGTTGTTTTGTGGCTGCTCTGGGGCCTGCTGAGCATTTACTGAGTTTGAGGGGAGTGGATTTTGCATACCTGTCGTTAGAGCTTCGGCGTAGGAGATGCCCGTGGGGGCACTTAGCGGACCAAAAGAAGATCTGGCTGCTTTGGCAAATATACATCTGGAGTAGTTTTTGAATTAAAATACACATCTTGTGTATTTTGTTGGCGTGTAGCTGTCGCTCTTCGCATGCGACTCTTCAGCTCCTTGTAGACCATACAGCCTCTGTAGTTAGCTGTATGGTTTCCTCCGCAGTTTCCACATTTTTTCCTGTTGGGGTCTTCTTTGTTCGCAGGGCAGTGTGCGGAGTTGTGGAAGTCTCCACAGACTACGCAGACTGACCGAAGGGTGCAGTTTGTCCTTGTATGACCATACTCCTGGCAATTTGTGCATTGCACAGGACCGTTGCGTTACTGCGGTTCTTCCGCGGTGATTCTTCGATGCAGTAGGAACTGCAACTTGTAGATCGGGTGAACTTCATTCTTCTTTAGGGCTTTACTGTCTGGCTCAAGTTCGACTTTGAAAAGAGGTTGCGGCTTTTTGTTTTTGTTGATAATGTTGCTAACATTCTTGGCAAAGAAACCCTTGCCTTTCAGGGCTTCTAGTATCTCGGAGGGGGCGACATCTGGTTCAATTCCTTTCAGCACTACTTGCAGTCCCTTGCTGCTTTTTAGTTGATAGGTGTAAAAGCTCTTTTTTGCTTCCTGCAGGTAATTAGACACAGCTCGAAAGTGTTCTTCTGTTTTGGTTTGAACTTTGGTTTCGCAGATGTTCCCTTTAATAATCGGAACAACATGAAAGTTTCCGTCCCCGACCACCGCAACAATTTTGTTGACCAGGGCGTTTGAACTTTTCTCCCTTATATATATAGGTGGGGGCTTTGGCTGTTTTTGAGTCTCCTGCTCCAGCTCTGCTTCATTATTCTCACCAGCTGCTAGCGGAGAAAATCTATTGGAGTTGTTTGGGTCGTAGCTTTTGGTGACACGGTTGATCTTAGGTTTGTTACCAACCGTGTTATGGGGGCTAAGCTTACGCTTAATTTGGATGTAGCGATCCATGCCAGTCTGTATGGCCGGAACCGCTTTTTGCTTATCGGAGCTCACGGTTTTTGTTACCATTGTACTTTGCGCTGCGGCCGTTGGCACCGATTTCGCAATATTGGTCGTTGGTTTAGTTGTTGCTGTTGCTTTGACAATTTAAAACATAAATAAGTCATATAAATTTGGAAATTATTACAACCTAATGAAAAGAAACAAAAAGCTTGAATTGTAAAAATGGATGTTTAGGAAAAGATGAATTGAAAAAAAAAAGAAAATATATTGAAAATGAATATAACAAACTGTTTACGCCAGGAGGCCCCTGCTCCCCCTCTGGCCACCGAGCGTCCAAAAGCTTAAGCGCTCCCAGCTTAGCAACGCTCGCCCGCTCTCCGCTCCTCGGTATTACCGATCGCACGCTCCGTGTTCCCGATCGTCGCTCGCTTCTAGGGACGGCTACGCCGCTCTAGTTCACGGTTCTCCCGCTCTCCCGCTCTCTCGCCGTTAAGCTGGGCTTCTCGGCCGGCAGCGGGCCCTTAGGCTAAGCTAAGTTTAGTTCGATTACGAATGTCAATAAATGCATGCAAAGGGCGCTCCATGCCAACGTCATTTTTCGACCCCCGAATTTCTGGACCTTTTTTCTGCGTTTCTTCTTCGTGGGACGGATTTTTTCTACTAATCCTTTTGCGGAGGATTTACCAGCCACCCCACTCCTAAACATGGTCCTTCGAGCCGGATAAGGATATCGTCCTGGAATCCTTTTTTCCCAGCAGCTTTGGTGGTGCCGCCGCAGAAAAGATAAGTAAAAAGTTTCCGCCCGTCTCTAATTGCCGGTCGTCAACAGTTGTCCGAAACTTAAATTTCGCTCAACCTGCGGACGATTTTTTGTCAACTCCTCGTCCGAGTTTTCCGACACCACGGCAATTAGACAACTTAAAAATCATTTCCAAAGCCAATTTTCTCCACTTCCATTTGCCTGCACTTCGTTCTGCAACGGCATAATTATCGCCGCTTTTTACTCCACTTCTTCGGCCCGTTGTACATTTCTCCGTACATACACACATACGTCCCTATATTCGGCCGTACATCAACGAATAAAACGGTCTTGACATACGGACATACATACGTATGTAAATCGGCGCGCATTACTCCGCGAGTTGGTTGGTCACTTACTTAGAGTGGTAATTGACATCCTCAACCTTCAGCCTAACAATATATAAAAAAAAATTATAATAATAAAATAAGTGAACGTGTGTTTCAAGTCGAGCGCCGCGGCAGTGAAAATTCTACAGTGAATATTTCGTGTTGCCGAATTCGGCCCCCTACCCGAGATTTTATTCTCATATGTATATTCGGTCACTGTGTGTTTCCCGCCGCCTCGATATTTTCTTGAACACAATTCCTTCAACTTCAAATAATACAGTCCACTTCTCGACGCTCTACTGTACTTATGCCAATATATAAATATATTTTCGGCCTCCAATATTTTCGTACGCCCTCACAACTCCAGTCCAGTTATCGGGTTTCCACTGTACAAAATATATTTTCTGCCTCCAATACTTTTTGTACGCCCTTACAACCACAGTCCGGTTATCGGGTTTCCACTGTCCAAAATAAAGACAACTCATCCATACATATTCTGCATGCTTATCAAACTACATACATACATATGTATTTATATTCGCTGCCCGTCCATACAGGAATTAAATTACAATAACAAACAAAATAACCAAGATTAAATATTCAAGTGCAAGTGTTTATTTCTCCAAATCTGCACAACCGCCCAGCAGACGTGTTGTTTTTGTCACGGTTCTTTGGGTTACGTTTTTGTTCTCTCTCCTAAGCCTCACTTATGCACTGCTTTGCCGACGGTATAGCCCAGTGAGTTTTTCCCAAGTCAAAGCCAAGGCTTATTTTTAATTCCGCCTTTCCGGCTCCGTATTAATTACGTGCAAATACTTAAATAATTCACATTAATTATTTCCGACATTAATAATTAATTAATAATTTTTGTTATCACGGATTATAATTAATAAAGTAATTTTCCAATTTAGACAAGCTCCACTTCCGAGCCACGGAATATATATAGACATCTCTGCTTCCTACTCCACCACGATCACGGACAGTACGGTCTACGTTCTGGTTCCCGACTCTGCTTTCCACTTCGAATCAGGCATCCTTCGCTCAGGTCAGTCGACAACCGCTGATCCGCCGAGTCCCAAATTGAGTTTGTCTACGGGAAACAACAAAAAGCCACTGCCAACACAAGGGCAAAAAGAGACAAGTCCGTCGATTCTGGTCCCGTTCCTTCGCCAAGACTCACTAAGACGGTTTCCAAAATGGCTCAAAATGCCCTAGACATCGCCCTGCGAAAGTTCATTTCGACGACAGCCCGTGTTAGCCAATTCGAAGCTAACATCCACATTCCGAGCGCTCCTGACACGGAGAGATTTTCCCCTGCCATGTGCAGAGTCCATCGGGACCAAATCCGTGCCCTGTGGGACAAGGTGGAGAAAAGCTATGAAAGCTGCTCCGATCTTCTTTCCGTGTCCTCCGACAGTACAGCCACTGCCACTGAGCTTGAATCCAAGTACAGTGAGTGCTACTCCGTATATTCGAGATGTCTTGTACAGC